>NC_142053.1:86066811-86672740 GCF_982192425.1 Myodes glareolus | reverse complement strand
TCTGCACAGGTACTCACATGTGGTATACATAATAGACCCATGACAAATAAATGAAAATAAAATCTAAAACAGAAAGGGTTAAGGCTCTGAGAGTCAGCCTGTGTAAATAGAGGAGAAACAAGTATATAGGCTGAGGTAAGGTAGCTAAGGAAATTCAGGTCCTGGAGAAAGAAAAATGAAATGAAAGTGTTGTTTGCAAATATCACACCAAGATTCTTTAACTTCAAGACTGGTGTTAAGCATGTAAAAAAGTTCACCTATTATGTGTCCTCACAAGTCTTTGGGGTTTTGTCTGATACACAAATGACGAATAATTGTTTACTATTTATTTTTAACAAAAGTCACTGTGCAAAGGAAAATATGTCTATTATTAAACCGTTTGGCTAGTACTACATAGTAACAAACAAAACCTTAAAAGGTCACTGACAGAAGACTCACACACTTCCAAATGACAAACTGAAGCACAAATAAATGCTCAGCAAGTACCCATTCATGATTTTCTACAAGTCAAGAGATGCATATCTTTTCTTACTTTGACCTTTTTCTCTTTCAAGACTTTGTACACAATCATTGCTATTTCATAATCCAAATTTCTGTAAGAATTTTTCAAAAGTCTCCTCTCACAGAGATGCCTCAATTGACTTGGTGAAAATTCAACCATTGTTTCATAGGCCTATAGAATATGGTGCCTTTTGATGTGAACTCCTCTGTATTTTGCAGAGCAAAAGAGAAATAGATATTGATGAATGTTACAGAGTACAAAACTAAGATGGAATTTGACTTAGGAATTTATAATCAGTAGATTTTCTCTTTTATAAAGTTGCCTATTGATTTGCACATCTCTGATGTGTAGAATATGTAACTCATATGTCAGTACTGAATCCAATATTTTTGCTTTGTATAACTTTACTAGCCAGGTTTGTTAAATTTGATATTTTCAACCACTATCTCAACAACACATTTAAAAAACAGCAAACATGTTTTCTTTCATTTCTGTAATAAATGTTTTCTACAAGTTTCTTCGAGTTCTATATTCACACTATCAAATAAAGTAGGTGGTGGTCTCATATGGTGTCTGAACTATGGCTGGTACAACTAGAAAACTTGGTTTTCTGTTGTGTTTAACTTTATTTAAAATCAAATAGCCACACGGGGATAGAGCCTACTATATTGGGCAGCATGGCTATATAAAATGAAAACAAAAATTGGTATCTTTCTGGGAGGAAACAAAGGATAATAGCAAAATTTCTGCACTATTTGGACAGGACATGTTCTTGAAGTCCACTAAGCAACAAATTGGAGAGGTTTCTGATGTTTTGCAATGAAGTTTCTGTTAGAGAGCCCAAGGCTATTGTGGGGAGAATTATCACTGTGTGGCACAACTCCATGAAAAATATAAATCATATTTTTAATTATGCCTATAAAATAATATTTTGTCATTGTTTTTTCAATCATCATTAGTGTAATTTATATCTCATTTTCTGTCTCTTCCTTTGTATTACCCACTCCCTTCTCTCCAGTTAGAGGAACATTGGATTTCCTCTTTCCCTTCTTCATAGCACCCATGTCCTACTATCCCCCTCCTGAGAGTAACTGTTGATAGAGGTTTCTGTACCTCCGGATCCCACAACATTTCAGTCCCAAAGAAATACACAGAGGTCTATATTAATTATAAACTGGTCGGCCTATTAGCTCAGGCTTCTTGTTAACTCTTACATATTAAAGTCACCTATAAATCTTGTCTCTGTTAGCTATGTGACTTTGTACCTTTTATCAATGAGGCATTCTCATCTTGCTTTCTCTGCATCTGGGTGATGACTGCAGACTGAGCCTTTCCTCTTCCCAGAATTCTCCTGTTCTGGTTGCCCTTCCTATACTTCCTGCCTGGCTACTGGCCAATCAGCATTTTATTAAATCAATACTAGTGATAAATCATTACAGGGTACAGGACCATTGTTCCACAGCAAGCTCCTCCCACTACAGTTCCCTTATACTATTCTGACTTATGAATTTAATCCAAGATATATACATTTCTAAAATTCTGATATACAAATAATACAAAACATCTAGTGTTTGCCTCTTTTGGATTAGCTTACCTCATTCATTATAATTTCTAGTTTCATCCTTTTACTTCCAAACTTCATAATTTATTTATATCTTGATACAATTCCATTATAAATACGCCAGTATTCTAAAATAATTTATTTTTAATTAAAACATAATTACTTAATTTGATCACTTCCCCTTCCTTCCTCTAACATTTTCCATGCACTCTTCCATTTGCTCGCTCTCTCAAATTCACAGTCCCCCTTTTTAATTGTTATTATTACATATATACATTACATACATAAATATATGCACGCAGCCTGCAGAGTTTGCTTAGAGTTGCATATATATATATATATGTATATGTATATATATATATACATACACACACACACACATATATATACATTTTATGGCTGATCACTAGTAATTGGATAATCAGTTCAGGGATCATCTCTGGGGATGACTAATTTTCCATCTGTCAGTAGTCTTAAGTTGTTCTTTGTCTAAGGATGAGGCCCTATGAAATCTCCCTTTAAAAGCAGCATATCCATTGGTATTTTTATTATTTAGAACTTGTTTAGGTAGCCATATGGTAAAGTGATATGTGTGAAGTTTCTCTGTTATTTCTAGGAGACAACTGCAAGGTAAAATGCCTGACTGCCTGGCTTTTACAAGCTCTCTGACCTTACTTCTACAATGTTACCTGAGTTTCAGTTGTAGATGTATTTACAATGGATGAGCACCCCAAATCAGTTATGCTCTGCAATTTTCACAGTTATAGCTTTCTTTAATGCTTTCTGTTTGCTGGAATGAAAAGCAGGCTTGATAAGAGTGAGACCGACACTGAATTATGTGAATAAGTACTTAGAATGCAATTCCAGTTTGTGCTTGTTTAGTAAATCAATAGAAGGCTCTCACTTGAGATTCAGTTTCACTAGCTCCACAAAGCAAGGAAGGTTTCTGGTAGCAGACAAACTTACCTTCTTAAGCCAATTAGACAGCTGTTGGTTACCACTAGGATATAAGTGACACTATTGCATTTTTAGGAATATCTTGCATGCTCCTCATTCTTGGAGTTCATAAGCATCACAGCTGGAAAGGACTGTTGAATATCCCTCCCACAACAGTACATTTGTTGCTTTCCTCTATTACAAAAGGTAGTTCTCAGTGAAGAGTAATTCAAATCAGATTCAGTTCTAGTCTTCCAAGTTCCGTGTCCATGTGTGTATTGTCAACAGAGAACTTCTTTCAACATCTGGGAAGAAACAAAGGTCAACAGGAGTAGCTTACATCATCTTGTGAGTCACTTGGATAGCCCTGAACAACAAGTTAAAAGAGAAATTTTTAAGACTAGTTGATATGGGATAATGCTTGTGTACACTGTAAAAAATTTTCACTCATATTGGTTTAATAAAACAATGATTGGCCAGTAGCCAGGGTGGACGAATAGATGGGGTGACCACCCTAAGAGAATTCTCTGAAGAGGAAAGGCAGTATTGCGGTAACCAGCCAGGAAGCAAGATGAAGATGTCTCACTGGTAAAAGATACCAAACCACGTGGCTAACATAGACAAGAATTATGTGTTAAGTTGTAAGGGCCAGATAATAATAATCCCAAACTAATAGGCCAAACAGTTTATAATGAATGTAAGTTTCTGTAAGTTTCTTTGGGACTGGATGGCTGTGGAACTGGGTGTAATAGAAACTTCCATCTAAAACTAGTACCCTTTTTTATTGACTTAGATAGTCTGGAGATCCTAGGAGCATTCCCAGCTCAAGTAGCATACTTCCATTTTATTTAGTTATGATAGAAAACCCTTGTAATATAAAAATAAGGATCCATTAGACAGTACATGCAATGTGTAGACACAATACCTAAATATTTGAGAAACTACCAACCTTGGAATATATTTGGGTTATCCATTGGGAGCATTTTGTTTCCCCATGCATATATGAACTTCAAAGAAAAGAATTCCTAGAGATTTAAAATTCTACCCATGATTTTTAAAAAAAAAATATACTAACTTTGTGAGCAGATAAGCTTGGCTTGGTACACAGTAGGAACCAAAAATCATTTACTGACAGAATCTCCATTCCTTTCACTATCTCCCAACTCTTGTCTCACAGAAGGGAAAGGGGTCAATGTAACTCAACTTTTAGCCAAATCAATAACAATTCTCTTCCCTCTCCTCCTCCTCCCTTCTCTCTCTCCTTCTCTCTCCCTCCCCCCCCCCCTTGATGGAAAATATGACAGACATTTTTGGAAAGCAAAATTGACACTTGTCTACTCTTGGATAATGGTAACAGATAAAATTTGTTTTTCTAGTGCTCAGTAGCTTTTGAATTATTTTGTGAAATATATAAGCATGGCAGGTAAATTAAGCTCCCAAATGGACATATGATAACTGATAACAGCTTTCCCCTATTAGTAGTAGTAAACAAAAATATGATTTTTGCCAAATGAAGATGGTGACAGTGCCCATGTCATGAGAGTTTTGAGAAGACAGAAGCAAGCAAGTAAATATCCTTAGTGTTATTTCCCTCTTGAATTGACTTCGCTTTTCCTTCTCCAGTAAAATTCACCCCTGTTTTTCCTACTTTATCCTTCTGATGACTTGTGTCCTGGGTTCCCCTGTCTAATGCTCATTCCACCCCACTAGAGACCAGTCCCATTTTACTTTCCTGTTTTCTATAGTTACTACAGGTTATATACTCACATCTGAAGATTCAGAACTATGAACCACAATTGAAAATGAATATAAGGTGTTTGTCTTTCTGGGTCTGGGTTACCTAATCAAGCTTAGTAACTTCATTTTAAATGTCTTGCCTGAGTTCACAGACAAAATTGACTGGCTCTCATTTTTTCTTAAAAATAAAGACAATGAACCATGGCATGCACACAAAACCCCTATTGTCTCAGTGGTAATACAGTGATGATATCACCTAATTTTTAGAACTGTTGTAAAGATTTTAAAAAGGTAATAAATGCATCAACATTTATAATCTATGAAGGACAGTACACGCAGAAGAAATTAGCAAATGAATTTTTATTCCTTTGCTTATAACTCTAGGGATCAATTACTTATGTCTGCAGTGTTTTGGAGTCAGGTATTGACCTGTCTGTCTCCTTCTCCAGATTGTGACCTCCTGGAAGATCCAGACAGTATTTGAGTTGTTTCAGAATCTTTAGTCCCAAGGGCAGTTCCAAGCACAGAGCACACACAAAGACAGGTAAGTAACAACCGACATAAATCACACAGAGCTAAACTCAGGAACAGTAATATCATTTTCACTTTATAATTCAGTCATAGAATAAACCTTGGTTTCTACATAGAAAATTTCAATATTGTTAATTTTGATCATTCTACAAAAATCTTAAGATGCCCCAATTGTGTTTGTCCCAAAAGTCTAGCACTCTCCGTACTCTTTGCATTTTCCCACTCATAATAAATCAGATATTGCAGGTGATTTGTGTATAAAACAAAGCAACTTTGTTGTAAATATGAGTATTAATTATTTCGTTCCACTCTAGAATTAGAGACTGTACATTCAAATACTTTCTGTATCATTTTCCAGCTCATAATTTAGAAAAGTTATTTTATTCCTTTGAATATTATTTTCTTTCATTATAAAATGATGATAAAAATTTGTACTTTACAGTTCTGTAAAAATGTGAAGAGGCAATATATGGTGTACGGTACAAGTGAAGAAATCAATGATCAGTTTATATATGGCATATACAAATAAATGAAATAGGCAAAGGGGAATATATACATCCATAATTAACATTTATTCTGTTTTTGGTTTTCCACTTCTGGATCCAGAGCAGGAGCTCTCGTCATTCAACCAGATGCAAGGGAAGTGTATAAGCCTGGCCAAATGTCTTCTTGAAGTATTACACAGACTGGCAAAGTGTCATCTTTGAAACAAAGTCAGGAATAGCTTTGAATTTTTTAAAGAAGTGACAATGGGAGGGCAGAATGAGTAGAAACAACAGCAGAAACAACCATCATTGAATGCCTCCAAACTCTAATGTAGTTCCTATCTGAGCCTTTATAGAAAAGATTTGCTGACCTGGAGAAAGAAGCCTGCTACCCTTGCACAAGAAGAAAATAAAATCTTGCTCGATAGCAGTTACTTCAAGTCAATAGCCCAGAGTTACTGCAAGGTTGAATGGAAAAAAAATATTTGCTATTCAATGTGGGTCTAATTTTCCTTTTCCCTTTATTTTGTTCTGTAAATTTGTAAGTAATTTATAAATTTAGAGTTAATAATTTAGGAGGTATTGAGGATTTATTTCCCTTATGAATCATTTTTCTTTAACTGGACTGTTTAGGCCATCCATGGAGTGGTCCATTATGTCTCACTGGTGAGACAATAAGCTTTTTCTTGTTTGATATTAAGGGAACACATTATGAATAAGTTTCCTTCTTCTTCAAGAGACCAATTTTCTAGATCATACTTCTGAAACCATAGAGTGACTATTCATTCAAATCACCATGATCATTTCTAGTTTTTAATGTTTGCTACATATTATCTGATTTCCTTATTTCTATCTAATTCTTAAATAGTCATATAATAAAACTAATATATTCTATAGATGAAGATATTACTTACAGATTATAGAAATTCTATAATATCTAGTTTATCCAGGCATAGGATTCTCTGGGCCCCATTTTTCAGACAATGAAACTAAAATATAATGACTTAGAAAACTGTAAAGGAAGTTAGATAATTTGATTCTATAATCATCAATTATCTTCATTGTGTCGAATTCTGCAATAGTATTGAGAATACAATGATGCTGGAGAATAGAAAATTAAACAACCATGCAGACAACCAATCATTACATATGTATGTCAAGCAGTATGCTAAGTGATAAGATTAACTGATAAAAAACAGAATTGTTAACATGTCAAGTGGTGTGAGCCTGACAAGTGGCAGGGGACTCTATTTGTTACTGAAAAGGTGATTCTTTGAGAGAATTATTACCTCTCAGACATTTATAAGAAACTAGCCTAGATTCTTATTTACTAATGGAAAAACTGGATCCTTTTAACCATTCCCTCTTATACCAGGAATTCCAGAGTTAATTAGTTTCTATATTTTATTGTTTCTTGAAGAATTTTCTACAATACATTCTGATCATATTCACATATTCTCTCGCTTCTCCCTATATTTCCCACATACCACATACATTCTCCTTCCCCTACCCACTAAACTTTGTGTCATTTAAAAAATATTATTAAGTCCAATTTGTGATGCCTGTATTTTCTTTGAATGTATGGTCTTCAACTACAGCATGGTGAATGTACAAGGTATAAAATTCTCAGAGAAAACTGACTCTCTTGTATCAGTTGACAATCACTCCTTGGGTGAGGGTGAACTGTGTGACCATTCTATTTCTCCATGCTAGAATTGGTTCTGGCATGAGTTTACCTAAGTCTTATGCATGCTGTCATAACTTCTGGGTCTTCACATTTGCATCTGATATGCTGTGTTCAGAAGACAGTGTTTTTTGTTTGTTTGTTTTGCAGTAAGCAACTGCCTCTAACACTTATATTCTTCCTGTCCCTTCACGTTCAATGTCCCTTTGGGTATATGCTCAAAAGTTATATACCTGGACCTTGTGGTAAATGTTTGCCAAATATATTAAGGAACCTCCATACTAATTCACATAATGCCCATGCCAGTTTGCCCAACCAGCACTAAAGTGGTAAATAAATGTTCACCTTTTCCCACATCCACACTAGCAAGTGTCATTGTTTTTATCTTAGTCAACAGTTCAAACTTGGGTAAAATGAAACCTCATAGTAGGTTTAAAATTTAGTAGTTTTAATTTTATTTCTTTAATAGACCCAGTAAACAAACAAACACCACCACCACCACCACCACAGCAACAACAACACACTTTCCTCAAAGAGGCACATACATGATATAGCCATCTGATTTAGGGGTGAGCATTCTACAGTATCAGAATACTCCATACCTTGGTCAACTGTGGATCTGTGTTTTAATCACCATCTACTGAGAAAAGGAGATGCTCTGATGAGGACTTAAAGATAAATTAATCTATGAGCATAATCATTAAAAATAAGTTTAATAATATGCCCATTTACCAGAAATGTAGCAGGACTATGATTTATCAACCATAAGTTCTTGGTCCTAAATTGTCACTAAATATTCATTTTCTGAAATGGGACTTAAGTTTAACCAGAAAATATTGGTTATTTCCATAATATTTGTGCCAAGATTATATCAGTGGTAGTTTTTTTGTCAAGCCTGTCATTTTAGTAGTTTGTTGGGTTCAGAGCTGAGAGACTGATGATTGATTTATTTATTTTTCTCTTTTGGCAGCATTCACAGCACCTTCTGTATATGTCAGTAGGAAAGAAGGTTCCAGATCTGTTACACTTAAAACCTATCCTCATGTCTTACAATTCAACTATTTTGTATCTTCATCAACAGAGCATTTCTGTCAATCTGTGGAGGATAAGCAATGACACTGACAGTAGCCTGCAATGTTTGGGGATCTAAGGGATCTCTCTGGACAGTACCTCTAAAATAGGTAACCTATTCCTGGCACTGGGGCTTTTATTGGTTATCCTGTGCTGTCCAGTTAGTGTATTGTCACCCTGTTACAAGATAACTCACTTTTAACTCTTTTAATGTGTATGTGTGGGGGAGGTGATTATATTTAATTTTAGCAAGTAAAATTACAGTAGTAAATTTCCAAATCATTTTTTTTCAGAACATTCTTAGTGCCGTTTATCCTTCCCTGTGCTATCATTCTTTTGTTAATCTTAACCATTCTAACTGTGGCAAAAAGAAATCTCAAAGTTGTTTTAATCTGTGTTTCCTTGATGAATAACGGAGTTAAACATTTAAAAAAATGTTTTCCAGGCATTTGTATTGCATTTTTTGAGAATTCTCCTATTACTTTCACGACTCATTTGTAACTAGGTTGTTTTATTAATGTTTAGTTTTTTCTCCCTCTTTTTATATTCTAGATTAAAACTTCTGTCAAATGAATAGCTAGTAAAGATTTTTTTTCTCATTTTGTAAATTATCTCTTCACTGGAATTATAGTGGCCTTTTCCTTACAGAAAGATTTTAGTCTCATGAGGTCCCATGATTAGTCATTGGTCTTAACTCCTGTGATATTGAAGTCCTTTTCAGAAAGTCATTTCCTACAGCAATGAGTTTAAGTATAGTCCCTACTTTCTCCTCTACTGAATTCTAGGTATCCGGTCTCACATGGAAAACTTTGATCCATTTGGAGTTAAATTTTGTACACTGTGAGAGACAAACTTTTGTTCTTCTACATACAGTGAAAGTGTGGCCCATTTGCAGCAGAAGACCCCAGTGTTTTGGAGATGCCAGAACAACAGGATGACTGCTAAGAAAAGCAGCAACGGTGCAATGGAGCTTGTCAAAGCTTAGAAGAAAGCTGTGTGCAGCAGAGAGCAGAGACAAAGAAGTGACTCCTTCCTTTGGAGGAGGCCAGAAGATCATGATTGAATCCCATACTATCTTAGTTAGGGTTTCTACTGCCATGAAAAGACACCATGGCCACAAGAGGTCTCATTTTTATTTTTATGTGCATTGGTGTTTTGCCTGCATGCATGTTTGTGTGAGAGTGTCAGATCTTGGAGTTACAAACAGTTGTTAGCTGCCACGTGGGTGCTGCCATTGAACCCGGGTCCTCTGGAAGAACAATCAATGTTCTTAACTGTTGAGTCATCTCTCCAGTCCCAACGACAACTCTTATAAAGTAAAACATTTAATCAGGGTGGCTCACTTACAATTTCAAAGGTTTAGTCCATTATCAAGATGGGGAGTATGGCAGTGTGCAGGCAGATTTGGTGCTGGAGCTGAGAGTCCTACATCTTGCAGGCAACAGAATATTGACTGAGACACTAGGCGGTATCCTGAGCATAGGAAACCTCAAAGTCTGTGCCCACAGTGACACACTTCCTCCAACAAGGCCATACCCACTTCAACAAAGACACACCTCCTAATAGTGCCACTCCCTGTGAAATTATGGAGGACAATTACAGTCAAACTACAGACACACACACACTGGACACTGAGTTACTTATACTGTTTGGTTTTGCTTTGTTTGGATCGTGACTCTCCCCTGATTCTTCCCTCTTGAAGAGAGAAGGTATTTAATTTAATTTTGATTTTTACTGGAGCCCACAGTTGAACTTTTTTTTTCATTACATTGAAGTTTTATTTATTTATTTTTTGAACACAGTTGAACTTTTAAAAGATATTTTGTATTTTAAAGAAATTGGATATTTTATTATATTTTATTATATCTTTTAAATTAGATTTATTTTTTTACCCATATGAGTGTTTTCTTGCATGTATGTCTTTACACAATGTACAAGTGGTACATTGGAGGTGAGACGTCAGAATTCTAGGCATATCAGGTTGTGAACCACAGTGAACCACACTGTGAATGTTGGGGAATTCTCTGGCAGAGCAAAACAGTACTTTTAACTGCTATACCATCTCTTCAGCTCCAGAGATTGGATATTTTAAAGAGACTGGAATTTTAATATATCAGAATTTGTAAGAACTGTTGAACTTTTAAAGTAATTTATGTTTTATGTTGTGATATTAATATTAATGCACCATCTTGTAAATAAATGAGAATGTAAAGGTTCAAATATAAAAGTGATGTATTTTTGTGCCAAGTTAACAGGGGATCAGTTGCACTGGATAGTTTTATGTCAACTTGATACATGCTACAGTCATCAGATGGTATAGAAGTTTCTTCTGTTCATGTGTTGCTTTCACTGGTAAATGAATAAAGAAACTACTTTGGGCCTGATAGGGTAGAACTTAGGTAGGTGGAGAAGACAGAACTGAATGCTGGGAAGAAGGGCAGAGTGAGGGATGCCATGGATCTTCTCCCTGAGACGGACGCTGGTTAGAATCTTGCCGGTAAGCCACAGTCATGTGGCGATACGCAGATTAATAGAAATGGGTTAAATTAAGATGCAAGAATTAGCCAATTAAAAACTAGAGCTTATGGGCCAAGCAGTGTTTTTATGAATACAGTTTCTGTGTGGTTATTTCCATTGTAAGGTAGCTGGGCGGCCAGGACAAACAAGCCGCTTCCCCTGTAACAATCAGAGAGGAGTCATAGCTGTGAAAATGCTTCCATAAGATTGGGCTGTAGACAAGTCTGTAGGGCATTTTCTTAATTAGTGATTGATGGGATAGGGTCCAGTTAATTGTGGGTGGTACTGTAAATGGACATTTCTCTCCTGCCCACGTATTTCCAAATACCCAGCATCCTCTTCCCAAATAAGCACTCAGAGGCTTGTATTAATTACAAACGTTTGGCTGATAGTTCAGACTTATTACTAACTTGCTCTTACATTTTAACTTAACCCATATTCCTTATTTACACTCTCCCACATGTTAGTACCTTTTACTAGCACAGCACACTTATTTCCTGCTTCCTCTGCATCTGGTTGGCAACTCCTGACTCCACTTTTCTCCTTCCCAGCATCCTTAGTTTGGTCACCTCACCTATACTTTCTGCCTGACTACTGGCCAATCAGTGTTTTATTAAGTTATTCGCAGCAACAAATCTTCACAGTGTGTAATGAGATTACTCCTCAGCATTTCTTCCTTTTTGTCTAATTAAAAAGGAAGGTTTTAACGTTGACATAGTAAAATTATATATAACAAAACCCGTTATTAAATAAGAATAAGAGTCATAATATCTTGTCTTTTTGTGCTGGAGAAAATACTCCATTATCTATCTAATCTTTGTGAATCCAAAGTTTTGTACATAGTTTACCTTTTATCATAACTAATGAAAACTATTATAGCTATCTGGTCTTCAACTCCATCAATGACCCCAAAAGGGTGAAATATTACCTAATGGCAGGGACATCTTGCTGCCTGAACAATTACCCAAAATTCCTCTGACATATTGAGGAATCCAATTCTTATTTACAGGCCTAGTGTATTTGATAGACTTTCCTATGAAGCATGGAATTCTGAAGGACTGTTATACCTTGACATAGCAAAGCTTGGCAGTCATTGCAAGCTACTGGTTCAGTTTGGGCAGTAACTGTCAGCAATTGAGGCAAGTGCAGTTTCTTTGTCCGCATGGCCAGATTTTGCAATAAGGAAAAAATTACTCCATATGGAGTTTCTTCAATGTCCATCATCCATCTTGAAGTAATTGGTGCTGCCAGGAGCAGACGTGTCTCACTGTCATGAAAAGTTTAAGTTATTAAAACATTTTAAATGCCATATTCTGCAGGTCTTTGAAGTATTTGAAGATTATCTATCTAAAATATATCTCTGTATGACCTTGAAACCATACTTAACATGACTATAAGTTTGCTATTATAGATGACTCTTAATCTGTATTTCTTAATTATATACTACATTTTAAATGAACTGTATGAACATAATACCCTAAACAAGAGTAGAAATATACATATAATATACCAAAAATAATTTTCATTTTGTATCAATAAACTAAAATTTATACCAACATGAAATATTCTGAAATTAATAGCTGTTTTTTGGATTAAAGTGTATTCAGCAATCTATCCTTTTATCCTATGTTAGTATCCTCCCTTTCTTTTTTATAATGAGACCCTGAATTAAATCTCCTTTGTTCAGTTTTTTTTCCTGACCATTACCAACAACAACTTGTAGCCCACCTCCCTAAATGATGACAAACATTTATAACCAATATTTTGGAAATGTGGGAATCATTCTCTAGACTACTTCCTGTTGATTGGGGGCACTGGTAATCTTTGGAGAACCCTGAGAAAATTTAGGATAATGGTTAAGTCTTGACTGGAGTAGTCTGTGAGACTGGATCATCTGAACTAGCAGCCTTGAAGCTGTTCTGGATGTAGAACTCAGAGGAAACTGCGGCAGAAGCACTCTGGAATGTTGGATCATCTAGGCCATTTGTTCCACTTGGAGATTTTTCAGGGGGTTTTTCTCAATAAAAACTGATTTTTCTTAATCTAGAATGAATCCAGAGCCTCTTATTTTCTATGAAAATAAAACTATAAACTCCTCCCCAAAGTCAGATATCTTTTGACTTAAATTTTAAAGTCAAGACATTTTAAAAATATATAAGTTGGATTAATCCAGCAACATTTATAATCAAATGTCTCTTAGCACCTGTTGCTGCTTCCTCAGCAGTCAAATAATTCAAAGACAACACAATAGCATACACTATCCAAACTCCATGTAGTTTCTATTTTTACATGACTTTTTAAATATTATGTTACTCCCTTTTTAAGGACTTTATTATTTTAAAACTATGTATTTTTATAACTGTCTATACCTTCTCTTTTCTCTCTCAAGACTATGTATTTTTTAAATACACTATGACCCATTTAGAGACTCTGAATCTGTTTTCACTGTGTATCTATCACCTTTTCTGTCTACATGAGCAATAAAACTGTTATGTAACTTAGATCATGGCATGTTGGTGCTGATTCTTCCCCCTAGGTTCCCTGAGAGTCTAGTCTCATGACAGAGGCAAGTGTAATACCAGCTCTGGGAGCCATATTTACCAACCTAACTCTGGGAAGTTTCTGGGTCCGTGTTGCCACCGAGAAGCATGCTGCTGGCTGCTCATAAATACCATTTAAGTGCTTGGTAGTAGGAATTCTTAAGAGTTACCCACTTTTGCCACTAACACTGAGCTAGAAAACAGCCTCTTAAAGAAGCTGTACCTCTGCAAATTGTCAACAAACAGAGCCCACCAGAGAAAAGGCAGCTACCAAGAAGCCATGCTTCACTCTGTTCTTGTGTGTGTATAATCCTTTTTAAGTTTGTCAGGTTTTATGTGGAAATTTCATCTCCACATTGTAATGCCATATATATATTGATATTTTTTTTCTTACCTGCATGTTCTCAAATACCTGGCAGCCACTTCCCAAATAATACCTAATTTACATTTTATCATAAGTAAGGAAAACTCTAACTATGACTAGCTAGTCTTCAACTCCAGGAAGTCCCTAGAAGGGTAAAATGTTACCTGACAGCAGGAACATCTATTTACCTGAATAGTCACCCAAAGTTCTTCCATAATGGAGCGTATATTCCTGGCCTACAGGGCTAGTATATCCAACAGACTTTTCTGAGAAGCAGAGAATCCAATTCTCACTTACAGGCCTAGCATATCTGATAGACTTTCCTATGAAACAGGGAATTTTGAAGGACTCTCCTACCTTGTCATGGCAAAGTTTGGCAGTCACTTTCTTTGGTATCCGGCTGGTCCAGTTTGGACAGTATCTGTCAGCAACTGAGGCAAGGGCAGTTTCTTTGCCCACATGGCTAGCTTTTTCCATAAAAAAAACAAACTTCATATGGAGTTTTTTGATATACTTTATCTTCATTGGAGTATACTGATGCTGCCAGGAGCAGATGTGTCTCACTGTTATTAAAAGTCTTAGGTTATTAAGCTTATTAAATGCCATACTCTATAGATCTCTGAAGTGTTTGAAGACCCCCTGTTTTTCTGAAATATATCTGTTTAACCATGAAAATATACCTAATATGACTCTAAGTTTGCCAGTTATGGGTGACAATTAGCCTGAATTTTTAATTATGTGCAATAGCTTGTAAAGATAACTTTTAAGAACTAGGAATTTACATTACATTGTAAAATGGGCTGCAGAACTAGGAATTTACATTACATTGTAAAATGGGCTGCATATGTACAATACCTTAAGCAAGAGTAAAAACACATATGCAGCATGTTCTAACAAAAATAACCTTAAATTTGTGTCAACATACAAGAATATCTTAAATAGAGTAGAAGCATATATACAGTATGATGGATATAGCCTTAAATTTGTATCAATAAATAAAAATCCATACCAATGTAAAATATTTAAGACTAGTAGTTGCTTTTCTAGTTTAAAAGTAGATTCAATAGTCTACTCATTTATCCTATCAATTCTATAATCCCCTTTCTCTTTTCAGAAAATGATTCTTGAATCTAACCTTCCTCATTTAGCTTTGTTCCTGACCATTACCAATAAAAACTTGTAGCCAACACCTACTAAATGATAATAAGCATTCATAACCCAATTTTGGAGAATGTAGGCATTCTTCTCTAGATTACTTCCTGTTATTTAGGGGTGCTGGTAATCTTTGGACCCTGAGAAAATTTATAATAATGGTTAAGTCTTGACTAGAGTAGTCTTTGGGACTGGATCATGCCAGCCAGCAGTCTTGAAGCAGTTTTGGATGTTGGATCATTTGGACCATCCATTTTCATTGGTATCTGGTTCCCTTGCTCTGAAAATACATAAACTTTTAAAAGTAACATACATACCTGCATTAATACAAGTATAGACTGTGCATTTTATATAAGTCAGCCAAAGATGAATTTTTGTTATGTGTTTGAACAGGTAAAATATACATCATAGGTATTGTGGTTCTTTTAGATTTATTTCTTTATGTTTGTAGCCAGAATTTTCAGGCAGTATTCCTCAATCAAACCTGATATTCTTTAAGTCAGGATGAATCCACATCTTCTCATTTCCTATGGAAATTAAAGCATAACCTCTCCTACAAAACAGCATTCCTTTTAACTTAAATTTTGAAGTCAAGATATTTTTAAATATATAGGTTGGTTTAATCTAGCAGCTGTAACCCAGTGTCTCTTAGCAGACATTACTTCTTCCTCAGCAGTCAAAATAATTCAAAGACAACACAATAACAGACAATATCCAGACTCTCTGTATTTTCCATCTTTACGTGGCTTTTTTTATATTACTTTATTTCCTTTTAAGGATTTTAATATTTTAAAACTATATATTTCTTTTTTGTGACTGTCTATACCTTCTCTTTTCCTTCCCAAGCCTATGTATATTTTTAAACACACTATAACATGTTTAGAGGTTTCTTCCATCCTATTCTCTTTATGGCATATCTCTCATCTTTTTTCTGACTGCATGAACCTTTAAACTGTTAAACAACATGGCTAGGACCTCCTCTGCTTTGGCAGATGACTTTTTCCCCCTCACCACCAGCTTGGTTTCCTGAAAGCTGACCTCCATGGCATAAATACTGGCACAAGAGCCATGTTGGGAAGTTGTTGGGTTCACACTGCCATCAAGTAGTGCATCACTCACTGCTCATAAAACCCATCTAAGTGTTTGGTAGCAGGGCCTCTTAAAAGAGCTGCATGGTCTTTGCCACTACTGTCTCTTAAAGGAGCCATGCTTCTGCTTACCACTAGGAAACAGAACTTACCAAGACAAAACAATTACTAAGAAGACAAGTTTGGCTCTGGTGTGTGTGTGTGTGTGTGTGTGTGTGTGTGTGTGTGTGTGTATGTGTGTTTAGAACTTTTTAAAGCTTTCTCAGGTCTTATGTGTGGATCTATGTTGGACATTTGTTGGCTGATGTTTTTGTCCTGCCCTCTCATTCCCAAATAACTCACACAGAGGCTAAATAATAACTACAAATGCTTGGCCAATAACTGAGGCTTATTACTACCTAACTCTTACATTTAAATTAGCTCATTTTTCTTATCTATGATTTGTCACATGGTTCATGGCTTGTTACCTCATATTTTACACATCCTGTTTCCTCAGCAGCTGACTGGCATCTCTCCTGACCCTGCCATTCTTCTTCCCATCATTCTCCTAGTTTGGTTGTCCCACCCTGCCTGACTAGCAACCAATCAACATTTTATTAAACCATATCTTCACAGTGTACAAAAGGATTATACCATAGCAAGAGTTGCTGTGGTCACAGTGTCTCTTCATAGCAATAAAAATCCTAACTAAGACAGCAATGAAGAACAAACCAATAAGCAGTACCCTTCCATGACCTCTGCCTGCAGGTTCCTGCCCTGCTTGAGTTCCTGTCCTGACTTCCTTTGACAATGAACTGTGATGTGGAAGTGCAAGCTGAATAGAGCCATTCCTCCCCACATTGTTTTGGTCACCGTGTTTCATTGCAGCAATGGTAACCTTAACTACGACATTGCTCTTTTTAACCTCCAGCCTCCACAGGCATGCACATAGGTACACACCCATATGTGCCCCAAGCATCATACACTCAATACACCGTTTTTTTAAAAAATTATAATTTTTGTCTTAAATTTTCTATGTATATCTTTTTAAACTTGTTCCTAAACTTCTTGTTTTATACGCTGACAATGGACATACATATGGTCTTCTAAATTTTTTGTGCTTGAAGTATTTGTTACAATCTGTGTAAGGAATAGAATCAATGTTTGGATAGTGGTTTCAGCATTTTTCAGGGTGCTTTTGTGCCATAACACAGCAGTCGACATTGCTACAAGCCTCAACTGTAGACACTGCACAAAACATTTTGTACAGATGGAACATATTCTCTCTCGGGGTTTGCTCTGTAAAGATGTTATTACAGGTCCAGACCAATTCATATGGGTCTCTACTGGGTAAGACCAGTCCAAACCAGTCTCAACTGGTCCAGACTGGTTCAGACAGGACTAGACGAATTTAGACCGGTCTAAATCATTCAAGACCAGTTCAGACCATTCGAGAAAGGTATCGACCGGATCAGGCCACTGCAGACCGGTCTCGACCGGTACAGGCTGGACCAGACTGGTTCAGACCGGTCCAGACCAATTTAGACTGTGCTCAGCAGGTCTGGACTGGCCTGAACTTGTCTGGACTGGTTTAGACTGGTCTAAAGCGGTCTGATCTGGTCTAAACCAGTCTGGACCAGTCTGAAACGGTCTAAACTGGTCTGAACCAGCCTAAACAGGTCTGGTCCAGTCTGAACCGGTCTGGACCCTTCTGAACTGGTCTGGTACAGTCTGAACCAGTCTAAACCAGTCTGGACTGGTCTGGTCCCTTCCGAACCGGTCTAAGCCTGTCTGAACAGGCCTAAAACGGTCTAGTCCAGTCTGAACCTGTCTAAACTGGTCTGAATCGGTCTGGACTGGTATTAACTGGTCTAAACCGGTCTGGTCCAGTTTGAACCAGTTTCGATCAGTCTGAACCCGTCTAAACTGGCCTGGTCCTGTCTAACCAGTCTGGACCGCTCTGAACCAGTCTGGTCTGGCCTGAACCAGTTGACCAGTATCATTTGTTGAAGAGCCTGTCGTTTCTTCAATATGTATGTTTGGGCTCTTTGTCAAAAGTGAGGAAGCTGACAACTGTGACCTGATATGTAATGTCCCTAATTCTATTCCATTTGTCAACAAATCAGTTTTCATAGCATCACCATTCTGTTTTATTTCTATAGCTCTGTAGTATGTTTTGAGATCTGGGATGGTGACACCTCCAGCAGTTTTTAATTGTTCAAATTATTTTGACTGCTGTGAGCAATTTGTGTTTCATATAAAATTTAAGAAATTTTTTTCACTTTTTGTGAAGAACTACATCAGAATTTTAATGGGAATTGTTCTTAATTTGTAATTTAATTTTTATAGCATGACAATTTTTATAATACTATTCCTGTCAATCCATGAATATGAAATGGCTTTCCTTTTGTTGTTATCTTTTTCAATTTCAAGTGTGTTAAATTTTTCATTGGAAATGTCTTGCACCCTGTGACCAGATATATTTAAAGATTTTTTTGTGTGTGTGTGTTTGTGTGTGTGCGTGTGTGCATACATGCGCACACACATGTTATTGCACGCATACCCTCACACAATACTGTTCTTAATGGATCCTAATGATCCAATCCATTAGGGACTCAGTGTCCTCATATTACATCACATTGTGAAGTCTCTATTACTTTTGCTTTTAAAAATTTTACTTTACTTTAATTTTTATTTTTATATTTTATTTTATTTTTGAGACAAGGTTACTCTGTGTGGCAGCTCTAGCTGTCCTGGAACTTGCTTTGTAGACCATGATGACTTAAACTCCAGATCCACCTGACTGCCTCCTGGACGCATGAGCCACCACCACCCACTTGTTACTCTTGCCTTTATATATGGAATCACCTTTTTTTTGCAGCTTTCAACATCCTCTCTCTGTTTTGTATGTGTAGTTTTGTGTGTGTGGGGGAGTTTATTTCCTGTTTCTGTCTATCTGTATACCTCTGGAGAATTTTCTTCTATGATGTAGTTAAAGATATTTTTTCTGACTTGTGCTGGTTAGTCTTCTGTTAAAATGACTCAAGATAGGCATCTTAGTCACTATTCTATTTATTTGAATAGACACCATGAACAAGGCAACTCCTATAAAAGAAAACATTGAATTGGTGGCTTGCCTACAGTTTCTGAGGGTTTAGTTCATTATTGTCATGGCAGGGAGTACGGTGACAGGCAACCAGGCATTGAGCTAGAGAAGAAGCTGAAAGCAGGTGTGGTGGTAGAGAGAGAGGGAGCAGAAAAGAGACAGAGAGAGAGAAGGAGACATATCTCTTCCAACATGAACTTGCCTACTCCAGCAAGGTCACATCTCCTAATACTTCCAAATTATTCATCTATTGAAGATTAAGCATACAAATATAAGAGCCTCTGGTTGTCTATGGGGATTCTCATTCAAACTATAACACCAGAGATGTCTGGGAAGAGTGAACTTCAACTGAAAGCAAAACCCAGGTAGATTGGCCTGTAGGGAAGCCTGTGAGACATTTTCTTGATTAATGAGGGATGCAGAAGGGCCAGCCCACAGTGGGCAGTGCCAGCCCTGGGAATGTGGTACTGAACTGTTTAATAAAGTAAGCTAAGCAAGTCGTGTGTGAGCAAGCCAGTGAGAAACATTCCTCCATGGTCTCTTATTCATTTCCTGCCTCCAGATTCCCTCCTCAATCTTCTGCCTTGGCCTCTATTGAGGATGGACTATAAACTGTTGGCCAAATAAACGTTTCTTCTCTGCTTTACTTTTGTTTAATATTTTGTCACAACGTTCAAAACTAATACAGAAATTTGTACCAAGATCATGAGGTATTGCTGGAACATATTTGGGCCATGTTATTTTATAAAGGATTGTGAAGGATTTTTGAACTTTGATATGGAGATACCATTAAGTATTCAGAACTTATTGAGCAGTTGTGGGAACTTGTAAGACAGTCCTAAAAGTGACAATGCAAGATTTGTGAAGTTTCAAAGAGAAGTTTGAGGGTTCCTTAAAAACTCTATTAGGAAGGTTCATATGATGTATTTGAATCAACAGTCTCTGGTATCTGATTAGCTGGAGCTGAATATGAATAATCAACTATGACTGACGTGAGACCAGCACCATGAAAATGAAACCTATGCTTTCATGGTCAATTAGATCTGAGAAAGTGGCAGAGATTAGGGAGAGAGGGGTCATCAACGAGATGAAATCTTCCAGGAGTATTTCCCCAGGGTGAGCATGGAGAAGCACTGGTCTAGAGGGGTCTAAGGCTCCATCAAATCCTGGTCTCAAGTCTCAGGAGCATGTAAGAGTCTTCCAGGTAGCACTGGTTTTGAAGAACTGAAGGGGTCATGGAGAGAAGCTGTGACTTTTCTGTGAACTGTGAGAAAAGAAGAGGGACCAAAGAAGAAGTTCTAGCCTCAGTATTACTGGAAAGTCTAGAATTGAAGGGGTCATGAAGAGAAGCTAAGGCTTGGCATCACCATGTGGCAGGATTACAGCCTCTAAAGAGAGGCCAGAAGACCATTGGTGAAAATGCAGCCTTTAGAAACCTCAGCATATTAGATATGCCAGGACTGTAAAATAATCACCAAGGGTAGAAACAGCCGTGGAATATAGCTGGCCTGAGCCTCCAAGACAAGCTGTGTGGTTTGTGGGTGGCAGAACTTGAAAGAAGTAGCTGCCCATGCTTATTAGAGCCCAGAGGATGGTGACTACATTCCAGATGTCTAACACTGAACTTTTTACACTCTTGATGTTTGCATTTTCTTGTTGCAGTTGTAGCTATGCCCAGGTTCTTCCCTCTTAAGTAAGAACTATGTATCTTATTTGTGACTTTTTAAAAATGAGTTTACAGGTAAGAGATTGTGGCTCTTAAAAGAAATGTTGGATATTTTTAAAATGACTGAATTGTGGGACTTTTACAAAATTCTTAATTGAATGATCCAGTCCCTCTGCCTTGTCTTCAAAACCTTATATTCTCTCTTTCATTTCTTCCATTCTATTAATGAAGCTTTCCTCTAAATGTTTTCTTTGAATTCTTGAATTTTTCCTTTTGAGTTCTGTTTCATTTTGGCTTGTCTTCAGATATTCTCTCTATTAAATTCTATTTTCATATCTTGAAGAGTTTCCATTATTTCATTCATCTATTTTCTTATGCTTCTGATGTCTTCATTCTGGCATTTACTCACACCCTCTTTAAGTACCTGGATCCTGCTTATTAATGGTTATTTTGAAATAATTGCTTTGTACATAATTGAAATAATTTTTTTCTCAGGGAATGTTACTAGGAAGTATTAATTTCTGGAAGAGATTTATTGTCTTAATTATTTAGATTTGAGTTTTTACTATGAAACCTAGGCATCTGGAGTTAGGTTGCTGGTAATATTTCTTGATATAGAAATCTTATGTCCCCATTGTTAAATGGGTATATCATTTTTCTGTTGCCCCAACTAGCCAGACATGAGGCTTGTGATTTAGCCTTGGGAAACTTCAGTGTTGATGTTGTAATGAGGTGTCAGTAGTCCTGGCTTAGTTTCAGTAAAGTGAAGTTTCCAAGGCCAAGAGCAGACCTTCTGTAGAATTAGAAGTTTCTCAAGCCAATCTTTAGAAATCTGAGGAGATGTTCAGGACTTCCCATTAACTAGTGGTAGCTGATAGATTTTTTTCTGTAAGTCTAGGATCTCTACCTGCAGA
The DNA here is from genome assembly GCF_982192425.1 of Myodes glareolus. Classification (NCBI taxonomy): domain Eukaryota; kingdom Metazoa; phylum Chordata; class Mammalia; order Rodentia; family Cricetidae; genus Myodes; species Myodes glareolus. The sequence goes on along the minus strand of NC_142053.1, from coordinate 86,650,907 downwards.
AAGAGATAGGGGCAGGGGCCAAAAGTCATGCAGATGGGTGGCGTTGGTAGCATAAGTGCTGGACCACATCCAGGGGAGGCAGAGCCTTGGATCTCAGGGATGAGAGTAGTTGAGAACATGATTCCAGGGTCGCTGACTAGATGCATTGCCAACGGTGGCAGGAAGGAATGAAATTAGGACTGTAAGTCTGCAGTCCCTACATCCATAGATAAATCTGGAGAGGAGTCATAAGGCAAGAATGTGAATCCTTAACACATGCCAAGGGGTTGGGTGTGAGTCTAGGACTTCTGCCTGGATGGAAGCTTTTCTGAGGTCAGGAGTTTAGTGAAGTTGGATGTCCCCTGCCGAGAAATCAAATCAAGGACATATGGAAGTGATCCTTGGAGTTAGTGAAAATTAGAATTGGTGGTATGAGTTGGGAAGCTTTACCTGGAAAGAGAGGTGTCCAGTAGAGCTGTGGGAAGGCGGACATAAAAAAACAATAGTCTCTCCCGCCTACCATCCCAGCGTCCATCCAGGTACAAATTCCTATATTTCTCCCATCCCCCTGGGGCCATAAAATTTCCCCAGCTCAGCTGTCTTGCACACTGGGCCTGGGCTGTAGGTGCATCCCGGCAGGAGGCAGTTCCTGTATCTTAAAAGCCTCCCTGAGGACAGGTAGGCCCGGTGTCAGCTCAGCGACACTCCTGACCAGCAAGGAGCCCTGACTTCTAGCAGAGGGCCATTGGAGGGGTGAGTTTGCTTCTGGCCCGTGGCAGGGGCCCGGTGAGGAGGAGCTTGGACTTTCCCCAACCCCATAGACTCCCAGGTCACCCTACAGTGCTGGCTCCACCCTGCTAAGCTCTCCCGCCTACCATCCCAGCTTCTATCCAGAACCTTCATCTGGCGATGGATGGAGATAGAGACAGAGACCCACATTGGAGCACTGGACTTAACTCCCTAGGCCCAAATGAGAAGCAGAAGGAAAGAGAACGTGAGCAAAGAAGGCAAGACCAGAGGGAACTTTCATCCGACGATGGATGGCGATACAGATGGAGAGTCACATTGGAGCACCGGATTGAGCCCCCCAAGATCCAAATGAGGAGCAGAAGGAGGAAGAACATGAAAAAGAAAATCAGGACCGAGAGGGATGCGATCAGCCACTGATACAAGGGGACTGATCTAATGAGATTTCACCAAGGCCAGTTGGACTGGGACTGAACGAGCACGTGATCCAACCAGATTCTCTGAATGTGGCCGGATTCTCTGAATGTGGCTGGCCCGGAGTCTTTCTGAAAAGCCATTGACAATGACACTGGGACTTGTTTCCTCTGCATATACTGGATTTTTGGGATCCAGTCTGTTTGGATACTCACCTTCCGGGACCTGGAGAGAGTGGGGAGGAACTTGAACTTCCCACAGGGCAGGAAACCCTGACTGCTCTTAGGGATGGAGAGGGAGGAGGAGAGAGAGTGGGGGGAGTGGGAGGGTTTGGGGAGGAGGGGCGGAAATGGAAACTTTTATAATTTAATAAACTTTGAAAAATAAATAAATAAATAAATAAGAAACAATAGTCTCAGGGTGGTAGCAGAGATGGGTAGAGTTGGAAGAATGTGTGTAGGGCGCCAGTGTGAAAGGAAGTGGTCCTTGAGTCTAAAGAATCAATTAGGTTGGCAGTGGGAGCCTAGGAGCCTTTCTAGAGACAGAGAATCAATAAGGTGGATTTGACAGCCAGAACCTGGGTTCCCTACCTTTAAGAGAAGTAGAAAGAATGTAAAACAGTGAGACAGGTCATGGGGATAGATTTATTTATTTTTTAAGCTTAGGCAAAGTTTGAGGACTTTTTGTTGACACACAGGTAATTAATTCAGGCCTCAAATTCTACTCTTTCAGGCAACAAGTACAACCCGCCTATCTAGTTTTCCTCAAACCAACATTTTGCAAACTGTCTAAAAAGAAAGCAAAACCTGGGATAGCACTGCAGTGCTTGTCTCATTCTCCCCGTGGGGAGTTCCTTCAGACAGCTCTTGCCTGGAAGTTTTGTCTGCAGCACTTTTCTCCTTTCATTATGTTCATATTTATTGCAAAGGCATAAGCAGTAGCTGAGAGACTTTCTGCTCAGCACAGCAGTAAGAATTTTTACTTTCAGAACAAAATCTGTTGGGAATTTTTTGGACAAATAACTCTCTTAGCAAAAATGTACTCCTATAGGTGTATTTATATCGTGTGCATATATTATTATTCATTGTGCATCTATGTGAATATTATTCATAATATATAATATTTTCACTCATAATTGAGGCAAGCATGGTGGTCACTTTATTTTATTTTCAGAGCAAATTTGACAAGGAGGTACTGTTTCACCTTCATTTTACCTGTGATGAAGTAGAGGGCTGAAAGAATTATGTCATTTATTCAAAGTTGGACAGCTAATTGGTGCTGAAGCCAAGATTGTAACGCAGAATCTCCACTTGCAACTATTAGATTCTTCAAGATACTATACAAGGTCGCCTTTTTGAGACTATCAAAAACCAGATTACAGAGCTTATACTTAATATGAAGTCTTTCTAAACCACTGAAAACAACTGACATTTCATGAAAACCTACTACTATGAATAAATTGATTTATATAGAAATTGGAAAATTCTACAGAAATTTTCTACAGAAAGGTGGGGGAAGGCCATTTAGACCAAACAGGGGTAATTTTTGCTGTGTTAGTGTGTATAACCCAACCAAGAACGCAAGCATGTTAAGATATCTTGAGTCCCATGATGCTTTTTATTGAGATTATAACATAATAATATCCCGTTCTGCTTTCCACATGCCAAACCCTCCCAAGTACCCAATTTGCTCCCTTTTGCATTCAAGGCCTCCTCTTCCTTAATTTTTATCATTGCTCACATGCGCAACCTGATAAGTCTGCATGTTACTTGTATGTATATGTTTTCGAAGTTGAACATATGGTACTTGATAACCAATTGTTATACTTTTCTTTGGGGAAGACTATTTCTTCTACTTTTAATATTCTTAGTTGCCTACAATTGTTTGTGTAGGGTTAAGGAATCCTGAGCTTTCTCCCTTCCATATTCGCCTGTCTACACATGCCAACCTTGTACAGATCACGTTTATGCAGCCATATTGTTCAAAATTCTTGAGTGTAGCCTCTCTGCCATTTCAGAAGACATAACCCCACAGAAAACTTCTTGTTCCTCTTGCTCTCAAAAATCTTTCCATCCTCTCTCCGTAAGTGATACGTGAGCCTCAGATGCAAGAGTTCTTTTGTATTTGTGTCAGTCAGAACTGGGCCCTAAAACTCTTATCCACAGAGAAGTGTAGCTCTTAGGCTTCATCAAAGAAGCTTCTGTTTCCATAAAGAGACAATTGCAGCAAAGCACAACCAGTTAAAATGCAGGGAACAAATGATTGGAGGGTACCAAATAGATACATCTACAATAGAAGCTCTGTACCGAAGGCTCAGGGAACACAGAGGAAAGAAATGGGGACAGAAAGATTATAAGAGCAGATCAGGAATTCTACTGTAAGATGGTGTCTCCTAGAAGTGACAAGGAAGCATTACTTATGATACCTTAAGAGTACAGCTACCAAAGCAGGACCTGAATGACAACACTGAAAAACAAACTGTTATGGAATGGAGAAAATCTCATGCAGTTCTACCCATAAGTACAGAACTGCAAGCAAATTGGGAAATTTAGTTTTCTCAAGACAGAGACCCCTAATTAGTGATATAATTCCAAGTGACCTGTCCTTCAATCATTTACATAAAAACAAAGCTAAAGGAAACCAACAGTTTATAATCATATGTTTATGCATTTATAAACACACACATATATGTACATATATACATTATATGTGCACACACACATATGTATATCTCACAAAGAGAAAAAGGCAATAAATTTGTGAGGGAATAAGTGGTAGTAGGGGTACATGGAAGGAGTTGGAGGGAAGGGGAGAACGGTGTAATCATACTAAATTTAAAAAAAAATAAATGCTTTAAAAGCTATCTCAAGTACAACTGCCTCTAAAAGGACTTTTCTATATACTGCCATTTTGTTATAGCCCTTGAATTACGTGTTTACTTCTTTTAAGACATTATACACATTTCTGTAGTTTTGACTCACACTTTGTACCTTGAATGCTTATGGTACTATTTAACACATTTATATCACAGAATCAAGAGCCACAATCTTATTAATTGGTTTCTTTGCAATTCTGATGCCATAGCTTTGCATACAGTAGGAGCTCCAACAATGACTGACTAAAACACGGTTTTAGTAACGATTGATATTGTAACATCATTGAAAGCGCTTCATCATTATAGAGACTACAGATTTTGATGGGGAGGAATTAAAGCAGAATCAAGGTCAGCCAGGTAATGAGTAACGCAGATTAGACTTAATCCCAAAATTTCTTCTAAACACACTGCTCTTTCAAAGAGTAAGCATATCTGTCTTGCGTTCTTGTTTTTATTATTAATAATGATAATTAGCATTTCTTGAGCATTTTTCTATTTCAGCAAACTAAATTGATATGACTGATTTTCTTATTTAAGTCCATTAATTGTGAGTAGTTCACTTCTTTATGATATGCGTTTACAAACAAGAAAATTGAGATTACAGAATTTTAATACAATATAGCTTTAAAGCAAGAATTTGAGCTGGAGGCTGTAGTTAATTCTTTATAGATAAGTCAGCTTTATTAGGATTTTCTTACAGGAAAATGAGTTTTTAAATCCAGATTCTGGTACCACTAAATATCTGAGAGCTTTGAATTTTTAGCATACAATGTAGATCCATCAATGTTTTAAACAGAAAGAAGCCTAGTTCTGCTGCTTCAACTGATAGCTTGGGCATGTTACTCATTACGGTGTGTTTGTGAACGTGTGTGTGTGTGTGTCTGTGTGTGTATGAGTGAGGAAGTTGATTTTATATGTATATTATATCAAGAAAGAATGGATGCGTTCAACAATTTGATTTTATTTATCTACTGTAGTCAGTTGAACTTTCCCATATTTGAATTGACAATAATGAATAAAATATATCCTCCACATGTATGTGTAAAGATGAACTGATAAACCTACCACAGACATCTCTGGCGTTTAATAATATGTATAAATACAGCAAATAAGAAAGAAAAGATCAAGATTTAGGAGGTTTGTGTTTATAAATCACTTCCTAAGTGGACAAAGAGATCCTACTAATGAAAGTGTGTGGTGTTTATACAATAGACCCACAGGGCCAGCTAAGCTAAGTGATTCAAGGGCCATTTTCCTAAACTTAAATTTCTGTACTACTCCTGGGGTTCTAGGTCATCAACTGGCACATTAGCCTACCTTATGTGGAGACAGGGGAATAATTTGAAATATGAAGCATTGATTTTGTTAGCAAGGTGGGGGACATCAATGTGTCATTCTTCTGAGAGCACTGACTATGCAGTAGATCCTCCTAAAGTGTCTAGTTTAGTGATGGGAATTTAAGGTTTGACACAGTTTTTAGTAGAACAAAGATATTTGATTCTAAGTACAATATTCCTACCACTTAATAGCTATTTGTATTTACTAAAGTTATCTATTTTTGAGCAAAAGGAGAAAAAAGAGAGTTTAGTAAGTTGCATGGTCCCCAGCAGTGCTGAGAATGGCCAGTACACAGAGAAGAAAGAGAGATAAAAAGTAGGCCACAAATAGTTATGTTGATAGAATTATGAGGAGAAGCAACGGATTTTGATCCTGTATTGTCAATACCGGTATGGTTTTGAAAAAGCCACCACTTCTTTGAATCTTGTTTTTTTTTTCTCATGTAAAGTAATAATTGTCTAATGTCAGTAAGAGAGTTATTAATTGCTTGAGGTGTGAAAACCTTCGGAATATTGATAAGGGATGCACAGTTCAGAGATTCCCTCCCAGCTTTTCTCCAACATATGTCAGACTCCAAAGGCTTTTAGTTAGGTAAGTGATCCAAAACATGAAATGAGCTAATACAATGTATAGAATGCCATGGTAAGTTGTATAAGATGGCCCTTTATAAGAAAGAAGGCTTGAATAAATAATCATGATTAATAAGAAAAGGCAAATGAAAGATGTCTGCAGCTGTAGGCACTGAGCTCAGTATCAATAGTAAAGTGAGTCTTTGTCCTCAAATAACCTTTGAGTAAGCTCCCGTAGACCTCTGTTTAATCCTCCTCAGCACTGTTTCTCTTCTTCAGTATACTCTCCCTACTCTTTTGATGAATGCAGTCCAAAGATAAAACAAGTTCAAATACTTCTGCTTGGAATTCCAAGACCTCCCCTTTCTGCTGCCAGTGATATTTTCTTTCTTCTTAGTCCTCATTATCAAACCTTCATGATCCTTTGCCTTTTAATGCATATGTAGGCCACTTCGGGAACAATCTCTCCTATTATTCAAACAACCTTCCTTTCTATCTCTTCCTCTAGACTCCAACTTTCCTGACTATTGTAGCAAACTTTCTCATCCAACAGGTTCAAGCTACAATTATGCCTCAGCAAAACAAGACAGTTTTGTTCTGAACCATTGAAGCTTAAAGTGATCCTGTGTTTGTTCTTCTTTCTCAGTTTGAACTTTGAAGAAAGAATCAGTTCTTCTTCCCTTCCTGTTTGGTTGCTTTTCCTGTTTGTTTGTTTGTTTATTTGTTTTTCCTTTTGCCTCACTTATTTTAGACCAGTGAAGCTCAGAGTATTGTCCTTTGGTTTCCAGCATGTTGACATTTCTGAAATGGTACAATATTTTGAAGTTTTGACAGAAGCATTACAACTTTGATTTAATAATAGAATCTTTTACCATAAGTAAAATTCAACAGCCATTCACAGTATTAAAATAGAAAGGTCAAAGTGAGCTATTCTGGTGAAGTAGGAAGACTATATCTTCTAGAAAATTCCCATGATATCTTTTTATATAACTTCAGGATTACATGTGAGTTAGTTTTACAATAACTACCTCAAAATATTAATAGGTCAGACTATGTTAAAATTAAAACATACATTCAGTGACTGTTGACTGACAAAAGTCACAATTAAGCAATTCAGTGAACATAAGGTGCACTGTGGAGCAATTGTTAGACCCATGTTAGGAAATAGGGGTCTTAATAGTTACCCACAGAAAAAGAAAGGGAAAGCTGTCAAGACGACATATGCTACTGAAGAAAAGTCAAGATTCCACAACCTGTTTTCAGCAATTTCTTTTTACTCCGTTTAACCCACTCCACTGCCAAAAGGAAAAAATTTCCCTGTCTGAAAATGATTTCTCTTAGGCCAGTTTCGCACTGTTTGAAACAATTTCTAATAAGCATTTTATAACTTCCCTATCTCAAGCATCCACGGAGACACTTCCCTTGATAACGAACAGTCATTTTTTTTTAACAAAAACATGAGCATATATTTTGGTACACAAGACCTATTATTTGTTTGGATGACAGTATGGTTTGCTTGAGGGTTTTTTCTAAAAGCTTGTCATACATCATGGTTTCAACAACCCAGCCATAAAATACAATTAGGGTGACCTGTGAGTTGCAAACTCTACTGTCTGTTCTTAAAAGAAATACTGCAACATGAACTTGTAGTGTCCTTTTCAGATTCACAGGCTCCAAGTTTTAACAATAGTAATGGTCTATTGATCTATTTTTCATTTGGTTTGCTTGGATTACTTCACTTAATTCATGCAGCTTTAGGTACTATTTGTTGGTTGATTGATTGATTGGTGGTTGATTCTTGAGCCAGGTTCACTCTATGTAGCCTAGATTAGTCAAATGTTGGGAAATGTTCTGTCTCTGCTTATTAAGTGAAATACTATGCTTATTACAATTTTACATGTAATTGAAGTACAGAGAATTTAAAGAACTCCCCCAAGTTCAGACAGCAAAGGATTGAGCCTCGTCAAAAGCTGGAGTTATGGTCTATTAATCATATATTCAAGACAGCTTCTTGAAAATGAAAACACTACAAAAGAAATGACATAAAAGAAATTTGTAAATTTTGGTAAACTACTTCTCTACTTACTAAGAAATAGTACTAGGTTTGTCTTGAGTTCTTTATTGCATTATGGGGCATGAACCATTAGGAATGGCCACATAGTGAACATTATAATTGTCTTGAAGGTCAGTGATTTGTGGTGTGGGATACCCCTTTCCATGCTGTGAATATCATTGGTGAATAAAGAAACTGCTTTGAACCTATAGCAGGGCAGAACTTACCTAGGTGGGGAAAACTAAACTGGAAGTTGGGAGGAAGAGGGCAAAGTCAGAGAGAAACCATGTAGCTCAACCAGAGATGGACACTGGAACTTTAGTCGGTAAGCCACAGCCACGTGGTGATACACAGATTGAGAGAAATGGATTAAAGTAATATACAAGAGTTAGCAAATTAGAAGCTAGAGCTAATGGACCAAGCAGTGATTTAAATAATATGGTTTCTGTGTGATTATTTCAGGGCTGAGCAGCTGGGAACCAACAAGCGGCTCCAAACAGCAGATTTGGACTGATTTTCTTTGATATTAGGTACTTTGGAACCCCAGGAATGGAAGTATACCCTTTCCCTGGATCTCCAGTTTTTCTATCTATGACATGATTTCATATCACTTCCATCCAAAGTCAGAATATCAACTTTTCATAGACTTGTATTAATTTAAAAAGCTTATCTATATCCTTTATATTCTATTCTAGAACAATTGCATCTTATTATAGTATAATTCTTTCAAATAATCTAGTAAAGCCACATAACTTAAGAAGAAATCTGTGTTTCCTGTCATAGGATTAAATATGCATGTTTCCCAGTTTTAGAGGCCGTACAAATCACTGGATGCATTAGACAAGGGTGTGAGATGGATTGTTTTCTCTTCCTTGAAGATGGTGACAAATAAGATGAGAGAAAAAGGTCCCAGGCCTCATATATCTCTTTGTCTGATAGACAATTTCCCATGTGAAGTGAGCTTGCTAGCTGTTCTCACTCAGCAAACTTACAGACTGACCCATCCTGAAGCATATGGTAATCTCTTGCTGCCCATTCCTTAAGAAGGCCATTTTGTGTAACTAGGCCTAGTCACAGTAAGAATCAGGGCAAACCTCAAAGACATTGGAATCATCAACCATTTTTTCATCCTTCTTTTCCTGTGAAGTCTGTAGCTGTGTCTACAGAAAAGAATAAATTTGTGTCTCTGAAATGGAGGCAGGTAAGGATTTCTTTGAAAAGCATCTCAAGGTACTTCTGATTTTAGTGAAGAGTGAGATTTCAAACTAAAACCCTTATTAATAATAAAAAATGTTTAACATATCAGAACTAGAAATGTATATTTCTTCACTTTCATCACATCCTGGCTAAAAACTGTTTGTCCTTCTTCATTTTACACTACAGGATTGATTGATATCTATTTTCATGGAGTTCTTCTAACCTTTCTCCTTAGATACCTCTGTACCCCAAACAAGTCCTATCTTTAGTTTTCACCTTGCATTTACTGGTTCTATTTATTTAAGATGTAACACCTGCCACATCTATGAAGTATTATTGAAAATATTTTTTATAAAACTTTCCCTAGGACTGGAGAGATGGCTCAGTGGTTAAGAGCACTGCCTGCTCTTTAAAAGGTCCTGAGTTCAATTCCCAGCAACCACATGGTGGCTCACAACCATCTGTAATGAGATCTGGTGCCCTCTTCTGGCCTGCAGACATTCACACAGAATATTGTATACATAATAAATAAATAAAAAAAAACTTTCCCTAAACCCACGTTGGGTAAGAAATACAGAACACCCTGGGGATATTGCATGACTATCTGGGATATATGGTTGTGTCTTCTCAGAACAGGGACTGTGTAACTTTAATTTTTCAAGGATCTCAAGAATGTGACTAGTACAAGTCTCTCTTCAAGCAAATTTGTTAGGTGAGATAGTATTAAGAAATATTCTAGAGTTCAGCACGTTACCAGGGAAATCACGTTCCCCCTTGTGGTTCTTAGACTCATTATTAAAAATAAGAGTAGATTCAAAAGGAAAATCAAGGACAATTTTGTTAGAGTTGAAAAAAAACCCAGAGCATCTAGCTATAAATCTTGGCCATTACCCAGAGGAGAAGAGTGGAGAAGAGAAAAATAAAGAAGCCATTCTCATAGGAGATGATAGTGCATGCCTTTAATTCTAGCATTCATGAGGCAGAGTCAAGCAAATCTTTGTGAGTTCAAAACCTGGTTTATAGAGCTAGTTCTAGGACACCCTGGGCTACACAGAGAAACCCTGTCTTGAAAAACAAAAGCTAACAACAAAAAGACATGCCATTTGAATCAAGTGATTGTGGAAATAAGCCATATATGGCAGAGAAATAGACACATAATAGGGAGAGGAACTTTGGAGATATAATGAAGTCCAAAGTGTAAGACGAAGGATGCTGAGGAGATAGAGAGAAAGAGAGACAGAGAGAGAGAGAGAGAGAGAGAGAGAGAGAGAGAGAGAGAGAGAGAGAGAGAGAGAGAGAGAGAGAGATTGGTTTCTGGGAAGGAATATAATATACATTATCTCATTGAAGAGAAAATTATTCTTCCTAGCTCTAAGATGGTTTAATATAAACCCCCAATTTCTGAGAAGTGATCCCTTTGTCAGATAATTGACCAATTCAAGTGGATTAACCCTTAATAGAGAAGGTGATGGGTGATGGTGTATTTCCACTCAGAGGTAGATTCACTTCTTCACTGTAAAAACATTGAGTCCTTACCCCAAATCAAAGAGAATAAGAGTTATTAGATAATGTTGATAATTCAGCTCATTACATAGAAAAATAAAAGCCAGCTATGTGTGTTCTATGCCTGTAATCCCAGTACTAGGAGTCTAAAGATTGAGAATCATGAATTCAAGGCCAGACTCGTATATACAGCATGAATACACTGTCAAAAAATCATTCTTACTGCTTCCAAGTAATCCAGTAAAATAAAATCCCTAGAAAAGAATGCTTTTATAATCCACATATTTCTAGGGCACCAAGGAAGAAGACATTCCAGTTCAAAGTCATTGATCTAAAAGCAGACATTCTCTGCTCAGATGATCTTAATGGGCTCAGTCACTTCAACTAAAGAATGCAGTCTTCTGTCTTAATAATAGTTTTACCTCCTGGTGCCAAATAAAGGAAAAGAGCAAGAAGACAGAAGGGTGACAAGCAGGCTGAGCATATTCTATGAACTCTTGAAAATTCTTCACTTATTTGTGAAAAAGAAAAGTCGGGAAATTCAAAGAGTGACATAGAAGGATCTCATTCCTTGTACAATATAAACAAGTGCGCTTTATTGGAATTCTGAAATCATTTTGTCACACTCAGTCATTGAGTAGACAAGAGATTTGCAGCACAGATATAAGGGAGGGTTTTGTTCTGATATCATAGCACATTAGTAATGTATTCTGTGCTAGAAGTGAAGTGATGTCATTACTGGGAAAATTGAGGTTCCTTTTTAGGGTTTTTAGTCTCACTAACATAAGAATTTAGAAACCGACTCAAAATGAAGATAAAGGACAAAGTCATTAGCTTGTAAGAGAGAAACAAGAGGGCATGCAGGTAGCTCCCAGGAAAAAGGAAAGAGTGAAGAGGAAGAGGCAAAGCCATGTCATTCGCTGTGGAGGAGAACAAACAATCACATAGTAGAGGCATAGGGAAGCTTCAGAAAAAAGGTGAAAAGCTAATGCCAGGAAAAGCATATATAGCCTTTAGCCAGTAACCAAAAGGGAATAAAGAAAAGGAAAAGTCAAGCTTTTCTGAGGCAAGCTGCCTGTCAGAGCCACCACTGTGTTTCCTGATAGAAAGGGATACAAGCATCTGCATTCACTAAGAGGCTTCTGGGAATAAAAAATACATTATCTCATTAAAGGATAATCCCTCCCATCTCTTTTTGGATAGTTTATAATAATAGGTTTCCACTTAGCGCTAGAAATGGAATTTAGAACAAAGGCCGGATACCTTAAATTTTACAGATAGTAATTGAAATTCCTAGAAATGGCTAAACTGATACTTACATTTCTACTGTTACCAGGGAACAAGGAAGTTGGGGTCAAATTTTCAGTATCTTAAGGCTACTGTAACATAAGGTTAAGCCTAAGCAGTTATATTAGTAACCTTAATAGATTAATCAATTTCTCATTTCTAAAATGTGAAGGAATCTGTATCTAGGAATTGTTATGCTGATTTGCCAAGACAATGAGTGTGAGGGTGCTTTCAGCTCTTTATTCTTTGTGCCTGGAAAAATTAGAGATAGAGCATTATAGTGTTGGAAGTGTGATGAAGTTTTGGGGGTGACAGGCAGACAAGGTGAAGGCTTCAGAGAAGACATAGTACAAATCTGTAAGACTTTCTCCTGCTACTTACTGGTTGTGGAGTACTGGGCTAGTTCAAATTTAAATAAAATCTGCTTATTTTATTTAATAAGTATTTGCACAGTGTCGACCTTATAACAAGTATTTCTCTAAATTCTTTACAAATAGCAATAGGGCCAATCCTCCTGACAAAATTATTAGTTAGAGTATGGCATCATGGTTCATTTTACAGATGATAAGGAAGGCAATGTGGAGAAGTAGTACACCTTTCTTATGCCCGTGTAGTTTGTGAAGGGCAGTGAATGGCTTTAAATCCCAATTATATGTCTTGGTAGGCTTGTGGTGTTATCTGTCAGAAATAACTTAGTCAGCTGAAATAGGATGTGTGCAAGTTGGCATCATGGAAAGTCTTAGATTCTAGTCTAAGTTTTAGGATTAAATGATTTTTAATTGGATTAAAGATTCTTCATTTTTCTTCCTATGCTTGTAAGACGTTTGCAGTTTTCATTACCACTTCCGATACACAGAATTCCTTTGCCTATTCCAAACAAATTTTATCAAGCAACAACTTTGGTGTTCTTTACTCATTGCTCCTCTCAGCTCAACCTGACTTGCATGGTCTATGGAACAATTCTCTTTCTGCACCAAAAGGATTCCACAGCTAAAGTAGAGAGAGCTCCAGGAAAGTTTACTTTTCTGCTGTTCATTTAGATTTAATAAGACAATTATTGACTTATTTGAATATTATTGGGTTATTAAAAGCATTAACAATGTCTTTCTTTTCATCTTGTTTGTTTAATGTCTATTTGGGAACAGAATGTGATTAAGCAAATATCTAGCAGATTTATTTTATTTGTCCTTTAAATGTAAAGTTGATTTTGAGAGGAAGCTCAGGACATGGCTTGAATTTGTCTACATAACCTAGGGCAAAGGTGAGTATCTGAGGAAGTAGGAGGTAGTTTTTCTAATTCCTTGATCATAGATCTTGCCTTTAACGAAAAGTGCAGTACTGTAGGTGCAAAGTGGAATTCTTATGTGTACTGCCTAATACCTTTTCACTGATAAGGAAACTGAACACAGAGATGAAGGGAATTGCCCATGAGTCACTTTGAGTGGCTAATTGTAGAACATAACTATTATACTAAAAGCCTTATGAGTACAAGCACTAGATCTAGTTTATTTGCCACAATTTCCTCAATAATTGGGCATAATGCAAGGTCCAATGATGACAGGTAAAAACTACTGTGGACTGGGTGAATAGAATAATTTGGGACTATTGACATCTAAGTGATAGAATTTTCAACAATGACTGTATGAAACTTTGCAAATTAGTTTGGTAATGGAGGCTACTTTCCTGGAAAATATATCAGGCTTTCAACAACACAAATTTCATTAGAGCTGAATGCATTAACACATTCTATGTATCATAATCCAGTACTATTTTTCTGCTAGGGTTTCTTATGGCTCCGTAATTATTCTTATACCCCAAATGGTAGATAATAGAAAGAGTCAGAACCTGTAATATCCATTCCAGTGTGTGTGTGTGTGTATACACATGCACACACACACACACACACACACACACACACACACACAGACACATATATATATATATATATATATATATATATATATATATATATATATATATATACATGAAGAAGCATTTAACCAAAACTTGCTTAAGGGAGTGATTTCGTTTCCTTGAGTCTGTTTTGCTGTGCCTTTAAAGTTGGTGGATCTCTATAGTGGTATGTTGTGCTTATCAGTGAAGAGAACTATCATTTATTGGTAAGATATAAAGAGTGACAAATTCAGGTATCATTTTAATAAAAAGGTAGCTAACCTGTCATTTATTATATTCCAATTATGTCTTAAGCAGGATGTTAAATTCTATCATTTAGCCTTCACTACAACTACTTTTACAGTTGAAAAAAATTGAAACATAGTAGTAAAGGATTTGTCTGACAACAAAAATAAGATAAGGGTGTTATCAATTCTCTAGGCTACAGTAGTGGGGAAACTTTTAACTATTTTCATCTTCCTGATAGTCCAGGGTAGACTATTTTGTTCCAGGGGATATTATTTTCCCCTACTGCCATACCAGAATTAACTTTTCCACGCTTAACAACACAGTTCTGTAAGACATCCCTTCTGCCCCCTCCGCTGCTTTATTTTTTTTTTGATACAGGGTTTCTCTGTGTGACAGTACTGGCTGTCATGGAACTAGCTCTTGTAGACCAGGCTAGCCTTGAACTCACAGAGATCAGCCTGCTTCTGCCTCTTGAATGCTGGGATTAAAGACATGTGCCACCACCACCTAGTGGCATATCTTAATTGTGAGGGATAGACTCTGTTCACCTTGGTTAGAAGGCAGTCTTTACATTAAAGACACTCTAAAGACCAAATATGAGTGTTTTCATATATAGCTAGGATAACTGGAATACATCAGTCTGATATCAACATTGTCCTCTCCATAAACTGAAATGATGTTCCCTACCTTGATAAGGGGTATGGAAAGAGTAGTGTATAAATTATTAGAATTAAATTATATCAATGTGTGTGAAATCATGTATCATCATCATATTTGGCATATTGTTTAAATATTAAAAAAACAATAGTTTCCTTATCAATCAACCCTTGGTTGGCTCAACTGTATTCTTGTGGAAACTGATGACACTGAATATTCTCAGGAACATCTTCAAATTCTCTGTATTTCCATTAGGTCTGTTTTGGAGATACCAACTAAGTATGAGGTGTCTTCATAGTTCCAGATCCCCTGACACATGGAAATTTGGCAGCTAGACACACACAGACGCTTCATTTCTCAACTCTATACTTTATATATCTGAAGAAATGGCCTTTTCAAACTTCTGGCAATCTTTCTATGCTCCATTTTATTAAGGTTTTCTTTCTCATTGGCATGGTGTAACTTTGTATTGGTAATGAATATGTCTAATTATTTATATTTATGTGAAATTTTATAGTTAATTGAATGCTTTTTCAAATTCTAAAACAGTGTATCTATTACCCAATTTGGCTTCAAAGACAAATTTCTTTCATTGGCTCCCAGGCATTTGTATAATAGATTGCGCTGCCATATCCACACATACTTTTTACTTTTAAATCTCTTCTCACTGATTTCTCTCTCTGCTTCTTTATCCTTTGTGTATAGGAGGGCAACAGATTTTTTGGAGTTAATCTTGTATCCTGCCACATTACTAAAGGTGTTTATCAGCTGTAGTTCTTTGGTAGAGTTTTTGGGGTCACTTATGTACACTATCTGCAAATAACGAAAGTTTAACTTCATCCTTTCCAATTCGAATCCCCTTGATCTCCTTATGTTGTCTTATTGCTATTGCTAGAACTTCAAGCACCTTTCACGATAGCCACAAATAGCATAAAATATCTTGGGGTTACTCTAACCAAGGAAGTGAAAGACCTATTTGACAAGAACTTTAAGTCTTTGAAGAAAGAAATTGAGGAGGATACCAGAAAATGGAAAGACCTCCCCTGCTCTTGGATTGGGAGAATCAACATAATAAAAATGACAATTCTGCCAAAACCAATCTATAGATTCAATGCAATCCCCATCAAAATCCCATCAAACTTCTTCACAGACCTTGAGAGAACAATAATCAAGTTTATATGGCAAAACAAAAAACTCAGGATAGCCAAAACAATCTTATACAATAAAGGAACTTCTGGAGGCATTACCATCCCCTGACTTCAAACTCTATTACAGAGCTACAGTATTGAAAACAGCTTGGTATTGGCATAAGAACAGAGAAGTCGACCTATGGAACTGAATAGAAGACCCGGATATTAATCCACAAACCTATGAACACCTAATCTTCGACAAGGGAGCTAAAGGTATACAATGGAAGAAGGAAAGCATCTTTAACAAATGGTGCTGGCATAACTGGATGTCAACCTGTAGAAGAATGAAAGTAGATCCATATCTATCACCATGCACAAAACTCAAGTTCAAATGGATTAAAGACATCAACATTAATCTGTCCACTTTGAACCTGATAGAAGAGAAAGTGGGAAGTAGTCTACAAGATATAGGCACAGGAGGCCACTTCCTAAGTAGAACCCCAGTAGCACAGACAATAAAAGAAACAATGAATAAATGGGACCTACTGAAACTAAGAAGTTTCTGTAAAGCAAAGGACACTGTCAGTAAGACAAAAAGGCTACCTTCTGACTGGGAGAAGATCTTCACCAACCCCTCATCAGACAAAGGTCTGATCTCCAAAATATATAAAGAACTCAAGAAACTAGACACTAAATCTCTAATTAACTCAATTAAAAAATGGGGTACTGAACTGAACAGAGAATTCACAACAGATGAACTTCGAATGGCCAGAAGACACTTAAGGTCATGCTCAACCTCCTTAGTGATCAGGGAAATGCAAATCAAAACAACTTTGACATACCATCTTACACCTGTCAGAATAGCTAAAGTCAAAAACACCAATGATAGCCTATGCTGGAGAGGATGTGGAGTGAGGGGAACACTCATCCATTGTTGGTGGGAATGCAAACTTGTACAGCCACTGTGGAAATCAGTGTGGTGGTTTCTCAGGAAACTGGGAGTCAACCTCCCTCAGGACCCAGCAATTCCACTCTTGGGAATATACCCAAGAGATGCCCTATCATACTACAAAAGTATTTGTTCAACTATGTTCATAGGTGCATTATTTGTAATAGCCAGAACCTGGAAACAACCTAGGTGCCCCTCAGTAGAAGAATGGTTAAAAAAGGTGTGGAACATATACATATTAGAGTTTTACTCAGCGGTAAAAAACATCTTGAATTTTGCATGTAAATGGATGGAAATAGAAAACGCTTTACTGAGTGAGGTAACCCAGATCCAAAAAGAGGAATATGGTATGTACTCACTCATAAGTGGTTCCTAGCCATAGTTAAAGGTCTTTGAGTCTATAATTTGTGATCCTAGAGAAACTGAATAAGAAGGTGAACCTGAGGAAAATCATATAGTTATCCTCCTGGATATTAGAACTAGGCAAGATTGCCAGACAAACTTGGGTGCACGAGGGGTTGGGGGGTAGAAATACGGGGAGATGTTTAGGGAGAGCGGAGAGGGGGAGGATCAGGGATGGATTGGGGGAATGGGAGGGGGGAGGGAGGAAGGATGGTTATGGGAGCAGGGAAGTTTATATCTCAACTAAGGGAGTCATTTTAGGGTATGCAAGAGACTTGATTCTGGAGAGGTTCCCAGGCCCAAGGAGAGGTCCCCAGATTGTACTCTGGGCAGCAGAGGAGAGGGTGCCTGACCTGGCCTTGGCCCATAACCATACTGATGAGCATTTTGCATATCACCACAGAACCTTCATATGGCGATGGATGGAGATAGAGACAGAGACTCATATTGGAACACTGGACTTAACTCCCTACACCCAAATGAGAAGCAGAGGGAGGGAGATCGTGAGCAAGGAAAGCAAAATCAGAGGGGGCCTTCATCTGAGGATGGATGGAGATAGAAACGGAGACCCACATTGGAGCACTGGAAGTCAGGACTGCGAAGGGTGCGTTCACCCACTGATACAAGGGGTCTGATCGAATGAGAGCTCACCAAGGCCAGCTGGACTGGGACTGAATGAGCATGAGATCAAATCTCTTCTCACGATCTTGATAGATCCAGCATGTGAAGGGAATATTGTCTCTATTTTGAAAATAAGGTACCTAAGATTCTGGTGAAGACCACATTTGCTCTTCTTCACCAGCATGTGCACATGCACACATATACACAGAACTCTGGAGGAAAATTATCCTGAACCAAATGAGTGGATTAATGGAGAGCAGGTTTGAAGAGGACTTTAGACCCTCTGTGTTATTTGCCACCCCTCAAAACCTCTCAACACACACATAGGTTATATATAAAGTCAATGTACTTTTCCATATAAGAAGAGATTGAAGTTAAATTTTTATATATACTTCTTCCCTTCTTTATATGAAGAAACTGGAAACACTACTGTCAACAACAGTAGACAGGACTGAAAGCTTAACTAATAGATCCTTCCATTTTTTAATTTCATATGACACTTGACACTAGCTGCTGTCTTTGACACTGTCTCAGGTAGAAAGATAATTTCAAAGTAATCACAGAATAGCAACTCTATTAGACGCCCACACACACAGACACACACAAAAAACCCGTGGGCCAGTTTTGATTTTATAAAAATTAATGTATATGTGGACATCAAAATTAGCAACACTCAACTCTGAACAAGACTATTATTTCTG
The DNA here is from genome assembly GCF_982192425.1 of Myodes glareolus. Taxonomy (NCBI): domain Eukaryota; kingdom Metazoa; phylum Chordata; class Mammalia; order Rodentia; family Cricetidae; genus Myodes; species Myodes glareolus. The sequence goes on along the minus strand of NC_142053.1, from coordinate 86,632,343 downwards.
GGCATCAGGCAGAAACAAAGCAGTCTACTGTGGGCGCTATCTATGGTTATCATACATGCAGAAGCCATGCCAGGGTTCAGGTAATGATGGGTGTGGAAATGTGAGTAAGCAGATAAGCATTGAATTCAAGGCAAAAATCTCCAATGCCAAGTTTTTGTTTTTGTTTTGTTTTTCGCAATTACAGAAATTGAATCTAGAAAATCAGTGTTCTTTCACCACCCTCTCTCTTTTCTATGTTTCATTTCTTCAACCCTGGACTACAGTCCAATTCCAGGAATTTACTACATAACTAATTGGCTAGACCTAAGCTGGGGAGACTGTGTCAATATCTGAGGCTCAAACTTTAATGGGGAGATAATAAACCATGAACTTGAACACAAGGAAGTGATCAGAATGAAAACTCAGATGCCAAGCCTCATGAGGAATGAGTGAAAGAAATGATGTTGTTTTACTAGGATTTATGAAGTCTCAGGGGTGTTATGGTATTTGGAGGGCTTCACAGGAGAAAAGAAAATACCAAGCATCTAGTGAGTCCTAGGGACAGGGGAAAGATCTGTAGAGATTCCACAAAGAGTCAAATAGTTTTGTTTTTAAGTAATTTATGGTTGAACTAGATTATGTCTGAGGTAAATATCAGAGGAGAGGACTGAAGAACACTTTCTCAGCTAATGAGAAATCTAAAGGTATTTTTCACTCTCTGTAATCACACAGCTGCGAAGAGAAGGATCTAGGAATCAATATTTACAAACCTCAGTGCCCCATGTTGCACCATTTGATTAAACCTGCCTTTTGATCTGGGTGAGGAAAACAATGTATTCCCAAGATGTGGAGAAAGCAGAGATATTGCTGTGGAAGGTTTCATTCCCATTTCCCCAAGCTCCATTCTGTCAAGATCAGAAACACCTGTTACCAATATGTTCCCCATCTTGTTGTTACTCCAAAAGTTCTAGAAATACCAAAAGCAAGAACTCACAGACGCTCAAATTTTCTGGGTTTCTCTTGGACCCCCTGTCTGCTTTCTTTTCAGCTTGTCTGGTTTTCCTTCTATTGTAGCTACCACAGAATACGTGTCTGTGGTTTGTGATATAGCGGTGGGAGGCAGTAATTTCCCTGGTGTTAGTTGGCCTGCAGGCAATCTGAGCACCTTCCCTGCACTTCAGAGGATTCAGCTCATGTGCACTCAATATTTTAAAAACTTCAGTTTTCACTCATTTTGTTCTACATTTAATTTTCTTATTTTTGTCAGGAAAGGAAATTAGGAGGAAGGGGATAAACGTGGAAAATAACCAGGAAAGGACTGAAGGGGAAGAATGGTGGGGGCATTCAAACCACTGCTATGTAACCGGCCAACGATGATACTGCATGTTTATGGGCTTTGGTTGCCATAGATACAGTTACGTAACTCCAACTGGTGGTGAAATTTCATACTGCTTGTGGTGGCGAGCGATATTTCAGTCACTTAGGGGCTACTTTTAAAGAGAACAAATAAAGTAGCCGAGGGGCCCTTTGTCTTGCCGGCTACAACCTGCACTGTTTCAGCCCCAAACGCCAGTCATTTTCCAGTTTTCTGTGTGTAGCAAAATGTTCCCAATTATTCTCTGAGTAGAGCTGGGCACTTACTCCTCTTCTCAGTCCAGAATGGCTAGGCATAAGACTCAGAGCAAAAAGAAAAAATAAATAAAGCCTCCTTTGGGGTGGAAAAGCCTGTGTGGAAAATTTCAGCTTGGAAGGCTTGTTTGTTGGGAAAGTTATGAGTTGAAGGACTGCATGTGTTCACTACCACAGAGACCAAAGACGAGATCCTCCGTTCTCTCTGTCTCTCTCTTTCTCTGTCTGTCTCTCTTTCATATGCACACATGCATACATATGAACTCACACGTAGATTCATATTTACACAGGTTCTCCAAACATGCATATGCTTCATTCACATAAAGTATCTGTTAGAACATATACATATACTTATCTATGCATACACGTTTCTTATATTTCAGAAGGCTGAAATATAAGAAATTTCCAATTTTAAAGCGTCATGAGCTTATAAAATGGTGATTTCAGAAGATCCAGCCTGTATGTTTCCTATACATTTATACTCATTTATATGTGCATACTATCAATATACTCATTCTCTCACAAAACGGTCATCACACACACTTGCGGATATTTATATTTACCCCCCAGATTCTCTCATGCAATTTCCAAATAATCATGTTAATTTTTACATGAATACCAAGACACTTTTATATATTGCCTATTTATTTTCACTCATACCTTTTCACATGTTCTCATATTTTCCCCTTTACTTTCTCACATGCAGTCATTTATGTTGGTTCACACAGTGCCCAGCTAAAGGTCTGTTACAAATACACTTATTAAACCCTCTGCTACTCATGTATACACACCATTGAAGAAGAACTTCTCATTTGTTGTTATTGTTTTGTGTGTGTTTTTAAGAGACAGTGTCCAACTATAAACCTCCTAATTATCTTCAACTTGCTCTATAGACCAGAGACTTGCCTGTTTCTGCTTCCTGAGAGTTAAGATGAAATATTTGTACCACAATACCTGTCCAGAATTGTAGAGTGAATCCATTTTTCATTAGGAATCTCAAAGGAACCTCGGGATCTACTTTTGGAAGAAAGACGGGGATTTTTGTTCAGTTATGCCCAATAGATTAATACGTTAAAAGACAAAGAACAAAAACTGGCATATATTGACAATTTGGTGTCATGATCCATTTGATTACCCCTGCACCACCTGCTTGTCATGTGTAGAGAAGTTTCCAGACAGTCTATTGTTCATAAAACAGAGAGTGGACATCTCTACCTTTGATGAATCATGAATGAGGTCAACATTGGTCTTTAGATGACAATATTAGTAAAAGACAATCAGATTGGCATTTGCCTCCAACTTAGAATCCTTTTACTTTTCCAATCTTGCCACTGTCTCCAACTCTTCTTTCTTGGTTTGGTCAGTGAGCGATGCTCTTACTGTGTTGTACTTATCTTTTACCATTATTTGTAGTGTACCAACACCTTGCCTTATGGCGGACAGAGAAGCAGGAGGTCCAAAATCTGCCCTGAATCAGAAGCATTTATGTTATCTGCAACATAAAGTGATAGGGAAGTAGGGTCGTTGGAGATTAAGAACAAATATTCCTAGAAGGTTTTGGAATGGTGGATCTCTGGAGACAAAGATGCCTAGGAATGTCTTATACTGGAAGCTTTGCAAACCATAAAGTTGTACTCTGGAGACTCAAAAATGAAGTCAGAGCATTTAGATCTGAAAGAATGCTAGTAAAGGCAATGAAAACAAGCACATATTTGGTTGGGGTAAGGCTGCACAGGGAGCTGCATTGACCAGCAGAGATGGTTAGCTTTGTTTTTCCTCTTTGAGCCCACAATTTATTCCCCTCCCCTTCTGTCTTAGGAAGCTTCTTTGTATCATAATAAGATTCAGTACCCCTGGATTCCAGTTGGGTTTACTTATACTAACCTCTGTCAAAATAAAACAATGGCAAAATATAGAGAAGGAAGTTGGGGTCTTGATATCCCTTTTCTGCAGTGTCAGCTATAATTAGCTGTGACCCTCAACTCAAAACCCAACTTTGCTGTCAAAACAATCCTCTTGCTCTCCAAATTTCACTAACTCTCTTCTTCAATTTTTTTCTAGATCTCTTGGCTTGAAGATACAGATTTGCAAATAGTCTTTTTATTAAACACTCCTTGATTTCTCCAAATTTGTATGCATTTTCTGTTTTACTGCTAGGACAAAATGCAAGGGCAAATTATTGGAAGATCTATTATTGTACTTCTAAGCTCAAAGAAATGAAAAAAAGCTATAGTGTTTCTCTCTTGACCAGTATGCCGTATCCTTATTACATTGGCCACTCTCATATAGTGACTAGACCTTAAGCAATACTCTACACACTTCCTAAATCACAAGCCAATTTTAAAGAGGTATAGACTTATTGGGAAAGTATTCCCATCATTTTAATTTTCTTTTTATTCATTTTTTTCAATGAACAGTGGCTAATGTTTGACCACTAAATTGCAAGAAGACATATAGTTTATCCTTAGGCCAAGAATAAAAGACAGTTGTGACAACTCACTAGACTGTTCGTGTGTGTGTGTGTGTGTGTGTGTGTGTGTGTGTGTGTGTATAATGTGTACATGTGTTTAGAGAGACCAGAAGAATGTTGGGTTCCCTGGACCTTGAGTTATAGGAGTTAGGAATCCAATATGGGTACTGGGAACTGAATGAAGATACTGCCTTTCCAGCCTCCTCTTGCATTTTTGTCCTTAGAGTTAGGGATTGGGAGGAATGGAATCCATTTCTGATTCTCCTCAAAACTTAGTAGTCAGTTAAAGTTTTCATCCCAGAGCCCATGGGAGACTGAGATGAGTTTATTTAACCGTCCTTTGCCTGGCCTATTGAATTCTTCCTTATTCTCAAGCATCCCATTATGTTTTGTTTTGCTGTATGTATTTGTCTTTTGTTACTTTATAATTGCATTTTAAAGTAATTACTGTCTATAATAATGACACAATGACTGACCTAGTCCGGTATCTTTGTTGTACAGACAAGGAAACTGAAGCTCAGAGAATAAAAGGATTTTTTTGTTTTGTTTTCTTTTTTGTTTTTCTCAAGATCATACCGCAAATCTCTAAGTAGCAGTTTTAGTTGGATGACCTAATGAAGACTCTATATGATCCTAAGCTATCTAGTAGTTGCCATCAATATCCCTGCATTCCTGCATTCTGTACTAGCAGTCTTTGGGTTGACAGGAATAGGAATCAACACTTTATGCCCTAGAGTTAGTTCTAGGGAATAGAGTTTTGAAAACACACCTGTACATGGTTGCATGCAGAGGGGACCCCTCCAGGGAGCTTCTTGGCATGCCTAGGAATGGATTATACAAGGCCACAACTACAAGCCTGCACCCAAAGTCTTCATCAATCACAGAGGCTTCCATCCACCTAAACACATTTGCAGCTTTAAGCAAGTATCAGTTATCATAATTACTACAGTGAGGGCTAGAGGGGATACTGTCTGCTTTCCAGGCCAGAGAAGAATTTTGGCTCTTACAGTACCGAATTGGTGGCAGTAGCTGTGTTGAGAGCAAAGTACATTATGGTAATTCATGCTCCACTGCCAGATAATTGCAAAACGTTTCTCCCTTCTCAGTCCTACGTTATTGGACACAAAGGTGAAGAAGAAATGTTTCCATAATCAGTTAGGGCACTCTGAACAGTGTGACTTTGGCCTCCAAATCTTTGGACAGGCCCAGAAGTTCAGTATTTGGGAGTTTTAAGTTAGCATTTGAACCTCTTCAGCCAAGCCTAATGTTTCCAGGCATAGAGTAACACTTAAGAGAGAAGAATCTGCAGTTAGTCTGCTTTGGTTCTGAACATGGTGCTATCAATTACTAGCTACACATCTTGTGCAAGTTTCTGAGTCATGCTATATCTCAACTGCACTATTTGTTGAAGAGAAATAATGCCCTAAATTATAGGGATGTCATGAAGATTAAGTGCAATGACTCATGTCTCAGTGTCCAGGCACATAGAAAGTTCTAGATAAGTATTGACTGTTAATATTTTCTAGGCCCTTGGACTCAAGCAAAAGTCTTTAGTGTTGAGATTCAGCTAAGCTATGGCCTATTTATGAAGCAGATGTCACATAACAATTTCTTGGAATTAAAGACAAAAATTTACCATTTATCTTGTCCACACTAAGTTAAAGATACTTTAATCAGATCAAATCTGCAATGTATACACACACACACACACACATATATCCATATATATATATATATATATATATATATATATATTCATATGAACAAATTGTGGGTGAGGAAGGTAAATTGTTTACAAAAGTTTACCCAGAGTTAGTAGTTAAAGCTACACGCCTATACATTCCCATATACAAAGTACTATAAATGCAATTTGTACTTATGGCTAAATAAATATGATCAGGAACTAAAACCATTGAATTAACATTAGAAATGAGAAAGTGATGAATCAGAGATGATAATTATAGAAAATCAAAAACATGGGGAACTATGAAATTGAAAAGATAATGGAATCTTTGCATCTTGTTTCAATTTCTAAACTATTCCAGCCCTTTCTCAGTAGAGTCTAATAGCCATGTCTAGTTTTTTGTTATCTGCATCCTGTGTACTTGAAGACAATGGGACAATCATTTATGACTCATCTTTGAAGTGTGACTCTGTGCAGTGGGCTCAAGACATTATGAAATCTCAGTGCTAATTCCTCTGAATCTTCAATGGGGAATTTTCTAACAATACATCCCAACAGAAACAAACAGTAAAAAAAAAATGACATGAAACACCTTAGCCACGAAGTAAAAATGTTCAAAGTTCGGTCTGCTTCTTGCCTATCCCTATCCTGGAGCACTGCTGTTGGCCAAGGCAGAATTTAGGACTTTATATAACCCTTTTCTTGTTTTAGGGCAAAAAAATTAATGTGGTCATGACAAGAAAACATACTCCTATTTGTTTATCACAGTCTGCTATGTGACTGTAAGAACTAAGTATTAATGGAGCTAGTAGAAACAATTGTAACCGAGAGGGGTTTATCTACTCTGGGAAAAAGCAAGTAAAGTAGCAAAGATGTCACACAAACAAACAGATTTTAAAAAGCTAACCAAAGAATTGGATAACTTTCAATAGGTACCAACATATATGTATAACACTGAGCATATATCTCTATGAGCAGGGAAAGTAGGGAATAAGGAGATAGAACAATAAAAGAGAGAATTTCGGCTTCATGATAAATAATGTGGAACAAATTTGCATTCAAAAACAGCAATTGTAGACACTGGAGATAGTTAGCTATAAGTAAGGGGTGTTTAACATCTTCAAAAGGGTGAAAGGGCAGGAAAAAGTAAACAAGACACTAGACTCAAGCTACAACTCCTTCACCAGTTCCCTAGTCCCAAGTGCCTTACAGTGCCTAGCATGCTGTTGGCATTCAGCAAAGGAGATTTATTACTGTGCTCATTGGATGAGACAGGCAGGAGTCATGAGTCTTGGCAAGAAAACCAGGCCAAAAGATTTGCTTTGACTAAAAGCCATATAACTTGAAAGGTTTATTGCTGAACTGATTATGTAATGTAGCTTTGAAAGAGCAGTATTTAAGATAAAGATTTGAAGCCCTCAGGCAAGTTTGGAAGAAGAATTGGGGAATAGGACTGAATGCATTAATAGCCCATTTAAGAATTGCCTGCCTCTTAAACCTAATTTGAGACTATGAAGCAGCAGGGCAGTGGGGCACAGGAAGGGGCACTGATGTGGAGTCTGACCTGGGATCTGGTAATGTCTCATTGCACTATGAAATGAAAGCTTTCCTTTTTGTGAACATTAACACACCAAATCAAATTGGGAAAGGCAGGGCTATAGTGCAGGGGTTAGACTTGACAATTAACTCGACTTGCTATGCCCAGGTGCTTGGCTCCATACAGCCCCCAAAGTTTACCAAAAGTCCTAATTAGATCAGTTCTCCAGGTGGAAAATCTCCCTCGGTTCTTTCTGTTTTGGCCATATCCAGTTTCAATTGGCCTAGACTAGTAGTTTTCCATTCTGGCAATCCCTTATTCTCCTACAGGAAATGTTAAAAATGCCAAGATTCAGGCCCCACCTCCCAGGCTTACTAACTTAAAAGGTCCCCTGATAATCTCAATATGCAGCCAGGGTAGAGAATCAGTAGGTTAAAAAATACTTGTGTGGACCCCATGTAAATTATTGTAATTTCCTCAATCTTGATTTCTTCTCTCATTTGTTTACATTTGCTCTGGCCCTTTGAGTGTTCACAAACAATATACTTCTAATGCATTTTGTACCTTTGGTTTAGCTACTAACATTGGCTAACTATTGAAATTAAGATTCTTAATCACTGAAATCATGCTCTAACTCATTTTTATGACTCTTATCTCTAGAAGTTTTACGTATTAGTATTTAATTGGCTTTACTTATTGATTAATATTTTTGTAATGATAATAAAATACCTCATTTGTGCATACCATATCCATGTCATTTTGTTTTAATTAATCGTTTTTCTGAAAATAGTTTTTAAAATATTGCATGCAAATGATAGAATTCATCTATTTAAAGTGCACACTTGAATTATTTAAGTATGTATACATGTGCACCACCATCATCCCCTAAATTTCAGGAAGTATTTATCATATAAAAAAGAAATACCATGTCCTTTAGAAAGCATCATTTAGTGCATTCCTATGTCCCTAACTAATCACTAATTAATTTTCTTTCTATTGGATTTTCACATTTTAATTATATAAGATTGGAATTATATAACATATTTGATGAAAAACTTCTTTCAGCCTGTTTGCATGACTTAAATACATTTCATAGTATATGTAATATTCTTTTTATTGTTGAATGATACCCCATCATGTCGATGTACTACATTTTCTTTATTTGTTCACGATGTTTCAAGTATTTCAAGCTTTCAGACAATGTTATTATAAACACTTATGTATCTACTCTTTAATATTTTGTGAATTTTTACCTGGATAAGGATTTTTTATTGTTAAGTTATATATTCATTTTTTTTGAGACAGGGTTTCTCTGTAGCTTTGGAGCCTGTCCTGGAACTAGGTCTTGTAGACCAGGCTGGCCTCGAATTTAAAGAGATCCGCCTGCTCTGCCTCCTGAGTGCTGGGATTAAAGCCATGCATCACTACTACCCAACTAAATTATGTATTCTTGATACAAGTCTCTATTTGAACATATGCTTTAAATTATTTTCTTTCATTTGTTGTTCTTATACTGCCCTCTCCCTTTTCTTATTTTTTTGTTTTGTTTTGATTTTTAGAGCATCTCACTAGGTCCTTACTGACCTCAAAGTCATGACCTCCTGTCTCCATCATAAAAATGCACCAACAAACTTAACTCCTTTCCACTTTTTTGATAGCATTTTTAGACACAAAATTTTAAAATTGATAAATTTAGATTTAAATACATTTTCATTTAGTTTTTATGGTTTTGTTGTTATCTCTAGAATTTTTTAGTCGAGTTCAGGGTCACAAAGATTTCTCTCAGTAAGAGCATTTATCCAGCATTCAGAGATTAATATTACTTCAAATTCATACCTGTTTACTTCTAGTAATACTGAGAAGTGTTCCATCTATATATTCTATTCATTTTACCTTTACAATAGTACAATTGTTTGCTTATGTCTACTAAAATTGCAAACTCAAAAATGCAGTTATTATTATTTAAAATATGTTACTCTGTATACTTACCTGGTGGTGTTTTTGAAAAATTCTCTATGTGTATATTATATAAGGCATATTTTTATGTTGAGGATACAATAATATATCATTTACATGTTATTATTATATTTATAACAAGTAATTATGTGATACAATATGATACCTTGATATATTATAAAATGATGAAATCAGGCTAAATAGGATATCTATCAACTAAGCTGATTTAAATTTCTTCCTTATAGCTATTTTGAAACACACAGAATGTTATTATTAATCATATTCATGATTTTGTGTGATAGAATACCAGATCTTAATCCTTCTAACTAAAACTTTGTCCACATTGATCGAGGTCTGTACCCCCCTTTTGTTTTTTTACCACTCTTTACACAGCTTCTTGTAACTTCTATGCTACTCTATTTCCATGATTTCAACTTTCTTAAATTCTACATATAAGTGATATTTTCTATTATTTGTCTCTTTGTAGTTTGCTTGTTTTAGTTAATATATTAAAGCTCCATCTTCCTAGCAATGATTTAACAGTCTATGTCTTATAAACAATGGGATTCAAACATGTATGTGTTTTTGTTCAGGTGATTTTGAATCACTCTCTGGCATCATTTGCTTATTTCTTCAGGACTATCTTTACTGTTTCTTGTAAAGTAGCTATGACAACAACAGCAACTGCTTCTATCCATCTGACACTGTCATATTGGCTTTTAAGAATAATTTTGCTGTATGTAAGTTATTTGGATGACTTTTTTTCATTAAGCACTAAGAATTTTTCTTTCTGACTTTGTTGTTTCTGATAATTTAGCTTTTAATTTTATTAGGGTTGCCTTGCTATTTCAAGATTCTTTTTCACCTTTGAGTAACAGCATTTTACTAATTATATTTATTTGTTGATCTTCCTTGCTAAACAGGGTATTGTTTTAAAATAAATTTGTGAAAAATTCACTTATTGTTTCTTTAAGTGCTTTCCCTTTTTTCTGTTTGTCTTTTGTTCTTGTTCTCTCATTGTACACATCCTGGTACCCTAATGGAGCCTCACATTTTATGAGGCTCTGTTTCCTCTACTTTTTCATCTCTGTGTTTTAGCTGACACAGTATTTCTTGATTTGTCATCAAGTTTTGTGATATTTTTATTTCTCACAACAAATTTATTATTTAATCCCTTTAATGAATATTCCTTTCAGCTATTTTAACTTTTCTTTTTTAACCTTGGACAGGCAGGGTCATGTTTATTCGGAGGCACATGGTGAAGGGGCATAATCTCAATGATTTGGTTTGTTAACCCATCTGACCATGCAGATGGATGAGAGAATGACTGTGAGAAAAGATGTCTGTGACTTTTTATAAGGACCAGAAAAATGTCTTTATAAGGGATCAGCACATTTCCTCCCGGAGTCCTGATCTTCTGGCCAAAAGGGAAGCAGTGAAGTATAGTTGTTTAACAAAAACTATCATTCCACGCTTGAAGTAGATATAGAAAATGCATGTTAGGATCCTCATAGCTGTTTCCAGCTGAGGGTCTTTGTTGAAGTGGGTAGTTCTAGATCAATTGAAAAGGGCATTCTCTGTAGAAGGGGATTCTCTGGTCAGTTGACAGGAGTTTTAATGTGATCACTTGAGATGGATCATATCATTGTCATCCTGCATTCCTGAAGAAACTTTTGAAAAATAATTGAGAAACTTCCAAGGACAACTGAGGGAAGGGGAGAAGTGGAGGCAAGGGAGACTGTGGGTCTGTGCAAGGAAGTTGGCAAAGAGTAGTTTCAAGATGACAGTGACTAGTCCCATTGCCAGGAGTGTATACCAAAATGATCTAGCAGAAACAGTAGGGAGCTATAGATCATCAGAGGAGGAAACAAGAGAAACAGAGGACCAATATAAAGGTTTATACCTGGACCAGGACAAAAGGAATGAAAGTCTCTTGCAGTCAGAGTTTCTCCACAGTGTCTAAATGGTGTTTTTGCAGATAAATTTTCAACTACAGCATTTTAAAAGGGTTCCTTTTAAAAATAAAGGGTGCCTATTGGAATTTGCATTTACATAATCTTATTTATTTACTTATTATTTATTTATTTAAATTTCACTTTATATTCCGGCTACAGTTCTACATACCACCACTCATCCTCCCACCCAGGCTCACCTTCCCCCCAGCCCAAGCTCCTTCCACTCATCCTAAGGGGTAAGATGGAAGTCAACAAAGTCTGTCACATTAAGTTGGGACAGGACCAAGCCTCTCCCCACTGCATTAAGGCTGAGCATGACATCCCACCATAGGGAATGGGCTTCAACAAGCCAGCTCATATATCAGGGGTAGATGTTGGTCTCACTGCCAGAGGCCTCTCAGGTAGTCCAAGTTTCACCACTGTCTCCCACATATGGAGGGCCTAGTTTTGTCCTATGGAGGCTTCAAAGCTGTTAATCTAGAGTTTTTGAGTTTCCATGAGCTTTCATGGTTCAACTGCCTGTAGGCTTTTCCATCATGATCTTGACCTCCCTTGCTCGTATATTCACTTCTCTTCAATTGGATTCCTGGAGCTTGTCTTGGTGCTTGGTTGTGGATACCTGCATCTGGGTTTCATCAGTTACTAGATGAAGTGTCTATGATGATAGTTGGGATATTCACCAGTCAGATTACAGGGGAACACCACTTCAGGCACCCTCTACACCATTGCTTAGAATCTTACCTGGGGTCATCCTTGAGAATTCGTGGAAATTTCCCTAGCATCAGGTTTCTTCCCAACCCCATAGTGGCTCTTTCTATCAAGATCTCTTCTTCATTGCTCTCCCACTCCATCCCTCTCCCTCTAGACCATCCTGCTCCCTCACGTTCTCATTTCCACTCCTGTCCCTTGCTATGAACATTGTTGAGCAAGTATCCTTTGTGGTATGATTAAGCAAGCATTTTTATAATCTTAACAGTTTAATTGCCTGAACAAGAACTGTATGATGACACCATCAGTTGACATGGCAACATGATGAGGGTAATTTCATAAGACCTCACTACAGGCAATCAATGTATGCTGAGAGGAGGAGATTCAGTTTTCCCCAGGGACAAGTACCCTGATAGGTGTTTATCCAATGTGAAATTGTCAGCCCTAAGGACATTTATATGCAGATAATACTAAAAGGATTTAGTAGTGTGTGTGAGAGAAAGAGAGAGAGAGAGAGAGAGACAGAGAGAGAGACAGAGAGAGACAGAGAAGGAGATGACATGAATTTGGGAGTGAGTGACTACACAGAATTAAGAAGAGAGGTGGGTAGTTGAAATGATATTATAGTGCTTATGTATGAAACAAAACTTTAAATAAAAAATGACAGGCTCAATATAAAATGTTGTCTCTGTTATTATTTCCTTTTGATAAAACATGTTCTAGCCTGAGATTTCTATATTTTTAGATTTTTATTAAGTAATTCTCTCTCTCTCTCTCTCTCTCTCTCTCTGTGTGTGTGTGTGTGTGTGTGTGTGTGTGTGTGTGTGTGAGTGTTTGTATGCCATGGTGCATATGTAGAAGTCAATGGACATCTTCCAGGAGTAAGTTGTTTCCTTCCATGATGTTGGACTTAGGATTTGTACTCAGGTTGTCAATTATGGCACCAAGAAGCTTTATCTGCAGAACAATCTGTTATTTAATTCTGAATTAGTTTGCTTCTGTAAGCATATCTGTAACAAATAATTTTATTTCATTTCTGTTAAATAAAACATCTCAGTCACTTTCTTCTGAGTGTCTATTTTCTGGTACCTAGTTCGTAGTTCCCCATTTCTTTTCGTAGATTGTCATGTTTTACTGAAAGTTATGAATTTCATTTATCTATCTATTTATTTATTTATTTTGTTTTTTTGAGACAGGATTTCTCTGTGCTGCTTTGGAGCCTGTCCTGGAACTAGTTTTTGTAGAGCGGTCTGGCTTTGAACTCACAGAGATCCATCTGCCTCTCCCTCCCTAGTGCTGGGATTAAAGGAGTGCACCACCACTGCCCAGCAGAAAATTATGCAGTTTTAGATAATGTGTCATCCCAATTCTAAGTGCTCTTCCTGATCTGAAAATTGCTATCATTACTTACATATTTATTTATTTAGTGACTACCTTGATCATTTTACAGATTAAAGTCTCAGATATTGTTACTCAGCTTTGGACATACTATACTTACCCTAGCATAACATTACCTGTGATCAGTTTCTTTTGGGTATAATTCTTATTTATTTAAATACTTTATGTAAAATATTCTGAATATGGTTTCTCCTCCCTCCAGCTCATCCTAGTTCTTCCCCACCCCCTCAACCACTAAAATTCACATTTTTTGCTTTTTTTCATTTAAAAACAGGCATGTAAAAATAACTGTAAATTAAAAACAATAAAATAAAAGCAAACAAAACTTAATAAGACAAAACAAACATATGAACTGGAAAAAATGAGTCAATGAAAAAGCACTAGAAACACATATAGACACAGAAACACACATACACAAATTCCATAAAAGCATAAAACTGAAAAAGATTTTATATAAACAGAAGAATTGTAAGGGAGGAAGGAGAGAAAGAGAAGGAAGAATGGAAAGAGGAAGACAAAGAGAAAGAAGGTGACCCAGAAAAGTATTTTGAGACAAAATAAAGAAAAAATAACAACCCAGTGACTTTGGTTTTTTTTTGGTTGTTGTTGTTGTTGGCCATCTATTGCTAGGCTTAAACCCTTCTCTTATATGCAGTTTGTATATTCAGTGACACTCCATTGGAAAAAGACTAATTTTTCTTTTGCAATCAGTAATCAGTTGAAAATAACTTCTGGGCTATGAGTAGGGACTGGTGTCCTCTTTACCTCTCAGAACTTGGACACCATCTAGCATAGACACATGTGCATACTGTTACAGTCCCTGTGAGTTCATATATACATCAGCTCTATTATGTCTAGAAGGCCTAATTTCTTTGCTGTCTTTTATTCCCTATGCCTCTTACATTCTTTTCACCTCCTCTTCCCTAGAGATCCCTGAGCCACAAAGGAAGGAATTTGATGGAGATATCCCATTTAGGACTGAGTACTCCAAGGCCTTAATCTCTCACTTTCTGCATAGCGTCTGTTTGTGGGTCTTTTTATTACCATTTACTAGAGGAGACAGTTTCTCTGATGGTGGGTGAATGAGGTACTGATATATGATTATAGCAAAATGACATTAGAACTCATTTTATTGTTAGATATCTTTAATAGAACAACAGTATTTGATTTTTCACCTAGGTTTATGGCTTATCTAGTCTCAGGTTCTAGGCCACCCAATCAGTGCTAGGCATGGATACTATCAAATATCTTTTTGTTTGGTTTGGTTTGGTTTGATTTTGGTTTTTCAAGACAGGGTTTCTCTGTAGCTTTGGAGCCTCACCTGGAAACACTGGATTTTCTACTTTCCAAATTGTGAGAAACATATTTCTGCTTTTTCTTTTCTTTTTGAGATTATTATATGATATCCCCTTTCTTTTTCCTCCCTCCAAACCCTCTCATATACTCCTTTCTGATCAATTTCAAGTTTATGACCTTTTATCATTAATTTATCATTAATTTTTGTTGGCATAGATAGCTATAACCTGCTTAGTCTGTACAATGCACCTGTCTGTATGTTCTCAGGGCTGACCCTTAGGTATGATATAGGCAACTGGTTAGTGATAACCGTCTCTAGAGAAGACTATTTCTCCCACACTCAACATTTTTTTAGTTGCCCATAGTTCTCTATGTAGAGTTGAAGTTTCCTGATCCTATTGTCGTCCTTTTTAGCTCATTCATGTTTAGGCAATCAAGACTTCATGGATCTTAAGTACAATCAGAGAGTTGTTGGTTACTGCCAAGTTATGTATGCCACTACTTTACCCTTAAGATTATCTTAATGATAATGTATAGGTGTCATTGCTGGGTAGGACTGTTTATTGTGTCCCTTCTGTGAGAGCTTACATGACCCCTTCTGGTACCAGGAACTCTAATCCTCACTCAGGGATGGGGTAATTAGTTCAAGCTCTGTTCATAAGCCTCTGAGCTATATCTGAACTCTATGGTATCTTCAACAATAAGGATTTACTTTCCACCTTCTGTGGGTAACAAAGGCCAATAGAAATAGTCTATGTGTTTTGGAAGTCTCTTTGACAGCCCCAAATAACTGAAAAGAGGGCTTCTTGTGTCTACTATTTGCAATTTGTTTTGCTTGTCTGTTTGCTTTTGTGGTCTTTAGGTCCTAGTGGGACCATTTCCAGTTCAGATAAGAAATTTTATTTAAGCTATGTATGTATGCCTTTACACTGACTTACATGTATTGTTGATCTTATTAGGCAAATAGCTAATAGTATGCTTTCTTATGGTTTTTCAGACAAATTTTCTGTTATTTTTACACCTCACTACTTCTATATTTAATCTAATCTCTATAGTTAGAGCCCAACCCATTTTTTCCACTTACTATGATCATTCTCTTGTAGTCTGCCATTCTGCTCTTTCCCCCACTTCTCTAGTTGCTGGTTTCTGCAGTTACTCACGTATATGTAATTAGATGTGAAGATTTGGAGCTAGGAGCCTTAGATAAGAGGGAACATGAAATTATTTATTTATTTGATTATTGTCTTTCTTGGTCTGAATCACCTCATCCAATATGGCCTTTTCTAGTTTCAGTCATTTACCTGCAAAGTTTATTGTTTAGTTTTTTGACAGATAGAAAATATTCTGTATATGTGCCATATTTTCATTATCCTCGGTTGAAGGTCATTTGACCCCTTTCCATTTTCCACCTATTGCCCAAAGCTACGTAAATAATCTTTACTAGTATCCATCAGAAACAGGGATCTTTCCCTCTTGTGAATAGCAAGTATCTATGATTCTTTCCCATTGTGGCAAAGATTCTTTCCTTTCATGAACAGTAAGTCTCTTCTCCACTTGTGAACAGCAAGTATCTGTGGAATGACTTTGGATGTATAAGAAGAGGGATATAATTGGGTCACATAGTAGATTGATCTTTCATTCTTGAGAATTCACTAAACTAATTTTTATAGTGGCTGCACCACTTTGAAATCCCACCGATGTCCCGCGCTACCGTCTCGCCAGCAAGAACCACGCGGTACACATAGGATACTTCTGCAGTAAAGCTTTAATGCCCCTTGGGAGAGCGGGCATCAGCCAACATGGCGGAGACCCAGATAAGATGGAACCCAACCCTTATAAAGGAAACAGTCCTCGCTTCTGACGTGTCACTCTTGGATTGGTTCACTGCCCATTATCCCAGATGATGCCTCGGGAGTAGGCAGGGACGCAGCGGTTACCAAGCACATGCGCTGGGATTAAAGGCGTGTGCTACATCACCTTGAACTCACAGAGATCTGCTTGTCTCTGCCTCCCAGGCATTGGGACCAAAGGCGTATACTACCACGCCTTGAGGTCACAGAGGTCAATCTGCCTCTGCCGCCCAGGCATCAGGACTAAAGGCGTGTACCGCCACACCTTGGGGTCACAGAGGTCAATCTCTACCTTTGTTCCTAGAAGCAATGGAGAATGTGGTCCGGCCCTCCACATATCCCCCTTTTTTTACTTCTTTGCAGAAAGGCAACTCCCTAGGAAGGTAAAGATAGAGGTCGCACTTCCCAAAATGAAAACATAAAAATGGGCTTACACGGAATCTGTCCCTAGGCTCATGACACCTGGAACCTATCCGGCCTGCCCTCTGCCAATTTTCTGGGAAAGGGAATATACGGCAGGAAACCCTTAAGCAGAGCGACTTATCTCTCAGAGAGGGCCATTCTCTGTGCGATGCTCTTCAGCTCGACAACCTTCAGGGCTAGCTAAGCCAAGCACTCCACCCTGTGCAATGGACCACAGTCCTAGGGGTGCAGGAGCTGGTTGGCTTAAACCTTACTGCTTTAACATAGATAACCACACATCAGTAGAGGCCCCCTGTTCCAGGGCAGCCAGCGCTTGTGCAATAACCACTTTGTCCCTACGATTTTGGGATTTGAGTCAGCAGACCATCCAGAGGAGAAACACTAATCCATAGCATAGGACTGTTCCAAAACATTTCCACCCCCACCCATTCTTTGAAGTAGGGGAATGAGGGATACGGCCCAGGACTGGAGTCCTACGGCCAGGCTTATAAATCATCTCTAGGATGGTATGAGGGGCCCCAGAGTCATATTGGTTGTAAAAAGTCGAGGAAACACCACCATCCTATGGCTGACTGGTAACAGCTTCGGGAAAGCTGAGAGTGTCCTCCATCGGTGCTCTGTCATCCATCCGCAAAATGGCAGGAGGAACAGCAGCCAGGTCCTCAGGCGAATCCGTGTGTTGTGGATCACTCTTCACTGTTCGGGTCAATCGCTCTGGCAGCCAGAATGGGCTTTCTTGATCCTGTGGGAAGACACAAACAGCTCCCCTGGATCTCAATAAGATGGGATCCGGGCCTTTCCATTCATTAGAAAGCACATCTTTCCACTTAACCAAATCTTTGGGCCGCTGCGGATCCGAACAATGTCGTGTTGTAGCATTTTGGCCATTATCATCCAGATTTAAAAAATTTATGGTGAACAGAGCCATGGCGATGGCCATTCTTGGCATCGGGGGCAGTTCCTTTATATTATTCCCCCATTTTTGTTTAAATAGATATTTATCCAATTTTTAATTTAAATAACCATGGCATTTTGTAACCTATCTTGAAGATACCCATAGTGTTTAGCAGAAATAACTGACAGGATAAGGGAAACTGATAGCAAGCAATAACTGACAAAACAAGGGGAAATCTAGCAGCATAGCAATGGCACAGCAACAACAACATTGCAATGTACAACAACAACACAGCAATAACTGACAGACCAAGGGCAGGAGCTGGACCATCCCTCAGGAACCCGCCAGCTCCGCAGCAATCAGGCCAGACAGCTCCATAGCAGAGGCTTTGTCCTCAGGCCTCTGGACAGATGAATCCACAGCATGAATAGTAGCATTTCTAGAAAAAAACAAACAAACTCTTCTCCCAAAATAACATTTAAGAGTATTAAAAAACTCAGTGTAAAAATTTAGCACAGTCAGTACTGGAAGTAGGCTGGTCTTGAACTTAGAGACCTATAGGTCTCTGTTCTAAAGAGCAATCTTGTTTGTCTGTGTCATTATAGTAGGCCTTAGAATTAAACCATTTTAAATCTGGCACAGATGAGATTATTGTTTCAAAAATGAGAAAACCGTTTTCCTGTTTCCAGCCTGGAGTCCTAAGATGACGTGGCCATTGGGGAACCCATATGGGGATCTCTGTTTTTTACGGTATGGGCCGTGTTGCCCCAGTGGCGCCTAGGAAAAACCCAGGCCCTGTTTGTTGATATTAGATTTAAGATTTATTGGCTCCCGTATTTCTTGCTGGTACGGTGGCCTCGGGCTCCAGAGCCCGCCCGCCATCCAAGGGCTGTGTGCGGCCCTGGGCCTGCTCGCTGCGCGGATCCCCATGTCCCAAGCCAAGAAGTGGCGGCTCCACCCCCAGGCGCCCCTGCCTTCCCCGCGGGGCTAGCCTCGTTCTCTGAGGCTGTGTTGGTGGCGGAGTGTGGCGGGAGCCGACACCCAGACCGAGGCGGCACAGGCAGGTCCGCGCCAGAGCCGCTGCGGCTCAAGGGGCCGCTTCCCTACTAGCAAACTCTCAACACCTGTGCCACAGCAAAAGCGGCTGTAAACTCTCACAGATCCAGCCAACGACCCAATCACCCCAAAATCCAAGGGCCCTTCGCATCCATCTCCCTGCGGAACCCGAAACACCAGACAAGCCAAGCGTATACATAGCAATCTTTCAGGAGGACTTGAGTTCTTAAAATGCTAAGCAGTTCTTAAAAACTTAAGTCGCACTATGTAGATGTAATACGGTACTGCCTGTTTACTGCGGCTAAACCTTAATTGCGCTTTTATTATGATAAATACGACCAGCCCTGCCTGAAGTCAGCATCGTTTAGCATAGCCAAATGGAACCAGAGCCAATTTACCCTCAGAGACCAGCACAGTTTTAGGTACATTGTAAGCCTTCTGGCCCGGCTGCCTGTGGCACCGCTGTGACATCCTCCAGGCCAGGCACCAACCGAGCCGCACCAATTGAGCCGGCGCAACGTGCTCCCCACCATAGCCACAGAGCAAAGCTCCGCTCCAGCCGCCCTCCAGCCCCAGCTGCACCCATTCCGAGCCCAAACCGGTGTATGGAGCAAAGCGGAACTCAGAGAAGCAGGCTTGCTGCTCTGCAAGGACCTCATTTAATCTTTTAGGGAATTTGGGCCGTTAGTCTCTGGCTGCTTCCTGCTGTTATTGGGCCGTTGCATTCTTAGGGGTATATACTACAACATTTCAGGAGGTCTCGGTGATTCAAACCACATAAATCCCAAGTACACCCTTAGGCTCTCCTTTTCTGTGGAGACGAAAACAGAACCTCTTTCCCAAAACATCATATCCTTAGCAGTTTCTAAGTTTAAATATCTTTCTCCTATCCAGTACACAAAAGACAACACATATAACATAACATAAAGCTTTTGACCTTGTAAATCAGCCTTCTCCCCCATTTTTACTTTTTTTAAAATCACTGGGAGGTCCTTTTTAACTTATTTTCTTTTCTGTCTCCCCCATTCTTTACCGGAGGGTCCTTTTTAACTTATCTGAGTGTGCGCGCACAACCTCCCACTGCTGCTCAGTTTCTGATATGCTCTCTGGACTTTAGAACGTACCTCTCTAAGCACGCATGCCTGCAGTTCTGAATCCTCCTTGTGTCCAAGGGGTCTCCGGCGGTGCAAAGTTCTTCTTTTTCTTCTTCTTCCCGGGTATCGGCACCAGATGTCCCGCGCTACCGTCTCGCCAGCAAGAACCACGCGGTACACATAGGATACTTCTGCAATAAAGCTTTAATGCCCCTTGGGAGAGCGGGCATCAGCCAACATGGCGGAGACCCAGATAAGATGGAACCCAACCCTTATAAAGGAAACAGTCCTCGCTTCTGACGTGTCACTCTTGGATTGGTTCACTGCCCATTATCCCAGATGATGCCTCGGGAGTAGGCAGGGACGCAGCGGTTACCAAGCACATGCGCTGGGATTAAAGGCGTGTGCTACATCACCTTGAACTCACAGAGATCTGCTTGTCTCTGCCTCCCAGGCATTGGGACCAAAGGCGTATACTACCACGCCTTGAGGTCACAGAGGTCAATCTGCCTCTGCCGCCCAGGCATCAGGACTAAAGGCGTGTACCGCCACACCTTGGGGTCACAGAGGTCAATCTCTACCTTTGTTCCTAGAAGCAATGGAGAATGTGGTCCGGCCCTCCACACACCACCAGTAAATGAAGGCACCCATTCCACTCACCCTCTCCAATATTAATTGCGGATCATTTTGTTGCTGTTTATTTTTCTGAATTGGAAACAATGAAATCTCTAGATTGTTTTGATTTCCATTTCCCTAGTTGCTGGAGAATGAACATTTTTTTGAGATATTTCTTGGCTGCTGTTTCTTCTTTTTACCTGAGAACTCTACTCAGATACCAGGCCCAATATTTGAATGAGCCATTTGTTCACTTATTTTTCCAGATATTTAAATATTCTGCATATTTACCATTTGTCAAATCTAACAGTCAAAAATTCTTTCCATTCTGTGAGCTTCTTTGTGACTCAACTGATTGTTTCTTCAGCTATGTAAAAGTTTTTAGTTTTATGAAATGCCATTTGTCAATGGTTGACCTTAATTGTTACGTAAATGTAGTCATATTCAGAAAGCTCCTCCCTCCAGCTGTATCATATAGTATACTACCTATGTTTTTTCCTACTAGTTTCAGTGTTCTTGTTGAGGTCTTCGATTCATTTGAAGTTAGATTTAATGTGAGGTAATATATATGTGTCTAATTTCATTATTTTGAATGTCAACATTTAGTTTTCCCAGCATCATTTGTTGAGGATTATTTTTTTCTATTCTCCAGCTTACATTTTTGGAATTTTTGTCAAACATTAAATGGTTGAAGTTATATGTACTCAAATTGATTCCACAATTTTGTTCCATTTGGTCTGAATGTTTTTCTGCCAGTACCATATTGTTTTTTAAATCCTATAGCTCTGTATTATACGTTTTTAAAATTTTTATTTAGTCAAATTTTTTTTATTTATTTTACATACCAACCACAGTTCCCCCCCTCCTCTTCTCCAGTTTCCTCCCGCCTCCCATCTACCCCTCCCCATCCATTCCTCATCAGTCTCCATTCAGAAAGGAACAGGTCTCCCACGGCCTTGAACAAATCATGTGGGATGCAGGGCCTAGCTCTTCCCCCAGTACAAGGGTGGTCAAAGAATTCTAGCATGTGGATTGTCAAAACGGCAGCTCTTGAGCCTGGGAAAGGTCCTTATACCTTTGTTATGGGCCCCCAAAACAGATCAAGCTACACATCTCTTTCACTCATGCAGAGGGACTAGGTTACTTCCATGCTGGCTCCCAAATTGTTGATCCAGAGTCCATGAGCTCCCACAAGTTAAAGTCAACTTCTTCTGTGGGTTCCCCTATCATGGCCTTGATCCCCTGGCTCATAAAATCCCTCATTCTTTCCTTCAGCAGGACTCACAGAGCTCAGCCAGTGCTTGACTTTGGATCTCTGCATCGGCTTCCATCTGTTACTGGATAAAGGCTCTCTGACGACAATTAAGGTAGTCACCAATTTGATTACAGTATATGTTCAGTTCAGACACCCTCTCCACTACTGCTAAAGTGCTGATGTCACTGTGGAGGTGGGATTTGAGGTCTTATAAGCTCAACTCCGGTCAGTGGGACACACTGTTCACTTCTTGTTGCCTACAGATCAAGATGTAGAACACTCAGACACCTCCCCAGCACCATATCTCCCTTCTTGCTGTCTTACTTTCTTCATGATGATAATAGACTAAATCCCTGAAACTATAAGCTAACCCAAATTAAATGTTTTCCTTTATAAGAGGTGCCATGATCATAGTGTCTCTTCACCGTGATAGAAACATTAAGACATATGCCTATAATTTAAAGGTTTTGTATTTTTCATGGTGTCCCACACTTCTCTATGTTACTTTTCTGTTTCAAAAAAATATCATAGTGCTTTCTTATTTGGTTTAGAACCTTCATTTTATCTTCAAGTGTAGTATGAGGGCTGGCTTGTTGGGGTTTCTGTCCCTCCCAGTACCCCAACAGCCGGCAAGCAACAAAGAAAATCACACACAAGACTCCATAAGGTTATAAACTGATTGGCTCATTAGGTCAGGCTTCTTGTTAACTCTTATAACTTATATTAACCCATTATTCTCATCTATGTTAGCCATAATGGCTCCGTACCTTTCTCTGCTGGGCAAGTTACATGCTGCCTCTTCGGTGGTCTGTACAGGAGTGCCGAGGGAGTTTCTTCCTCCCTAGCCTTATCCTATTCTCATTGCCCCGCCTCTACTTCCTGTCTGGTTGACCCACCTATACTTCCTGCCTGGCCAATCAGCGTTTTATTAAAATACATGATTGACAGAATACAGACAATTCTCCCACACCATTTCCCTCTTTTTTTTTTTTTTAACAAAGGAAAATACCCATAGTCCATTTGTTGGGAATGTGGGCGTAGTATTTCAGGCTTCTTCCTGCTGGTTGGGGGCGCTGATAATCTTATGGGGACCTAAAGAAAATTTAGGGTTATAATCAAGTCCTGTCTGGAGCATCCTGTGAGTCTCGATCATCTCAGGCGACAGTCTTGAATCCGTTATCGATGTAGAACTCAGACATCTGGGCCATTTATTCCTGTCGGAGATTTCTCAGGTGGCCTCCCCTGTTCAAACTGGATTTTTCTTAACTCTGAATAAATCCAGAGCCTCTCATTTTCTGTGGAAACAAAAGCAGAATCTCTTCTCCAAAGTAGCATACCTTTTGACTTCAATTTTGAAGCCAAGGTATTTTCAAAATACCTATCTTGGGTTAGTTCAGCAGCATTTATAAACAACAGTCTTTTAGCAGTTGTTGCTCCTTCCTCAGCAATCAAACAATTTAAAGAGAGCATAATAGCATACAGTATGAAGATTCTCTGTGCATTTTCCATCTTTATGTGGCTTTATTTTAACCTCTATTTCTTTTATTTTTACTTTTACTTTTTGAGACAGGATCTTTGTATATCTTTGTCCTGGAATAACACTGTAGACCAGGCTGTCTTTGAACTCACAGAGATCCTCCTGTCTCTGCCTCCCCAGTGCTGGGATTAAAGGTGTATGCTACCACACCTTGAACTCACAGAGCTCTGTCTCTGCCTCCCAGGCATTGGGATTAAAGGCGTGTACTACCACACCTTGAGGTCACAGAGGTCAATCTACCTCTACCCCTTGAAGTCACAGAGGTCAATATGCCTCTGCCTCGCAGGCATTGGGATTAAAGGTGTGTACCACCACACCCTATATCTCCCTTTCTTTCTTTTTTACTTTTAATGACTTTAACCTTTAGCCTGCATATATTTTTAACACACTGTAAACTATTTAGAGGTTTTCTTCATCTTTGAATCTCTCTTTACTGTATCTCTCTCTCTTTTTTGACTACATGAGTCTTTAAGGAGAGGACTAAAACTGTGGCTTTTACGGCTGGAATTAGCCCATTCCTTAGCTTTCCAGCCCCGTGGCTGAAATACCAGCCAGAGCTGTGTTCACTGCCACAACTCTATGGCGTTTCAAGGTCCTTGCCAGCAAGCAAGCTTGCAGCATTCTGCTCACAGACCACACTCAGTCGGACTGCCTGCCTGAAAGAGTCAGAATTTGCCCTGGCAGGACGGCCCAGAAAGCCAGCATTTTCAAACAGCGCAGCTTTTTTCCTGCTATGGCTGAAAACCGAAAAGCATGCGTTCAGCTTTTGATCAACACCGTAAGTGTTTCGTGGCAGGACCTCTTAATGAACTGCAGGGTTTTGCCGCTAAAGCTGAGTCAGGAAGCCTCTCTTAGACGAGAGCGCTTGCTTGCCTCTAGCAAGCAGAGTAGACCCGAGAAATTGCTGCTACCAACAAAACATGCTTTACTCTATTCTTTTCCAAGCTTTCTCAAGCTTTCTGTGGATTCAGTTATCCACGTCTGGGCGCCATATGTAGTATGAGGGCTGGCTTGTTGGGGTTTCTGTCCCTCCCAGTACCCCAACAGCCGGCAAGCAACAAAGAAAATCACACACAAGACTCCATAAGGTTATAAACTGATTGGCTCATTAGGTCAGGCTTCTTGTTAACTCTTATAACTTATATTAACCCATTATTCTCATCTATGTTAGCCATAATGGCTCCGTACCTTTCTCTGCTGGGCAAGTTACATGCTGCCTCTTCGGTGGTCTGTACAGGAGTGCCGAGGGAGTTTCTTCCTCCCTAGCCTTATCCTATTCTCATTGCCCCACCTCTACTTCCTGTCTGGTTGACCCACCTATACTTCCTGCCTGGCCAATCAGCGTTTTATTAAAATACATGATTGACAGAATACAGACAATTCTCCCACACCATTCAAGTCCTAATATTCTATCCTCTACATGACTCATTATACTTGTAAGGCTTTCCTTTGAGTCTTCTGGTTGTTATTAAGTTTTTCAGTTGTATCTTCATTTCAGCTTGCCTCTATCTCCTGTTTAAAATTCTATCTTTATGTCCTAGATTATCTTTTTAATTTTCAACAGTCTTATGTTTGTGTTTCTTGGGTATCATTTATGTATTTATTCTCCCTAAATTCTTCCTCCTTAGTTTCATTGAGCTGTATCTTTGTGTCTTTTTTAAGTCCTTGAATTATTTGAAAAAGTTTATGATTTTTCTTTTAAATTTTGTGTCCTAGGGTTCATCTAGACAATTCTAGATGACAAACATTCCTACAGGACTGATAGCTTTCGGTGGGAAGATACTGGCTTGACCTTTCAGATTGTTGGTACTTTTGTGATGAGATTTGTGCCCGTTGATTTCTTTTGTTAGTTAAAAGTCTGACACAGACAGTAGGGTGTGCCAGAAAAATGTATGTATTGAAGAAATGAGCCTACATTGGGAATGGCTTAGATGAACTGAAGTCAGGTTTACAGAGAAGATTGGGATGATGTACAGGATGTGCTTTCTGGAGAAGGCCTGGAGTTTGTGGGTAGGTCTGGCTGAGTGGAAAGATTTGATATAATATGGGATGATCCTGTGTATTATGGGATATGTATGGAGGGTCCAAGAAGAAGTGTAGAGATTGTTTGAGGAGTAGGCAGGGTATATCAGACTAGGATGGGACACTGGATATGGGACATGGACTAAATCCTATAGGAAGAAGGCGTCAAAGGCGAGAACCAGGAAATTTATCAGACTAGACCCTGGAGAAGGATTGAGAAGTTTGGATGTGTAGAGAGGTTTTATGTGGTAATGAATTCTATTTTAAGATGTTATATCATCCCAAGTAGACTCACCTACGTCTGTACAGGTCAGTTAGCCAAATACACCTGTTGTCTTTAGAAACATGCTAGAGAAAACAAGTGATAATCAACTAATACTGTATCTATGTGTGTGTATATGTATGATTACACATGTGGAAAATGGCAAAGAAATGTAATGCTATAAGTGTACATAAAATTCCTCTGAGCCAGATGGTGGTGAAACGTAACTTTAATCCCAGCACTTGGGAGGCAGTGTCAGGCAGATCTCTTTGAGTGTGAAGCCCTGCCTGGTCTACAAGAACTACTTCCAGGAGGGCTACGACTGTTACACAGAGAAACCCTGTCTTGAGAAACAAAACAAACAAACAAACAAACAAAATCCTTTCTCTGACCTAATAAGGTCAGAAAATCTTGAATAAAATTATAAAAATGAAAAGTATTTTTGTGAGGAGAGACACAGTCAGGCAGGACTAAGTAATAACATTTGTGATCCTAAGATCACAAATAACAAATAAAATAAACAAACAAAACCAAACAAACAGAAAACAATTTCAAAGTACTTTCAGCAGGCATATGACATAGCCTTCTTTGTATTGTTTATGGTAGCAGTTTGGAGTATGTTTTGGAAGAATAATACATTAACAAAAATTCAGTGTTGCTTTACTCACAGAGATGTGTGTGAGATCTTTTCCAGTTTCATTCATTCCTCTGATTATTAGTGGACACAGCTTTGTGTCTTATAATTTGGTTAAATACTGACAGTATCTGAAGTTACTATCAGATACTACAAGTTAAGGTTTATGGCCCTTCAAACATCAATCCTTTGACTGGGCATACTATATTTCTTTTTTTATTTTTTATTGATTTTATTGATCTATATGTTTTACTCTCCTCCCCTCCTTTCCTCTCCCCCTTCTACCCTCTCCAATGATCCCCATGCTCCCAATTTACTCAGGAGATCTTGTCTTTTCTACTTCCCATGTATTATATCTGTGTATGTTTCTCTTAGGGTCATCATTGTTGTCTAGATCCTCTGGGATTATAAACTTTAGGCTGGTTTTCTTTCATAAAAACCACTTATGAATGAGAACATATGATATTTGTCTTTACGAGTCTGGGTTACTCACTCAAAATGATATTTCCTAGCTCCATCCATTTGCCTGAAAATTTCAAGTTGTCATTATTTTTTTCTGCTGTATAAATGTACAACATTTTCCTTATCCATTCTTCGATTAAGGGACATTTAGATTGTTTCCAGGTTCTGACTATGACAAACAAAGCTGCTATGAACATACTTGAGCACATGTCCTTGTGGCATGATTGAGTATCCTTTGGATATATACCCAAAAGTGGTATTGCTGGGTCTTAAGGAGGATTGTTTCCTAATTTTATGAGAAATCGCCACACTGATATCCAAAGGGGATGTACCAGCTTGCATTCCCACCAGCAATGCAGAAGTGTTCCCTTTTCCCCACAACCTCTCCAGCATAAGTTGTCATCCCTGTTTTTGATCTTGGCCATTCTTACAGGTGTAAGATGGAATCTCAGAGTTGTATTGATTTGCATTTCTCTGATGGCTAAAGATGTCGAGTATTTCCTTAAGTGTCTTTCAGCCATTTTAGATTCCTCTGTTGAGAGTTCTCTGTTTAGGTCTGTACCCCATTTTTATTGGATTATTTGTTCTTTTGATGACCATTTTCTTGAGTTCTTTGTATATTTTGGAGATCAGCCCTCTGTCTGATGTGAAGTTGGTGAAGATCTTTTCCCATTGTGTAGGCTGCCGTTTTGTCTTATTGACCATGTCCTTTGATTTACAGAAGCTTCTCAGTTTCCGGGGGTCCCATTTATTAATTGTTTCTCTCATTTTCTTGCTACTGGGGCTATATTGAAGAAGTGGTCTCCTGTGCCAGTGCATTCAATTGTACTTCCCGCTTTCTCTTCCATGAGGCTCAGGGTGGCTGGCTTTATGTTGAGGTCTTTGATTCATTTGGACTTGAGTTTTGTGCATGGTGATAGATATGGATTTATTTTCATTCTTCTACATGTTGATATGAAGTTATGCCTGCACTAGTAGTTGAATATGTTTCTTTTCAATTTTATAGTTTTTGCTTCTTTGTCAAAAATTAGGTGTTTGTAGGTGTGTGGATTAATATCTGGGTCTTCGATTTGGTTCCATAGACTCTCCTGTCTGTTTTTATGCCAATACCAGGCTGTTTTTGGTATGTTAGCTCTGTAGTAGAGTTTGAAGGGAGGGATTGTGATTTCTTCAGAAATTCCTTTATTGTACAGGATTGTTTTGGCTATCCTGAGTCTTTGCTTTTCCATATGAAGTTGAGTATTGTTTTTAAGGTCTGTGAAGAATTTTGCTAGAGCTTTGATGGGCATTGCATTGAATCTCTAGATTGCTTTTGGTAATATTGCCATGTTTTGCTATGTTTTCTATCTACCCAAGAACTTGGGAGATCTTTCAGTTTTCTGGTGTCTTCTTCCATTTCTTTCTACAAAGATTTAAAGCTCTTATCATTCAGATCTTCCACATGTTGGATTAGAGTTACTCTGAGATGTTTTATACTATTTTTGGCTATTGTGAAAGCTGAAGCTTCTCTGATTTTTTTCTCAGTCCATTTATCATCTGTATATAGCAGGGCTACTGATTTTTCTGAGTTAATCTTGTATTTATATTACTGAAAGTGTTTATGAGTTGTAGCAGTTCCTTAGTAGAATTTTTGGGTCGGTTATGCAGACTATCATATCATTTGCAAATAGTGAGAATTTGACTTCTTTTCCATTTTGTATCCCCTTGATCTCCTTTTGTTGTCTTATTGCTCTAGCTAGAACCTCAAGAATGATATTGAATAAATATGGAGAGAGTGGACAACCTTGTCTTGTTCCTGATTGCAGCGGGATCACTGGGAGTTTCTCTCCATTTAGTATGATGTTGGCTGTTGGCTTGATGTATATTGCTTTTATTATGTTTAGGTATATTCCTTATATTCCTGCTCTCTCCAAGACCTTTATCATGTAATGATGTTGTATTTTGTTTAAGTGTTTTTCTGCATCTAATGAGATGATCATGTGGATTTTTTGTTTGTTTGTTTATATGGTGAACTACATTAACAGATTTTTGTATGTTGAACCATCCCAGAATCTCTGATATAAAACTAACTTGATCATGATGGAGTATTTTTCTGATGTGTTCTTGGATTTTGTTTGTCAGTATTTTATTGAGTACTTTTTGCTTCAATGCTCATGAGTGACATTGGTCTGTAATTCTCTTTTTTCATAATGTCTTTGTGTGGTTTGGGTATCAGGGCAATTTTAGCTTCATCAAAAGAGTTTGGCAATATTCCTTCTGTTTTAATTGTGTGGAACAATTTAAAGAGTATTGGTATTAGTTTTTTTTTTTTGAAAATCTTGTAGAATTCTGAGCTGAAACCAGATGGTCCTTGGGGTTTTGTTGTTGTTGTTATTGTTTTTGGTTGAGAGATTATTGATAACTCTTTCTATTTCTTTAGGTTATAGGTCTTTTAGTTATAGGTCTATTTAATTTGATTATCTGGTCTTGATTTAATTTTGTTTGGTAAGTGATATTTATCCAGAAAGTTGTTCATTTTCTTTTAGTTTTCCAATTTTGTGAAGTAAAGACTGTTTGAAATCTGACCTGATGATTCTCTGGATTTCCTTCATATCTGTTGTTATGTCCCCCTTTTCATTTCTGATTTTGTCAAATTTGATATTCTCTCTCTGCCCTTTGGTTACTTTGGATAGATGTTTGTCTGTTTTGTTGACTTTTTTGAAGAACCAACTCTTTGTCTCATTGATTCTTTGAATTGCTTTCTTTGTTTCTATTTCATTGATTTTAGCCCTCAATTTGATTATTTCTTGCCATCTCGTTCTCCTGCATGAGTTTTCTTCTTTTTGTTCGAGAGTTTTCGGATGTTCTATTAATTCAGTAGTGTTGGATTTTTTTTTTGCTTCATTGTGTATGCATTTAGTGCTATGAACTTTCCTCTTAACACTGCTTTCATTGTGTCCCATAAATTTGGGTATGTTGTGTGGTAATTTTCACTGAATTTTAGGAAGACTTTGATTTCTTACTTTATTTCTTTCTTGACCCATTGATGATTCGGGTGAGCATTGTTTAATTACCATGTGTTTGTGGGCTTTCTGGATTTAGTGTTGCTGTTGAATTCTAATTTTAAGTCATGGCAATCTGATGAGATACATGGGATTATTATTTGTATCTATTGAGGTTTGCTTTGTTACCTAGTATATGGTCAATATTTGAGAAGGTTCCATGAGGTGCTGAGAAGGTATATTGTTTTCTGTTTGGATGGAATGTTCTATAGATGTCCATTATGTCCATTTGAGTCATATCATCTGTTTCCTTATTTCTCTGTTAATTTTTTCTCTGACATACCTGTCCAGTGGTAAGTGTAGGGTGTTAAGTCTTCCACACTCTATCCCTATTATTATAGCCTTCTTCTATCCCTATTATTCTTAGGTTTGTTCTTTTCATGGTGACCCATATTTCCTGAATTTTTTGTGTTAAACTTTTGTTATATTTAATGTTTTCTTTGACCCATGAATCTATTTCCTCTATTGTATCTTTAGTGCTTGAGATTCTCTCTTCTATCTGTATTCTGCGGTTAATGCTTTCATTTGTGGTTACTGATTGTTTTATCATAATTTCCATTTCTATAATTCCCTTGGCTTGTGTTTTATTTTTTGTCTCTATTTAAGTTTTCAAGTCTTGAATAGTTTCTTCCATATGTTTGACTGCTTTTTCTTGGTTATCTTTAAGGTTTTTTTTTTTTTTTGATTGCTTCCAAATTTCCGTTTATCTTTTTCTCTGTTTATTTGAGGGAATGTTTTATTTCCTCTTTAAGGTCCACAAACATTCTCCTAAAGTTGTTTTTAGGTCATTTTCTTATGCTTCATTCATATTTGGTTGTTCAAGTCTTGTCATTGTAGTGTCCCTAGCTTTTATTGGTGTCATGTTGCTCTTTGTGGTGTTGAATGTGTTCTTACCTTGTCTACCCATCTTTTCCTATGATTGGTGTAGTTAGGTTTATTCGTGTCTCTGGTGATCAGTCTTCCAGATGCCATTGGATCCAAGGCTCAGATTGTTGCTCCTCATGGTACAGTTAGGTCCACAGTTCTAGTCACTCTATTGTTCACTCCATGTTCCATGAGGTCAATCAGTACTCCTGGGGGTCACTCTGCAATACTGGGGGTCATTCAGGCCTGTTTCCACAGAGATTACTTACCTGCGGCTGTTTCTGCTGAGGTTGTTGTCTTGGGTCTGCTCTGGCAGCTTTCACTGGCTCAGGCCTGCTACTTCAGAGGTTGCATCCATTCCGGTAGAGGTCTCTGAATCAGGCCTGCTCCCTCAGCAGTGGCTCCCTTTTACCTGCTTCTGTGGAGGTTGTTGTCTCCTTCCTCCTCCACTGGGGGTCACTGACTCAAACCTGCTCCTGTGGAGGTCACTGCCTCGGGCCTGCTCTGGCTGAGGTAGCTGGCTCAGACCTGATCCCACAGATGTCCCTGGCTTGTTCCTGTTCCCTTGAAGGTCCCTGACTCACTCCCAGTCCTACAGAAGTCTCTGACTCAGGCCTGCTTTCTAGGTGGTCACTCCTAGGTGGTATCTGCTCCTGTGGAATTCGCTGTTTCGGGCCTGTTCTGGTGAAGGTATTGGCTCAGGTCTGTTTCCATAGATGTTCCCAGTCTGGGCACACTTCCACATAGGTCCCTGGCTTGGATCAGGTCCTGCAGAGGTCTCTAGCTAAAGCCTACTCGCTTAGAGGTCCCAAAATTGTACCTAAACCTGCAAAGGTCTCTGGCTCTGGCCTACTCCCATGGTGGTCTCTCCCTTATGCCTGCTCCTGTGGAGTTTGCTGCCTCAGGCCAGCTCTGGCAGAGGTCACTCTGGACATCCTCTATTTCTGATCACATAATAATGAATAGAAGACCCCCATGTTGCACTCCTGCATTTGATGATTTTGTGAAATTGTTCATAAAACTCTACAAATATTTTACTTAACATTTATTGATTTACTATGAAGGATAATACATAACAATGTACACACAGGTGAAGATGACCATGGGAAAACTTCAGAGTTTGAAAAGCAAAGGTTTCTGTTTCTGAGGAATTGTTTGAATTACCTTCCAGGAATGTGAATGTGTCTACCAATGTGTATTCTAATCAAACCTCATGGTACAAGACCTTTTACAGAGTATAATCTTTAGCCATTCCACTTCCAAGAACTCAGTGAGTTTATCTTAAATTGTCAACCCTCTACTTACTTCATCTTTCTGAAAAAAAATGAAGTAATTTTATAAACCTGAACTCAGTTATGATTCTTAAGTATTCATCATGAATAGAAAAAGCTATATCTATCATATAGGAGACTCCAAGAATTTTACATGCTCAGTGCTTAGTACCAGAGACAAAGATCAAATAGAATTTTTATTATATCACAAAAGAAGTGCAAGATCATGTAAAATAAAAAATATCTTGGTGCTACCTGGATATATGACTGTTAAACAAGAGGATTACTACATGATATGAAAAAAGCAAGTAAAAAAATGAGTTCAAGTTTCAGTCTATCACTCAGAGAAACAGCGGATTATGGAAAATCAATTTTAATTTTAACAGTCATCTAGATATGTACAGCTGTTTATATTAGTTTGCCAAACGAGTGTAAAAGAGTTTTTTTTTTTAACACTAGGTGATGTTTGTTTGAATGGTTACTTTAGGTATAACTCACTAAAGCTCTGGTCTAACAACAAAAAAATAAAAAAAAGATACATTGACATTTTAGGTGCTGACATGTGAAGCATTTAGTAGCCCTTCTATCCAAGATCTCTGTGACTCTATCATTAAAATGGTCAATCTGACATGAATTGATTAAAAATATTCTTTGCTCATGGTTCATAGGAAGTATTTTTTCACAAAATAAATGTTATAAATTTTCACATTCATCTCACAAACTTAAGTATTGTGATATTTGAAATTTTATTACTCTATCAATATAGATTTCATCATTAAAGGCATTGAGTTTTGAAAATGACACATGTGTGATATCAGATAAGTTGAATTTATTTTCACATCACTTGTTATTGCTTGTTCCAAAAATCTATAGCAATGTGAAAAAAAGTTATCCTAAATTTAAAGGATTAGATAAAGCCCCCATTTTGTTTTTCAAGAATTTGAATTTGTTTCAACTGGTAACTTTTTGTTCCATACTGTTTAGACTGGGGTCAGTTGGTATTATTCAAGTGATATCTAGTATGAAGGTTCTAGTATGGTTTTACTGACATGCCTGATGCTTCAGTGGGAACATATGCAAATGAAGTTCAAGTAGGCTATTCTACCTTGCTATGTGGTATCCATAGATATTTCTGTAATAATCCTGGTAGACAAGGAGCTATTCTAAGGAAACATGTGTGTTCTTTCATATCAGCTACAGGACTATTGAAACAATTTACCCAAAAGAATAATAATTTCTCTGAGAATCATATAAGGGAAAGACTGAATTCTTGGTGACAAGTAGAGCAATAACTTGTCTCCCAGGAAAAGACTGTACACAGTTTTAACAATTTATTGAAACCCTTTACAATTCAGCCCACACAATCAAGAGAATGTTGTATCAATGGCGGGTAGGATCACAACTCAGCCAACCAATGCCGAATTGCTTCTTAGCCTCTGTTTAAACTGGAGACCTATATCTGAAGTCTAAAGATGGACTTGAAAGTCACTGGACCCATTTGTTTATTCCTCTTGCCTCCACTATTGTCTCCTTTAATGGCATATTCAGGCTGGAAGACCAGGCATAGCTTGTAGGGACTAACAGAACCTAGATATTATTCACAAATCTCTTATGACAACCCTAAAGAATAACCAGAATTTGTATATGTCATTGTGTTGTGATTTGTTTCTCTGTCTAAATGAAAGTATATAAAGCGTAGAAACTCTTTGTATTCTCTAGTGTCTTCCTCAATTTCTTTCTTTAGTATAAAAAAATTAAAGATGTTTTTCATTCTCTGGGTCATACCTATTTCCAAGTATTTATTTATTCATTTATCTATCTGTCTATTTATCTATTTATTTATATTAGTGCTGTGGCATGTGTGCTTAGAATTAATTCTCATTTTTAGTTTTCAGAATGATTATGGCAATATACAAGAAAGAAGACTACTAATTTTTGTGTTAATTTTGTATCCTGCTAATTTGTCAAAAGTGTGTTTCAAATCTAAGAGGTTTTGGTGTATTCTTTAGGGTCTCATATATACAATCATATTTTCATCAAGTAAGGATACTTTTACTTCTTTTCTTATTTGTATTTATTCTATTTCCTTCTCTTGTCTTCATACTCTAGCTAAGACTTCAAATTATGTATGGAATAGCAGTGAAGAAAGTGGATTTTCTTGATTCCCGATTTTTTTTTGCAATTGTTGCCCCTTTAATTTTATATTGGCACATGTAGTTTTTACTGTGTCAAGTTATGCTTCGTCTATGCCTAGTCTACATATAAAATTGATCATGAAGGCATGCTGGAATTTTCTGAATAAATTTCGGCATTAATTGAGTTAACCATGGTTTCTTTTTGTCCATTTATGTGATGTAAAACATTTATTGCTTCTCATATGTTGAACCTTCCTGGCACAATGACTGTTATTTTGATGTGATCTTGAATTTAGTTTGCCAATATTTTCCTGTCTTTTTGCCTCTGTGTTTATCAGGAAGAGTAGAGTTCAATTTTCTTTTTTATTATTATTTCTCTTGATCTGGCTTTAATATCATCAGAATACTGGCTTCTGCACAAGCATGCACACATGTATACACATGCACCTGAACAAAAACATTCCCTCAAAAATATGCACACACATGCACACATAAAATAATTTCAAAAAATAAATATAAATTTAAAAAAGAAAACTCAATTTGATAACATGACTACTCAGAGGAACAATATCAATTGGTTCTCTCCTAGAGCTTGGTGATTTCACTAGCCATGGGTTTGGACCATGTTTACATTACCAGGCAGGGAGTACCTCCTGTTGTTTAGGTCTCACATCCAATCAAAAGGACTATTATTACTCTCATAAATAGTCTTGTTAGTATTGCACCAGTGGGCACACTTTGCTTGGCCAGTTAGTACTGCAGCATGCAATGTTCAGTGCTTTTCTCCCCAGTGCTCTGCATAGCAACTTTCAGCACTATGAAATCCAGCCAGCAGGAAGAATTTTCCTGTCAGTTCCAGATTGATTTCTCTGTACTGCAATCAAATTGTGTTTTATCTTCAGCACCAGAATCTTACTACCTAGTAATGATGGGCAACCAAGAGCAATGACAGGAGCCTCTTATTCTGGGTGCTGCTGGAGCCTCACTGACCAACAGCTAGCAGGACATATGCGATTTTTCATTTAATAACTCATAACTTCTGAGAGAAGCATCATTTCCTAATGCTGGATATTTCTGTTCAGATTTGTAAAAAATACATCATTCCTACTAAACTTATTTCTGATTTCATGTGTGTATGTGTGTGTGTTTATGCCATGTGTGTGCCTGCACTCAGAAGCTAGATGGGTGTATCAGGTCCCCTGGAGTTAGAGCTAAAGGAGATTGTGTGTGGACAGGTATACTGGGAAGGGAACTTGTTCTTAATCATTGAGCCAAGGATTCCAGTCAACTTTCAAGCTTTATTTAAACTATTATATTATTCATTAGCTTACAACATATTGGTGCTTTATAAAAGTTTATTTCATATAGCATTAGTTTTGGTTAGCTCTCACCATAACCTTCCTATTACTCAACCTAGTCACTTCAATCCAGCTTAAACATTTTCCCTTTGTGATTTTATATCACGTGTCTTCTGGAAGGCTCTCTTATTCACTTGTTATTTTAGTTACTTTCTGCTGCTATAATAAAATACCATGACCAAGGAAAACTACAGAAGAAACAGTTTATTTGGCTTACAGTATCAGAGGGTTAGAGACAATAATGGAAGGAATAGCATTTTAGCATGTGGCAGACACAGCATCACAAATAAGAAGCTGAGAGCTCATAGCCTTCTTAAACAAAATTTCTTAAAATTGATGTATAATTATATCACTTTCCCCTTTCACTGTCTTCCTTCCAACTGGTTACAGGCCTTTTGCCCTTCAAATTTATAACCTTCTCTTCTTTATTATTGTCATAAACATACACACACATACACAGGCATGTGCATACACACATATGTAAATGTAATTTCATGTTAATTTCAGAGCTTCTTCCCAGATGAAAGTAAAGAGGACATAGATCCAATCTTTTTATTGAGAGAATATTTTAAAAATCCAGATATTTTTACCTTGTCATATTGTTTATTTTTGCTGACTTCACATTTTTATTGTTATATTTGTATTCCATTGTATCTGTAACTCAAAAAACAAATT
This sequence comes from Myodes glareolus, assembly GCF_982192425.1. Taxonomy (NCBI): domain Eukaryota; kingdom Metazoa; phylum Chordata; class Mammalia; order Rodentia; family Cricetidae; genus Myodes; species Myodes glareolus. The sequence goes on along the minus strand of NC_142053.1, from coordinate 86,596,282 downwards.
TTATATCAGGCAAGTGAAACTCCTAACAGAAAATAGTTCAGTTCATTTTTATCCCCCATTTGAAGTTTTTATTTTAAGGCAGTTGTTACTCTGATATTAGGAGACATTTTGAGCAGTGTACAGACTTATCTGTTCATACTTTGATAATAAAACCCTTGCTCACTTTCAATCACAAGAAAAATTTTATTTAATAATTAATATGCCTTTCCAGTATAATAATAAAAAGTTCTGACTTCATTCAAAATTAACAATCTCCTTTTACATAGCTTGTGTCTGCTTTAGGCTGTCTGCTTATAGTGGTGGGAAAAAGGTATTATTTCATGTTTGAGTTTCCATTGTGTCCTTATTAGCATCCTCTCCCCTAACTAAACTACCTCCAGTGTCTTCAGAAATGAATAATTGTATGAGTAGGAAAGAGAAATAGAAGAATAGCTTTATGTGTGGATATGTAAGTTGTACACTTACCACTTACTCCCCTATCCATGATCATTCTGGTGTTAAACATCAAAGACTCAACTTCACTGATAGAGAAGAAAGCTGAAATTTGGTCTTTATTTTCAAGGCAAATATTTAAGGTTGATTTATTTAGAATGCTTCTTCTAAGCTTTTCCATTTTAATGACCAATGAGTGTAGTTCTTCACATCTATTTAACTAAGAAATGTTTAATGTAGGTCATAGAAACAGTATAAAGTAAAGAATTGACTGATTTCACAATGCAAACTTTGAAAGACTTGTCAGGGACAGGTTCTAGCCTGGACCATAAATTATTTCCCCAGACCAGACCCCAACATAAATTCTCTCTCTTGACTGGCGTGGAGGAGATGGAAATAAAGACACAACTCACATGGCTTAATTGGGAGGGAGATTCTCAGTGGTCCCTCATGAAGGCCTGAGTTCACATCCTGAAGAATTCCTCTCGTTTATTCTCCAAACAGCTTTTATACCAACATGTTAAACTGAGCGGGAAATACACCAGCATTCTGTCTCCTTTGTAATCAGGTGAATGGCGTTTTTTTCACATCTGCATCTATCTGTCTGCTTTGTATGCTAGCTGTCATGTAGGCTTGAATCAGTATCTCTATAAGGTATCCTCCAAATTACAAAGAAAGGAGCAATAACATCCTGACCTTTTGTTAGGGCAGTAACAGCCTATCTGCAGTGACAGCCTGTCTGCAGGGCTATGTGAAGACCTCAGGTGGGACCTACGGCTTCAGAGCCTGGCTGCCACACCATATAGAAATATGGGTCTACAAAGACTGACAAACCAGAGCAATAAACTCTAAGTTTCATAAGACAACTACCAACCTAGATTATTGTACCCAGCAAAAGTATCAGCTATATTTGAAAGAAAAAGAAATACTTTCCATGATTCAACCAGTCTAAATGAATTCAAATCCAGCAGATATACCATAAGCACAATATGGGAAGAAATACTTTTAATTTTAAGGAGGAATATATAAAACCAAGAGACTGTTTTAAGTAAACAAATAAATCTATAATTACTGAAAAACAAAGTACTGACTGAAAATGTAAACAACATGACAACAGTTCTCACACCTATTTCAATACCAATTTTAAATGTTGATGACCTCAATTATCCAATCAAATGATACAGGCTGACTGACTGGATTAAGAAACAAATCCATCATTCTGTTGTCTATGAGAAATGCATCTTAGCTTTAAAGGTAGAGAGAACATATTAGAGTGAAATGATGAAAAAAAAAACAGTACTCCAAATAACTGCGAGCAGGAAGCAACCAATTGTTATTGTACTAATATATAAAATAAATTTGAATTCAAGGCTAATTATAATAGATAAAGAAAGACTCTTCCATGCTAATCAAAGGAACACTTAACCACTAAGACATTACAACTTAAACATATATGAACCAAACTCTGGTGTGTCCAATTTCATAAGCAATGAAGGAATCCATCACTACTGGTTTGTGAAGCTGTGGGACATGGGGGTATATGGCATCATTCTGAGAATTACAGAAGAGAAAAGATGAGCAATATAACCATCCATCCTTTTAGACAAATGCTTAAAAATCTAAGGCAATATGAGGGTAATTAGTTTCTGATGGAATGGATCATAGGAGCCATTAGGGACACCTGGTTGTATCTAGCTATTTTCCTTACAAATATTAGGGCCGAGAAAACAACCTCCAGGCATTCTCTATACAGAACACTGAAGATTCATGATGTGGTCTTTGATGCCTTGTTCATAGGCCCAGATTGGACTGTATTTATAGAAGAACTGAGAAAGAAAATGACTTAGCCATGAGGCTGGTATGGAGAATTAGTGGCAGTTCTAAGCCCCACAGAGCTGTATGAAGTGGGGGAGGCTTTGGACCATCTAAAGAACATAGACATTCAAGTAAATCCAGTTCATATGCTGTGGAAGTAAAGAGTGAGTGAGATGGGAGGGTTTCAGGCAAAAGGACTAATTATCAAATAAAAATCTCAAATTAAGCATCTTCCTGTGAATCATTGAGCAAGGGAGCCAATAGGCAACTAAATAAGGACAGCCTTTTGCCGTTTTCTTAGTTCCCATTTTAATATTCTAACTTCATATTAAGACATTATTGCTGAAGACATCATATTCCTTGATTATATGATATAGAGAAATCAATCTTGTAAAGACCAGGTGATTCTCCCTGATTATTAATTTTCAAAGTTCTGGAAAGTTCTATACATAATTTTGGGAGAAAGAAAACAACAACAGACTTATTAAATACAGAACAATACATCCTGCAATGTTCACTCGCCATTTAATACAGACTCTCATTAAAGGCACAACTATTATATGGGGTGTTATGGTAAAAAATAAAATGCCACAGGTCCCAAAGTGGGCAATGGACGTGAGACCACGGCAGGCCACGAAGGCGGCCGGTACTAGGCAGGAAACCTCATGGTGGATGAGAGACAGAGACCTATCAGGCATGCCATGCAGAGAAAGTGGGTATTTATCTAGCGGTTTTTGGAATGGAAGGGGAAAGGGAGAGGGAGAGAGAGGCAAAGAGAGAAAAAGAGAATGAGAGAGGGGGTGGGGAGGAGGTAGAGGGGAGAAGGGAGAGAGGCAGAAGCTGCCTATTTAGGAGAGGGAGGAAAAGAAAGGAACACAGACTGGAAGCATAAGGAAGATTTGCTTGCCGCAGCAGGGTGGCAGGGTAGTGTGGTGGTGGTGGTGGTGGTGGTGGTGGTGGTGGTGGTGGTGGTGGTGGTGGTGGTGGTGTGGGCGGGGCTTGTACCTTAAAGGGATAGGGCAGACCATTACATGGGGGTAACTACTTACTAATAAAGTGTGAGGCCCCTTTCGCTAGATGGAATTTCATGTCTAACTTGTCATCCTGGTCAAAACCCCATGATTTAGGACAGTGATTCTCAAACTACCTGATGCTGTAACCCTTTAATTTCTCATGTTGTGGTGGAACCCCTATCCTAAAATTCATTTGCTTTGTAATTTTGCTACTGCTATGAATCATAATGTAAATGTTTTAGAGATAGAGGTCTGTTTAAGTGGCCATGGCCCACAAGTTGAGAACCACTGGCTTAGGAGGTGATTAGGGCCTAGGGTAGAAATATTTATTGCATTACTAATTGGTCATGCCTTGAACTTGCCTTCTATATATTTACATTTTTTTCTATAATCTTGTTTGCTACCAACCTAAGTTAGAGAAGTTTGTTTTCACAGTAGGCTGTGGCCATTGGAGAGATGCACAAACTATCAGTATGCTGAGAATAGTGTACTAAGTGCTCAGTCTTGAAGGTCACATCTTTATCAACACTCTAGTCTCCTCATAGTTTAGAGATTGTTGTGGAAGTGTAGGTCAAAACAATGTAAGAGCCAGAGGATGTGTAGGAGTGTTGTTAAATACTGTTTTTATGATACTGCATAGCTATGTCATTCATGAATTCACACTACCTATAGTTACCTACAGAAGACCTACACAAGATAAAGCCAGTCAAAATTACATCACAAATGGGGAGGTACTCTCCAAACTCCATCCCTTAATGATGACATGTTGATGTTGGATAGCTACCAATCATTCTTTGTTTGTGTGTCCTTCACCACACCATCATTTCTTATGCTCCAGTAGTTAGCTCTACACCCAAGCTCTTATGTGCAGCACTAATTTGACTTAGTGAATTATTGAGAGGGGGAGTACAATTAAGGAGGTGATGGTGTGGATATAAAGAGAATTAGAGAAAAAGAGGTGTGTCTATGATCATAATTCATTGTGTACATCTGTGGAATTCTCAGAGATAAAAGATATAATTGAAAAACAATAAGAAGAGGTAGAGTGCTTGTCTTTTATCTGAGCTTAAAAGAAATTCAGTCTGTATTACTTAAGTGTGTGCTATGAAGTTCATTTAATAGAAATGTGATACTTCTATAACTATAGTATTCAGTGATTTTTATAGTGAAGAGATAGTTTTATGAAATGCTTTTCACGAATCAATTGAGAATATGGTTTTTAAAATTTATTCTATTATGTCTTGTATTATATATGTTGATCAATTTCTGCATTTTAGAAGGAAACCAACTAAATATTTTGATGGAGTTTTAAATTTGATTTGTTACTATTTTTGAACATTTAATATATTTTTTCTTGCTTTGGGAAAAATTACATCCATAAGTACAGTACAGTTATATCATTTTCATATCTCTCATTCTCCTGACAACTCTTCTCCTTCTTCCCATCACTCCCTCTCAGATTTGTGTGTATGTGTTTGTGTTTATGTATGTGTGTTTGCGTATGCATGTATACATAACTTACTAAGTTCATTTACTGCTGCTTGCTTGTACATGTGTTTAAGGTTGATTGGATTAGGGAGATAATGACTTAAGAAAACTGATTCATCCTCTATCAGAAGTTATTAATTACCTATAGCTCTTGATTTAGGAATAAGATAAAGTGAAATTTTTCACCTCCACATTGGCATATCAAGTGGTGTTATAATTGCTGATTTCTTGCTCAGAAAGCAGTAATGTTGAGACTTAATGGGTTGAACTTCCTTGCCATGTCTATTAGACACTATCTCAAAGCAAGTGTTCTGGTCTTCGGTTCTTATAATCTTTATGTCATTTTTGTAATATTCCCTAGGCCTTAGGTTTTAGGATGTGTTGTATATGTACTAACTGAGGCTGAACAACATACAGTCTCTTGAGCTCTCTGCTTTTTAAAAATTTATTTATTTATTAAAATTTTTCACTTCCTCCCCACCTCCCTTTTCCCTCCACCTCTCCTCCTCCCCCTCCCTCTCCAGTCCTAAGAGCAGTCACGGTTCGCTGCCCCATGGGAAGTATAAGGTCCTCTCCCCTCCATCCAGGTCTATGAAGGTGAGCATCCAAACAAACCAGGCTCCCAAAAAGTCATTTGATTCCATGCAGTAGAATCAAAGCCCAGTGCCATTGTTTTTGGCTTCTCAGTCAGCCTTCATTGACAGCCACATTCAGAGAGTCTGGTTTGATCACATGCTCCATCACTCCCAGTCCAGCTGGCCTTGGTGAGCTCCCATTAGATCAGTCCCACCATCTCAGTGGGTGGGCACACCCCCTGCAGTCCTAACTTCCTTGCTCATGTTCTCCCTCCTTCTGCTCCTCATTTGGACATTGGGAGCTCAGTCCAGTGCTCCAATGTGGGTCTCTGTCTCTATCTCCATCCATCGCCAGATGAAGGCACTATGGTGATATGTAAGATATTCATCAGTGTGGCTATGGGAGAAGGCCAGTTCAGGCACCCTCTCCTCTAGTGCCCAAGGAACAATCTGGGGACCTCTTCTTGGACCTGCGAACCCCTCTAGAGTCAAGTCTCTTGCAAACCCTAAAATGACTCCCTTAATTAAGATATTTACTTCCCTGCTCCCAACTCCATCCTTTCTCCATCCCACCCATCCCATTCCCCCAAGCTCTCCCCAATCCTCCCCTTCTCCCTTCTCTCTACCCATCTTCCCTTACATCCACCTCCACCCCCACCCCCATGCACCCAACTTTTGCCTGGCAACCTTGTCTACTTCCAATACCCAGGAGGATAAATATATGAGTTTCTTTGGGTTCACCTTCTTATTTAGTTTCTCTAGGATCTCAAACTATAGGCTCAATATTCTTTGTTTATGGCTAGAATCCACTTATGAGTGAGTACATACCACATTCATATTTTTGGGTCTGGGTTATCTCACTCGGTAAAGTGTTTTTCCATCCATTTGCATGCAAAATTCAAGATGTCATTGTTTTTTTTACCGCTGAGTAGAACTCTAAAGGGTTTATGTGTCACGCCTTCTTTATCCATTCTTCTATCAAGGGGCACCTAGGTTGTTTCCAGGTTCTGGCTATTATAAACAGTGCTGTTATGAACATATTTGAACAAATGTTTTTGTAGTATGATTGGGCATCTCTTGGGTATATTCCGAATAGTGGAATTGCTGGGCCCTGAGGTAGGTTGACTTCCAGTTTCCTGAGAAACTGCCACATTGATTTCCAAAGTGGCTGCACAAGTTTGCATTCCCACAAACAATGGATGAGTGTTCCCCTTACTCCACATACTCTCCAGCATAGACTATCATTGGTGTTTTTGATTTTAGCTATTCTAACAGGTGTAAGACGGTATCTCAGAGTTGTTTTGATTTGCATTTCCCTGATCGCTAAGGAGGTTGAGCACGACCTTAAGTGTCTTTTGGCCATTGAACTTCTTCTGTTGAGAATTCTCTGTTCAGTTCAGCACCCCATTTTTTTAATTGGGTTAATTGGAATTTTAGTTGATCGCTCTGTTTTAGTCAGCTTTGGCTTTCTATGATGGTCTCCATTTGCTGAAAAAAGAAACTTATGGATGAGTGGTAAAAGGTATACATATCTGTAGTTATAAGTATTTAGAATACAGTTATAAGCTACCCTGATTTAGGAAAATAGGATTAATTTCTTCTCCAGGTACTATGACCTCTATAACAGCTGGTTGTTGTCTAGGATTACAGTTCCAGTTCTCAGTTCCCTCATCCTGAGTGAACCTTGAGTTCAATTAGACAGGTGTTCATGACTCCTAATATACAAGTGCCATTATTGCACTATTGGAAATAACTTTCCAAGCTAATAATCATTGAGGTTCACAGGCTTAACAGCTGGATAGGGCTATTGATTTATCTTCTCTCTTGGCAACTTATATAATACTTTATTTCACAAGGGCTGTACGTCAGGAAGGATGCTTGCAGATTAGTTTCAATTAAATTCTTCCAAGTCCTGTGTCAGAATTATATGGTGTCTTTAGCAATAAGGCCATATTTTCAACTTCTGAAAGACAACCAATGACAAATAGCTTCTTGAGTTTTGAGAGTCTTTTGGATCCAATAACTAAGACGGACATTTTGCTTTCCTGGAATTTGGGTATTTGTTACATAGTCCTGGGGGAGAAGTATCGCCCTTTCTATCATAATAACATTAAATTCACACACACAAAAATAAGTGAATGTTAGTGTTAGGCATTTTTCTTTCCTCCTCATCTATCTGTATTACCTTCCCTCCTTTTCTCTTAATAAATACCCATTCCTAATTTTCTTCTTCCCTTTTTATAGTACCAGATTTCCCCTATCCTTCTCTCTGGAGCTCAGTGCTTTCGAGAATTTTTATATCTATGTTAACCAGAGTTAATAATCTGTAGCTTTCTAGGTATTTTGTGTTATTGTCAGATTTTTGTAATGGGAACATACTGGCAATTTAGCTTGAATCTGAAAGTGCTGCTTCCTTATGATTTAATTTAAAATTTGAAAGTTTTAAATTATTTATAATTATTAATAGATATATATTGTGTTGAGGGAGGGGGATATATGCACCTGAGTGAAGGAGCCCACAGAGGCCAGGGTGCTAGATTCCCCTGGAGATCGTTACACATTCCCAGATATGGTGCTGGGAATTGAACATGGGTCTTCTGGGAGAGAAATACTTAATCACTAAGTCATCTCCCCAGTCCTGCCTTGTAACTTTCAAGGACAATTTGATAAACATCTATATTAGAGCTTGTTTATAAATTTTGGTAAATGCTAATAATAATATCATTTAGTTCTTGCAGACCTTCATTTGAAATACTATTAAATTACAGCTCCAATTTTGTTTTATTTGTTTTTGGTCGTGTGTGTGTGTGTGTGTGTGTGCGTGTGTGTGAATAAGATTCTCTTGCTTTGATTTTTTTTATTGACTGTAGTTTTTCATTATGGAAGCCCACAGAAGTAGATTCATTCCACATTAACTAAAGGTCAGAGAGTTCAGGCACAGTTTTGCTCCTTCAAGTTTACTGACAGGAGATTTAATTTAAGGTGTGACTACTAACAAGAAAACTTTTTATTTTATTTACTGATTTTTATTGTGCTCTACATTTTTTCTCTGCTCCCTTTCTCACTTCTCCCCTCCCCTTCAACCCTCTCTCAAGGTCCCCATGCTCCCAATTTACTCAGGATAACTTGTGTTTTTCTACTTCCCACGTAGATCAGATCTATGTATGTCTACCTTAGGGTCCTCATTGTTGTCTAGGTTCTCTAGGGTTGTGAACTGTAGGGTGGTTTTCTTTGCTTTATGGTAAAAGCCACTTATGAGTGAGTACATGTGATAATTGTCTTGACATAGGGTATGGTTATTTGGTGTTTGGGGTATTAATATGGCCCAAAGAAATGGATCCATTCCACATTGACTAAAGGTCAAAGAGTTCAGATATAATTTTGCTCCATCAAGGTTATTGACAAGAGATTTAATGTAAGGTGTGGCTACTAACAAAGATATCTTGACCTAGGGTGTGTTTACTTGGTGTTTTGACTATTAAGATGGTAATTCATTGTTTGTTCCTTGTATCATGGTTCAAAAAAAGCCTTTTGCTCTCTTCCCCTTTTTTTTGGATTGGGGTATTTAAAGATCATAAGAAATAAATACTGGTGCATTGAGTATTCGTTTGATTGCCCTCCTGGTACTATGCGATGTTTCTGTATTTCTTTCATATTTCTGTTCCTCTTGCCTAATATTTCTAATCTTCACATACGTACCCAGAAATGTGCAAACCTATGGAGGCTTCAATCCTAAAGGTGGCACCCAATATGAGGCTATGGCACATAGTGCCACAACATGGGGCTCATGACAGATGAACCATGACAGATGGTGCCTGAACATGTGGCTAGTGGTACAGGAGAGAATGTGGTGACAACACAGATGAATAAGACAATGCAGATATAGAAGTAAAAGATGGGCACTCAGATAAGTAATTAAGGTAAAAAGGTGGTAATGTTTATTGGGAGTAAAACTGTATATAACTGTAGATATGGAACTAGGAAATAGTATTTGGTTGTCAAATACATTTACTTGGGTACATTTTGATAGCCAGGAGAACTGGTATAGAACAGAAACAAGTACAGAAATTTTAGAAATTGTAGAATTTGTAAATCTCCCTCCGGCATGCTGGTGATGCAGCTGCTGCAGTTTTCAGGCTGTTACTGAGCTTGGAGAAATAAAAGCATTGCACCTGTGCTGTGACTGACGTTGCAAGAAGCTGCTGCCACCACTGGCCTCCAGCAGACCGCTGAGGCCTTCAGGAACTGCTGCTGCAACCACAGCCAGTAAGTCTCCGGTTTGTGGTGGGAACACTGAGCCACAGAGAGTGCAGATGCACCTCGCATGACCCAACAGACAGCTGCACACCAAGATCCCTGATTCCTGGCAGGAGAGCCAAGCAGCGAAGAATGTAGCTATTTTCCCTAGCCTGGCAGACAGCTGCTGACTGCAGCCTCAAGGAACCAAGAATCCAATAATGCTAATGCAATATGTAAAGCTACTTTAAGGCCTTTTAGAAAGAAAGGTGACATCTCTGATTATATTTGGATTTGTTCAGATATTGGTCCTTTGTATACACAAGGAATGGCTGTAGCTGCTGCTTTACAGGGAAAGATAGTTAAAGATGTTATCTCCTGACAAAGAAATCAAGGTCCAGAGAGAAGGAGTGGTGTGTGGCCTCCTGGAAGCTGCATAGGGTGTAGTCCTATGGGACATCATATCTAGCAGTGTCCTGATAGGAGAATAAGCCTAGACATGAAGAAGGAATTGGGATTATACCAGAGATGCAGGAGAGGAAAACATTGGACTAATGAATGCGGATCAAAGAGAGATGCCCAAGGGAATCCCCTTCCAGAAAATGTGCAGAGGGTCCTACCTCAGATGCCAAGACAAATCTATGAGGTGATCCATCAGTCTGTTCCTCCACAAAGGAATCCATTCATTCAGGACCTTTGCAGAGCAATCCCAGGCAGGGCAAGGGTTTGATCTCAGTTCTTCAATCTACAGTTTTAACTCCTGAAATGGGATACAAGCTTTCCCCACTGGGGTTTACAGACCTTTTTCCAGAAGCCATTGTAGGATTATTATTGGGGAGAAGTAGCAAGGAATCCTTGTTGTTCCTGGAGTCATTAATGCTGATTTTGAAGGTGAAATCAAGGTTATAACTCACTCATTTAAAGGAATTTCTATGGTAAAGACACACCAGAGAGTTGCACAATTAATTGTACTTCCTAAAGTGATACTAGAAATCATGTTAATGGAATCAATAGAGGAGAAGCTGGGTTTCGTTCATCTGATACCTACTGGCTACAAGCCATAAGTCTACAGAGACCAGAACGCACTTTGTTTATATGTGGGAAAAAAAAGCTTTTCTGGTCTTCTAGATACTGGTTCAGATATTTCTGTTATAACTGTCTGTCAATGGTCTTCAAGGTGGCCCAAAATGGAGACTATTGCACAGTTACAAGGGATTGGACAAACTCAAAATCCTGGATAAATTAGTAATGAGTTTTATTGGAGAGATAGAAAGAATCATAAAGGAAATTTTCGGCCAAACACTGTTTCTCATTTACCTGCTAATTTGTAGGGCCAAGACATTAAGACTTGGATGAAAGTATATTTATAGTCCCCCAACACAGTTATTGCTAATCAAATGCTCCAACAAGGGTTGCTGTCCAATCAAGGGCTGGGCATAAGTAACAAAAGGCCTCCCAGGGCAGGATTAGGTTATTTTTAGGAGAGGTACTGAAAATCCTGCACTCCATGCAGACTTAATTATGTCGAAAATTGACAAGCCTGTATGGACAAATCAGTGACCTGTAACAGGAAAATTACAAGCTGCCCAGCAGTTAGTGCAAAAACAGTTGGATAATGGTCACATTGCATTCCAGTTCCCCATGAAATTCTCTTATTTTGTGAATAAAAAGAAATCAGGAAAATGGAGGTCCATATAAGAGTTTAGAGAGATTAATGAGCCCATGCAGCTGATTGGAGCTTTACAGCCTGGGTTGCCTTCTCCTACAGCTGTACCAAAAGACAGTTATAAGATTATTTCAGATGTAAAGAATTGTGTTTTTAACATCCCTTTGGCACCACAAGATTGTCAAAGGTTTGCATTTAGTATTCCATCAGTTAATTTCAAAGAACCAATGAGAAGATATCGTTAGAGTATCTTGCCTCAGGGCATGGCAAGCAGTACTATGTTGGGCCAGAAATTTGTGACTCAGGCTATATAAAGAAATCAATTTCACAAGTTTATATTATTCATTATATGGATGTTATCTTGTTTGTTCATAAAAATGAAAGAATTTTGCTTGAGACATTTGGAAAATTTAGCAGAGTCTTACCCATGCAGGGTTAGTACTTACCCCAGAAAAAGTACAAAGGCACCTTCATTTCCAGTGTTTAGGTCATATGATATATCTTAAAGAAATTAAATCTCAGAAATTAGAATTTAGAAAGGATAGTGTACAGACTATGAATGATTTTCAGAGATTGTTAGGAACTATTCAGTGGCTGAGACCTGATTTAAATTTTTTTACATGAGACCTTGAGCCACTAAGTGAAATTCTTAAGGGGAACAATGACCCAAGTTCCACCAGACACCTTGCAGACACTGCAAGACAGATAATGGCGTGGATCGAACACGCAACACAGAAACAGAAGATACATTATACTATTTATGATTAACCTTGGCAAACATGTATATTACCTATAAAGCTCATTCCCATTATGGTATTATGGAAAAATGGTCCTCTTTAATGGATACATCTTCCCATTTTACCAGTCAAGGTATTAAACCCCTATTTTGAAGCAGTAGCTTATTTAGTACAAAAAAGCCAGTTGGAATCTAGGTAATTATTGGTAGGGAACCTAATGTGATCAATGTTCATTATACTAAACAACAGTTTGATTGACTATTTCAAAATAATAATTGTTGGGCAATTGTGTGTGCTTGCTCAATTTGTAAGCCAAATTGATAATCTTTTTCCAGCTGATTTATTGCTGCAATTCACACAATTTCATTCCTCTATTTTCCCAAAAACTGTAATGAAAGATCCCTTAAAGGATGCTATGTTAATTTTTACAGATGGTTCTTCCAGTGGATATGTAGTGAAAACATCCAGTCTTAACTCAAATAGTTGAGCTGTGAGCTTTTGCTGTAGTATTCCAGATTTTTGCAAATAGGACATTTGATTTATTTATTGTCAGGTAGTACATCTTTAAAGTTCTTGAGGTAAAAGGAATAGTTCTATGCATTAGGTGTAATGGTTTAAGTAAAATGCTGCAGGTCCCTGAGTGGCAGCAGTGGACAGTAGGACATGAGACCAAGCCACAGGTCACTGAACAGCAGCAGGCAGTGAGCAGTGGGTCCAGAGACCACAGCAAGCCACAACGGCAGCCAGGTCCTAGGCAGGAAGCTCTGTGGCTAGTGAGAAACCGAGATAGATAGGAATGCCATGTAGAGTGAAGTTGGATAACTATTTAGTGGGTTATGAAAGGGAAGGGGAGAAGGGGGAAGAGCAGAGAGTGAGAGAGAAAAAAACAGAGAGAGAAACAGAGAGGGGAAAAGGGAGAAGTGGGGAGAAGGGAGAGACAGAAGCTGTCTCTGAGAGACAGAGGGGGAGAGAAAGGAAAAGACTCAAGCTGGAAACTGAAGATCAGCTTGCCTTGGCAGCCCAGGGATGGAGTGGGCATGGCTTGTCTCTTAAAGGAATGGGATAGACCATTACAATTGGACTAGTAATAATCAGGTTAAAATGCTGTTCCAGCAATTCAAGACGCCATTCATTGAAGAAAACTGCCATGCTTTGTAGATCATTTTATTTTATTTTATTATTTGTTCATTTTTTTATTTTTCCTTTCAAAAATTTACACTTCCTACCCTCCTCCCATTCCCCTCCTGCTCCCCTACTCACCCTTCTGCCTCCCCCTCCCTGCTTGAGAGAGGGCAGGGAACCCTGCCCTGTGGGAGGTCCAAGGCACCCCCCCCCTACATTCAGGCCTAAGAAGTTGTGCATCTAAACAGACTAGGGTCCTCAAAAGCCAGAACATGCCGTAAAAACAAGTCCCAGTGCCTTTACAAATGGCTTCTCAGTCAGCCCTGATTGTCAGCCACAGGGAGTCCGGTTTGATCACATGATTGTTCAGTCCCTGTCTAGCTGGATTTGGTGAGCTCAGATTAGAACAGGCACATTGTCTCAGTGGGTGGACCAACCCCTCGTAGTCCTAACTTCCTTGCTCATCTTCTCCCTCCTTCTGCCCTTCAACTGGACCTTGGGAGTTTAGTCCTTGCTCTGATGAGGGTCTCTGTCTCTCCATCCATCGCTGGATGAGGATTCTATAGTGATATTCAAGAGAAGCATCAGTGTGATGGTGGGACAAGGACAGTTCAGACACCCTCTCCTCTGCTGTCCAAGGACCTAGCTGGGGACAGCCCCGTGGACATCTGGGATCCTTTATACAGTCAAGTCTCTTGCCAATCCTAAAATGGCTCCCTTAATGTAGATATCCTCTTCCCTGTTCCTATATCTCCCCTTTCTCCATCTCCACCCTCCCTGTTCCCCAAGCTCTCACCAGTCTTTCCCTTCTCCCTTCCCCCAACCCCACTCCGATCCCTACCGACCCCATGCTCCCAACTTTTGCCCGGCAATCTTGTTTGCTTCCATTTTCCAGGAGGATCTATATATGTTTTTCTTTGGTTTCACCTTGTTATTTTTCTTCTCTACACATGTAAACTACAGGCTTAATGTCCTTTGTTTATGGCTAGAGTCCATAAAACACATTTAAACACATTCAAAACACCTTCAAATCTTTCTGGTCTATTGATTCAAGGTTTGCTTCACTGTTTGTTTTCAATTTTATTTATTTGGATCTTATTTTCTTCTCTCCATTTCCCCTCTCGTTTTTGATAGTTTACTATGGCAAAAGCTTTATCATTCTTTTGGTTATAAATCAGAAATAATCTCCATTTAGATCCATATGCTGTGGTTATATGAATAAAAAGTCTAAAATGCTATTATATGTTGAAATTTCTTTCTAAAGCAAAAAGATCCTCTTTAATTAATCTTCAATGACCCTATGTGCTATTTTACTGAGGTCTTATTTTATGTTTTCTCCATATGATTGACTCAGGCTTATACATCCTTCAGTGCAAGGATATGCTAATACAAACTGTTGGGTAATATTATTAATCTCATGCACCAAATAGTTCAACCTCTTCTACATACTGAAAATCATTCAATAAGTGACTGGTACTTTAAGCCCCAAAACAATACTGATTATTAATTACCTATAGAACTCTGAATTAATGAAACCCTCAGCCTTCATTTGATGTTGTGTTTCTTTCTCTTTCTTTATTTTCTTCCTTCCTTCCTTCCTTCCTTCCTTCCTCCCTCCCTCCCTCCCTCCCTCCCTCCCTCCCTTCCTTCCTTCCTTTTCTTCTTTTTCTCTTTCTCTCTCTTTTTTTCTTCTTCTTTTTCTCCTTCTTTTTGAAAAGTTAAAAACAATCTTAAATACTTTTTATTCCTGTTATTACTGCCACAAATCACTTGGCAATATATACATATCTATTGTAATGAAATGTAATTACAACAAGTAAAAGATTCTGGGGAAGGTCATATAATTGACACTACATTGCTTTTTATCAATACCAGCAGTTTTAGTAAATGGTGGCTGTCATGATCCTGGACAAGAAATTTTTTCTGATTAATCTGCAATAATTTTTTGCCTGAGGACTATCATTACTTCGGTGGAAAATTTTTCAGTATCTATAATGTATTTGGGATGATTAGTAGCCCCATTTTTCTTGAGGTGAAAACTTTATGTTACTATATTAACCATTTGAACCACCAGAAACCATAGCTACTATCATAGTGACTGACTAAATTTCTTCTATTAAAACTCCCTCTGTTTATCAGTACATAGTATTATTGCTGTTCTCTACTATAACTTCCAAAAACAATTGTGGTTCCCATTGCCACCATATTTACCGGCACAAAAATTTCTTCCTTTATCATAACCATTAATCTCTCCTCCCATATCACTATAACTAGCACCTTACTTTCTGTATCGTGGTCTACCACAACTATATCCCGTTTTAGTACTATAATCAGGTCTACCACCATAGTTACCATCACTACCTTTGAATCCATTATACCAACCATCATAGCCTACTTAATTACCTCTTCTGCCAACATCTTCACCATTATCAACATTCTTCTTTCAGAGTTTCTACCATGACAAAAATTATTCCACCACCATCAATGTTTTATCCATAACCCATAAAATTCCACCTTCCTATTTCCTTCCACTACCCCTTTGTGATCCAGCAGACTAAATATATTATTTACAAAGAGCCTTTTTCACTTCATGTTGATGGACACTAACAGTGTGATGTTTCTGGATGCTACTTTAAAATTTTTATTTTCATTATTTTAATTATGCATAAGTGAGTGTCTGCATGTGGATGCTAGTGCATGAGGAGGCCAGAGGGGTCAGATATTTGTGGAGGTGATGTTAGAGGTCCTCACTCTCCACTTGATGTGGGTGTTAAGAACTGAAACCCTCAGCCTTCTGGAAGAGCAGAAAATGCTCTTTACCACAAAGCCATCTTACAAACCCTAAAAATCAATTTTGTTGATGGTATCACTGAGCATCAGAAGTTACAAAAGCAAATACTTTTCTATTATGCCTGTTTTCCATAAATTTTGTAGTTTCAATCTTGTCATATAATTCAAAATAATATCTAACAAAAGTAAAAGTGGGAATTATGATCAGAGAAATGAAAGAAGGAAATTGTCTAATGATATGGATATTTTGTGGCAGATCTAACAATTTTAATATGATTTTCTAACTCTCTAGTAATATCATGTTCCTGTCCTTTTGGTACATCCAAATGAAATATAATATGGTGTATGATATGGAAAATAGGATTGCTTGTAGACATCTGAGAACTGAGAAGAAAGAAATGGGAAGAAGTAGCTATGGAAATTATAGAACTTAATATGATACTCAAAAACAGAAATGCTCAGAGAATCAAGAAATCAACTAAAGACCTGACTCACAGCACCTGAAATGCAACATGTGTATTTTCTTACATTTCATCCCCAAAGGCACATATGTAAAGTTTTCTTGACACTTGAGTATATAGTCATAGTATTTAAGGGAGGTGATTCTAATGTAGATATGTAACTTGCTTCTTTCTGGTGTTTAAGTATCATCAAGAGCAACATTATATGATGCATTAATTCCTCAACTTGTATGTAGGTTGAGTCTGTTTCAGGAGCACATGCGCCATAGACAGTGTTGAAAAAGACATGGTTATATCCAAAGAAGTCTTAATTTAGTAGGTTAAATAAATAAGAAATCAAAAACTTACATATTTTATGGAAGAGATATATTGGAGATGAGAGTAGAAAATGAGGCACCTGTCACTCTAGCAAAGGTATTGCTCAGTTATTACCCTAAGTCTTGAACATTTCCAAAATTGAGGAAGTTATCACCTATCTAGAAAGGAACATCTATGTTGGCTAATTACCTCTTGCCTGTGACAAGAAAAGATAATTTTTCCCACAGGCATAGTCAGAGCAGAGTCAGGATTACAGACATACACAAAGATTTGTTTTCTAGGTGATTCCAGACCCTGTTAAGTTGACAATGCAAGCTTTCACGTCCTCTATAATATTTTCCCAAAATATTTAAGACATGAAGGCAGAAAGTCACGGCAGGTATTGGCAGAATAGAACTCAAAGAAAGAAAGACAGAGGAGAACTTTATTAAAATAAAATCTCAGAAAGTTCAATGACAAAAGAAATATAACAGAAAACATACATTCAAGAAATTGCTATGCAGATTTTTTTTAAAAAAATGGAGAAAATCTCTCACAACACCTTTACCTTCTAGGGCATTGCCTAAATTTTCTTCCAACAGTTTGACCATTTCAGATTCTACATTGAGGTTTTCATCAAGTGGAAGTCACAGGGTAATATAGATGAGGAGGGTAAGGAAAGTGATAAATGACAATAAGGATGTTTGAAAATATAGTAGGAAAATATTATTTTATATTTATTTAAAAACATATATAATATATGTAAGTTTATATTTATATACACACAGAGATTCTGTGTGTATGTGCATGTGTGTGTGCACGTGTATGTGTATGTGTGTGTATGTGTGTATATGTGTGTGCATGTACATCTGTGTAAAAAGAAAATGTTATACCACTTGGGTTAATCTTCTTCCAATAGTCATAAACTATTTAATAAAAACCTAAGTAGCAGACATGGGAAACATCCCTTTGAGTTATTGGTAAGGGAAGATGAAGAGCCACACAAATTAATACAAGCTATTGCCATTGTCCTTGGTTGCTTCCCATAACTTGAAGGTAAGACAGTATTACTAAACAGATCACAGGATTTTGACACAGAAATTATAAAAAATGTGCTGGAACTAAACTATATGCCTCCTCTCTAATATCTAGTTGTGCAAGCTCTCAAGGGAGGAAAGTAATAGCCCTATGCAGCTGTAAATTCTATGAACCACATCAGCAACCAGCATTGGAAGCTATCCCCAAGTGTGCAATAGTGTCACTTGAATTTTGAGATGATCAACAACCCTCCACTTAAACGTAAGGCCCACTCATGAGACAATTTAAAATTTACTGGCATTTCTTTTATGGTTTTGCTCTCATACCATTTATAAATTTAACAAATGTTCCACAACTACATTCAATTTTAATGTTAAAATATCAAACAGAAAGTATCTTAGCAATACTTTTAAATTGAAATACTAGCAAGGAGTTCTTGTTTTGATAGTCCAAGTATACTCTGAAATTTCATCAAACAAATGCACTCATTTGGTTTATATTTTAACATCATAACCATTGAAAATCTTATAGGATATTTTTTAGCTATTTATTTGTATTGATATACATATATACATATATTTACATTTCTACCTCTGATTAAGATATTTATGTAATGGTATACATTGTTTACATTTGGAGGTCATTGTCATCATTCATTGCACAGTTGTTTATTCTCTTAGTTGTCAAATTAGATAGATATAAATCAATAGTCATATATGTTTGTCATACTTATATTTAGGCTAATCAGGTTATTTAGGTACATAGAGATCATATTTAGTATAAATAGTATAATCTTCAACCTTTTCGAAGAACTATAGAAAATGGCCTTTAAACTAACTCAAAATTCTGTAGTAATGAGACACCGCTCCTGGCATCACCGCTCCACTCCCGAGAGAACGTTGAACACCAAAGGCACTCCACTTGGAACATGTCTTCTTCCTGACAGAACTGGCCTTTAGACAAAGAAAAAGCCCATACCTCAAACACTGACAAAATTACAGAATATCCATAAATGGATAAAAACAGGATTGTCTTATCTTGCCAAGACAGGCTAAGAAAGTCCTAAAAGGTTTCTTACCTTTAAAAAATGACATGTCAGTTACATCAGGCCTTAGCCAAAGTTGGTTGACTCAACATTGCAAACGAAACTTTGGATGATTGCCCAGGTAATCAATTGTCTCTTCCATTTTTTGCACATTTCGGAAGTTTCCCACTTGTACTTCTGGACTACTTGAGTAAAATTATTTCCCTTCTCAGATCTTTGATGGAATTAAAGATTAGATAGTTTCAGTTACCATCTGCATTATTTAGATTCCTTAAAATAGAATGTTTAATAAAACTTTTATTATATGTTTCTTGCTTAATATTGTTTGTTGTTTGTAATCCTATATTTGTTATTTGTTTCTATTATATATAGTTGTATTTGGTTTTGTTCTGTCTTATTATAGAAAAAAGGGGGAGATAATATGGGAGTTCAGCCAATCACATTCTGTCTGTGGGATGTGTTGCCCTAAGGCAAAAGATTACCTATAAACCCAGCGGGTGCACTTCCCTGCCCTCTCTTGCCTGGCTCCAGCATTCTGGACAGTTGGGATTCTGGTGTAAGTTTCCCTTCTGTTTTATTTTTTTTTCCCTTCTGTTTTATTAAAGCTGTATCTTTTGTAAGCTAGTCTGGCAGACCATTAATTACCGATCACACCATGCCCCTTCAGATCCTTACCAATGCATTTCTTTTTAAGAATACCAGTTCACTTGCCAGTCACTAGTCTTCAAAAACTCATAAGAATGTTCTTGGACTAGGCTACACCAAAAGACGGTGGCCAGATTTTTATTCCCAGCGTTTTGATACTGGTCTGAAACAGAATTATCTGCAGGCATGCACTTTTGCCATGTTAACTCTTTCTAAGATTACAATATAATTAAAGGAAAGTGCCTTCAAGAAGCAATCAGTTTAGTGAGACCATGGTTTTGGTATATTATATAAAAGGTTCTTAAACAAATTCCAAGAAGTGTCTTCGATTATAGGAAAAAATAGACATTGAGTGTAATTTGATTATTTGAGCCTTCTTGCATTCAAAAAAAGACTAATAGCTACTGATAATATAGATATTTTTCAGGTCTGGGTTCATTTTTTAAGGAATCCAAAAACAAAATTGAAAGGGTACATGAATAAGAAATAATATTGAATACCTCAAGAAATTCCTTATTATTTTTATAATTATATCCTAAGTCCCTAGAAAATATCACATCAATTGATGTAATATTATATAAGAATTGTACTACATAGCAAAAATACCACTGATATCCAAAACAATCATAACTATAATCCTGGAGGTATTATAATACACAAACTCAAATTATATTACAGAACCACAGTGGTAAAGACAACTGCTAACTGGCATAACAAAAGACAGGAAGATTAGTGGAATAGAATAGAGGACCAAGACATAAAGTGACAAGTTTATACCCATTTAACATTTGATACAGTTTTTGAAAACATACTTCGAGGAAAAGATATTTTGTTAAACAATTGGTGATGGCAAACTCAATTTCTTCCTGCACAAACATGAAACTAGGTTTAAAATCTTTGACTTTGTACACAAATCAATTGAAAAAGAGATCAAAGTCCTCAATTTAAACCCAGAACACTGAAATTTCTAGATGAAAATAAAGAAAATACCCTTCAAAATTCAGGGGAGGCAAGTACATTTTGAATAAAGTATCAGTAGTATAGGAACTCACACTGACTATCAAAGGATTGAGTTACAGGAAAATATGAGACTCTGTAAATCAAAAAAAAATTAACCATCAGAATAAACAGACAACGCACAGAATTAGAGAAAATCCATACCTTCTAGACTTCAAACAAGGAGAAGATATCCAGAATTTACAAATAATTGCATGAATTAAAAACTAGGGAAACAAATTTCCAATCAACAGATGGGCAAAAGAGCTGAAGAGACCATTTTTTTAAAAAAAAATTGAACACAAATGACCAATAACTATTTTAAAGCATGTTCAATATCCCTAGGCAGCAGGGAAGTTCAATTAAAACTACACCGAGATTACACTTGATTCCAGCCAGAATTGCTGTTATCAACAATCCTGATGATACATATTGGAAAGGATATGGAGATATGAAGATAGAGGAAACCTTAGTCACTATACATGAGGGTGCAAAATAATACAGCTAGTTTGGAAATCAGTTCAGAGATTTATCAAAAAAAATTAAACAAAAACTAGGATATAACCCAGCTATTTCACTCTTGAACTAATACCCAAACAATTTCATAATTTACCATAGAGAAATTTACACTGTGGTTATTGTAGATGGAATTCAGGCTGAGTCAGGAAGATCAGCATGAGTTTAGGGTAGTCTGTGCTACATAGTTAGTGCCACAACAGTCATAACTGCATAACAAAAATATGTCTTAAAAACAACAAAGAATAATTTTTAAAAAGAAATTAAAGAAATACTGATTAGAATTTAAGGTCAAACATGAATTTTTACTTCTATGTGAACTGTTTGTGACATTATATTAGTCTTAACATTGTTGTGCCAAAAGCAACTTAAGAAAGAAACAATTCCCTTACATTCATCATTTTTTTATTCAAAGTTTATTAAATTATAAAAGTTTCCATTTCCGCCCCTCCTCCCAACACCCTCCCACTCCCCCCACTCCCTCTCCTCCTTCCTCTCCATCCCAAAGAGCAGTCAGGGTTTCCTGCCCTGTGGGAAGTTCAAGTTCCTCCCCAGTCTGTTTGGATACATTCATCATTTGATAATGCAGTTCATAATGCAGGGAAGACACTGTTAGAGGGGTTCTACATGTTTTATTTGTAACATGAGAATGTTAACCAGATTCCATGCACAAACAGAAAGCAAAGTAAGTGATGTTGATACTTCACACCCTTGTCTTAAACTTCATCTGATGGAATGTTGTCACCCGTGTTCAGGGTATGTTTTCTTATGTCCTTTAAGCCTCCTCACAATGCTACCCACAACAGATACATAGAAATGTCTCTGGTAGGTCATTCTAAACCCTATAAAACTGACAATCAAAATCGACTTTCACAAGTTCATCCATCCTTAGAAGGCTTCACTCTCCCTAATGGATTGCTACAACTTCTACTTCCAATTAGCTAAAGCAAAAAAATTCAGGAAAGTCAAAGCAGGTCAAAAAAAGATTATCCTAAAATGAAGACTGCTTAAGTAAACTAGTCCCAAGCTGAAGATTCATAAAGCACTTTGTAAAGATTAAATTCCTAAATATATGGAATGAGAAAATAGCTCTCTTCCCTGGCTTTTCTTGAATAGGCAGAAACTTGTATTTCAATAATGAAGACATGGAATGATCATTTTTTAAAATTGACAGTAAGGAAAAGGAAAAATGCACACAAACTGAGTACCTATCCAGGTTCTGCGATACATTTTGTAAGAAGAGAGAACTTGAGGCTAATTATGCCTTCAAAGAGCCTAGCTAGCTTATGAGCCATAAGATATTGCACATTTATCATGCATCAGACATTGTTGTAGATGCCTAGGTATAAACCTATGAACAAAAATATAAATCCTCTGCACATGGATATTAACTTTATTATTTGTAGTGAAGAATTAAATTTTGTATAAAATATAGTGAAGAAAGTAAGATCCTCAAATTTAGGGATACCATGAAAGTAATTACAAACCTTGAAGTTTTTATTGATTTTATTTAATCATTTTATTGAGCTATACATTTTTCTTCATTCCCCTTTCTCCTTTAACCCTCTCCCATGACCTGCATGCTCACAATTTACTCAGGAGTTATTGTCTTTTTCTCCTTCCTATGTAGATCCCTGTATGTCTCTCTTAGGGTCATATTTGTTGTCTAGGATCTCTGGTTTTGTGGACTATAGCCTGGCTTTTCTTGGTTTTATGTCTAAAATCAACTTACAAGTGAATACTTGTACTTGTGAATACTTTATAAGTGAATACTATATTTGTTTTTCTGAGTCTGCGTTACCTCACTCGGGATATTTTTGTTCTAGTTCTTTCCATTTGCATGTAAATTTCATTGGTTTTTACCTTGGAGTAGTAGTGTTTTGTATACCACAGATTCTCTATTCATTCTTCAGTTGAGGGGCATCTAGGTTGTTTCCCCGGTTATGCCTATTATGAATAATGCTGGTATGAACATAATTGAGTACATGTCCTTGTGGTATGATTGAGCATCCTTTGGGTATATACCCAAAAGTGGTATTACTGAATCTTGATATAGATTTTTTCTTCATTTTCTGAGAAATTGCCTTATTGATATACAAACTGGCTGTACAAGTTTGCACTCCAACCAGCAATGGAGGAGTGTTCCCCTTACCCCATATCCTCTCTAGCATAAACTGTCATCAGTGTTTTTGATCTTGGCTGTTCTGACAGTTGTAAGGTGGAATCTCAGAGTTATTTTGATTTGCATTTCTCTGATTCTAAGGATGTTGAGCATTCTCTTAAGTGTCTTTCAACCCTTTGAGATTCCTCTGTTCAGTGTCCTCTCTTTAGGCCTGTAACCCATTTTTTATTGGATTATTTGTTCTTTTGATGTCAAGTCTCTTGAGTTCTTTGTATAACTCAAAGATCAGTCCTCTGTCCTATATGGGGTTTGTGAAGATCTTTTCCCATTCTGTAGGCTACCATTTTGTCTTGTTTATGGTGTCCTTTGCTTTACAGAAGCTTCTCAGTTTCAGGGGTCCCATTTACTTATTGTTACTCTCAGTGTCTGTGCTACTGGGGTTATATTTAGGAAGTGGTCTCCTGTGCCAATGCATTAAAATGTACTTTCCACTTTCACTTCTATGAGGTCCAGTGTAGCTGGATTCATGTTGAGGTCTTTGATCCATTTTGGACTTGAGTTTTTGTACATGGTGATAGAAATGAATCTAATTTAATTCTTCCACATGTTGATATCTAGTTATGCCAGCACCATTTGTCAATATGCTTTCTTTTTTATTTTATATTTTTAACTTTTGTCAAAAATCAAGTGTTTATAGGTGTGTGGACTGATATCTGGGTCTTCAATTCAGTTTCATTGACCTTCCTGTCTATTTTTATACCAATACTAGGCTGTTTTCAGTACTGTAGCTCTATAGTAGAGTACAAAGTCAGAGATTGTGAAGCCCCTAGAAGTTCCTCTATTGTACAGGATTATTTTGGCTATTATTGTTTTTTTCCATATCTAGTTGAGAATTTTTCTTTCAAAGTCTATGAAGAATTTTGTTGATATTTTGATTGGCATTGTATTGAATCTGTAGATTGCCTTTTGGTAAGATTGCCATTTTTACTATGTTAATTTTATGTACCCAAGAGCTTTGGGATATCTTCCCATTTTTCTGGTGTCTTCTTCAAACTCTTAAATTTCTTGTCATACAGGTCTTTTACTTGTTTTGTTAGAGTTACTCCAAGATATTTTATGCTATTTTTGGCTATTGTGAAGGGTGATGTTTCACTGATTTCTTTCCCAGTCCATTTATCATCTGTAAAAGGAGGGCTACTAATTTTTTTGTTAATCTTATATACTGCTACATTACTATAGGTGTTTATGAGTTTTAGGAATTCCTTGGTAGAGATTTTGGGGTCATTTATGTATACTATTATATCATCATATCAGTGAATGATTGGAGTTTTACTTCCTCTTTTCTGATTTGTATCCCCTTGATCTCCTTTTGTTGTCTCTAGCTAGAGCTTTATGTACTATACTGAATAGATAAGGAGAGAGTGGTCAGCCTTGTCTTGTTCTTGATTTCAGTGGGATCGCTTTAGGTTTCTCTCCATTTATATATTTAGGAATGTTCTTGTATCTCTGATCTCTCCAAGAACTTTATCATAAAAAGATGTTGTACTTTGTAAAAGAATTTTTCAACCTCTAAGGAGATGATCAAGTGTGTTTTTCTTTTCACTTTGTTTATATATGTTTGATATGGGATTCCCCTCTGCATGCCGTGAATACTATTGGTTAATAAAGAGTCTGTTTCAGCTAGTGGCTTAGCAAAGTAGAGGTAGGCGATCAAACCTAAACTGAATGCTTGGAGAAAGAAAGCGGAGTCAGAAGAAATCACATAGCCCTGCCAGACATAGATGCTGGATAGAACTTTACTTGATAAGCCACAGCCACGTAGCAATACACAGATTAATAGAAATTGGTTAAATTAAGATGTAAGAGCTAGTGAATAAGAAGCTAGAGCTAACAGGCTGATTTTTGATTTGTATAGTTTCTTGGATTCAGTTTGCCAGTATTTTATTGAGTATTTTTGCATCAATGTTCATAAGGAAGATTGGTCTGTAATTCTGGGTTTTTTTGTTTGTTTGCTTGTTTTATCTTTGTGTGGTTTGGGTGTCAGGATACCTGTGGCCTCATAAAAAGAATTTGGCAATGTGCCTTCTGTTTCTATTATGTAGAAAAATTTGAGGAGAATTGGTATTAGGTCTTTGAAATTCTGATAAAATGCTGAGCTGAAACCTTTTGGTCCTGGCCTTTTTTGGTGGGGGAGACTTTTAATGACTGATTCTATTTTCTTAGGGGAAGTAGTGCTATTTAAATTGTTTATCTGATATTTGATCGAATTTTGGTATGTGGTACCTATTCAGAACATTGTTCATTTCATTTAGATTTTTCAATTTTGTAGAGTATAAGTTTTTAAAGTATGATCTTATAAATCTCTGAATTTCTTCAGTGTCTGTTGCTACGTCCACCTTGTCATTTCTGATTTTGTCAATTTATATATTTTCTCTCTGCCTTACAGTTAGTTTGGATAAGGATTTGTCAGTTTTGTTGAGTTTTCTCAGAGAACTAACTCATTTTATAGATTCTCTATATTTTTCTTTTTGTTTCTATTTTATTGATTTCAACCCTGAGTAAGATTATTTCCTGCTGTCTACTCCTCCTGGTGAATTTACTTCTTTTTATTCTAGAGATTTCAGGTGTGTTGTTAAGATGCAAAGTATGAGATTTCTCCAAATTATTTATGTGGGCAGTTAGTATTATGTACTTTCCTCTTAGCAGTACTTTAATAGTATTCATGTCTGTGTATATTGTGTATTAATTTTCACTGAAATCTAGGAAGTCTTTATTTTTTTATTTATTTCTTCCTTTGTCTAGTAGTAATTCAATTGAGCCTTATTCTGTTTTCATAAGTTTGTAGGCTTTCTGTAGTTTGTATTGTTGACAAATTCTAACTTTAATCCATGGCTATCCAATAATATAAAGGGATTTATTCCAATTTTTTGTATCTGATGCTTTGTGACTGAGTATGTGGTAAATTTTAAAGAAGGTCAAAAGAAGTGATGAGGCGAAGATATATTCCTTTGTGTTTGGGTGAAATGTTCTATAGAAGTCTTTTAAGTACACTTGAGTCACAACATCTGTTAGTTCCCTTATTTCTCTATTAATTTTCTGTCTGGCAAACCTGCTCATTAGTGAGAATGTGGTGTTGAAACCTCCTACACTTAGTGTATGGGGTTTGATGTGTGATTTAAGTTTTACTAATGTTTCTTTTACAAATATGGGTACCCTTGTATTTGGGGCATAAATGTTCAAAATTGAGACTTCATGTTGATGGATTTTTTCTGTGGTGAATGTGAAATGTCCTTTATCTCTTTTGATTATGTTTAGTTGTGGTGCAGGAGAATTGTCTGTATTCTGTCAATCATATTTTAAATAAACGCTGATTGCCAGGCAGGAAGTATAGGTAGGAAAACCAGATAGGAAGTTGAGGTAGAACAAAGAGAATGGGAGTATTCTGGGAAGCAGGAAGCTCCCTCCTCAGTTCTGCCCAAACCACCATAGAGGCAAGGTGTAAGCTGCCCCACTGAGAAAGGTACTGAGCCGTGTGGCTAACATAGATAAAAATAATGGGCTAATATAAGTAATAAGAGCTAATAAGTAACCTGATGGGCCAATGGGCCAATCAGTTTTATAACTTATGGAGACTCTGTGATTTTCTTTGGGGCTTGCCAGTTGTGGGGTGCTGGGTGAGACAGATACCCCAACAAGCTGGTCCTCATGTTACAGAATGGTGCCCAACGTGAATAACTGCATCCACATAAAGCCAGAGAAAGCTTGGGAAAGAGTAGAGTAAAGCATGTTTTCTTGGTAGCAGCAAGAGAGGTCTGCTCTGCTTGCTAGAGGCAAGCAAACGCTTTCATCTAAGAGAGGCTTCCTGACTCAGCAGTTCTTTTAAGAGGTCCTTCCAGGAAACACTTAAACAGTGTTGATGAAAAGCTGAACACATGCTTTTCGATTTTCAGCCACAGCAGGAAGAAAGCTGCACCATTTTAAAATACCGACTTTCTGGGCTGTCCTACCAGGGCAAACTTTGACTCTTTCAGGCAGGTAGCCCGAAGCACTTGAGTGTGGTCTGTGAGCAGGATGCTACAGCTTGCTTGCTGGCAAGGACCTTGAAACGCCATAGAGTTGTGGCGATAAAAATGGCCATGAAGCTGCAAAGCTAAGGAATGGGCTGGATCCAGCTGTCAAAGCAACAGCTTTAATCCTCTCTTGAAATACTCATGTAGTCAAAAAAAAGAGAGATATACAGTAAAGAGAGATTTAAAAAAAACCCTCTAAATGTTTTACAGTGTACTAAATATATATGTAGGCTAAAGGTTAAAGTTTTTTTTAAATAAAAAGAGTAGTAGGGTGTGGTGGCACATGCCTTTAATCCCAAAGTTTGGGAAGCAGAAGCAGACAGACCTCTGTGAATTCAAGGTGTGGTGGTGTACACCTTTAATCCCAGCACTGGGGAGGCTG
This sequence comes from Myodes glareolus, assembly GCF_982192425.1. Taxonomy (NCBI): domain Eukaryota; kingdom Metazoa; phylum Chordata; class Mammalia; order Rodentia; family Cricetidae; genus Myodes; species Myodes glareolus. Next base: position 86,568,836 of record NC_142053.1, on the reverse strand, counting down.
AGACAGACTGATCTCTGTGAGTTCAAGGACAGTCTGGTCTACAGAGTTATTCCAGGACTAAGATATGCAGAGAACCTGTCTCTAAAAGTAAAAGTAAAAAATAAAAGAAATAGAGGTTATAGTGAAGCTGTATAAAGATGAAAATACACAAAGAATCTTAATACTGTATGCTATCATGCTCTCTTTGAATTGTTTGAATGCTGAGAACAGAGCAACAGCTGCTAAAAGATATTTGCTTATCAATGCTGCTGAATTAATCCAAGATAAGTATTTTGAAAATACCTTGACTTCAAAATTGAAGTCAAAAGGTATGTTACTTTGGAGAAGAAATTTTGCTTTTGTTTCCACAGAAAATGAGAGGCTGTGGATTCATTCTGATTTAGAAAAATCCAGTTTGATCAAGGAAGACTGCCTGAGAAATCTCCAGTAGGAACAGATGGCCTAGATGTCAGAGTTCTACATCCAGAACATATTTAAAACTGCTGTCTGTGATGATCAAGACTCACAGGATATTCTAGTCAGGGCTTGATTATAACTCTATATTTTCTTTAGGTTCCCATAAGATTATCAGTGCCCCCAACCGGCAGGAAGTAGCCCAGAATACTACACCCACATTCCCAACAAATGTACTATGGATATTTTCCTTTGTTTAAACATAAAGAGGGGGAAGTGGTACAGGAGAATTGTCTGTATTCTGTCAATCATATTTTAAATAAATGCTGATTGGCCAGGCAAGAAGTATAGGTAGGAAAACCAGATAGGAAGTAGAGGTGGAGCAAAGAGAATGGGAGTATTCTGGGAAGCAGGAAGCTCCCTCCTCAGTTCTGCCCAAACCACCAGAGAGGCAAGGTGTAAGCTGCCCCACTGAGAAAGGTACTGAGCCGTGTGACTAACATAGATAAAAATAATGGGCTAAAATAAGTTATAAGAGCTAATAAGTAGCCTGAGTTAATGGGCCAATCAGTTTTATAACTTATGGAGACTCTGTGATTTTCTTTGGGGCTTGCCGGTTGTGGGGTGCCAGGCTTGAGAGATACCCCAACAAGCTGGCCTTCATGTTACATAACTGGAAGTATATTTTGATAGATATTAGAATAGCTATTCCAGCTTGTTTCTTTGATTCATTTGATTGAAAACTTTTTTCCAACCCATTACTCTGAGGCAATGTCTGTCTTTGAAGTTGAGGTGTGTTTCCTGTATACACCAAAGGGTGGATCCTGTTTTTGTGTCCATTCTTTAGTCTGTGTCTTTTTTTAGGCAAATTGAATATATTTATATTAAGACATATTAATAACCAGTGTTTGTTAGTTCCTGTTAATTTTTGGTTTTGTTGTTGTGTTTCCCTTCTTTGTAATGTTCTGATGTGGGATTATCTATGAAATGTGCTTTCTTGAGTGCTACTAACTTCCTAGGGTTGGAGTTTTCCTTCTAGTGTTTCCTGTAGGGCTAGTTGTATGAATCGGTATTGTTTAAATCTGGTTTTGTCATAGAATATTTTGTTTTATCCATCAATGATGATTGAAAGTTTTGCTAGGTATAGTAATTTGGACTGGCATCCTTGGTCACTTAGTGTCTGCACAGGACATTATGACTTTTAAAGTCTCCATTGAGTAGTCATGTATAATTCTGATAGATCTGCCTTTATATGTTACTTGGCCTTTTTCTATGCAGTGCTTAGTATTCTTTCTTTATTGTGTATGTTTACTGTTTGGATTATTATGTGATGAGAAGACTTTTTTGGTCAAATCTATTTTGTGTTTATAAGCTTCTTTTATCTTCATAGGCATATCCTACTGTAGGTTGAGAAAATTTTCTTCTATGTTTTTGTTGATTATACTTTCTGTGTCTTTGAGTTCGACAACTTCTTCTTTTATCCCTCTTATTCTTGGGTTTGACATTTTAATGGTATCCCAGATTTTCTGGATGTTTTGAATTAAGAATTTGTTGGATTTTAAATTTTCTTTGACCAATAAAACTATTTCATCTATTGTATCTGCAATGCTGAAGATTCTCTCTTCCATCTCTTATATGCTGTTGAATATGTTTCCACCTGTAGTTTCTGCTTGTTTACCCTGATTTTTCATTTTCAGGATTCCATTCATGTATGCTTCCTTTACTGCCTCTATTTGAATTTTCAAGTTTCGAGCTGTTCCCTTCCCCTGTTTGATCATTTTTTGCCTTTCTTTAATAGATTTCTTCCCATTTTTTGTTTGTCTTTTCCTCAATTTTTAAGGGAATCTCTTATTTCCTTTTAAGGGCTTCTAATATCTTTATAAAGCTATTTTAAGGTCATTTTCTTCTGCTTTATTTACTTGGGATGTTCAGGTCTTGTTGTTGTAGAACCACTAGGTTCTGGAGGTGCCATATTGCTCTTGATGTAGGTGAATGTACTCTTACACTGTCATCTACCCATCTCTTCTTCTAATTGGTGCAGGAAGTTCTTGTGTCACTAGGGCTGCTGATCTTGCAGGGGATTTTTGGATGGAGGAGAATGAAGGGTTCAGTGGGTTTGAGTGGTAGAGTGGTACTTATAGGTTACAGTGAACAATGGATGGGGATGGTGGAGCAGCCTGCCATCAGGACTCTTACCTGCTAGCTGATTTCTGGGGCTGAGGTGGAAGGAAAAAGGCACGAAATGTCTCCTGGTGCTTAGGGTCTAGAGATTGGGGCAGTTTATCTGGGAGACTAGTCACTTGCGTTTTGTTCCAGTTGGAGCAGGTGGTTCTTATGTTTCTAGGGGCTGCTGGTTTTTCAGTGGATGTCTGGCCAGGGGAATTTGAAGGTTTCAGTGGGTTGGGGTGGCAGAGTGGGTCTTACAGGTCCAAGTGTCCAATGGGTTGGAATAGTGGTTGAGCAGCCCCATGGGTCTGTTTTCAAATACACCTACAGAGAATCTTTCTCCAAAGCTTGTTGTCTAAAATCTTTACCACTTAGTTGATCTTTATCTTCTCATCATCCTTTACGTTTCTCTAACCAGACCAAGGAAAATAGATTATTTCTTTCTTTAAACAGAATGAACACAAAACTGAGTAGTGATAATACCATGTGACAAAACTTTCAAGAAACCATTTCAAAATATTGTGAAATCTCAGAACACCAAGAAATTAGTTTCAGGAAGGCAAGGAAATACAATGTTCATTCTTTCAACCAAGAGTGTGGAGTTCCTGCCAATCGCATACCTTGTTCTAGGTATCATTGACACAATAACAACTATGATGGAAGTACTTTTGCATTGAATAACATAGCAGGAAGCAAGAGTACATACTTGAAAGCAACTGAAACTAAGTTTCATCCAATTTTATGACTGCCAACATAAGAGACTGTCCCAAGAAACTGAAAATTAAAGAAAAAAGGATTTTTGGCAAACAATAGGGAGACAGATTCTGGAGAGAGAAAACAAACAGAACAAACAGAAGTTTCAAATAAGCTCAAAGTGACTCTGCTGTGAATTCTCACATTGCTCCATCTCCATGAAATGGATAGGTGAGCCTGAAAGAAAGTACACTCTGTTCCAATGGATAGGTCATGTGAGGGCTAGTTTCTAATATCCCAAAGCACAGAAAACTAGATTCAGAAAATAAATTTGAAAATTAGATAGTCAGAAATCTAACAGCAGGCATTACAGTTAAATTTTTTAAAAATGGTATAGTAAAAGTTACAAAGTGGTTCTGCAGGTAGGCAGCCTCAATACCTACCCCCATCCACCAGACCCCACAAGCTACAAGCACCATCCTGCCCACAAACTCGCTTATCCTCCTGCATCCTTGGTGGAACTCTGAAACACATCTTGCTACAATAAAGAGAGAACCAAGAGGTGAGTGACCAGACACCAAGCAGAACATCCCACTCTCTAGGCCCTCCATCAAGGGGCAGAACCCTGGGCCTCTCCCTACCTGCCTCAGCTTCTCTAGGCAGACAGGAAGAGAGTTTCCTGCTGAGAGGACCAAGAGAGGAAACCAAGAGAAGACCTCTAAAGTAGAAGCTGTGACTGCACAGATTGTACCAAAGGAGTGAGCCAGGAGAACAGACCAAAAGAACAGGCTAAGAGAGACCTCAGTGGTTCCTTGAGACACAAACATTGACAGTACAGAGCAGACCAAGAAAAATTTACAAAGATGCAGACAAGTATTACAAGGACTGGATCAAGATTCAAAGACACTGCTGGCATCAAACGAAGGAAGAGATGGGTAGGCATCAATGCAAGAATTCATCTAACAAGTTAAAAAGCAACATAGTAACACAAGAATCCAGTGGTCACACAATGGGAAGATTTCATCTTCCTAACTCAGATGAAGCAGAAGAAAACTATTTTAAACATAACTTTATGAAGATAATGGAGACCTTTAAAGGGGACATTTAAAACACCCTTAAAGAAATGGATGAAAAGACAAAGGAAAAATTGGAATAAATTAATAAATCCCTCAAAGAAACCCAAGGAAATCAAGAAAAAAACAATCAAACAACTGAAATAAAAACAGTTCTAAAATAAAGGCACGTTAAAAAAAAAACCACAAACCGAGGGAATTCTGGATATGGGAAATCTGGGTAAACAAACAGGAACTACAGAGGCAAATATAACACAGATTACTATACCCTGCAAAGCTTTCTTTCACCATCGATGGAGAAAACAAGATATTCCATAAAAAAACAGATTTAAGCAATATGTATCCACAAACCCAGCCATATAGAAAGCATTAGAAGGAATATCTCAAACCAAGGAAGCAAACTGTACCCACAAAAACACAGAAAACACATAACCTCCAACCAGCAAACACCAAACATGGAAAACAAACAAACACTCCCACTGAAAAATAACAGGAATTAACAATAACTGATCTTTAAAATCTTTAAATAACAGTGGACTCAATGCACCTTTAAGAAGCTAAGAGAATGGATATGAAAACAGGATCCATCCTTTTGTTGTATACAAGAAACACAATTCAACCTCAGAGACAGACATTACTCACAGAAAAAGTTTGGTAAAAGGTTTTCCAATCAAATGCACCTAAGAAACAAGTGGGTATAGCTATTCTAATATCTACCAAAATAGATTTCAAACAAATCAATTAGAAGAATTTGAGAAGGACACTTTATACTCATAAGAAAAATAATTAATCCATCAAGATGAAGTCTCAGTCCTGAATATCTACACTCCAATACAAAAGCACCCACATATGTAAAAGAAACATTACTGAAGCTTAAATAGCACATCAAACCCCACACACTAATAGTAGGAGATTTCAACACTCCACTCTCACCAAGACAGAAACTTAATAGAGAACTAATAGAACAAGCTGATGTCATGACTCAAATAGACATAACAGACATCTACAGAACATTCCACCCAAACACAAAAGAATATACCTTTTTCTCAGCACCTCATGGACCCTTCTCTAAAATTGACCGCATACTTGGTAACCAATCTAGCCTCCACAGATGAAAAAAAAAATGGAATAACCCCCTGTATCTTATTGGATCATGATGTTTTAAAGTTAGAATTTAACAACAACACTATTCTCAGAAAGTCTACAAACTCATGGAAATTTAACTATGAACTATTGAACCACCTCTGGGTCAAGGAAGAAATAAAGAAAAAAATTAAAGACTTCCTTGAATTCAACGAAAAGGAAGGCACAAGATATATAAATCTATAGGACACTATGAAAGCTGTTCTAAGATAAAATTTCATAGCATTAGAGCACACATAAAGAAAGTGGAGAAAGCTCACAATATTAAGTTAAGAGCACACCTGAAAGCTCTAGAACAAAAAGAAGCAGACTCACCCAGGAAGGGTAGAAGACAGGATATAATCAAAATGATGACTGAAATCAATAAAATAGAAACAAAGAAAACAATACAAAGAATCAATGAAACAAGGAGCTGATTCCTTGAGAAAATCAACAGGATGGACAAATCTTTATCTAAACTAATCAAAAGGCAGAGAAAGATCATCCAAATCAACAAAATCAGAAATGGAGAGGGGGACATCACAACAGAAACTGAGGAAATCCAGTGAATCATTAGGTCATACTACAAAAACATGTACTCCACAAAATTGGAAAACATAAAAGAAATGGACAATATTCTGGATAGATACCATATACTAAATTAAATCAAGGCTAGGTTAAATTTTTAAATAGAACTATAAACTGCAAGGAAATAGAAGCTGTCATCAAAAGCCTCCCAACCAAACAAAGCCCAGGGCCAGAAGGTTTTAGTACAGAGTTCTACCATAACTTCCAAGAAGAGCTAATACCTATATTCCTCAAAGTGTTCCACATAATAGAAACAGAAGAGACATTGCCAGATTCTTTTTATGAGACTGCAGTTACCTTAATACCAAAACCTCACAAAGACTCAACAAAGAAAGAGAATTACAGACCAATATCACACATGGACATAGATGCAAAAATACTCAATAAAATACTGACAAAATGAATTCAGAAATACATCAAAAAAGTCATCCACCATGATCAAGTCAGCTTCATCCCAAAGAGGTTTGAACAACAAAATCGAATTGAAGACCTGGATATTAATCCACACCCCTATGAACACCTGATTTTTGACAAAGAAGTTAAAATTAAACAATGGAAGAAAGAAATCATCTTCAACAGATGATGCTGGCATAACTGGATGTCAACATGCAGAAGAATGAAAAAAATCCCTATCTATTCCCATGCCCAAAATTCAAGTCCAAATAGATTAAACAATATAAATCCAAACACACTGAGACTTAAAGAAGAGAATGTGGGAAGTAGCCTTCAATGCATGGGCACAGGAGACTACTTCCTAAATATAACCCCAGTAGCACAGACACTAAGAACAGCATTAAATAAATAGGACTCCCTGAAACTGAGAAGCTTCTGTAAAGCAAGGGACACAGTCAACAAGACAAAAAGGCAGCCTACTGAATGGGAAAAATCTTCACAAACTCTACATCAGAGAAAGGGCTTATCTCCAAAATATATAAAGAACTCAATAAATTAAACATTAAAAATTTAAATAACCCACTTAAAAAGTGATGTACTGAACTAAACAAAGTTCTTACCAGAAGACTTTCAAATGTCCAAAAGACACTTAAGGAAATGTTCAACATTCTTAGCCATTAGGGAAATGTAAATCAAAATAACTCTGAAGTATCATCTTATACCTGTCAGAATGGCTAAGATCAAAAACCGCAATGATAGCTTATGCTGGTAGCAGATATTGAGTAAGGGGAATACTCATCCATTGCTGGTGGAAATGCAAACTTGTACAACCATTTTGGAAATAAGTATGGTGTTGTCTCTGAAAATTGGGAATCAACCTACCTCAGGATACAGCATTACCACTTTTGGGCATGTAACTAAAAGATGCTCAATCATACTAGAAAGACATTTGTTCAGCAATGTTCATAGCAGAAATATTTGTAATATCCAGAACCTGGAAAGAACCTAGGTGCCCCTCAACAAAAGAATGGATAAAGAAAATGTGGTACTTACACATTAGAGTATTACTCAGTGGTAACGAACAGTGACATCTTGAAACTAGCATGCAAATGGATAGAACTAGAAAAAAAACATCCTGAGTGAGGTAACCCAGACCAAAAAACATAAATATGTTATGTACTCACTCATAAGTGGATACTAGCTATAAATAAATGATATTGAGCCTATAGTTCACGATCCTAGAGAAGCTAAGTATCAAGGTGAACCCTAAGAAAAACATACATAGATCCACCTGGAAGGGGGAAATAGACATGACTGCCTGACAAAATTGTGAGCATATGAATGGGGGGAATAGGAAAGGCAGAAGAAAAAGATGAGGCGAGAAGGGGAGGGGTGAGAAGAACTTGATAGAACAAGATAGTCAAGACCTACCTGGAAAGTTGAAATAGACAAAATAGCTTGACAAAATTGGGAACATATAAGTGGGGGAAGACGTGGGAAGAAGGGAAGAGTAGAGGAGAAGGGAAGGGACAAGGAGACCTTGTGGGAATGGGAGCCTCAAGATGGAGGAAGGACAGAGATGAGAGCAAGGAAAGAGATATTTTTATTGGGGGAGTCATTATGGGACTAGCAATAAACCTGACTCTAGAGTAATTCCCAACATTCCACAAGAATGGACCCAGTTAAGTCCCTAAGCAACAGAGGGGAGGGTGCCTGAACTGGCTTTGCCTTGTAGTCAGACTGATGAATATCTTAAATATCACCATAGAATCTTCGTCAGGCAACAGGTGGAATCAGAAGCAGAGATCTGCTTTGGATCACTGGACTGAGCTCCCAAAGTTCAGTTGAAGAGTGGGAGGAGTGAGAATATGAGCAAAGAGGCCAAGATCATGATGGGGACACCCACTGAAACAGTCTACCTGAGCTAATGGGAGCTCATCAATATCACCCAAACTGGGAATGAACAAACATAGGACCAAACTAGTGCCTATAAATGTGGTTGACAGTCACACGGCTGGGACAGACTGAGGGATCACTGGCAGTGGCACCAGGATTTATCCCTACTACTTATACTGATTTTATGTGAACCTATTCTCTTTAGATGGATACCTTGCTCAGCCACGATATAGTAGAGAGGGATTTGGACCTTCCCCAAAGCAATGTGCCTTATCCTCTCTAAGGAGTGGATGGGGAGTGTGGTGGTGGTGGGGTAAGTGAAGTAAATAGGAGGAGGAGAGGGAGTGGGAACTTGTATTAGTATGTATAATGAAAAAAGATAGTTTGTTTTTCTTTTTTCAAAAAAATAAAAATATGGAAAAATGTTATTAATATGGTGTGTAAATTTTTCAGCTACCTTTGAGTAACTTTATTTACTCTCTGTCCACTTAGAGAAGCTTTTGCTGTGTAGTTCATCACTGATATCAATCACAATACCAAAGGCTATATATGGCATATATTGATTTGTGATAGTTCTGCTTCTCATTTGGGTAACTTGAAATAGGATAAAATAAGGAAAGGTTTAAATATATAAAGAACCATGACAAAGTGATCTATGAAGAATTTTATTTCAAAGTTAAATAATACCATAGTTTCTCAAATATATTAAAATATATTTAACAGGGTGTTTTTATTGTTATAATTTTAGATATAGGGTCTTTTTGTTTTGTCTGTTGTCCTTGAACACATGATGACCTGTCTTAGCTTCTATAGTGTTAGAGTTATCTGCTCCTGCTTAAGTTCCTAATTTAACAAATTTCCTGATGTCTCTAAGAAATATCACTTAATAGAGTTAATAATTAAATAAACACGAAAGTTAAACCCTACACCTACAATTTAACCCAAGTACTCAAACTATCCCTATTAATTTACATTATGATACAACATGCTACACATTGTTCTCATGTAGCTTATCTATTATGCCTAAAGGAAGCCATGTATTAGCCAAACAAGCTTGTCTGAATCTTGATTGTCCATTTGAGTTGATACAAACAAACTGAATTTACAGAAAGATTGGGACAAAATTAACACCTTCCTTAAAAGTGATATATTCAGAAAGTTAAATACAATATACAGAAATTCAGGAACTTTATTTCAATATCTGTCATAAGTCCTAATAATATTTAAATAATTATTAAATGAATCCAAATTGAAAGCATCATAGATTTAAATATCTTCTTTATATATATATATAATTATTTATTTTTTCTTTGGGATTATAATTACATCATTTACCCTTTCTATTATTCCTTCCAAATATTCCCACACATACGTCCTTGCTTTCTTTCAAAATCATTGCCTCTTTTTTCATTAATTTCTCATATATATATTTATTTCTAAATACAACCTGATTGATCTGTATAATGTTTCTTGTATATACATTTTCAGGGCTGAACGTTCTGTATTGGATAACCATTTGGTGTCCTGTTTCCTTGAAAAATCTGTTTCTCCAAATCTCATTATTTCTTCGTTGCCTATAGTTCTTTGTGTTGGGTTGAGGTGGTATAGGAGGTTTTTCTATCTATGTGTTGCTTTCATTGGCTAATTAATAAAAAAAACTGCTTGGCCTGATAGTCAGAACATAGGTAAGCAGGGTAGACAGAACTGAATTCTGGGAGGAAGAAAACAGAGACAGAGAACTGCCCACCATGACGCTGCCAGGTCAGACATGCTGAATCTTCCCGGGTAAGCCACAAGCTCGTGGTGATACACAGATTTAATAGAAATGGGTTCAATCAAGATGTGAGAGTTAGCCAACAGGAGGCTAGAACTGATGGGAAAGGCAGTGTTTAAATGAATACAGTTTCTGTGTAATTATTTTGGGGGTTAAGCTAGCTGAGTGGTCAGGAGCCAGGCAGCGGGAAACGGCCAGCCCACTCCTTTTACTAGCCAACCCACTCCTTTTACAACATAGAGGCCATGAGAGCATTTATTAAAAATGTTTAAAAGATCTTTAAGAATGTTTTCTATTGAAAAATAAAGACAAATAGCTATAGATTTTTTGAATCCTGTCCATTAGACAAATTCACCGTTATTTATCAGCTCAAAAATTCAACAGTCAAGGAAGGGTCTTATTTAACTGAAACTATTGTATCTCCAACTTTCAACTATAACTTCTTGGTAGGGAGTCAGAAAGGACATATGAGTAGTTGGGTGGTAAGAAACATGGGTTAGAAATAATGTAAATACAATATTTAAGTAAGAAGCTTTCTTAAAATATAAATATGGAAATAAAAAAGAAATAGGAAAATAAAAATATATGCTATTGTTAAAGGCATGAGGGTTAGTGAGATGATTCAGCAGATAACACTTGCTGTGTATTCAATCCCTGGAATTCATGGTCAAAAGACAAAACTAACTCCCAAAAGTGGTCCTCTGACCTCTGCAAGAGCACAGTGGCACATATGTGCATATAAGTTTACACACAATACACTATATATATATATAAATATATATATTTATATATATAAAACAAAAGGAAGACATGAGATTCAAGGTCAGCATGTTAATTGAAATAAGTAGTATATATGCATATATGTTTATATGTGTACTATATGTAGTATATACATGTACATATATATTAATACATACTTGATACATAGTAGAATACATACAATGTACATATATGATTATATCAGTAGTATATATATATGTCTATATGTCTTATATAACATTTCATTTTATGCTTGTATTATATTTATATGATATATGTCAAACTACAACAAGCTTGTTATTAAGAAAAATTGCTTCTATGACTGAAGAGATGAAGAGCACCTACTGTCTTTGCAGAAGAACTGGGTTTAGTTCTGGCCATAGCTCCAAATAAGAACTTTGGAAAAAGGCCTATCAACTGCTGGCATTCTTCGTTTTGTTTTTCTTTGTGGAATAATTTTAGGAATATTGATGTTTAGATGTTTAATCTTCTTTTAGAGTCTGGTAGAATTCTCTGATGAATCTGATTGGTCCTAGGCCTTTTGGTGGGGGGGGGGGCTTTTAATGATTGCTTCTAGTTCCTTAGAGCTTATATGTTTACTTTTGGTTTATTTAACTTTTCTGTTATATATTGAGAAAATAATCCATTTTTTCATATTTTCTAATTTTGTGGAGTTATAGGTTTTTAAAGTATGATATAATCATTATTTGGATTTCCTCTATGTTTATTGTTATGCCCCTTTTCCTTTCTGATAATTGATAATTTGGATAATCTATTTCTATCTATTTTTAGTTAGGGTTTGTCTATCGTGTTGTTTCAAAGGGCCAAGTCATTGTTGAATTGATTTTTTTGCATTTTTTTCTTTGTTTTTTTTAATTGATTCCAGCACTTAGTTTACTTATTTCGTGCTATCTACTTCTATTGGGGTGTTTGTTCCTCTTTGTTCTAGAGTTTTCTGATGGTCTGTTAAGTTGCTAGTATGAGAACTTTTCAAATATTTTGAAGGTTTTTAGCGCTACTAGCTTTCCTCTTAGCACAGCTTTCATCTTGTCCCATAAGTTTGGGTATGCTATGTATTCATTTTCATTAAATTCTAGGAAGTCTTTAATTTCCTTCTTTATTTCTGCCTTGACCCGGTTGTAATCTCAGTAGAGAGTTGTTTAATTTTCATGAGATTGTAGTCTTCCTGTTGCTTCTGTTGCTGCTGAAATCCAGCTTTAATCCATGGTGGTCTGATAGGATGCAGGGGGTTATTTCAGTTTTCTTCTACCTGTTGAGACTTACTTTGTAACTGAGTATATGTTCAGTTTTGGAGAATATTCTATAAGTTGTTGAGGAGAAGGTAAATTCTTTTGTGCTTGTGTCAAATGTTCTATAGATATCTTAGTCCATTTGATTCATAATGTCTGTTAGCTTCAGTGTTTCTCTCTTTAGTTTTAGTCTGGATAACCTGTTCATTGGTGAGAGTGGACTATTGAAGTCTACCACTATCAATGTGTGAGTGTCAATGTATGATTTAAGCTTTAGTGATATTTCTTTTACAAAAGGTAGTGCCTTTGCATTTGGGGCAGTGATGTTAAAAATGAAAAATAATATTGGTGATTTTTCCTTTGATGAGTACAAATTGATCTTCCTTATCACCTTTGTTTAATTTTGGATTGAATTTTATTTTTGTTAGATATGAAAATGACTTCAGCAGCTTAGATTTGGGACCCATTTGTATAGAATTTTTTTCCAAACTTTTACTCTGAGATAATGTCTATCTTTGATATTAATGTGTGTTTCTTATATGCAGAAGAAGGATGGATTCTGTTTTTGCATACATTTTGTTAATCCCTTTTTATTGGGGAATTGGGTCCTTGCATACTGAGAGATATTAATGACTAATGATTGTAAGTTCCTGTTATGTCCTTGTATTTGCTATCGTTGGTAGTGTGTGTGTGTGTGTGTGTGTGTACATGTACAGTGCTTCCCTTCATTTGTTTGATGGCACAAGATTATTTATTTATTATTTATTTGCTATGTTCTTGTGGGTTTTGCTAACCTTGGGTTATAGCTTTCTTTCTAATACTTTCTGTAGGGTTAAATTTGTGGATAGATAATGATAACATTTCACTTTATCATGGAATATTTTGATTTTTTTAACATGTATGGTGATTGAATATTTTTGGGTGTATAGTATACTGAACTGGACTATCTGGTCCCTTGGAGTCTACAGGAAATACATGTAGGTTCTTCTGGATTTTATATTCTCCACTGAGAAATCAGGTATAATTTTATTATGTCTGTCTTTGTATTTTATTTGACTTTCTACGGCAGATTTTACTTTTTTTCTTTTTCTATATGTCTAGTGTTTTGGTTATTATGTGACAAAGGGATTTCCTTTTCTGGTCCAATCTTTGTGGTGCTCTGTAAGCTTCTTGTAACTTTACATGTTGCCATTCTTTTCTGGTGATTCCATGAGTTTTACTGGGGTTTCTTTTAGGAATATGGGTGAAAGTTTACTCACAGGACCAGAAATTACTCAAAGACATCTTCATCACAAAAGTCTACTCTATCATTGATGATAGCTCACAAAAGCTAGGAAACTTGGAACATAGAAGATAGTCTGAAGGTAGCTCAACAAGTTGCAGAGTGTTCTTTCCAGGTACCTCAGTGGGTCTAAATCTCTTCTAAGCAGTTCAGATGGTTCTTCCAGTGTGTTCATTTGATCTCAGAGTCTTCTTTGCAACTTTTTATCTCTGAGAATCTTCTTTGCAAGTCAGCTTGTCTGAGTCTTGGAAGCTCAGCTCCTCTGCAGCCTAATGAAATCTGGTCAGTTTCAGGGACTTTCTGAAGCTATTTTAAAGCTATGTTGAGTTGTTTACATTGTGGTTTAAAGAACTTCCCAGCAAGATAATATACAGCAAACAACCAAATAAGCTCTGACTTCAATTCATGTGTGTGTGTGTGTGTGTGTGTGTGTGTGTGTGTGTGTGTGTGTGTGATTTCTTTTTACCTTCACTGGGAAAGAAAGGCAGATTTTTTTTGGTTTATTACCCAATCATAGAATCATCATTTGTCCAGTATCTAATATATAGCACAATTATGACATACATCATGACATATTCAAGTTTGAAAATCAGAAGACAGTTTAGGCTTGAATATAGCATGACAAACATTATGATAGAACTATTTGTAAAAGAAAATAACATGGAGTAGCTAAGGCTTGAAATTGGGAATCCATCATAGAAGTGACATTGGGGTGGAGGCCCAGTGAAGATTAAAGGTTTCTCAGGTAGGGATATGAATGATGAATAGTTTGTGCTTGTAAGATCAGTGATGTGAGAAAGGAAGGCTGGGGACACGCAACTTAGGTGGAAACGAGAGAATTAATGACATGAAGGATATGATAAGTCAGTTATTCTCAAGTGATTACCCACTAATAGTTCTAGGCCCTATATGAGATGTCTGGAGAGTGTTGCATAAATTAGTTCCTGCTTCAATCCTAATTGATCATCTTAGATACAAGAAATGGTCCAATACAATAAAGAATATTGCAGGACTAAAAGAAACAGAGCCTCATTGTCTAGAACAGTTTGTTTGCAACCTCTCCACTACTTCTCATTCTCACAGATAAAACATGTTTGTGCACATGCATATTTATTTTTTCATGTGTTGGATCTTGAATGTTACTCAATAGCTTACCCGTGGAAGGTTTGATTCCTGCCCTGGGATTTAAGAGAAGATAAAACCTCACTGAAATGGGAACTAGTGGAAGAAAACTAGTCTGTATATTCAGGGGATATTTCAGACCTTCTTTTTCTTTGCTTTTGGTTACTGAGCCACCAGAACACAAGCTTGTATTTCTGTCACGTATCCAATAATATGATGTCTTGCCTAAACACAAAGCAGCATGATCACCTAGAAAAGGAATTAGTGGAACTCAGAGCCTAAAGTCTTTCTTCTTTTTAAATTGATTGTCTCAGGTTGTTTGCTATAGAATCTCAAGCCAGATTAATATAAATTTTTTCTTAGGAACAACGCACATTAACCTCTGTCCTAATATGTTAAAATTAAGATTTAATTCTTAATTTTAAATGAAAGTCCCCCTATTAATTCACTTAATTAAAAGTATTTAGAAAGATGACAGAAGGGTTATATTAACAAAAAGTTTACTGTTTTTTACACCAAATTAAAAAATAAGTGTTCTAGAAAATGGTAATTTCAAGGTAACTTATGAAAATTTTAGTGATGAAATCCCAAAGAGTAATAAAAATAACCAATAGAGAGTAACAGTCTATTCAAGAGTTGATATGTCACAAAATACATCCAAGAATAAATGAGTTCTGATTAGGAAAAGGGGAAATATGTAAATATATTTGCTTTAATTTGTTTTCGTTATGACTAAAAATAGGAGAGAACAAGGTAAGGAGGAAAACCATTTTTGCTCATGACTTAGGAGAGGATTTTTCACTCATTCTTCTTTGCTTGACTGAGTCTTAGCAGTAGTGAGCTAGGACATCATGATGTCAGGAGCACATGGAAGAGGAATCTGTTTATTTCATGGTGGGAAAGAATCAGAGTAAAGAGGGGACTAGGAAGCAGGTATGACCTGCAGATTCATGTCCCTAGTGACCCATTTCCTCTGACTAGGTATGTCTTTCATTAGGTTACAAAAATTTTCTTCTATAATTTTGTTAAAAGTATTTTCTGAGCCACAGAGATGGATTTCTTCTCCTTATTCTATTCCTAATATTCTTAAATTTAGTCTTTTCATAGTGCCCCAGATTTTCTGGATGTTTTATGTCAGTTATATTTTATATTTAACATTTTATTTGACTGATGTATCTATTTCTTTTATCATATCTTTAATGCCTGAGATTCTCTCTTCCATCTCTTGTAGTTTTATATTGATTCTTGCATCTGTAGTTTCTGTTCTATTTTCTTAATTTTTCATTTCCAGGATTTTCTCAGTTTCTATTTTCTTTATTGCTTCTGTTTCCATTTTTAAGTCTTCAAAAGTTTCAAATGCCTGTTTATTTTTTCTAGGCTCTCTTTAGGGGGGTTATTCCTTTCCTCTATAAGGACCTCTATCATATTCATAAAGGTGGTTTAAGGTCAATTTTTGTGCTTGGCTGTGTTTGAATATTCAGGGCTTGCTAAATTGGGATTATTCAGTGACAGATTACCCTGGCTGTTGTTTATTATGTTTTTACACTGATGTCCAGGCACCTGGGTTTGGGGGTAATTATAGGTCTAGGTGCCATTTTCTCAGTTTGCCCTTGTTAGATGGTGTTTGGGTCCTTGATTTATGTTTCCTCTCTGACTTTCTGGATAGAATAGCCTTTGGTTGAGTAGAGGGTCTCCATCAGAATGACTGATGAATTTATATGGCCAGGGTGGCCTCTGGTTGATCAGCGGGGTTCTTCCTGTGTTGGGGGCTGAATTTCTAGTGGCTGCTGTAGCCTCTGGTCCAGGTGAATGAAGTTCCTTTAATGCAGTTGGGGTCAGGATATATTAAACAGGGGTTGAAGAGTTGGAAATAGATAATGTGGGTACTGAAGGAGTGCTGGCATTTCACACATGGGGTTCTTACATGGGCTTCTGGCTGCTGGCATGGCTTCTGGTGGAGCAGGGGCCTTCAACCACTGAAGATGGTTGCTACAAAGTAATCTCACACTAGCTCAGAGTTGAGTATAATAATTGTTTTTATTTAGAGGTAGACTCACTACTTCTGCATGCACAAGGAACAGGAACCAAATCCAGCAGTCGAGAGAGCAAACACAAGCTCTATGGCTGCATTTATAGTATAAAAGAACACACCCAAGTGGGCTGGTATATTAAAGGCTATTGGCTGAAAGAGTTCCCGCAGCACCTCCCGATTTTGTCTAAATAAGACAGTTCTAAGCCTAATATAAAACTGCATACAATAAGAACAAATTTTTTTTTATGTAGAGACTGCTTGTTCTCTTCTGGCCAACTAGATCCAAAATAATCACACAGAAACTGTATTAATTACAACATTGCTAGTTGCTAGATGCTTGGCCAACATATTAGGCATATTTACAGCTAGTTCTTATATCTTAAATTAACCCATATGTATGCATCACTACAAGGTTGCAGCCTACCAGCAAGGTTCTGGCGGGCTCCAACAGGCATCTTTCTCCTTCAGCAGCTACATGGTGTCTTTTTGACTTCACCTACTCAATTTCTATAGATCTCCTCCATCCTGGCTATATTCTGTCCTTCTATAGGTCAAAACAGCTGCTTTATTATATTAACCAATAAAAACAACACATATACAGAAGGATTTTCCACAACATTTATTATATCCTTCTGGAGTCTTTGGTGGAGTTGAAGAAACACAGTTTTATAATTATAAAAGATAGATAAGATATAAAACTTTAGACTCACAAAGATAGGATAGATGATAGAGTATTTTCCATAATTTGACAAATTTAAATGGACTAAATATTGTAACTATAATTCTTGCTTGATAACTGTTTGGTTGTATATAATCCTGCTATGTTAAATTAAAACCTTCTTTTTTATTTGAGTAGAAATGGGTAAATGGTATTGGAAGTTCTTCTTTATTTGTGTTGCTTTTATTGGTTAATGAATAAAGAAGGTGCTTTGGCCTATAGAAGGGCCAGATATATCAGGCTGGAAAAGATTATATATATGGAGAGAGAGAGAGAGAGAGAGAGAGAGAGAGAGAGAGTAGGTGAAGTCACAGAGAGGCCATGTAGCTGTTAAAGGAGAAAGACACCCACCAGACCCTGTTGGAACCTTGCCAGTAGGCCACAACCTTATAGTGATTCATAGATATGGGTTAATTTAAGATATAAGAGCTAGCTGTAAATATGCCTAAGATGTTGGCCAAGTAGTATTGTAATTAATACAGTTTCTGTGTGATTATTTTGGGTCTGGGTAGCTGGGGGTAACAAACAAGCAGCCTCTGCCTACAAACTATATTTTATCACCTAGGCTTAGGAGATAATTTGAATATACAATAACTCTTCACTAGATTTAATGCATGTTGAATGGCTTCAACCACTGCCCATAAAGCCCTCAGAAAAAGACACAGCATAATGCCTCCAAAAGATTTAAGTTAAAGCCAGAGAACAAGAAGAAGCTGATATCCTAGGGTTCTTAATCTGTTTTGCATGGGAAGCCACCTGAATCAATAGAGTAATATGACAGATTTAAAAAGAGAGCTTTGAAAACCTATATCACAAAAATTGAGAAATTCATTCACAAAGTCTTGGGAAATATGTTTCTTGTCTCCATCCTGCCTTGTCCCCATGCTGCCTTCTCCCCAGATAGGCCAATTGGTACATTAGGTATGGTAGATTATGTATCTTGAAAAACAAAATAGGCAAGGACTATGGGAATTTATAAGGAGGACCATGGAGCAGATAAACTGATATGATAACTATTTTTGGTTGTCAACATGATTATATCTGTAATTAAAATTCAATTAGTGGGGTATAGCTGCGAGTAAGTATTTTTTCTTAATTAAATCTTTTGAAGTTGGAAGACCCACTTTTATTTCAGATCTTTTGAGGTGGGAAGATACCCCTTAAATCTGGGTCACACTTTCTGCTGGTGACCTACACAAAGAAAAAGAAGAAGGAACCTCGCTCTTTCTCTCTTTTCCTTCTTGCCCTCACTCTTGCTAGCAAATACATTGCCTTCACTGACATTAGAACTAGTTCTTTGGGATTCCAGCATATACTGAAGACCATATGAGACATACAGCTTACTGGAATGAGCATCTACTTGTTTCTTGGACCTTTCATTAGTAGGTAGTTATTATTGGACTAGCTGAACCACAACTTGTAAACTATTTTAATAAATGTCCTTCATATGTGTGTGTGTATGTGTGTGTGTGTATACTGTGCTTTTGTTTCCCAGCCACTCAGACATAATCACACAGAAACACTGTTCAGCCAATGTATCAGCCATATTCCTAGCTAGCTTTTTCTTCTAAATTAACCGATTTCTATTAATCTATGCATTGAAAAAAGGCTGTGGCTTACATATAATGTTCTGGCAACTTTCTCCTTTCACAGCTATATAGCATCAAATTGATTCCACCTACTCTCTACATCTCTGTTCATATTTCCTGCCTAGCTTTACTCTGGGAAGTCATTGGCCAAACATCTTTATTCATCAACTAACAAAAGCAGCACATATACAGAAGGACATCCCACATTATTTCCTCTTTTCTGTCTAATTAAAAAGGAAGGCTTTTAACATTAACATAGAAAAATTACATATATAAAACAGTTATCAAGCAAGAAGTATAGTTACAATATTTAGTCCATTTACACTTGACAAATTAAGGAAAATATTCTATCCTATATTTGTGAGTCTAATGTTTTATATCTAATTTATCTTCTGTCAGAACTAAAGAAAATTGTGACTTCTAGTCTTTGACTCCATTAAAGGCCTCAAAAGGATATAAAATGACCTAAGTAAACAGGAAGTGCATTGTAAGCAACTTTCAGAGTTCTAGAAATGACAGAGACATCTCGCTGCCTGAACAGTCACCCATAATTCTTTTGTTGGGGCATCTACCTTTAGTCTATAGGCCCATAATATCTGAAAAGCTTTTCAGTAAAGAAAAAACATTTGAAGATAATTTTAGGGTTCTTGTTTGATCATCAATATTGTTTAGTAAGAAATATAAAGCTTTCTATCCTCTGTGGAAACAAAAGCAGAACCTCTTTTACAAAGTAACATGTCCTTAAACTTAAATGTTGCTGTTAAGATACCATTAAAATACATATGTTGTTTTAGTTTAGCAGCCTGTACAATAAAATGTCCCTCTGTTGTTAGCTCTTTCACAGTTACAAAATTCAAAGAAATCACAATAATACATATAATCCAGACACTTTGTGTATTATCCATCTTTATGTGGCCATTTTTACTCTCTTTCTTATTTATTTATTTATTTATTGATGCAGGGTTTCTCTGTGTATCTCTCACCATCCTGGTTCTGCCTCTGTAGACTAGGCTGGACTCAAACTCATAGAGAATCTTCCTGCCTCTGCCTCCCAAGTGCTGGAATTAAAGTCATGTGCCATCACATCTGGCTACTCTGTTTCTTTTTTAAGGACTTTCTTTATTCTTTTTCTTTTCTCTTCCAAGTCTATGTATATTTTTGAACACACTTTAAACTATCTAGAGGTTTCACTTTTATGTGATTCTGTTGTTACTGTTTATCTCTATCTTTTTCTGAGCACAAGTCTTAAATGTGCTAAGCAGTATGGCTAGAACTAAAGCTTTTGAGGCTGGCTCTAACCAATTCCTTATTTTTCTGAGAGTCTAGCTTCATAGCTACTGTACTGGCAAGATCCATATTTATTGCCATAACTCTGTGGAGTTTCAAGATCCATGCCACCACCCAGAAACCCAATGTTGGCTGCTCATAAACATCATTTAAGTGTTTGGTGGCAGAACCTCTTAAAAGAGCTAGGAGTTTTTACCACTATTGCTGAGTCTGGAAGCCTCTCTTAAAGGAGCTGAACCACTGCTTGCCTTTAGCAAACAGCACTCAAACAATAAAAGAAGCACATATATGTTGCCTGCACTTTTCTGTGAATTCCCACACCCGATTCAGGTGCGTGCTTTCCCGAATCAAGTCCATGAGAATGGATGAATATACTAAGGGTTGAACAGACACACACAAAGAGACCATGCTCATTCACCAAGGAGTAAATGGCAACTTTATTAAACACAAGTCGGGTATATATACTAGGGGGAAAGGGAAAATAGCCCCTTCCATCCAGAACAGGGGAAGAGGATGTCAGGTGTCCGGCACCCAAGGCCAGACAGCAGCTGGGGTGGCAGACGTATAGCACCCTGCAAGATCCTTGCTTGCAGTTGGAATTACCATAACAAAAGAAGGCCAAATTCTTTCTAAGCTAAACCCTCAGGCCAGTGCAAGAGCAGAGAAGCCAGGAAGCCAGAGGTAAAACGGCCCTGCATAGTGCCACCAACAAAGGGGAAGAAACCTGGGTACCAACACATATATAGATGGAAATCCAACATCATATATATATATATATATATATATATATATATATATATGTGTGTGTGTGTGTGTGTGTGTGTGTGTGTACATATATATATATACATATATATATGTATATATATATAGTTGAAGGCAAAGTCATTCTATTGATTTTACAATATTGTTTTCCTTATTCACAATCAGAACAAACAGAATATCAATAATATACAAAATTAGAGCCATATATAATATATTCATTGAATATGCATATTCATTCTACCAGTTCCTTTTCTGTAGAGCCTCCCTATACAACCAGCTAAGGAAAAGAAGTGGAAAGACAAAACCATATGAATATAAGCAAATACTATGTGGATTCATGTCTCTGTCCTGTATCAATTTTGTCTTTTCTTTTTTAAAGCTTAATTTTCCAAATTTTTCTGTTTTTGTATTCATGAGTAGTCATTCCCTTTCTTTTTCTGAATAACATCTAATGGAGTTGATTTGTCACATTTAAATGTGGAAATACAATATGTTCCACATATTGATGATTTAGAATAGGATTGTTATTAACATTTCTACAATTTTGTATGTATAACTATAAGTGTTTATTTGATACATTCTTTTATTCAGTACTGTAGATTGATCTCAAACTCAATTATTCTCCTGTAGCATTCCCTGAAGACTGGGATTATATGCATGCACAGCCTCACCAGCTGAATATACATTTTAAACTCTCAAGGTTAAGTACTTAAATGGTACTTTTTGCATTCCATGATAAAGGAAATTTTAGGTGTTTACAAAAATTATTAACCTTTCTTTGAAATCAGTCATATTGTTTTTTAATTCCACTACTTCAGTGGTCTTTGTTGAACAGAAAAAAAAATAGAGTTCCTGTATTTACAGATGTATTCCTTAGATGCTACATACCTTCTGGTCACAGAACTAACATAAAGGAGCCTGGCATCATGTCTCTTTCCCTTTCACCTTTTACAATTGCATGCTCCTTGAAACTATAGTCTTCTTACTTAGTCCTTTGTAACTTATAGGCTAAAAGTTAAACATTTCAAGTTCTGTTCAAGTCTTTCTTGATCTGTTCCCCCACACTTTTTTCTCGGTCTCATTACCACATAACTTCATAGCTCATATAACAGCAATGACAGGACCTTAATTCCTTCTCCCTGGAACATCCCATCCATTTCATGTGAATTAGATAGTGAGTTTTAACAACTGTTTTCACTAAGTGTTTCAAGATAATATCTCTAATAGGTGCTTGATATTACAGAAATTTATTTTATTATCATTACATTACAAATTTAGGAACAAAAATTCAAATGAATCAACTAATTTACCTCAGGTCATCAGGCTAATGAATTTTCGAGACAGAAATTTAACAAAAGTTCACATAACAGAGCACCAAACCCTTTCTCAGGAATTCAATAACTTTCATTGTCTTCCAGTATTTATTGAAAGTTATTATCTTTTAGAAGTCAGAAGCACAGGCTGTGTCTTGATTCTAGGTTTGAATTTTGAAACTGCTGGGATTTTGAACAAGACACTTAGTTTGAATCAGGCCTCATTAATATAGGCTCCTTCCCCTGTGTTGTGAAATAGTAATAGTATTAAACTATCTCTTGGGTTTATTTTGAAAATTAAATGAGTTAGTGCACGTTAAATTCTACATTATTTCTGCTATATAATATGAATTGTAAATGTTAATTTTTAATATTATTTTTTATTCTCCTCTTTCTTAAATAAAAAGAGGAAAACATTATGAAACCTACTGAATGGGAGAAGATCTTCACCAACTCCACATCAGACAAAGGTCTGATTTCCAAAATATGTAAAGAACTCAAGAAACTAGAAATTAAAACTCTAATTAACCTAATTAAAAAATGGGGTACTGAACTGAACAGAGAATTCTCAACAGAAGAAGTTCAAATGACCAAAAGTTACTTAAGGTCATGTTCATCCTCCTTAATGATCAGGGAAATGCAAATCAAAACAACTTTGAGATGCCATCTTACACCTGTCAGAATGGTTAAAATCAAAAACACCAATGATAACCTATGCTGGAGAGGATGTGGAGTGAGGGGAACACTCTTTCATTGTTGGTGGGAATGCAAACTTGTGCAACCACTTTGCAAATCCGTGTGGCAGTTTCTCAGGAAACTGGGAGTCAACCTACCTCAGGACTCAGCAATTCCACTCTTCAGAATATACCCAAAAGATACCCAATCATACTACAAAAGCATTTGTTCAACTATGTTCATAGCAGCACTGTTTGTAATAGTCAAAACCTGAAAACAACCTAGGTGCCCCTCAATAGAGGAATGAATAAAGAAGGTGTGGCACATATACACATCAGAGTTCTACTCAGAGGTAAAAAAAAAACAATAACATCTTGAATTTTGCATGAAAATGGATGGAAACACTTTACTGAGTGAGATAACCCAGACCCAGAAAGATGAATATGGTATGTACTCACTCATAAGTGGATTCTAGCCATAAACAAAGGACATTGACCCTATATTTCGTGATCCTAGAGAAACTAAATAAGAAGGTGAACCCAAAGAAAAATGTATATTTATCCTCCTGGATATTGGAAGTAGACAAGATTGCCAGGCAAAAGTTGGGAGCATGGGGGTGGGGGTAGGGTTGGGAATAAGGGAAGATGGGGAGAGAGAAAGAAGAGCGGGAGGATTGGAGAGAGCTTGGGAAAATGGGATGGTTAAGATGGAGGAAGGGTCGATATGGGAGCAGGGAAGAAGACATTTTAATTAAGGGAGCCATTTTAGGGTTGGCAAGAGACTTGGCTCTAGACGGGTCCCCAGGTGTCCAAGGGTATTTCCCCAGCTAGGTCCTTGAGCAGCAGAGGAGAGGGTGCCTGAACTGGCTTTGTCCCATAGCCACACTGAAGAATATCTTGCATATCACCATAGAACCTTCATCCAGCGATGGATGGAGGTAGAGACAGAGACCCACGTTGGAGCACTGGACTGAGCTCCCAAGGCCCAGATGAAGAGCAGAAGGAGGGAGAACATAAGCAAGGAAATCAGGACCACGAGGGGTAAGTCTCCCCACAGAGATGGTGTGATTGATCTAATGGAAGATCACCAAGGCCAGCTGGACTGGGACTGAACATGCATGTGATCAAACTGGACTCTGTGAATGTGGCTGACAATAAGGGTGGACTGAGAAGCCAATGGTAATGACATCGGGTTTTGATTCTACAGCATGTTTGGATGCTTCTTAGACCTGGATGGAGTGGGGGAGGACCTCAGACTTCCCACAGTGCAGGGAACCCTGACTTCTCTTAGGACTGGAGAGGGAGGGGGGGTGGTGGCAGTGGAAGGGAAGTGAGGGGATGGGAGGAGGCAGAAAATTTTAATAAAAAAAAGAAAAGGAAATAGTTAAGCTAAAATCAAATCACAGACTAAAAATGCTAAAGAAATTGTGACTGGCTAAAGCCAACTAAACCGAGTCAATTATCACCAATCATAAATCAGACCCTCTGTCCCAATACAGTGGTGCAATTAAATCTTTACAACCTGCAGCAAGATATAGTACATAATTAGGTGAAGCCACAAAATGGTCCACACATTTCCCCTTCCTGTGGCTGACCCATGACAACAGGCGTGCAGCCATCCCTGTGCTGGCAAAATGTTTCATGAGGCCCCAGTGCTCAGCATGCCTGAACCACATCCTGCACCAGCCAACCAAGGTGGAGTTTCCTTTGGTAACAGTCTACCAACAATCTTTGAGTTCCTCATCAACCTTGGTCCCAAACAAGTACAAGAACCCCAGTATCCTGTCCCACAGGTGGCCATGGAACACATGACCCTATCTTATGAAACAAATGTAGCTGTCTAAAAAGGCAGTTGAGGCAGAACTTCCAGAGTGTGTCAAGGGGCTGTGGTCTGCACCTATGCACCAGTAGTTTTCACATCTGGAACATGTGTCTAAGCAGTGCACGTGAGAACTTGGAGTGTTACAAGTAAGAAACACATTAATGTAACTGACAGATTATGAAACTATGGCTGAGCACAGCAAACACTAAGTCAGTTGTTGTTGATAGTGATTTCTTAAATTCACATTATTTATTTATTTATTCTGTGTTGTGTGTGTGTGTAAAACTCAAGAGTGCATGTGTGTGTATATCTTTGCATGTGTGTCTGTGTGCCTGTTTCTGTGTAGTATCTGTCTGTGTATTCATTTCTGTATGTGTATGTCTGTGTGTATGTATCTATGCATATGTGTGTATGTGTTTGCTTCTCTGTGTGTGCCTGTATGTATGTGCAATGCTGTATGTGTTTAAAGTTGCAAGACAACCTATGGGATCCAGTTCTCTTCTACCATGTGGGTTTCAAGGGTCAAACTTAGGTTTTTAGGCCTGGTACTTCCTTCACCTGTGTGGCTATCTTGCTCATTTCTTTTTGAATTAGATAAATTCTTTTTAAATTGTTTTTATTGAGCTATATATTTTTCTCCACTCCCCTCCTTTTCTCTCCCCTGCCCTTCTACTCTCTCCCATAACACCCATGCTCCCAATTTACTCAGGAGATCCTGTCTGTTTCTACTTCCCATGTAGATGAGGTCCATGTATGTCTCTCTTTGTTGTCTAGGTTCTCTGGGACTGTAAGTTGTAGGTTGGTTTTATTTGTTTTATGTCTAAAACCCACTTATGAGTGAGCACATGTGATAGTTGTCTTTCTTGGTCTGAGTTACATCACTCAATATGACGTTTTCTAGTTTCATTCATTTGCCTGCAAATTTCAAGATGTCATTACTTTTTTTCTATTGTGTAGTACTCCATTGTGCAAATGTACCACATTTTTCTTATCCATTCTTCAGTCGAGGGGCATTTAGATTGTTTGCAGGTTCTGGCTGTGACAAATAATGGTACTGTGAACATAGTTGAACTATTCTCTTCCTTTACCATTACTATATGTCTTGTGTTATTCATCATCATACCTTCCCCCATATTTACATTTTATTTCCTCTATATTATTTGAATGTGTACAAATCCAATTAACTCTTTCTTGGCCCTGATCAAGTACCATCATTTCTCCATCATTTTTTATTTAAGAATATTGTTTTAGAAGGCAGAGTTATTTTTATTTATTTTCATGTCATATTTTATAAATCTCATTTATTCGCAGTCAGAACAAATAGAAAGACAGTAAGATATACAATTATAACCAATAAAAATATTAATAAGGACAGCTAAATAGGATACCATCTATTTAATTTTAATTTAATTGTATTTATTCATTTTACATACCAGCCATAGTTTTCCTTTCCTCCCTTTCTCCCTCTCTCCCGATGTTCCCCCAGCACACCCCCATCCACTCCTCAGAAATGGTAAGGCCTCTTATGATAACTCAACAAAGCCTGGAACATTCAGTTGAGGTAAGACTAAGCCCCTCCCCCTCACATCAAGACTGAGTAAAGCATCCTATCATATGGAATGGGCTTCAAAAAGTCAACTCATACACTAGGGATAAACCCTGACTTCACTGCCAGGGATCCCACTAACAGAACAGGCTACAATACTGTCATCCACATGCAGAGGGCCTGGTTCAGTCCCACGAAGGATCCCCAACAGTCCCTCTGGAGTCAGTAAGCTTCCTCAAGTTTGAGTCAACTGTATCTGTCATTTTTCCTATCTTGAGCCACCCTTGCTCATATAATCCCTCCTACTCCCTCTCTTTATAGCTCAGCCTGGTGTCTCATTGTAGATCCTTCTGTCTGCCTTCATCAATTACTAGATGAAGGATCTATGATTGTAGCTAGGGTAGTTACCAATCTGATTATAGGGGAAGGCCAGTTCAGGCTCTCTCTCCATTCTTGATAGGGGTCTTGGCTGGGGTCATCCTTGTGGGTTCCTGGGAAGTTCCCTAGCATCAGGTTTCTCTGTAGCTGAACAATGACCCACTCCATTGAGAAACCTCTTTCTTTTCTCTCCCATCCTGTCCCTCCCCAACCTAGACCATCCTATTCCCTCATGTTCTCACTACCATTCCCTCTACTTTACTGCCCCCACCCCAATTTTACCCAGGAGATCTCATCTATTTCCCCTTCCCAGAGTGATGTATGTGTTCCCTCTGAGGATTCTCCTTGTTACCTAGCTTCCCTGCAACTGTGGATTGTGGTTTGGTTATCCTTTGCTTTACATCATAATATCCATTAATGAGTGAGTACATGTCGTGTTTTTTTCTCTGGGTTTGGGTTACCTCATAATTTCTAGTTCTATCAATTTACCTGCAAATTTCATGTTACTGATTTTTGCAGCTGAATATTACTCCATTGTGTAAATGTACAACATTTTCTTCATCCATTCTTTGGTTAGGGATCATCTAGGTTAAGAAAAAGATTTTTAAAATTTTTAAATTGTTATTATTATTAACATTTTTATTAGAATTTTATACATGAATACTGTATTTACACCATTTCCACCCCACTCTTTCCTCTTCAAAATCCTTCTGCATCCACTATTCCTTCTTCCCCATCTATTATGAAATACTGATGTGGTCTATATGGCTCAAGTTTTGTTCATTTAACAACTTCTGTGACTTCACGATTTTACATATATATGTGTACATATTTGCATGTGTGTGTGTGTGTGTGTGTGTGTAAGAGAGAAAGAGAGAGAGAGATTCTTGTTTGTCAGCTTGATTATATCTTGAGTGAACTACAACCCAGAAATGAAGGACACCCCCGTGATAGGATCTTGAGGCAGAAAGACATGTCTTTTATCCAGATCCTGAAGTTGTAAGATATAGATTTTTGATCTGAACCTTGAGACAGGATGACTAATGTCTTCAATCTAGATCTTGAGGCAAGGAGACACATCTTTATATGGCCGACACATCCTGAAAAGCCTATATAAAGGCAAGGGAAGAAAGAGGGGTTCATTCATTTTTTGTTTATTTGTCCTTGCTTTGCTAGCACACCCATTCCTTCACTGGTACTGAAGCCTTTGTCTCTGGGATTCTTGCACATATAGAAGACCAGCTTAGACACACAGTCTTGTGGGACTAAGCAATCTTTGGATTCTTGGACTTACCTTTTACAGTTAGCCATTATTGGACTGTAGCCTCTATGTTGTTCCAATAAAAACTCATGTCTGTCTATCTATCTATCTATCTATCTAGACCCATTATATAAGTTCTGTGACTCTAGAGAACCCTTACTAACACACACACACACACACACACACACACACACACACAGACACACACACACACAGAGAGAGAGAGAGAGAGAGAGAGAGAGAGAGAGAGAGAGAGAGATAATAAAATGGAAACAGAAGGGAACTCTCAGATGGAAGAGAAAGAATTATTTTATTTTAGAGAGAAGTATATATATTTAATCATAGTAATGTTTTTTGTTTTTTCTCATGAGTATGACATTTGCAAATAGCTTCACTTTACCTTAGGCTCATTGAAAACCACCATGTACCTCGTACTACATTGAGGGGAGTATCCACTCACGTAGGCAGTGTCTTCAATGAGGGGAGAGTTGTCTTCCTTGAGTCACAGTGATTATGAATGTGGAGACAAAATGATATAAACATATCATCTGGGGATGTAGTGTCAACATTACTTCTGGAACCAGTCTTCAATATATTCCTCTGGGTTGGCCTTACCCTGGTCAGTGGAATAATGTGCTAGTGGATCAGGTTGCGTTTCTTCATATTTGTTGATGTCATGGCTGTAACTGACTACTTTTGGTAGGATCTATTGTTTGTGCCCACTCACAGCCTTCATCTGGGCACTCACTGTATTTTCAAGTTTGGTCATATACTTTCCTAAGACTAGGTTTCCTGGAGAGGTAGGAGCTGTCACCAGGCTTCCTAAACCAGAAAGTTAGGGCTACGATGGGCTGCAGCAACAGGGTCACCAGTACCCCTCTGAGTATAGTTCTGTGTGGGATCTGTGATTCTTGAAAGAGACTTGCAGTCGGTTTTCTTCCAATAGATACTTGACTTTAACAGTCTCACATAGGGCTTTGTAGAAGATATTTCAACAGATCATCGCATTGGCTTTGGCAGTTGTATAGGGGCCATACAATTTTGTTTGATAAAAAGGAGAAATTTTGCTCTGTGATTGCTTTCACCTGTGTGCCTTCTGGTTATTCACTACCATGTGCTTTTACCTTGAACACACTTCCTGCGTTAGCTTGATCAGTTGATGGAGATCTGTAAAATGTTCTGAAATATAGGAATCAGCAAAATGAGAGTCATAGGGTAGCCCCGTGAAATGCATTGAGTGTGGGGTAATAATAGGATGTTTTACTGGCAACAACCAGGGCAGGAGCAAGTGTGTCCTGGGAACATATGTCCACATGGTAGTATCACACTTTTGTGTAAAGTTTCAGAATTTATTGAAGAAGAGTTCTTATGAGAAAAAACTAGATTCCTGCCTTTGGAAAGGTACAAAGAGGTAGGGGTATAGAGAGAAGAACAGAAGAATAGACTCAACAAATTTTGTTTGAAACTGTCATAATGAAACCCAATATTTTTATGCTAGTTAAAATAGATAATAAATAAGCGAGTAGTAAGGATAAATTTAACAAAAGGAATGGGGAAAGATGGGGAGACACTGCTAGTGGAAGAAAATTGGTCGAGTCAGTCTATTATAATATTTAATATAGTTGAAATAAGCTAATAATATAAAATAAGTAAATATCTTGGCTTAAACATATGCTACCTTTTGATCTTTGTAAAATTTCTTTGAATTTCTATGGGCCTCAATTTAATAATAGCTAAAAAAGGAACTAAAGTATGTAATTATTCTGTTGATTTAATATGACAAGGTGCATATACACATATAAGCGTTGAGTGTAGTAGGTGTGACAGAAGATGTTTTAGTTTTACAGATATATGCCCTTGAGTCTATACTAGATACTGAATGTGCTATTTCTTCTAGTATAATGCATCGGACATTCACAAGTCCAGATGTATGTAAACAGACAAAAAAGACTTGTGTGTGTGTGTGTGTGTGTGTGTGTGTGTGTGTGTGTGTGTGTGCATTCACCCTTTGATAAAACATACTGTCATACTTTTCATCCTTGTTTCTTCAGGGGTTTACATGGAAGTATCTAATTAATTTTTCCACAATTTCCCCCACAAAGGACTTAGAAATGAGTAGATGAAGATCTGGAGGATGAAAGAATACAACTGACATCCACTGTGCTGAATTCATTGTCAGTTTGCTTTCCACTAGATATATTTTTATTAAGCTAATTTTGTATGGCTGACCCTCTCTTCCTTTAGAATGACATAGTTTTTCTCAAAAGATTCTTTTATACTTTACATTCAAAACAAATGTCTCAGCTAGGATTGTTAGATCTTTAATAAAGTTTACCTTTCAACGATGAACAGAAATTCAAAAAAAATTGATATTTGTACTTTGAGAAAGTTAACTCTCCTTCAATATCCATTATCTATTTTTCTTTTTAAATAATTTTTATTACTATTTTTGAGAAATTTGTACAATTTGTGTTGATCACATTTATCCTCTTTCTACAATAGCTTCCCAGATCCAGCTACCCATCCCTTTCAGCCCAATTTTGTGTCTAATTTTTCTTTCATCAAGGTCAATTTGTGTCACCCAAACATCATTGCGGATGTGGCTTTTGACTGGAGTGTGGTTGACATATCAGGAGCTACAGTCCGAGAGAATACTGATTATTCATTTCCCAGCATCTAACAATGATCAATATCTCCTTGGCTAAGGCTGGAAGGTCATGCCCATACCCTTCCTCCATACTAGAATTTGGTTTGCATTGGGCTTGATATGAAAGTTGCTTTCAGGAGATGCTTGAAGTTGATATGTACAGTTTCTCTGCTGGGTCCAAAAGATATTTTTTCCACCACCTCTGACTCTTAAATGGTTCCTTCTTTTTTTCCACAGTAATGACTGAATATTTTGAGTCAGAAAGGGCTAAAGTGTATGTTTCCTTTATGACTGAACATTCTGCTTCTTTTTATGCTCTGTACCTTGGCCAACTGTAGATCTCTGTGTTAAACACCATTTATTACAAACAGAATATTGCCTAATAAGAGGTGAGAGGTATCTTAGTCTTGGGGTATAAGTCATGTAGAGCTAGTCTAATATTATTATTTCCACTACCAGAATAATAGAAGTAGTGTATTCACTAGGACCTATGCCCTGCCTAGGTTCACAGCTAATAATGATGCTAGATATGTTTTATTTTGTTGAAGGGGTCTTAACCATAGTCAGAAAAGAGTTATTTCTGTGACCTTTATGCCATTTTGACATCAGGGACACATCTAGTGAGCCCTGACACAATTGTAGCTCACAGAGTTCACAAATGAGTATGAATGATGCTTAATTTTCTTTTACAAGAACATTCATATCATCTTCAAGATTTAGTAAAGCTAGCATGAAAGGATGTAGCTTCCAGGTCAGTATGAACTTGATTTGTCCATGTTCTATGACATTAGTATTTGATATCTTCATCAACAGGGTCTCAATGTCAAATTTCGGAGGAGAACCAGAAGCACTGTCATTATCATGTAATGTTTAGGGATCTTTTCAAACTCACTGGATAACAACTTCAAAAGATGCAATCCACGGAAGAGTCTGGGTTTTTGATTTGTTAGTCTCTAGTGTTAAGTAGGTAATTGAGGGTAACTCCATTCTAACTCCTTTTAGAGATGCGTATAGATGTAGTTTAGAACATTTCTATAGTCATTATATTTCATATTTCCATGAGATTGCTTGAAATATCATTAGTGTTATTTATTCCCCTTTACCTTTTCTACTACACCCATCCACTTCTCAAACCCAATTTAATCTTTCATGTTCCATAACACCCTATGAAACCATTATACCAGCAATTTCTATCTCTTCTCCATTGAAAGAATCTCCCAGTGACCATTAGTAATGTCCTGACTTCTGTAAAAATTTCAAATGAAATGAATACTACTGGCTTTTTGAGCCTTCTTATTCCCCAGGGAAAGGTAAGTGCACTATCTGTTCATTCTGACAGCCCCACCATGCAGGACAATCAGATCTGCAGTCCCACAAAGCAGGTCAATCAGATGTTATAGGGAGCCGAGTCAAAGCATGAACTGAGGATTTTTTTTCACCGTGAGTGTCAGCTTATATAGCTTAAGTGACATGGTGTGATGTGGGGGTACCTCCAGGCAGTGACAGGCAGCCAAACCCTCCCTCAGACTGGAGGGGCATTTGCCTAATTTTTGTTGTCTCATTCTCACTCAAACTCAAGCCAGACTTTTCTCTGTCCTACAGGCCTTGAAGTCTGGGCCCTGAACTCGAACCAGGCTTTTTCTGTCCTATAGGCCTTGAGGTACAGGCCCTGAGATAATTTTGTCCCAACATCTCCCCATTTTGTTTTATATCCCACCCTTTACCCTGATCACAAGGCCAGAATAGCCCAACAGGGAGAGAATACAGGTCAGGGCAACCCCTATCCAGAATTTCAGACTGGACACCCTCACATTGAGAGTTCATCCATGGGGTGAGATGTATTGAGCCTATCATAATGTACTCTAAGGGCCATGTACCTGTTGTATCTGTTTTTGGAATGCTTGTTTCAGCCTTTGGAAAATGCATGGGCCAAAGAGACAGATAAATAAACAAATAGTCATTGGCTCAATTAGGGAAGAGAGGAGTGAGGTAAGCCATGGGGACCAATTAAATCAGATCTCAGAGGGTGTCTTTGACTTAAATGCATTAATATCTTTTCTTAATTTATCCAAGTATTTTCTATTTTGTAAGGTTACCATTGCTAAGAGACTCAAAGACTTTTGAAAATAACATAATGCAGTCTCTGTCTTTTCTAATTATGTCCAGCCCAGTCTGCTTGCATCTCCAGGAAGAACAATATTAATCAGGACTACCCCCTTCCTGCAGCAGTTTCTAGTAGTTGAGGCAGTCCGGTTGCTTCCTGGGCATCCATAAAAGGGTATCTGCAGGAGGGCATGTCTCCTAAGGACATGAGAACACGCAGGTTCACTAGGGTAAGATGCCTGGGGTAGGGTAGGCTGCACCCCCGAGAACCTCTACATTCAGGTCTCCCTTCTATCTGCTGAATCCAGTCTCCCATGTGCTGAGTCAAATATCAATCAGGTCAGTCTACCATGTCCATGGTGTCATCATCTGAGAAGTCTGGTTTAGGATCCCTCCAGTGCCAGCACTTGGCAGGATCCATGACACCATCTGTGCTTGGTGGGGGTTTGCTGCCTGGACCTTGGTCCCGGTAAGAATAATTAACATGATTGTCACCAGGAGGGTCATCTGAAGTGGATAAACAGGCAACACTCTCCTCAAGGGTTAAATTCCCTTGGGTAGTGGCTATTATTCTTTTCTTCTGTTTGAGGTTTGTAAACCATAACCTCTTTCTTTCTTTATTGGTCATCTTGGTCTTCCCCATTGTTCTGAGGGGAGGGGAGAAATTTTAAGTTATGAGTGGGTAACTGTATAGGCATTTTTCATCTGTTTGGGAAGACACAGCCTTATCCTTGGCCTTGTGTCAACAAGGGATCTGGGATCCTTCATTGGTTAGTGAGAGGAACATTCCACCTAACCTTTAGGCAGGGCCTTGTTGGTAGGGATCCCCAATGTTTCTGGAATCTATTGTGTTCATCTGATTTTTGAAAATTTAAACTATTAATCATTAATAATGCCTTTTGCAGTTGTAGATGAGGAGAGACTTATCCCCCTTTTTGTTTTATAAGAACCTCTTTGATTTCAACAATTGCCTGACCCTGAGGATTGTTTGGGATCCTGGTGGCATGGGATATATTCCATCTCTGCAAGAATTCTTTTAATGATTTACTTATAAAACAGGGGCCATTGTAAGTCTTGACTTGTTGCAGTCCCAATGTAGCAAAATATTGTAAGAAGTGGCTTTTGGTATGGGTTACCTTTTGCCCTGAGTGGGCAGTAGCCCAGCATACCTTAGAATACGTGTCTATGGTCACAAATATTTATTTTAATTTGCCAAATGGAGGGTAATGTGTTACATCTGTTTGTTAGATGATATTGGGTCATAACCCTTTTAAAAGGGTTAACCCCTGGTCCTTGTAAGGGGGAGGGTACAGAGAAACTGTTGGCAAGTCTTATGTATATGAACAATTTTCTTTAATTTTGTTGCAGGGATCTGGGGGTAGAGGTATTTCAGTCCTCCCCAGTTGACATGAGTTAAGTCATGCGTTTGGGTAGCATTTTGTATGGGCAAAGTTGAGACCTCTATAAGACAGGCCCCTGAAGCTGCAGCATCTGCAGCATCATTCCCTTGGGAAATGAGGCCTGGGAGGTTTTGGTATCCTCTGAGATGTTGAATATATATGATTTTTTTCTTACCTTCTGAGAGTAATCCGAGTTGTATCATCAATGCAGAAATAGAATTAGCATCCAATCTGATATAGGCAGAGGGTACGTGTGGCAGTAGGTTCACCATATAAGAGCTATCTGAATAGAGGTTGCAGGGTTCTGGGACCTCCTGTAGGGAAACATATAGGGCCATCATTTCTTTATATTGAGCAGATCCTCCACAAGGTAATCTTTACCCCCCCCCCCTTACGCAGGGAAAACTATAAAGGTGGCCCCATTCTTCCTGTTGTCTGTGCAAACAGTGGATGCTTGGGGCAAGGGCCTAGAAGAGTGTAGTTCTTGATGTAGCTTCACTAACTGGGACTCCCCAAAGTGGGTGTTCTGTGTCCCCAGAATTCTTTGCAGGGTGAGGCTCAATCAAGAAAACTGTCTGACTGCCCATTCTAAATCCTTAATTTTAAATGGAATTATTAATTTAGAGGAATCTTTTTCATAATGTCAGAGGGATGTGTCCTGATTTTTATAATTATATCAGCTATTTGATCAACTAGAAAGTACACTCTGGGAGTGTCCCCAAGGGTAGTGTGTACCCAATTTAGTGGTTGTGACTGCTGAACAATGTCAACCAGCATGATCTTTTCCCCTAATAATATCCAGCCTTGGATTAAAATGTTAGGATTATATCTCACCAAAGAAGCCTGATAGAGTTCGAAGCTTGTTGATGAATTCAGTGACTGCCTGATGGCCCTCAGGGGGCAAGGAAATGTTCTCATAAGGCTGCATCCTTTTCAGAAGATCATATAACAAATCTAGTCTCCCAGTCTCTACAGGAAACCAGGGCCTTACCCTGTTCATTTCTCCCAGTATCTTTTGCAACCCCTATAAAGTTAAAGGTTTAAGCAGAATTAATTGGGGTTCATTAACTTTGGCTTGAGTGGGTGTTAATCGGGAATCCCAATATATGAAATGGGGGCAACTTTTGTATTTTGTTTGGGGCTATTTAAAGCCATGTTGTTGGAGGATATCAACAATAGCAGTTACCCAGGGATTCCTGATTCCTCCAAATGTCCAATTATTAGATCATCCATATAAACATATAGAAGGGTATTGTCTTTGTCAAAATAAGGAGAGAGAGGATACTATACAAATATTGTTGGCAAAAGACCAGACTATTGGCCATCCCCTGTGGGAGAATAATCCATTTCTATCTCTAGTCAGATGGAGAGGAGTTAACTGTAGGAATAGAAAAGGCGAACATTTTGCAATCCTCCTCATGAAGAGAAATTGAGAAGAAGCAGTCCTTTAGATCAATTTCAGTGAGGTGATACTGGGAAGAGATTGCTGGGACCCAAGGTAAGCCCATTAAAGGGGCCCCTACTAGCTCTATACAGGCACTGATAGCTCGTAGGTCCTGTACCATTCTCCTGGTCCCATTAGGCTTATGTACCACAAATGCAGGACTTTTCCAGGGGTTCATCCAAGGCCTTATCTGTCCTTCTTTAAGTAGATTTCTGGTGATTTCCTTGAGTATCTTAAGTTTAAGTTCAGGTAATGGCCACTACTCAACCCGTACCAGCTTCTTACCAGGTACTTTCTTAATAGGGGGAGAGAGGGCCCTGGGGGCAGTGGCCACTACTTTTGGGGGTGAAACCGGGTGTCGGGGTCTGCCTGATGACACCTTGCTCTGTTTTATCATCATAAAAGGCTAGGTGGTCAGTGGTAATAACAGCATCCATTTGTCCTAACAAATCTTGTCCCAGGAGGTTTGTTGACAATGGCAGGAGCATCAGAGACCTGAACTTTCCTTTGTCTCCATCCAGCCCCACTCAAGTTATGGGACTGGCCGTTTCTTGAGACATAGGCCTTCCTCCAGCACCCGTGATAGGCAGCCTGATTATGAGATCCCAGCTGGTCGGGACCTCTTTTTTACTGAGGACCGTCATGTCAGTTCCTGTGTCTATCAGACATTGGAATCTTTGTCCCCCAGAGGTCATAGCCATATTGGGTTGGAACCCCTCTACCATTGGAATGGTCCAGTTAACCGAAGGTGCATCTATCCTTTCTTTGGTTAAGGGGGGCAGGACAGAGCCACTCCATCTAGTTTAAAGGTTGATTTGTGATGGGTTTACCATTTATATCAAATTTAGTGTGGCGTTATGAGCAGGGATGTGGCAGCAAGGGCAGGGAGACAGAAGGGGTTCCTTCTGCATGTGGTCTTATTGCCCTTTTGTGGGAAATCCCTCTTAAAATGCCCCAGTTGACCACATAAGAAACATTTCCTAGGTGTTTGCTTTTGCTGTCCAGCCTCCAGGGCTTGGGTAATAGAAGAGGCTAGAGTTTGGGTCTGCCATGCCACAACCCATTGACTTGTGGACCCTTCTCTAAGACCAGCACAAGCCATCCTAGCAACTTGGTTCATACTGTCCCAGACTTGGAATTTAGTAAGTTGGTTTCTAAGGCCACCAGGGGGAAATTTCCTCTCAAGGCTGGTCTGCACATGGACAATAAAGTACAGAAGCGGTTTTCCTGGTTTTTGCATCGTGCCAGCTATATGTGATTCAGTGCGTCCTTTCTCTAGCTTGGCCCAGGCCTCCAGGCCTGCTTGTACAACTTGGTCCTGATGCAGAGCTGCAATCCTAGTTTGTTGGATCCCAATGGAAAAACCTTCCCCAGTACCAGTTAGCATTGAATAAGTGATGGGAATTGGGGGTTAGGCCGCTCTATTGAACTCTGCCCTAGTGTGACAAGATTCCTTAAAGAAGGCCGTCCATTTAACATATTGGGATCCCCTCTGGATGGCCTTGGTCACATCATACCAGTCCTTGGGGACAGAAGAATGTTAGGCTACCTCCTGAAGGAAGGTCATGGCCCAAAGGGAGTTGGGACCATCCTCGGCCACCACTTTCCAAAATTCTTTCAGGTCCTTAGATTCCCAAGGATACCAGGCTAAGGCACAGTTAGGGCCCGGGGCAACTTTGACCAGGAAGGCTTGGAGCCCTTAAACCCTAGCCCTATAGGTCTCAGTGTAACTATCCCCTGGAAACTCTGCTTCACATTCATCCCAGAGGCTGGTATATTTATTTTCTCCTGACAAGAATGGAACCCGTTTATTTGTTCCATTCCCCTCTCCTATTTTATCCTTTCCAGGGCGGCTGGGAGCATAAGGAGGCAGCCATTCTTCGTTACACACAATATCTGCTTTCCTTTTATGTCTTTGCCTTTGCCTGCCATATTTCTTCCCCCTGGGACCACTCTTCAGTAAATTGCACCCATTTTTGATCTTCTTCACTCACATCTGTCTCCTTTCCTCCTGTTCCCCAGGAAAAGGTGAGTGTGTTATCTGCCCATTCCCACAGCCCCACCATGCAGGACAATCAGATCCACAGTCCCATATGTAGGACAATTAGATGCGATAGGGAGCTGAGTCAAAACAGGAACTCAGTTTATTACTGTGAGCATCAGCTTATATAGTTTAAGTGACATAGTGTGATGTGGGGGTACCTCCAGTCAATGAGAGGCAGCCAAACCCTCCCTCTGGCTGGAGTATCATCTACCTAACCTTTACTGTATCATTCTCACTAAAATTCAAGCCAGGATTTTCTTTGTCCTGCAGACCTCGAAGTCTGGGCCCTGAACTCGAGCAAGGCTTTTTTCTGACTTATAAGCCTTGAGGTATAGGCCCTGAGATAATTTTAGCCCAACAGAATACATCTAGAAACTCAAAACTAATAGCCACAAATGAGACAAAACATGCAAAATTTTCTTTGGCGTCTGGGTTACCTAACCATGAATAATTGTTTCCAGATTCATTTATTTATGCAAAGATTTTCCAATATTATTTTCTTAACAACTGTCAATTTTCTATTCACTAAATATACCATAATTTTATTATCTATTTATCAGAAAATTGGTATCTAGGTGGTTTCCATTTCCTGTCTATTTTGAATACTGTAGCAATTAAGAGAGATGGGCAAGTATATTCTGTAGTAGGACAGAGAATCTTTGGAGTATATGACCAAGAAGGTAATAGTAGGATAATGTAATAGATTATTTTCAACTTTTGGATCAACATCCATAATAATTTACACAGTGGTTATATTAATTTATATTCCCACCAGCACTAAGTTTTCTGCTTTACCCAAATCCACATAAGCACTTGTTGTCAGTAGTTTCATCAATACTAACTATTCTGACAGAGATAATATGAAATCTCCAAGTACTCTTAATTTGCATTTACATAATGCCTATGAACATTGATCATTTTAAAAATATATAATATGGACAGCGAAGCAGGCACATAACCTGCAAATATTCACCTCTTCCTCAATTTCTCTAAATCCAATTCCCCAGGTTCATTCGCAGATCTATAGCAGTTTACTTGTGATGACCTCACTTATTCATCAATCCTATATCCAGTGGATCACACAGATCTTCCTCTTAAAATCTTCCTTCCCTCAACTCATTGTTTTATCCAAGGCCCTCTATTGCAATAGATATTTCCCAAGAATAAGCTGGTCACTCCAGATAAGCAAGTAGACTAACTATGGATCTTTACATCTCTCTACATTTCACTTAGAAACTACAATGGACACACCTCTCAGGATCTCAGAAGAAATTATTAGGAATTAACACAGTCATCACATTCTCCCATAAACCAGAGAGGACAACAGAAACCAAGGAACAAAATACCTTCCCAACAAAGACTATATATCAGCACTCAAAATTACAATCTTTTCAAGCCCAGATGCCTAGATGCCAGAATAAAATTAAAATAATAACTACAACAAAAAACTCCACTAGAGCCCAGAAACACTACCACAGTGGACCCTGGGTATTGTGACATAGTTAAAGCACAGGTTAAAGATATTAAAATAATCTTACAATTGTGATAACAGTCCTTAGGAAATGAATGATACTCTTAGAGAAAACTGTGAAAACACAAAGAGTTGAAGAAAATGAATAAAACAGCTCAAGAACTGAAAGTGGAACAAGAACCAATAAAGAAAACACACATAGAGGAAAATCTAGAAATGAAAAATTTATGAGCTTGTACAGGAATATCTGAGGAAAGCTTCACTAATAGAAAACAAGAAATGGGAGATATCATCTCAGACAATTATTACAGGACAGAAGAAATAAATACATTCAGTCAAAAATGTGAACTCTAATCTTTCTTCAGTTGAGAGGCATCTGCGTTGTTTCTACATTCTGGCTATTATGAATAATGCAGCTATGAACATAGTTGAGCACATGTCCTTGTGGTATGATTGAGCATCCAACAGCAGTATTGCCAGGTCTTGAGGTAGATTGTTCCCTAATTTTCTGAGAAATTGCCACACTGATTTCCATAGTGACTCTACAATTTTACACTCCCACCAGCAATGGAGGAGCATTCCCTTAACCCACATCCTCTCCAGCATAAGCTGTCATAACTGTTTTTGATCTTGATCATTCTGCCAGGAATAAGAGGAATCTCAAAGTTGTTTTGACTTGCATTTCTCTGATGTCTAAGGATGTTGAGCATTTCCTTAAGTGTTTTTCAGCCATTTTAGATTTCTCTACTGAGATTTCTCCTCTGTTTATGTCTGTACCCTATTTTTTACTGAATTTTTTGTTTTTTTAATGTTGAGTAGAAAATGTGATACATTTACACAATGGAATAGTACACAGTGGTAAAAAATGACATCTTGAAATTTGCAGGTAAATAGATGGGCCTAGAAAAAAACATAAATATGAGATAATACAGAGTTAGAAAGACAAATATAATATGTACTCACTCATAAGTGGTTTGTAGACATAAAGCACAGAAAAACTAGCCCATGGTCCACAAACCCAGGGACCTAGACAACAATGGCAAATCTAAGAGTGACATACATGGATCTAAATAGGAAGGTCAAATAGACAAGATCTCCTGAGTAAATTGGGAGCATAAAGATCACAAGAGAGGGAAAAAAGGAAAGGTGATGAAGGAAAGGGAGCAGAGAAAAATATATAGCTCAATAACAATAATTAAAAAGCAGAAAAACAAAAAAACCCTGTGAAATCTAGAAAGGAAGGAAAGATGGAAGGAAGGAAGGAAGGAAGGAAGGAAGGAAGGAAGGAAGGAAGGAAGGAAGGAAGGAAGGGAAAGAAAATCCTAACACAAAATATTCCATAAATATGAAAAGCCAAATTCTAAGAATACAAATAGAGGAAGGAGAAAAAACCCAGGTCAAAGGCACAGAAAAAGTTCTCAGCAAATCGTAAAAGAAAATTTAGAAGGATGTGCTTATTAAGGTACAAGAAACATAAAGATCTCCAAAGATACTGGACCAGAAAAGAAAGTCCCCTCAACACATAATATTTAAAACATTAAGTGTACAGAACAGAAAAAAAAACATTAAAAATTGCAGGGGATATAAGCCAAACAACATATAAAGGCCAACCTATTGCGATTATATCTGTCGTCTCAGGGTAGATTGTAAAATCCAGAAGGGCCTGAACAGATTTTCTGTAGACTCTAATAGACCATAGATGTATAACACACAACTATACTCAGTAAATCTGTCAATCACAGTAGATTGACAAAATAAGACAGTCTATGATAAAAAACTAAATTTAAGCAGTATCTATGTACAAATTGAGCCCTACAGATTGTACTCTAAGGAAATTTTTAACCTAAAGAGGTTAACCGCAATGAGGAAACAGACGGAAAACATAATCACAGACCAGCAAATGAAGAGTAGAAATATACACACATGCATGCATGCATACACACATACACACACACACACAAATACATACAAACACATACATACACATAAAGCCATCACAGTAACAGAATAACAGAAAATAACAAACACTGCTCATTGATATCATTCAACATCAATGGTTTCAATTACCCTAATAAAAAAGATACACAATAACAGTATGGATTTGAAAACAGAATCAATGTCTGTCTGCTACATCCAAGAAGCACACCTTAAATCAGAGATAGACATAAACTCAGGGTAAAAAGATGGAAAAATATATTCCAAGCAAGTGGACCTAAGAAGCAAACTGGTGTAGCAATTTTAGTATCTGGCAACATAAGTTCAAACCAAAACTAAACAGGCAATATGGGGAAGGATTCTACAATCTCATCAAAAATAAAAATCCACCATTAGTACAACGCAATTGTTAACATGGATGCACCAAAATCAAGGGTACTGAAATTTATAAAAGAAAGACTACTACAGGGGCTGGAGAGATGGTTCAGTGGTTAAGAAACTTGATTAGTTCCAGATGACTCTGGATCAATTCCCAGTACCCAAATGGCAGCTCACAACTTTGTGTCACCATAGCTCCAGAAGATCTGTCATGTTCATACCAATGCACAGAAAATCAATAAGTTAAATAAATTTAAAAATAGAAGAAACACTACTGCAAGCTTAAATCTCATACAGATCCTCACACACTGAGAGCGAAGACTTTAATACACCACACTTGCCAATAGACATCTCATCCAGTCAAAAAATTAACAAAAGAAAATGGCTAGAGCTAACTGATATTATAAACCAAATGTACCTAACAGATTTTGATAGACCATTTCACCAACCAAAAAGGAATATACTTTCTTCTCAATAGCTCATGGACCTTTCTCCAAAATTGACCATGTATTTGGACACAATGCACATCTCAACAGAAACAAGAAAATTAAAATAACTGTTTTCTATCTAGACAATACAGATTAAAACTTGCTATCAGCCACAGCAGAAAGCTTACAAAGTTGTGGAAACTGAAAAACTCACTACTTAATTTAAAATGAGTCTTCACAGAAATTGAGAAAAATTAAAATGTTTCTAGAATTGACAAAAATTAATGTATCAAAATTTATTGTACTCAATGAATGTTATAAGAAACATGTTCCTAGCACTAAATACTTGAATAAAAAGAGGAGCAATTCTCATACTAGTAACTTAACAGTACACCTGAATGCTCTAGAACAAAAATAAGAAATCACACCCAAGAGGAGGAAATGGTAAGAAAGCAAACAAAGAAACAAACAAAAAAAACCAGTCAAACTCTGGGTTGAAACATAAAATAGAAACAAACAACACCAAAACAATGCAAAGAGTCAACGAAATAAATGAATTGGTCCTTTGATAAAATAAGATTAACAAACCCTTAACTAAATTAACTAAAGGACAGAGAAAAATATCAAAACTAACAGAATCAGAAACGAAAAGCAGAACGAAACAACAGATATCAAGGAAATCAAATGGATCATTAGGTCACACTTTAAAGACAGATGTAAAAATTTTCAATAAAATACTTCCAAACCAAATCTGAAAACAAATCAAAAAGACCATCAGCCATTAACAAGTTATATTTATCCCAGAGATTCACAGATATTTCAACATATTTAAGTCAATGAACATAATCCACCATATAAACAAACTCAAAGACAAAGTCTACATGGAC
The DNA here is from genome assembly GCF_982192425.1 of Myodes glareolus. NCBI lineage: Eukaryota > Metazoa > Chordata > Mammalia > Rodentia > Cricetidae > Myodes > Myodes glareolus. Next base: position 86,526,206 of record NC_142053.1, on the reverse strand, counting down.
ATTTTATTAGATGGAGAAAAGATCTTTGGCAAAATCCAATACTCGTTTATGGTAAAAGTCCTGGAGAGATTAGGGATAAAAGGGAAATACCTAAGCATAATAAAGGAAGTTTATAGCAAGCTTATACTCAACATCAAAATTAATGAAGAGAAACACAAACTATAACCACAAAAAGACTATATATATAGTGTATATATATTTAAATATAATACACACACATATATATATATATATATTTAAAATTGGTAGAGTCTTTTGTTGTGGTTGTTGTTTATTTTATAAATGGTTTATGGGCTGACCACTCTGCATAAAGGAGACAATAAGACAATTACCCCTAAAAGAGATGTGTTATTCTTCTAGCAGTAGTAAATAATTGCCTGCAGGTCTGGGTTACTACAAAATTCTACTCTCTTTTTAGCACGATGAAATAGTTCCCACCTATAAACAAAAATGAATCCATAAAAATTTCAGGTAAGTGGGTGGACATAGAAAAGATTATATTGAGGGAGGTAACCTCGATTTAGAAAGACAAACATCTCTCATCTGTGTTTCCTAGCTTCAAATCCTCAGATGTGAGTATACAACATGAAGAAATAAGAGAAAAGGACAATGAAAGGTGGAGAGGATGCTTGTCAGTGGAACTGGAGGATACAAATGATTTGAAGTGAAAAATAAAATAAGTGGTGTGTTCAAATGGGGAAGAGGGAGGGAGTTCGGTACAGAAAGAGAAGGATAGACGAGAGACAAATGACACCACCATGGTTGTTTGGTAAAGCCTCAAGCAACCATATTGTTTAATATTCATCTAAATTTTACCATATATATTAAATGAAGTATGTCTTTATGAGTTTCTTAATTTCCTAAGAATCTGTTGTAATGTCTTATATTTCATCTCTAATTTTATTAATTTGTATTCTTTCTGTATTTCTCTTTTCTAATCTGATAAAAGTTTGCCAATGATGCTAACCTTTTTAAAAGAATAAACTCTTTGTTTCACCGATTCATTGTATTTTTCAGCTTTCTATTGATTATCTCTTCCTACTTTCAACCTTTTTTTAATGCCAGTATTCTACTGGCAACTCCTTCCTTAATATCCTCTACAAATAGTACCTTTCTAGTTTCCTGAATTCTACAGGCTCTTAAAATAAAATGCACAAACCTCAGGATTCGAATTATGATACATACATATGTGACAAATGTACATTCATCTTTCCGAGTCTGAGTAATCTTAGTTAATGTTTTCAAGCTGCATCCATTCACCTGTTATTTTCATGTATTATTTATTTAAAACTGTGATGGCTATTGTGTCAACTTGAAACCTGGAATGAATGGATCTTGAGACAGGAAAACAACATGCCTTTGATCTGGATCTTGTGACTGGAAGACACAGGGATTTGATCCAGATGTTGAGGCAGGATGACACATGCCTCTAATCCAGATCTTGAGATTTGAAGACACACCTTTAAGTTGGGTCACACCTTCTACTGGAATCCAGTGTAAGGATAATGAAAGAAGGATTAGTTTAGTCCTTCTTTACCCACTTGTCCTTGCCTTGCCAGCATATCCACCACTTTACTGTTGTTGGAGCCTCGTTCTTCAAAATTCCAGCATATACAGAAGACCAGCTGAGATATCCAACCTCTTGGAACTGAGATAGTACTAGACTCTTGGACTTTCCATTCACAAATAGCAATTGTTGAATTAGTTGAACAGCAGTCTGTAAGTCATTTCAATAAATCCCTTATACATTAATATATTTATATGTATAAATTTATGTATGTATATATATATATATATATTCATTTAATAAGTTTTGTGACTCTAGAGAACCCTGAGTTCTCTATTGAACAAAATTTCATCACACAATCTCAATTGAACAAAATTTCATCACACATAGATACCACATTTTTTATTCTCTATTCATCAGTTGATGAATATCTTGCCTCCTTCCATATCCTTACTATTGTGAATAGAGCAACTATGAACATTGGTATAATTGTGTCTAGGTAGTGGGACATAGGGTCCTTCGGATGTGTGCCCAGGAGTGGAATATTTGGTTCAAACAGTATATCTAGTTTGAATTTTCTGAAGAAGTGCCATATGGGTTATTGTATTGACTACACCACTTTGCATTCACACTGACAGTGTATAAGGGTTTCACTTTGTTAATATCCCCAGCAGCATTTGTTGTCTTTTGTTTTCTTAATTGTAGTCATTCTAACTGTAGCAAGATAAAATTTCAAATCTGTTTTAATTTGCAATCTCGTGATGGCTAAAGATGGTGAAAATTTGTTAAAGTGTTTCTTAGCCATTGTGTATCTTCTTCTGAGAACTCACAGTTAAGTTTAACTTTATAATTTGGTTGTTTGTTTTCTGAGTTTAGGTTTTTGAGTTCCTTATACATTCAAAACCCTATTCTTCTGTCAGTTGTCTAATTGACATATATAATATATATATTATTCTGTAGTCTGCCTCATAACTCAAATGACTGCGCTCTTTGTTACATAGAAGCTTTTAAATTTTATGATGTTCCACTTATTGGTATTGTTTATTGATATTATTTCTGGGGTTATTCAGAAAGTCTTACCTGAGCAGATATCAGGAAGTGTACTCCCTTATTCTTTCTTCTAGAAGTTTCAAGTGTGACGAAATCTGAAATTCATTTAGAAATGAATTGTATATAGATTGAGAGAGAAGGATCAAGTTTAATTACTATATAATTTCCCCTTCCCCATTTGCTAAAGATGCTTCTTTTTCTCCAGTAGCAAAATTATGGATTCTTTAAAAAAATACTTTATCCTTAACCATGTGTACTTTCGTGATTCTATCTGGATATATTCACTTGATTATAGTACCCATAAATGTCAGAACAGAACACCAGGTTCCCCAGAGCTGGTGTCAGATATGATTGGTTGTGAGCCATTGTGGTTATTTGAATAGTAAAGACTGCCATCTGCCATAGACTCACTAATTAGAATATGTATACAGTTCAATGAGAAAGGGGGCACCAGGAAGTACAATGGAAATAAATCCTGTGTTCAAGGAGATAAAGAAATTAAAGGAAAGCTTGATTTTGAGTGGGAATAAAGGGAATGGAGACCTCAGGGAAAGATTCTACCCAGCTAAGCTTCCAACTTGTGAAAAGAAATTAAAGGGAAGATCAGAATCTGATATGGTGGTGCATTCCTTTAATCCAAGTACTCCAGAGGCAGAAGCAGGTGGTCCTCTGAGTTTGGTCTATACAGCCTGGTCTATACAGAAAGTTTCAGGACTGCCAAGCAAAGGTAATGAAGGAAATCATCCAAAACAGAAAACTAGTGACGATGTAACTGAATGAGAGAGCCATGTTCCAGCCGCTGCCAGCAGCAGAATTTTGGCTACATAGTTCTGGGTTTAGAATCAAAGATAAAAGAATTATGGAATCTCTCTCTGTGACTCAGAAAAGCAGCTGAGGCCAGGCAAGTTTCAGGGGTGTCCTTTCATGGCAGCCCAGGAAGGCCATTGTGTGAAGCTGTGAAGGTGAAGCCTAGTTTGCCTTGGAGATGCCAAAATGTTGAAGATGACATAGCCATGGGAAACCTACTGAGGAGAGCTTCTAACAGGGAGTGGAACCAGCCCAAGAGAGTGAAGTGTGTTGCAGTCAAGAAAGCTGGAAGGAGCTGGATATCTGAATAGCACTTTGACATCAGATATGATGATGCGGATCAGTCTTGCTTTGGTCCAGTATTTCCTCACTATGCTCCCTTCCCTCTCATTTGTGTCTTTATAGTTTTGAAGGATATTATCTGTATTTTTCTTATTTTGATTTTTTTAGGGGGCTACAATTAAAAGCTTATATAAATTGTAGAAGAAACTTTGAACTTTGGACTTTTAAACATTGTTGAGACTGTAATAGACTGTGGGGACTTTTGAAATTAGACAATACATTTCTGCATTACGTTATGGCTACAAAACTATGAGGCTGGGGAGTGGAATATGGTTGTTTAAATAGGAATGGTTCCCATGGATTTATGTGTTTAAATGCTTGGTCATAGGGAAGTGGCACTCTTAGGATGTGTGGCCTTGAATAGGTGTTGTCTTGTTGGAGGATTTGTGTCACTGTGGGGGTTAGCCTTAAAGTCTTATGTGCTCAAGAAAGGTCTAGTGTGACAGTCTCCTTCTACTGCCTCCAGGTCAAGTTGTAGAACTTTCAGCTCCTTCTCTAGTACCATGTCTGCCTTCAAGTTACCACACTTCCTGCTATGACGATAATGAACTAAGCCTCTGAAGCTGTAAGCCATCTCTAATTAAATGTTTTTCATTATGATTTGCTCATGGTGTCCCTTCATATAAATAGAAGCCCTAAGACAGTCATCCATTGTGTGTGCTAGGAACCAAACTAGGGTTCTCTGAAAGAAAAGCAAGTGATCTTAAATATTGAGTAATTTCTCTAGCCTGTTTTTGGCTTATCAGGAAAAACTTGGGTAGGTGCACACACGTTCACTTATACCTGAATTTATAAAATCTATTTCACTAGTCCATCTATTGGTTCTTTTAGGCCAGAAGCAATGCCACTTTTACTAGTAGGGCTCTGTAGTGTGGCTTTAAATAAGGAATGATGATATTTCCAGCAGTGTTATTATTGGCCAGAATTGTCTGGGCTGCCCAGAATTATTTGTGCTTCCACATGAATTTTGATATTTTTTATTAACTTTATCAGTTTGTGTGAAGAGTCATGTTAGAATTTTGATAATGATTGCATTGAATCTGTATATTTCCTTCTGTAAGATGGTCACTTTCATTATATTTATGCTACCAATCCATGCATATGAGAAGTCTCTCAATCTGTTTATGTCTTTTTAAAATTCCTTTCTTTATTGTTTTAAACATTTCATTATATGAGGGATTACTTCCTCAGTTAGGTTATTCTAAGAGAGTTTATTGTTTTGAAGCTATTATGAAAGGGGTTGTTTCCCTGAATTCTTTCTCAGTCTGTCTTGGTATATAGGAAGATTAGTGACTTTTATATTAATTTGGTAAGATGGCACTTTGATGAAAACACTTGTCAGCTCTAAGAGTTTGTTTTTTTTTTCCTGATAGACTCTTTGGCATCTGCCATGTATAGAACCATATCACCTACAAATAGGGTTACTTTGAACTTTCCCTTTGCTGTTCATGCCCTTTTATATTTCTTTATCTTGTCTCATTGCTCTATCTGAGACTTCAAGAACTACATTGAATAGGTTTAGTAAATATGAACAGCCATATTTTCTTCCTGATCTTCTTGGAAAAACTTTGAGTTTTTCTCCATTTAACATGATGGTGGCTATTAGTTTATCATAGACAATCTTTATTATGCTATGATACATATTCTCCATCCCTAGGCTCTCCAAGACTTCTTTCATGAAAGAGTGCTGAATTTTGTCAAAGGCTATCTTTACATCAATTGAAATGATCATACAATTTCTATTCTTTGGTATATTTATGGTGTGAATCAAGTCATGTATGTTGAATCATCCAAGTATCTCTGTGATGAAACCAACTTGATCATGATGAATTATCTAATAGGTCTATGAAATAGTTTGCAAATATTTTATTGAATATTTCCATATTCATATTCATCAGGGAGATAGACCCATAATTCTCTTATTTTATTAGATCATTAGGTACTAGAGTAACAGTTGCTTCATAAGAGTTCAGAAATGTCTCTTCCTTTTCTATTTTATGGAATAATTTGAATAGTTTCTGTACTAAGCCAGTTTCCACTGAAAGTCTGGTAGAAATATGTGCTGAATCCTTCAGGCATTGAGTGTTTTTAATTGGAAATTTTTGTGGCTATTTCTATTGCACTGGATTCAATAGAACTGGTTAAATTACTTATTTCATCTTGGTTTAACACCAGTAAGTTAAATGCCTCTACAAATTTACAATTTGTTTTAGAAACTTAAATTTAACGGAATATAAACTTTTAGTGTGTAAACTTATGATTCTCTAAATTTGCCTCAGTATCTGTTGTAATGTCTTCATTTTCAACCTAATTTTAGTATTTTTAAGTCTTCTCTCCCATTCTTTTGGTTAGTTTTACTACATGTTTAAGAATTTTCTTCATTTTTTTACAGGACCATTCTTTAATTTTCACTTATATTTATTAATTTCTACATTGATCTCCATTATTTAACCTCACCTATTCCCTTAGAGATTATCTTGTTCTTATTTTTAAAAATGCCTTAAGGTTCATCATCAGGTTATTTGAGATCTCCAATTATATAATTTAGGAACTTAGAACTATAAACTTCCTTCTTCATTGATTCCCATTTTTGTAAATATGTTGTGCATTCATTCACATTTCTTTCTGGGAACAATTATATTCCCTTACTGATTTTTGGAATGACCCATTCATCATTTGATAGTATATTGTTTAATATCCACAGGTTTATATATTTTTTAGCAGTTTCTTTTTCTGTTGATTTGTTTTATTCAATTTTGGTGAGATAAAAGTGCATGATGTTTAAATTTTTATGTATTGAGTGAGACTTGTTTTGGGTCTTCTCATGTGGTAATAGAGTACTTGTTATGATCTGTTTTGATAGTTTTCCTTTTAATTCTAGTTTTCTCTATTCTTTCAGTGTACGTGTTCAGGATAGACAAGGTTATTTTATCATTGTGTTAATGTTTTGCTATGACAGATTGACATTCCAGGTCCCGAGTTCTGTTTCTAGTATGTTCCTTTGGGCTGTTTCCAGTTCCTTTGGGCTGGAAAAAGTCTGTAGCAACAGTCATTGTCCAATAGACAAGCCATATTAAAAATAGAGTAACAAGTGACTTCAAAACAGATGCTTAAAATGTATCAATTGGTTTATGGACCAAATGACCTCAAAAGTAATTTGTATGTGATTATGTTAGTATGAATGTAATAGGAAATAAAATAGGGAAGCAATGATAGTGATATATATATATACATATATGTATATATATTAGAAATATATACACACGTATATATATATATACATATATATATTAGAAAGGAAGAAATGGAGGACAGAGAGATTACACAGAACTAGGAATATTTAAGTACAAGGAACAAATGAAGTAGATCCATGAGAGTGTTGTTTAATAAAACACTAAAAGAATGAGGGAAAGATAAGATATGTACCCATTATCATAACCCAGTTCATCTGTGAGGCTTTGGTAGATGTAACAGTAAGGGGAATGGCTGCAGGAAAATAGAAAGAAAGGGGGAAAGTTTTCAAAAAGAAAGGGAAAGAAAAGGAGATAGAGAACAAAATAGCAAAGGGTACAAACAGTAGGGGACAGTGTTGGCCTGCTACAATTCCTTCCTCTTCTATGTAGAAAAGAAATAGCTGTAGAAGAGGAAGGGCATGTGGATAGAGATATAAAAAATGGAATCAATGGGAGTTAAAAAATATCCATTGAGAAAAATGAGACCTGGGTAGAAATATAAGCAAATAAGATCCCTGGGCTAAAAGCTGATTCCCTTTCTTTGAGTAATCCATTGCTTCATTTTATTGTTTCTGGACTGGAGTGTATTCCCTGTTGTAATAAAAGTGTCACTCTTTTCAGTTTCTGTTTTGTATACAGATGTCTTGACTGTTCTCCGAGCTATGGATAGCAGAATCAAACTCTGCTCAGCCACAACTGTTACATTCACAAGGAGTTTAAAACAGATTGTGATTGTGTGATGCCAAAACCATGTTTAAATATGGACTTATTTCCTTAAATCTTAACTATCCCTGTTTGGACACTGATGGTAGCCATGGCAGAAGTTGCTGGAGCACTTTCTGTGAAATATCTTCCAACAATAATATTTTAGATTTCCTGATAGTGTCTCTTAATCAAGTTTATCTGGGGTAACATGCCACTATGGTAGTGGTTGCTCCTTTCATTGTTGTTCCAGCTGCAAGTCCAGTCCTATGACAGAAAACTTTTGTGGGGTATATGGTAGAACAGGTTTATTAGGCTGTTGATCCGATCAGTTCGAGGATTGCAAAAGTAGCAGATGGGGTGGTTAAATATTTGTGCTCTCTTTAATAAGCAATCTGTAATCAACCATTTGTTATTATCTGATTTCTTGTCTGCCATATTACCCAGAATCATGTGTCACTATGCTGATATCAGACCAAATAGGCTTCAAACCAATATTAGTCAGAAGAGACAAAGTTACTTCATGCTAATTAAGAGAGTCATTTATCAAGAGAATGTTATAATTTGAAACACATTCACACTGAGCACTGTTGCACAAAAACTCATAAAACAAATACTAAAAGCTTTAAAATCAAAGATTGACCCCAACATTGTAAAAGGACATGACATAAGTACTGCATCCTGTAGGTTGCAGAAACACTGGGTTTAAATTATTCTATAGATGAAATGAACTTAATCAGCTTTTAGAGAACATGCCACCTAAACATTACAGAATATGCCTCCTTCTCGGCAGTCCATGGAACTTACACTATAATTGATCACATGTTAAGACATGATGCATAAAATCAAAGAAATATGAAATAACTTCATTATTATATGACCACACAGGAAAATAGAAATCAACAGTAGAAAACATACAAACTCATGGATATTAAACATACATTATTGAACAATTATTGGAATATTAAAGAAATCGGGAAAAATGTAGAAAATTGCTAGAAACAAATGAAAATTAAAATACAAAAAAAAAACAAAACCTAAAGAACACAATGAATGCAGTCCTAAGAGAGACCACTTATAGCTCTAAGCGTCTGTGTGACAACAGCAAAGAAGTCTCAAATAAATGGCTTTTTCTTTCACTTTCATCTTATTGAAAGTAGATTCTTTTCTCATACAATATACCCTGATTGCAATTTTCTATCCCTCTATTCCTGCCAGTTCCTTTCTACTTCCCCTCTCCTCTGGATCCACTCCCTTTCTGCCTTATTTTAGAAGATAACAGGCTTCTAAGAGATGACAACAAAACATGAAAAATATAATAAGATAAAGCAAAAACTATCATATTGAAGTTTGACATGGCAGGTCCACAAGAGAAAAAGAGTTCTAAGGGCAGCAGATACAAGAGTCAGAGACACACTAGTTTTTACAATCAGTCAGGAGTTACATAAATCTAATAAGCTGAAAGCTATAATCTTTAATCAGAGGACCTGGTGAAGAGCCATGTAGGCCTGTACATATTGCTTCAGTTTCTGTAAGTTCATATGTACCTTTCTTAGTTGATTCGGATGGCCTTGTTCTCCTGGTGTCCTCTAGCATATCTGGCTTTTATATTCTTTTGGCCTCCTCTTCTGCAGGGCTCCCTGAGCTCTGAGCGGAGGGATTTGATAGAGATATCCCATTCAGAGCTGTGTGTTCCAAAAACTAACTCTGCCTCACAATTGGCTGTGGGTCTCTCTGCATCTATTCCTGTATGATGCAGAAAGAAGTTTCTCTGATGATGATTGGATAAGGCACTGATTTATAATTATAGCAGAATATCACTAACAGTCATTTTACAGGTACATCTTTTTTTTTTTAGATTAGAGTGTTTGGTTTTAGCCTAGGTCTCTGTCTGGCCTATCTAGTCCCTGGTTCTTGGTCAACCAAGCAGTGTCAGGTATGGGTTCCATCTCAGGGAGTGCTCCTTAAGTCAAATAAAACACCTATTAGCTACTCCTACAAGTTCTGTGGCATTGTTGATCTACCATATCTTCTAGGGAGGATACCATTGTAAATGAAAATGTTTGTGCATGTGTCTTTGTTTATGACTATTCTTTGGTAGGATGCAGAGTATCTTCCTGAAACAAGACACTGAACATAGAGGTGAAGGTGCCAAGTAGGCATCAGTTTGGCCTCTATGTTCAGTGATTTGCGTGGGTGTTGTACTAACAATTGGGAGACCATTATCAGTTTGGGGAGAGCACTAATGTCTTAGCAACAGCCTGGGTTGTTTGGGCATTTCCATGGAACCCTTTAGCCAACAAATGAATTGAATTCAACCCAGTCCCTCTATTGAAAGACTTCTCAAGCGATGGCTAGTTGTGACTCCATATTGTCCATTATCAGAAGACTTCATTAGGATCACCTTCATATAATTTAGGAAGTTTCTACAGCACTAAGTTTCCATACTATGCCTCAAATGTCCCTCAGTTTCAGCTGTCTCTCCTCACCTTCTCTCCTTCAATCCTATCTCTCCTTCCGCACCCTACTTGATCTTCTGCATTCTATCCCCACCCACTCCCAGTCCATCCATAAAATTTATTCTATTCAGCCCACCCAGAGAGAGTCAAGTGTCCCACCTTGTCCCTTCTTTAACACCTAAAATCTCTGGGCCAATGGACTGTAGCTTTTTATAATTTATTTAAAGGCTAATACCCATGTATATGTGAATACATACCATATTTATGTTTCTAAAACTGGGGTACCTCATTCAAAATGATGTTAATGAGTTCAATCCATTTACCTACAAATTTCATGATAGCATTTTTGTAACCGCTGATTAACATCCCATTATGTAAATGTACCACATTTTCTTTATCAATTCTTTTGTTGAGGAACATCTATGTGGCTTCCAGTTTCTGGGTATTATGAATTGAGCAACAGTGAGCATGGTTGACCAATTTTCCTTGTGGTAGGATTAAGTGTCCTTAACGTAGATGCTCAAAAGTAGTATAGCTGGATCTTGAGGTAAATCAATTCTCAACCTTCTGAGAAACCACCATAATAGTTTCCAAAGTGGTTGTACAAGTTTCCACTCTGACCACCAATGGAGGAATATTCCCCTTTCCATATCCTTGCAAGCATGAACTGCCACTTGTGTTATTAACCTTACTGATTCTGGCAGGTGTAAGATGGAATCTCAAAGTAGTTTTTATTTGAAATTTCCTGATGGTGAAGGATGTTGAACATTTCTTTACATGTTTCTCAGACATTTGATTTTCTTCTATTGAGAATTCTTTCTTTAGTACACCACATTTTAAAATTGGATTTTGTTTTTTAATATCTAGTTTCTTTAGTTCTTTGTATATTTTGGATATTAGTCCTGTACCAGATGTGGAGTTAGTAAAAATCTTTTTTCCATTTTGTGGGCTGTCATTTTGTCTGACGGTGTCCTCTGCCTCACAGAATCTTTTCAGTTTCAGGAGGTCCCATTTATTAAGTGCTGATCTTAATGCCTGTGCTATTGAAGTTCATTTCAGGAAGTCTTCTGTGCCAATGATTTCAAGATCATTTTCCCCATTTTTTCTTTTATCAAGTTCAGTGTATCTAGTTTTATGTTTAGGTCTTTGAGCCAATTTGACTTGAGTTTTGCAAAGGGCAAAAGATAAGGATCTATTTGCATACTTCTACATAGAGACCTCAAGTTTGACCAGCACAATTTAATTTTTAACGATACTGTCCTTTTATTCAGTGAGCATTTCTTGTTTCATCATCAAAATTCAGGTGTCCACAGGTGTATGGATTTATATTTGGGTCTTCTTTTTATTTATATCTGGGTCTGATTCTAATGATCAACACATCTGTTTTAAATGACTATACCATGTGGGTTTTTTTTTTTCATTTTTGGAGCTCTGTAGTGCAACTTGAAATAATCAGGAATGGTAAAACTTCCAGTGGTTCTTTGATTGTTCCAGATTGCTTTAGATATCCTGCATGTTTTGTTCTTTGATATGAAGGTGAGACTTGTCCTTTCAACATCTGTTAAGAATTGTGTTGGAAAATTCTACCATTCCATGAGCATGGGAGATATTTCAATCTCTGGATATCTTCTTCAAATACTTTAAGATTTATCATATGAATCTCACACTTGTTTGGTTAGAGTTACTCAACAATATTTTAAATTATTTGAGATTGTTATGAAAGAGGTTGTCTCCTCGATTTCTTTTTCAGTCTGTTTGTCATTTGTATATAGAGTGAATACTGATTTTCTTGTGTGTGTGAGTTAATTTTGTATCCAGTTACTTAGAGGAAAGAGCTTATCAGCTGTAGCTGTTCCCTGGTAGAAGTTTCATAATCACTTACGTATACTGTCATATCACCTGCAAACAAAGATATTTTAATTTCTTTCTTTCCAATTTGTATCCCCTTGATCTCCTTTCATTGTATTATTAATCTAGCTAATACTTCAAGTATAATATTGAATTGATTCAGAGAGTTGACAGCCTTTTCTTCAAGATTTTAGTGGAATTGCTTTGAGTTTCTCTTAACTTAAGTTGATATTGGTTATTATCTTTCTGTAATCTGCCTTTATTATGTTTAGATTTGTCCCTTATATCACTAACCTCTTCATGAAGTGCTGTTATATTTTGTCAAAGGTCTTTTCTGCATCTAATGAGGTAGTGGTGTTGCTTTTGTTCTTTCAGTTTATTTTCCTAACTATGCTCCTCTCCAGTCCCCCCAGACTTACTCCTAGACATGCTGAAGCCTGACTGTAGGAACCCCTTCTCCCATCACCGTCCCCTGGAGACTCTGACTTGTAAATGTGGATCTTGGATTCCTCCAGTTCTTTAACACTGCTTGTTTCAGGCTTTCCTCTTAGTCCATTCCTTTGTGACACATGTCCTGCTGGAACACTCTAAACCATGGAAACCCACCCCATAACCCCAGCACTGCCAAGATCCAGAGTAGACAGCAGCAATCAAAGAATATAGCACCTTCCCTACAAATATGGAACCAGATATCTTGGTTAACAAAAATTCTGTCAACTCCAGATGTCTAGACCAAGCTCAGAAACACAACCACAAACAGCCAAGAAAATATGCCTTCCCTCGAAGCCAGCAACATGATTTAAATAGACCCCCAGAAAGGCAATTTGTGGAAGCACAAGACAAGGACTTGAAAACAGCAATTATGAATATGTCCAAGGGCCCCAAATAAGATATGTAGAAATGCCTTAACGAAAACTGAAAGCAGGAAAACACTTTAAACTGTGAAACTAGAATTTAACAAAGAAATAGAATCACTAAAGAAAACCCAAACTGAAATAAAACTGAAAATTAAAATCTCAGGAAGTTAAATAAAAACATCCAATGTAAGCATCACCAACAAATTAAAATACACGAAAGAGAGAACTTCAGGTCTTGAATTCAGGATAAATGGATAGTTTTGTCAGAGAAACTGATCTGAGACACCATGAAAAGATCAAACTTTTAAGCATTTTAAGCATTCTATCTGACCATTGTGGATTAACCCTGGGTATCAATGAGAGAAAGTATACTGACTCATGGAAACTAAACAGTTAAGTACTAAATTAAAATTAGTCCAGACAGAAATCAGGAAGAAAAATTAAAACTTTTTAGAATTTAATGGAAATGAGATGCAATATATGCCAAACTATGAGAAAAATTGGAGTTAGTTCTAAGAGCCAAGTTAATAGTACTAAGTGCCTACAGAAAAATAAATGGAGAGATCTCATATTAACATCTTCATGGGATACTTGAAAATTCTAGAGCAATGCAAAGAAACAATACAAAAATTGAGTAGATGTAAATAAATATTTAAATTCACTGCTAAAATAGATGAAATGGAAACAAGCAAACTACCAAAACAAAATAACACAAAACAAAAATAATAAAAAGAATCAATGAAAGGAAGAATTGTTCTTTGAGAAATATTAACAGTATTGACAGTCGCTCAGTCAAATTAGCAAAATGCCAGAGAGATAATCAAAGTATAAAATTTAGAGATAAATAGAAGGTCATTAAAATAGATAGCAAGGTAATCCAGTGAATCATACACACGTACTTTTAAGTCTTGTGCTCTAGCAGACTGGAATAAGAAAATGATGTATGAATGTATGTGTATATGTATATGTGTATATATATATATAAAATGAATAATCTAAAGATGATCAAAACTAATAAACAATTTAAACATACAGATAATCCCTTAGGGATAAAGAAACCTTAAAACCCACAACTAAAAAAACTGCCCAGGCCTAGGAAAAGACAAAATGAAATTCTATCACTTCTTTAAAGAAATACGAATGCCAGTACCAGAAACTATCCTACAAAATAGAAACTGAAGGAGAAAAGACAACATTATCAGAATATGGTACTGATCAAACAGCATGACTATACATAGAAGAATGAAAATAGATCCACATCTGTCATCCGGTACAAAACTCAACTCCAAGAGGATCAAGGTACTCGGTATAAAATTAAATACCCTGATTCTGATAGACTATAAGCTGAGGAATAGACTTGAACTTATTGGAATAGGAACAGATTTTCTGAACAGGATACTAATAACAGGAGACCAATAATTAATAAATGGAACCTTATTAAGATGAATGGTTTCTCTATGGTAAAAGACATCATCATTCTGGCAAATTCATCAACCTAAAGAATGGAAAAGTTCTTTACCAGCTATATATTTGATAGAGGTTTAGTACCTCAAATATAAAGAAAAAGAGTGAACACAATGAAAACAACCCAACTTAAAATGGGACACAGAATTAAATAGTTTTCAAAATAAATAAATGAATAAAAGAAATATAAATAGCTGAGAAACATTTTAAAATTTCAACATCCTTATTCATCAGGGGAAATGGCAATCAAAACTTACTTGAGAATTCATGTTACCCCATGCAGAATGGTCAAGTTCAGATGCACAGGGTAGAGGATGTGTAGAAAATGATGTAACAAGCCATGAGCCACATTCCAGCATACAAATGGACAGAAATTGGTTAATTTAAATTGTAAGAGCCTAAGCTATTGGCTGAGCATTTATTCTCAATAATAAGTCTCCATGTGGTTATTTGGGAACTGGCTGGTGGTGCAGAAACTTCTGCCTATACCATTCCACAAGGTGGAACCTATGCTTGACACTGCCTCAAGAGGCAAAGAACCTGAGACTAGATATGCCATGAATGTAGAAAAATACAAAATACTATCGTTCTGCTAAAGGAACACAATGAGAAAATGTCTCCTAACAATGTTCTGCTTATACCCATAGGTCAGTAGCTCACTTACTCACCATTAGAGAAGCTTCCTCTTGCAGAAGATAAGAATTAACACAGAGACACATAACTAGAAAGTGTAGACAGTCAGAGATTTTGTGATACTTAGTCCTAAATGGAATATTTTCATCAAATCCCTCCCCTCATGGCTCAAGGGTATAAGCAGAAGAGGAGTCTGGAAGATAGAAAAAGTCAGGGGAAATGGATGACATGAAGGAAAATATTCCAAACACAATAGGACTGACTCACATATTAACTCATAGACTGTAGCAGCATGCACAGGGCCTGAGCAGATTCAGGTCAGATGGAGTTCCAGCACAGACAGCATAATGTGGACAAGAGCCACCTCCCAAAACAATAAGCTATCAACAATTGTTCTTGCAATGAAAAAATTTGTTTTCTCCAATAGAATTTGACTTAGTATATAAACCACCATTAATGGTAGCCACCATGCCCAGCAATAGATGACCAACTCAAAGCAAGCTCAGTGGTGATTTATTATTTTCTGTCTCATATTACTTTGCTAGGGCACTAAAATTTTTTTTGATCTTTTGCTTGCATATTGTGGTTTATAATTTTGTGTCCTTATGAGCTTGGTGTGTGTTGTGTGTTTATGTGTTTGTGCATGCATGCGTGTGTTTCTGTGGTTTTTCTATTCTTTTTTCAATTATATTTGCTTTAATTGTCCTGATTGCTATCTTTGCTATCTAAAGGCAGAGAAAGAAGGAATGGAATTGGATGGCTGGGGATGTAGGGAGGATCTGGGCCAAGATGTGGGAGGTGGAACCATGATCAGAATTTAATGTATTAATTTCCAATTAAAAGTAGAAAAAGAAAATATAATTCTTGCTTATAAAACCAATTTATTTATGACAAAAATGTTAAAACTTTTCTAAAAACATTCTCAGTTAATGGATAATGTATCTTTAAGACACTTCTTACGTCCACAAAATTTACCTCTTTATAAAAAAATAATCACATGCAGTTTTTCAGAAAATGAAGTGACACAGTATGCATTGTTTTCTACATTTTCACTTAATATACACTAAGCACCTTTCTACATTATTATATTAATATACTTTCATCATATTTGTGGTAGCATTTTATTTCAAAGCAATTATAGCAAAAATTTGGATCAATTCTCTTAGTGGGCATTTTAGCTTCTCAGGTTATTTGGTCTAATAAATAACACTTAGCTATCTCTTAGATCTATCTATCCATCTCTTAATCATTTTTTAGCCCTAATGCTGTAATTTCTGTAGAGTATATTTTAAATGGACAACTATTGAATCATTTGATAATCATATTTAAAATATTTCTGAATAGTGTCAAATTCACCTACATAAACTGCCATGCAATTAACTTTCTAATTAGTTATGGAAAAAATAATATGTTAGCCCACACTTTATTCCTAATCCCAGGATGATATGAGTCTAAAATGTCACAATCATAGAGTGGGCTGTACTTTAGGTCCCAAGTTGAAATCCTGAAGTTTATGAGACTACAGAGCACGAAGAAACAAAATTTTATGATAGCATAAATGCAGTACTCATATTTCTAAAAAGAAGAAGAAACACAATGCTATCCCTAAAGGGCAGAAATTTTAATCAATCACTTATTACTTTAACTGGCACAAGACATTGTTTTCTCAAATCTTTCTCCTGAGAAAATTGAGTTTCCTGTTGTCTATTTATTCTACTTTGTAGTGGTCTGAAAGAGAATGGTCCCCATAGACTAATATTTGAAGGATTAAGGTGTTTGACCTTGTTGGAGAAACTGTGCTACTGTGAATTGACTTTTGAGATTTAAAGAGCCAACATTATTTCCAGCTAGTGCTTGCTCTACCTCTCTTTTTGCCTTCTGCCTGTAAATCAGGTGTGAGGTCTCAGCTATTGTTTCAATTCCACATCTGCTTTCCCACTGCCATACTCCCCACCACGGTGGTTATGAACTCTAACATTTGGATCCATGAAGCCCTGAATTAAATAATTTCTTTTATAAGTTGTCTTAGTCAAGGCATTTGCTTTGCCATCGCTGTAGAAAAGTAACTGGCACATCCTGTTTAAGCAGTGAACTTCTTGGTTAAACACTTTAATATGGCAAATAATATGTACTCAGGTCAGTGTTTGGAGAAATGAACGAATTTAGGATTTATTGCTGTGAAGAGACAACATGACTATGGCAATTCTTTTTTAATTTTATTTATTTAAAAGTTTCATTTTTCATTTTACATACCAATCACAGTTCTGCCTCCTTCCACTCCTCCCACTCTCCCTTACCTTTCCCCCACCCAAGCTCCCATCCACTCCTCAAAAAGGTTAAAGCCTACCATGGGGAGTCAACAAATCTGGCTTATCAATTTGAGTAATTGCCAAGCCCTTCCCTGTATATTGAAGCTGAGCAAAATATGCCCCCATGGGGAATGTACACCATAAATCAGTTCGTGCACTGGGGGTAAATCCTGGTCCCACTGGACTATGGCAATTCTCATAAAGGAAAACATTAACTGGGGTTTGCTTACAATCTCTGAGTTTTGCTCCATTTTCATCATGGCAGTAAACATGATGGTGTGCAGGAAGACATGGTGCTGGAGAAAGAACTGAGAGTCCTACATCTTGATCTGCAGTCAGTAGGGAAGAGACTGACCTGAGCTTCTGAAACCTCAAAGCCCATCCCGACAGTGACACACTTTCTCCAACAAAGTCCCACCTTCTATCAATACCATTCTCTGAGGGCCAAACATTCAAACATATTAGTTTATGGGGACGATTTCTCTTCAAACCACCATGTTTCACTCCCTGACCCCACAGGCTTCTAGCCTTAAAATAATGTAGAAATGCATTTAATCCAATTGCAAAAGTTTCCATAGTCTATCACAGTCTCAACAATGTTTAAAAGTCCAACATTCAAAGTCTCTTCTGAGATTCTTGCAATCTATTAACTGTGATCCCTATAAATCAAAATAAGAAAGCAGATTACATACTTCCAACATATAATGAACCAGGATATACATTACCATTCCAAAATGGAGGAAAGGGAGGATAGTGAGGAAATAATGGACCAAAGCAAGACGGAAAACCAGCTTGACACACTCCAAATTCTGTATCTCCATGTCTGATGTCAAAATGCTCTTCAGATCTCCAACTTCTTTCAACTGTGTTGACTGGAAAACACTTCTTTCACTTGGACTGGTTCGACTCCTATTAGCAGTCTTGTTAGGTATCCCACAACTGTAGCATCTACTAACCAAGCCATACTTCACCTTCATAGCTTTGCACAATGGCCTCTCCCGGCCTCTTTTCAGGGGACATCCCTGACACATGTCTGGCTTCAACAACTTTCCTTAGTCGGGGAAGACTGTTCTATAGCCCTTTCTTCTATCCTGACTCTAAACCCAGAACTGTTTGACTAAAGCTGCCCAATTCTGCTGCATTCCGAGGCTGGAACATGATTCCCTTGTTCAATTGTATCTTTACTAGCTTTCTGTTTTTGATGACTTCCTTTACTGCCTAAGCTTAGCTGTCCTGAAACTGGAGATGTAGATCAGGCTGGCTTCAAACTCAGAGATCCACCTCCCTCTGCCTCTGGAGGACAGGAATTATAGGCATGCACCATCACACCAGGCTTTAAGTTTTCATTTAATTCCTTTCCCCTAATTGGAAAGTGCTGGGTGAGATCTTGCCCTGAGGTCACCACTACCTTTATTCCATTTCTTAATCTGTTTATCTCCTCAAACACAGTACTTAGCTCCATTCCACTTCTTGGTATTCCGTTTCTCCTCAAATTGTCCAGTTTTAATTTTTTCTTGCTCAGTTTGGTCTTTTTCATTATAAATCTTTATTAGAGTTAACACTAATAACCCACAACAGAGTCTATATTAGGCTGTCTTGAGATTTCCTCTACCAGTGAAATTAATCTGAAACTCTTCACTTTAGTCTCAGGCAGACTTTATAGACAAGCGAAAAAACCAGCCACATTTCTTGCCAAAATATCACAAGTACATTCTCTAGGCCACATACTACAATTTTTCTCCTGAAGCCTCTTGAGCAAGGTCTCTCAGCTCAAAGCACCCTGAGCACCACTGTCTTTCACGCTTCTACTAGTATGGCCTATTAAACAGTGCTCAATTACATAATGTTTCTATGCCTTGGTTTTCTCCTCTATTACTGGTGCTAAACAGAGTACTTACCTTAATAATTAGGGGTATGGATGGCCTAAAACATGTACACGCTTACATGTGAACTGGCACATAATAACAGTTTATTGTTTTAATTATTATTTTATAATTATTTCTATTCTTTAAGCCACCAGGCCATCCGTCCTCACCTCTGTCGTTTAGCTTTCTCCTCACCGTTGTATAAGTATAAAGTTCTGACTTAGATTAGTTGTGCATTAGTCACTTCATCTGCTTCCATCTAATACCTGTATAACATCTAAGAAATATTTTTATGTTTGGCCATCACACTTGACTTGCATTGCAATTAGCCTTCAAAGTTATCTCCCTAATGATCAATTATTTCTATATAATGAGATATATTTTGCATATATTCCCTTTATGCAATCATGTTCAAATCATCTGGTATATTTTCATGTCTTCAGAGATCACCAATTGCTTCCTATTTATAAGAACAATCTTCATCACCATAGTTGGTACTCAATATATAATAGTCATTTCTGAACAGTTTCAATCTAACCGACATACACAAATTTTGCTATATAACAAAATTTTCTGCAGGGAGGTAAAAACATTTTGATGTAACAGTTTATTATTAATAGGATCATTTAAAAGGCTGAGTAATGAAATTAACTTTGGAATTTATTAGAGTTCTGATATCAAAAGAAATTCACATGGAAAATTAAAGTTTTAAAATAATTTCAATGATGATTTTATTTTCTTAATTAAGTATTAATTTGGTGAAACTAATCTGCTAGTTTCTGGGCAACTTCCTCAAGATTTGAAAAGAAATGTCTCTTTAACTTGTTGAAATCAATAACAAAGTCAACCATGATTTTAGTTGTCTTATAAATGCAATTGCTTTACACAAGAGCTAAAATGACCCTGATGTTTAAAAGATCTCTTTTGCATTTATAATTTTGAATATTGCATATATTTATTGACCACTTATTGCATAACACATATTGAACTATCTTGTGATATTATCAACAGAAACAACTGTGTTTATTCTCACCAAAGTATGAGTGAACATGTAGTAAGGCATTAGGCATCCTTTTACCTATCCTTGTCTTCTTCCTAATAATAAAGACTCCTAAGTGGAGGAGTTAAAAAGGAAACAGGTATGTAAGTTACTGCAAAGTTATACTTTATAAATATTCTAACATTAAAATATTTGCAATTGTTGTCACCCATTATAGAATGAATTTGCATACATGTGAAGGTTTTATATAAATCTCAGTAAGTAACTTACAACTACACCCAGCATGGTGTCTGATTTTAAAAAACAAACACATTGTATAACAAGGTCGTAAAGAGGATCTTATTATAGGATAACCTTGAGTCTACTTTACTCAATTTTCTTTGTAGGTAAATCATTTGCAAACATTGGTACTTTAACTCTTATGGGTAACAGATTACTTTTGACACATCAGTGAGTTGCAACACATTGTTTGGTATTCTGAATAAAGTCCAAGGCCTTTTGGCTGGCCTTCAGAAGAAGCTTGATTTTGGTCCCCCTCTCTTGTGAGCATATTTACAATGCTTAAAACAAATGGATCTCTTCACTGTTCTCTAGTTATGCCAGTCTGCATTGCTTTCCTTCATACATAAAGCTAGGCATTGGAGCCAGAATTCAGTCTCAGGCAGGCAATCAGACTTCAGAGTCCAAATATTTTATCCTTTCCCTCCTACTTAGATAGCAAGAGCAGAAATATGTATAAACTTTCTGAAAGGCAGAAAATCTCTTTTGCTTGCCGTTGTCCTAAGTGAAAACATGTTTGTAGCAGGTATACCAGGTATATATTGAAAAGTAGCTTAGCTTTCTAGTACAGTAAAAATGTTAACGCCAATGAAAAATAAATATACGACAGTTTAGATATGCTACATTAGGCATTGTATACAATGTATTTTTAATTAGCTCCTATGGTAAAGCAAACAAAAAGACAAGTGGTGATAAGAAATCAAAGTATATCTGTGATTTAGATTATCTAAATCCTTATCATCTGTGAGAATATAATTTACTGTTTATTATTTCACAAAAGACTGTACATGAGTTCTTACACAGTCATTCCTTCAAATCTGAAAGCAAAACACTGTAAATCTGAATGACTCATTACTAATCTGAAACATTACATTTTTACTGTTCTGTGTATGAAAAGTTTTATCTCTTATATTTCTAGTCATCTGATATTGAAATAAATGCTGGAAATTTTCTCTCTTCATCTATGATATGGAAATATGTCTGGAAATATGATAGTAAAATACCAAAATATCATAATTGATTTTATATACATAACTTCTATCATAATGTTAATCATTGATTGTTGCCCCCAGGCATATCAGCTTTCAACCTATTTTATCCGTTCACTGAGGTAATAAGTTCATAGCATGGATTATGTATACTCAAGGATTATAATTCCTACTGAAATGCATAGACTCTGACTAGTATCATTATAGAATAAAAATTAACACCTATAGACTATTAAACAGCAACATATTGTGAGATTTTGCTCCTATACTCTGTAAATCATACAGAGTATATGAATGATTATTCCCTGCCATTAATCCCTTATACCAAACAGAAGGCTGAATCTTGCCTAATCTACCTGTTAACTGTCTCAGATATACTCCTTAATTTAGAAACTCGGCTGTCTGTCATCAGGTTAGTATAACAGCCTCAGCCTCCTAATTGATACCACTATATTGCATTCTGTTTTCCTCACTGTTACTAGTAATGACCTTTCTGAAGTGTAAATTGAATCATGCCCCTTTCTGTCTTAAATTTCTTTAGTGACCCGTTATCCTGCTTATGGTACAATGAAGGAGAAAACTCTTTAAAAGTGACTTGTAGGCCAGTTGTAACTGATACCTGAATTCCACAGCACTTTTATCTCTGGCTGCTTATTATATGCAAACTATGATTTAGTAAAATTGATGTTCTTTAAATTTTGATTACAATTCTATCTATCTATCTATCTATCTATCTATCTATCTATCTATCTATCTATCCATCTTTTTCTATCATTACTTTTTATTTCTCCTCCCCTTTGTTCATTTTTCAATGTTCCAAAGCCCCAATGTTAACAAAAAAGTCTAACATTTCTTTGCTCCAGCCACTGTTTTCCCTTCCTTGCTGTCATCGTGTGAGAAACACTCTGTTCCATTGATCGAATGAGTCTTCCTCTATAACTCTGTCCAAATGTCATCACAATTCTATTTACAACATACAGTATTCAATTATCTTCAATTCTTTATCTTTCTTTATAGATTTATTCAGAATGACCTGAAATAAACATGCCTTTGAACATTTGTTTCTCAAGAGATAAAACTGGCATGCTTTGTCTGCCATGGCATAACTGCTATCAATACTGCACCTAGCATAAATGCAAATATTCAACAAATGTGAATTCAATAAATAAATCAACCTTATTCTGTTTCAACAATCTAAATGGGAACATTTTGTGGGTTCTCACCCTTAAACATTCATCTGCAGGCAATAATAACGGCTGTGGGAAGGAGCATCAGCATCTCCCAGAGGTGAACACACTTATTCCTTGTCCAAGGCAGAGTCTTTAGTCTTGATACCGAATACACACAACCAATAATGGCTCAGCAAGTTGTATTTATTAAATTGCAGCATATACATACATAATACAGATATATATGTATATAACAATAATAATCAACTTGAGAGTGAAAAGGACATGGGAGAATTTTGATGGGGGATAGCCGGGTAGCTAGCAGAGGCTAGATGGAGGGAAGGAAGAGGGAGAGTGGTATAGCTTTATTTCAACTAATATATATCGATATCTTCCATATCCTACATTTACCTAAGCAAATTTTGTCATTTTTCAGATAGAATTTTTTTTTTTTTTAGCAAACAGGTGAGTTAGACAAATTTCTCCTAAGCCTTACTGCTAGATCTCATAGAGGCATTTCCTCAAGTGAGGCTCCTTCCTCTCTGATGACTCTAGCTTGTGTCAAGTTCACACAGACACACACACACACACACACACACACACACACACACACATACATAAATAAATTAAATAAATAAATAAATAAACTAGCCAGTACATGAGTGATGAGGTCTTCTTTTGGGCATAATATGAAAAAGGAACCACAATTATTACCTATGACTTTTTAAATACATTATTTTAACTTGAAATGAATAAGAAAATACTGATGCTGAATCTTTATCTTGGGAGCATTGGATCTGGATTCTTTTGTAGGGGGCTTACAGAATAGATCTGAGGTGGTCAGGTGGTAAGACTATCTGACAACTTGAAAGTGGGCTGACAAAATGGCATATAATGCATGATCTCCAAGATCAGTACCCTTTAATAACTAGTTCAACACTTTCTATTTCTATTGTGTAGTTCATTTCAAGAAAGTTTGTGTCACCAAGGTCCAGTGCTCCCTATGCTTTCTGGAATGAGTGAGGGGCCTTCATCTACTCTGGAAAAAATGAGTACCTTTTTCTTAGACAGATGCACAGAGAAGACTAACCACTGAACAAATATACATTGGGAGACGGTTTGAGAAATAATAATAAAAAAACCCAGAAATTTTGGCTTACGGCGGCAAAAGACTACCAGGAAAAATTTGTAGCAAATGTCAACCTTCATTAAACTGTCTAAATAGAGGTAGAGAAAACTGTATGGCCATGAGGTTGCTCCACTCCCTTTCAAGTGCCCGACTATTATTTGGGCAAGCTGAGCCTTTCTGTAGCCAAACGATTCTTGGCTCTCCAGGATATCCTTCCATTTGCTAAGGCTATGTCCTCACCAGGCTTGCTAGTTTGCTTCTGTTTCATCAAGCCTGGCTGGTGCCAAAAGAAGGACGTTTCAGAAGTTATCAGCACGCATCATCATTTTGATTTGCCCCTCCCTCCAGGAAATGAGTCCAAGGAAGTAGGTAGTTGTAGGTTGGAACAACAAGCTAATCACAGGCTATGGTGAGGGACAGATGGCCTTCAATCAGTTCCCTGTTTCTGCATTTGTTTATTGGATTTCTTTTGCTCTTTTGGTTTTGGGGTGCCTGTGTGTGTACGTGTGTGTGTACATGTGTGTGTGTGTGTGTGTGTGTGTGTGTTTGTCTTTAATTTTATTTATTTATTTACTCATGTGTCTGTGCTGAACAGACATGGTTAGCTATCCAAAGGTCACTAGGATGTAACTATTTGGCCAGAGCCCAATGTTTCAGCTTTGCCAGGGACACAGTGTTCTACTGTACCTTACCGCTGTCAAAAACATCCAATAAAGCTTGTTTTACTTTCTTTCCTTTTTCATTTTGCCCTCCCTTTTATTTCTTTTTAGCACTCTTTCTGTTCCAGTACTTTAATTGTATCTGTCCTAAATTTTTCTTTCTTCAAATCTTCATCGCCTCTGCTCTTTTCTTATGCTGCTTTTACCCAACCTTGGCTGATTACTTAAGATCAGAAGCAACTCACAATAGCCAGTGGAAAAGCACTGGTTCTGGCAGTTAGTGCAGAAAGTAGGTATGAAGGAGAGCAGAGCTTACAGGTGATTCAAACAGGTGAGAAAACCAAGAATTCTGGCTTGAAAGTTTAGGAACTGTTTGTGGATACAATTATACAGTAGGTGAGGGAAGAAAAGTTTATGAAAGCAGGAGTCAAAAAGAGCCTATGTTTCTTCATGAATTAAGAAGTCAAAGGGGTGGAACTATGCCAAATGGAACAACAATAGGTTTTTAATAAATAGAGGTTTGAAATGGTAGCACAGTTAGCAGAAAAGTGTCTGCACTCTTCTAAAGCAATTCTAATGTCAGTGGAGTTCTTGTTTGCTTCAGCTGGGACAGTGCTGAATTCTCCAAGAGTCCTGCAAATGATCTGGGCTCTACTTAGAAACAACGTCAAAGTCATAGAAAAAGAATCTAAAGGAATTTGAAACACAATTTAAGTCCTGGCCTAGAGGAGAGGAAACAAAAAAGGTAAGCTATTAACATAGCAGGAGTAGTATAGTTTCTGCCTTCAAACACTTAAGATTTGTTATGTGGAACAAAAATGAACATTCACCATGACTCTTGAGTCTAATTTGGGACTAAGGAGGCATAATCTGAGTTTAAGGCAACGTATAGTGAGGGAAAGTTAAGACAGGAATAAATCTGTGACTTCTTTCTTGGAAGAGGAAGAAAAATATGAACCTGTCTGAGAGTCTTTACTTATTTCTTTATTAGTGTCCTGTGAAGACCTTAGAGTATCAGACAAGGTTTTCACAGAGACAGTAAAGATTTGAAAATTAGAAACCTGGGATGAAGGGATCTTTCAGAATTTAAAAAGCATGCACTTTCTCTTGCAGAAGAAAATAATTTGGCCCCTAAGAACCCATGTCAGACAGCTCACAACCTTAAAAGATTCTATACCGCTGTCCTTTGCGGGCACTTGCTATGTCAAAGACAATGACCACAAACTAATAGAAATGGACCTGCCTCTGTCTCTCCAGCTCTAGGATTAAAGCTGTGTACCTCTATATCTGGCCTAATAATAGAATTTTTATAAATACATTTTCCTCTATCTCTTCCTCTAGAATTATGATTCTACTTCCATTAATAACTCTGGAAATTCCCCTAGAAATTGTGTCTAGATAAACATATTACAACTATTTGGGTTTTTTGTATGATTGTCTATGCTAGAAAATGTCAATATCATTTAAAGAAAAACTAAGTGACTGGAGAATGTTTATGTTCTCTTCAAGCCATTCTGGACCTGTGTGAAGTTAGGTTAACTAATAAATGTTGCATTGTTCAATAAAGCCTATTGTTGAGAACCTACTGCAAAGCATCCAAAGAAAA
Source organism: Myodes glareolus (assembly GCF_982192425.1). Lineage (NCBI taxonomy): Eukaryota > Metazoa > Chordata > Mammalia > Rodentia > Cricetidae > Myodes > Myodes glareolus. The sequence continues at coordinate 86,500,299 of NC_142053.1, read as the reverse complement.
TCTTCTATGGGAACTAGCACTCTAAGTTTTTCTCGGCTCCAGAGATAAATAAACAAATGGATACAATGGATTAGTGGCATTATTATCAGGACATATACTTCCAAATACAGAAAATAAAGATCCTGAATCTGTTTGCAATGCATTTGACCCATCCAGATTTTCAAGCATGGTGCCTACAAAATCAAAACTACCCACTGACAAATGGCACAAGAAAGCTCTCATAATTTTGTTCTTTGGGTGTTGTGCTGCCATAATTTGTGTTAACTTGGCATAGGCTAGAGTCATCTGAAAAGAGGGAACCCAAAATAAGGAAATATCTCCATAAGACTAGGATCTAGTTAAGCTGGTAGAGCATTTTCTTGGTCATTGATGGATGTGGAAGTGTTCAGCCCATGTACATGGGGTTATCCCTGGGCTGGTAGTCCTAGGTTCAATATGAAAGCAGGCTGAGCAAGTCATGGGGAGCAAGCCAGTAAGCAGCACTCTTTCATGGCCTCTGCACAAGTTTTTGGATCTGAGATGATTAAGGTTTCGGCCCTGTTTGAATTCCTGTCCTGAATTCTCCCAATGATGAAGAATTCTGTGTAAGAGTAAGCCAATAGACTTTTTCCTCACCCAAGTTGCTTTGCTTGTAGTGTTTCATCACAGCAGTAGAAAGCCTAAGAGAGTTATATCTCCACTCATAATCAAGAAAATCAATGGGGAATGGGCCCTAAAGCAAAAAGTGAAAGATTTGTAATTCAGGCCATCATTTTACATTTTTACAAAAATTAATCTTGGAATTACTTTCTAGAGAGACTACATTAGTGACTGAGAAGGCAGTGAGTATAGCATATTAAAATTTTCTAGCACACATCTGTAAAAACTTAACTACAAGAGGGGAAGCATGAGTGAAATTAGATAAATACTAAGATTTCTGATGCTCAATGTTCAATGGAATGCATTACAGTTTGATTCAACAAACAATAGTACATGCAACATGTATACTGGTGTCTAGAACTGTCAAGAAATGAAAGAAGCAGCAGGTAAGAGTAAAATTAGCTTTGCAAACATATCATCCAAAAGATATTACAAACAGGGAAATTAATATCACCAGAATATAGTCTTACCATTAAATGGTGTTATGGCAGGAGAAATTTAAGATTAAGTTGATGAGATGATTCAGAAAGACTACTCAAAAGCCTCTAACAAAGGCAGACATGGTTATGCATGACTTTAATCCCAGTCCTTGGAAGACAGAGGCAGGTGGATCTCTGTGAGTTGGAAGCCATCATGCTCTACAGAGTGAGTTCAGTACCAGGACACCCAAGGCTGATAACAGAGAAACCCTGTCTCAACAAAAAGCAGAATGTAGGCAGTTCTTCCCAGAGAGGTGAGTGGGTGCTAGCCTGGGCAGCCTGCCTGCCTGTCTGGGAAGGGAGCACAGCCCTCCCCCCCTCAGCTTCTGCGGCAGGGTCTTCGGTGTTCCAAGGGACCCCTCCCCTCCCCCCACTGCTGCGGGCCCTTTGTCTCCTGAGTCCTGGGAAGACCAGCTAGCCCTGTTGCCCTGCTGAGCAGTTCTTCCCAGAGAGGTGAGTGGGTGCTCACCACTGCCCAGGAAGAGAGCACAGCCCCCCCCCAGCATCTGCAGCAGGGTCTTTGGTGTTCCAAGGGACCCCTCCCCTCCCCCCACTGCTGCGGGTCCTTTGTCTCCTGAGTCCTGGGAAGACCAGCTAGCCCTGTTGCCCTGCTGAGCAGTTCTTCCCAGAGAGGGCTGAGGAGCTCTATCCAGAGAGTGCTGTGAAGTCCTACCCAGAGAGTGCTGAGGAGTTCTATCCAGAAAGTGCTGAGGAGTTTCATCCAGAGTGGAAGAGATGGGCAGGCGCCAATGCAAGAATTCCTCCAACAACCTGAAAGGCAACATGACACCGCCAGAATCCAGGGAGCTCGAAACTAGAAGAATTGAACACCCTACGCCAGAAGAAATAGAAGAAATTGACTCTAAGCGCTTCTTTATGAAAATAATAGAAGAAATTAAACAGGAGGTGAAAATCTGCCGTAAAGAAATGGAAGATAAGTATAACAAAAAAAAATTGAGGAAATGAGTAAAGAAATGGAAGAGAAATATACCAAAAAGTTTGAAGAAATGAGTAAATCCGTAAATGAAATTCTGGGAAACCAAGAAAAAACAATCAAACAGGTAATAGAAACAGTTCAAGATTTGAAAACTGAAATGGAGTCAATGAAGAAATCACAAACCGAGGGCCGGCTGGCTATCGAAAATCTGGGTAAACGAACAGAGACTTCAGAAACAAGCTTAACCAATAGAATACAAGAGATAGAAGAAAGAATCTCAGACTCTGAGGACACCATAGAGAAATTAAACACTCTGTCCAAAGAAAACAGCAAATCCAACAAATTCTCATCACAAAACATTCAGGAACTGTGGGACACAATAAAAAAACCAAATCTAAGAATAATAGGAGTAGAAGAAGGAGAAGAATTGCATTTCAAGGGTCCAGAAAATATACTCAACAAAATTATAGAAGAAAACTTTCCCATCCTAAAGAACGATATTCCTATGAAGGTTCAAGAAGCATACAGAACACCGAATAGACTGGATCAGAAAAAAACATCCCCTCGTCATATAGTAATCAAAACACAAAGCATTCAGACTAAAGAAAGGATATTGAAAGCTGCAAAGGAAAAAGGTCAAGTAACTTATAAAGGTAAACCTATCAGACTTACACCAGACTTCTCTATGGAAACCATGAAAGCCAGAAGGTCCTGGATAGAGGTACTGCAGAAACTAAGAGACAATGGATGCAAACCCAGACTACTTTACCCAGCCAAGCTATTGTTCACTATCAACGGAGAAAACAAAATATTCCAGGATAAAAACAAATTTAAACAATACGTAGCTACTAATCCAGCCTTACAGAGAATACTAGAAGGAAAATCACAACCCAAGGAATCCAACATTCCCAACACTGCCTACATTAACTCAGACATTTAGCGACCCTCCACAAGCACAACTCAAAGAAGGAAAACACATACACGCTACTACCCAAAAAAATGACCGGAGTCATCAATCACTGGTCATTAATATCACTTAATATCAATGGTCTCAACTCACCTATAAAGAGGCACAGACTTAGAGATTGGATACGAAAACAGGATCCAACATTCTGCTGTCTACAAGAAACACACCTCAACCACAAAGACAGACACCTACTCAGAGTAAAGGGTTGGGAAAAGGTTTTCCAAGCAAATGGACCTAAGAAACAAGCGGGTGTGGCCATTCTAATATCTAACAAAATCGACTTCAAACTAAAATCAATCAGAAGAGATGGAGATGGACATTTCATACTCATAACAGGAACAATTCATCAGGAAGAAGTCTCAATCTTGAATATCTATGCCCCTAATATAAAGGCACCCACATATGTAAAAGAAACTCTTCTAGAACTCAAGGCAGTCATCAAACCACACACACTAATAGTAGGAGACTTCAACACTCCTCTCTCACCAATGGACAGGTCAATCAGAGAGAAACCTAACAGAGAAATAAGAGATTTACTGGAGGTACTGAATCAAATGGACTTAACAGACATCTATAGAACACTCCACCCAAATAGGAAAGAGTATACCTTCTTCTCTGCAGCTCATGGAACCTTCTCGAAAATTGACCACATACTTGGTAACAAAGCAAACTTCCACAGATACAAAAAAATATTAGTGACCACCTGTGTCTTGACAGATCACCATGGATTAAAATTAGAATTCAACAACAATGGTACCCCCATGAAGCCAACAAACTCATGGAAGTTGAACAGTCAACTACTAAATCACCCCTGGGTCAAGGAAGAAATAAAGAAAGAAATTAAAGCCTTCCTTGAATATAATGAAAAAAAAGACACAACGTATTCAAACCTATGGGACACAATGAAAGCAGTGCTAAGAGGAAAGTTCATAGCACTAAGTGCCCACCTAAAGAAAACAGAGAAAGCACACATTGGAGACTTAACAACACACTTGAAAGCTCTAGAAAAAAAAGAAGCTGATTTACCCAGGAGGAGTAGAAGACTGGAAATAATCAAACTGAGGGCTGAAATCAACAAAATAGAAACACAGAAAACAATTCAAAGAATCAATGAAGCAAAAAGCTGGTTCTTGGAAAAAATTAACAAGATTGACAAACCCCTATCCAAACTAATCAAACGGCAGAGAGAGAACTTGCAAATTAATAGGATCAGAAATGAAAAGGGGGACATAACCACAGACACAGAGGAAATACAGAGAATCATTAGATCTTACTATGAAAGTTTATATGCCACAAAGTTGGAAAATGTAAAAGAAATGGACATTTTTTTAGATAAGTACCATATACCAAAGTTGAACCAAGACCAGGTGAACAATCTAAATAGACCTGTTAGTCGTGAAGAACTAGAAGCTGTTATCAAAAATCTCCCTACCAAAAAAAGCCCAGGACCAGATGGTTTCAATGCAGAATTCTACCAGAACTTCCAGGAAGAGCTAATACCTATACTCCTTAATGTATTCCACAATATAGAAAAAGAAAAGTCACTGCCAAACTCCTTTTATGAAGCTACAGTCACCCTAATACCAAAACCACACAAAGACACAACCAAGAAAGAGAATTACAGGCCAATCTCACTCATGAACATCGATGCGAAAATTCTCAATAAAATACTGGCAAACCGAATCCAAGAACACATTAGAAAAATCATCCATTATGATCAAGTAGACTTCATCCCAGAGTTGCAGGGATGGTTCAACATACGCAAATCTATCAATGTAATCCATCATATAAATAAACGGAAAGAAAAAAATCATATGATCATTTCATTGGATGCTGAAAAAGCGTTTGACAAAATTCAACACCCTTTTATGATAAAGGTGTTGGAGAGAGTGGGGATACAAGGATCATACCTAAATATAATAAAAGCAATATACAGCAAGCCGACAGCTAACATCAAATTGAATGGAGAGAAACTCAAAGCCTTTCCACTAAAATCAGGAACACGACAAGGCTGTCCACTCTCTCCATACCTCTTCAATATAGTGCTTGAAGTTCTAGCAATAGCAATAAGACAACATAAGGGGATCAAGGGGATTCGAATTGGAAAGGATGAAGTGAAACTTTCGTTATTTGCAGACGATATGATAGTGTACATAAGCGACCCCAAAAACTCTACCAAAGAACTCCTACAGCTGATAAACACCTTTAGTAACGTGGCAGGATACAAGATCAACTCCAAAAAATCAGTGGCACTCCTATACACAAAGGATAAAGAAACGGAGAGGGAAATCAGAGAAACATCACCTTTCACGATAGCCACAAACACCATAAAATATCTTGGGGTTACTCTAACCAAGGATGTGAAAGACCTATTTGACAAGAACTTTAAGCCTTTGAAAAGAGAAATTGAGGAGGATACCAGAAAATGGAAAGACCTCCCCTGCTCTTGGATTGGGAGAATCAACATAGTAAAAATGGCAATTCTACCAAAAGCAATCTACAGATTCAATGCAATCCCCATCAAAATCCCATCAAACTTCTTCACAGACCTTGAGAGAACAATAATTAAGTTTATATGGAAAAACAAAAAACCCAGGATAGCCAAAACAATCTTATACAATAAAGGAACTTCTGGAGGCATTACTATCCCTGACTTCAAACTCTATTACAGAGCTACAGTATTGAAAACAGCTTGGTATTGGCATAAGAACAGAGAAGTCGACCTATGGAATCGAATAGAAGACCCAGATACTAACCCTCAAACCTACGAACACCTAATTTTTGACAAGGGAGCTAAAGGTATACAATGGAAGAAGGAAAGCGTCTTTAACAAATGGTGCTGGCATAACTGGATGTCAACCTGTAGAAGAATGAAAATAGATCCATATCTATCACCATGCACAAAACTCAAGTCCAAATGGATTAAAGACATCAACATCAATCTGTCCACTTTGAACCTGATAGAAGAGAAAGTGGGAAGTAGTCTACAAGATATAGGCACAGGAGGCCACTTCCTAAGTAGGACCCCAGCAGCACAGACAATAAGAGAAACAATGAATAAATGGGACCTGCTGAAACTGAGAAGCTTCTGTAAAGCAAAGGACACTGTCAGTAAGACAAAAAGGCTGCCTTCTGACTGGGAGAAGATCTTCACCAACCCCTCATCAGACAAAGGTCTGATCTCCAGAATATACAAAGAACTCAAGAAACTAGACACTAAAACTCTAATTAACCCAATTAAAAAATGGGGTACTGATCTGAACAGAGAATTCACAACAGATGAACTTCGAATGGCCAGAAGACACTTAAGGTCATGCTCAACCTCCTTAGCGATCAGGGAAATGCAAATCAAAACCACTTTGAGATACCATCTTACACCTGTCAGAATAGCTAAAGTTAAAAACACCAATGATAACCTATGCTGGAGGGGATGTGGAATGAGGGGAACACTCATCCATTGTTGGTGGGAATGCAAACTTGTGCAGCCACTTTGGAAATCAGTGTGGAGGTTTCTCAGGAAACTGGGAGTCAACCTCCCTCAGGACCCAGCAATTCCTCTCTTGGGAATATACCCTAGAGATGCCCAAACATACTACAAAAGCGTTTGTTCAACTATGTTCATAGCAGCACTATTTGTAATAGCCAGAACCTGGAAACAGCCTAGGTGCCCCTCAATAGAAGAATGGTTTAAAAAGGTGTGGAACATATACACATTAGAGTTTTACTCAGCGGTAAAAAATAATGACATCTTGAATTTTGCATGCAAATGGATGGACATAGAAAACGCTTTACTGAGTGAGGTAAGCCAGACCCAAAAAGAGGAACACGGTATGTATTCACTCATAAGTGGATTCTAACCATAATTAAAGGTCTTTGAGCCTATTATTCGTGATCCTAGAGAAGCTAAATAAGAAGACGAACCTGATGAAGATTATTTACCTATCCGCCAGGAGGTAGGAAATAGTCAAGAGTCCCAGGTAACCTTGGGTGCATGGGGGGGGTGGGAGGGTTGATGGAAGGGGAGAGGGTTAGAGAGAAGGGAGTAGGGGAGGAATGGAGAAAGCTCGGTTGACCGGGATGGGGGGAAGGGAGGAAGGATGAATGTGGGATCAGGGAAGAATATATTTCAACTAAGGGAGTCATATTAGAGTTTACAGGAAACTTGATTATATATGGGATCCCAGGTCCAAGGAGAGATCCCCAGATTGTTCTCTGGACAGAGGAGGGGGTGCCTGAACCGGCCTTGGCCCGTGACCATACTGATGAATATTTTGCTTATCACCATAGATCCCTCATCTGACGTTGGATGACGATACAGATGGAGGCCCGCGTTGGAGCACCGAACTGAGCCCCCCAAGATCCAAACGAGGAGCAAAAGGAGGAAGAAAATGACGAAGGACTGCGAGGGATACTATCACCCACTGATACAAGGGGTCGGATCTAATGAGAGTTTACCAAGGCCAGATGGACCGTGACTGAACGAGCATGTGATCCAACCAGATTCTCTGAATGTGGCCGGATTTTCTGAATGTGGCTGGCCTGCAGTCTTTCCGAGAAGCCATTGACAATGACACTGGGACTGGTTTCCTCTGCATATACTGGATTTTTGGGATCCAGTCTGTTTGGATGCTCACCTTCCTGGACCTGGAGTGAGGGGGGAGGAACTTGGACTTCCCACAGGGCAGGAGACCCTGACTTCCCTAGGGGACAAAGAGGGAGGAGGAGAGGGAGGGGGGGAGTGGGAGGGTGTTGGGAGGAGGGGCGTAAATGGAAACTTTTTATAATTTAATAAAATTACAAAAAAAAAGCAGAATGTAAGCAAGAAAGGAAGGAAGAAAGAAAAGAAAGAAAGGTAGGAAGGAAGAAAGGTGTGAAGGAATGAAGGAATAAAATAAAAAGTAAAAATTAAAAAAACTAATACACTCAAACTCATAAAATATTCTATGTGTAAAAATAAAAAAAAACAATCACTCCCATATTGGATACAAGAAAATCAAATGTAAGGCATAGAGTAAATGAGGTTAGAAGGTTAGAAAAAGGGCTGCTTTTAATAACTTCAGGATAATTCCTTTAAAGAAAGATTTCTTCATTTAAAGGACAAAAGGTAGATTTATTGACATTCGAAACAGGCATTTATCTGAAAACATGGTTAGTTACCACTCATGAAGTTGTTTAATCAGCAGTTGTAGACATCAAGCAGTGATGTTTCTTACTTGAGAGGTTTGATGAGTTTGGCTGCCTTCCCACTAATGACTGAATATGATTCAGTAATTCTTAAGTAAATTTTGTATCTCCCACAAACTAGTACAATTTCTTTAAGAGCACAGAAGTGTGACTTTTAAGTCTGTTTCTTAATTAATGTCACACCAGGATATAGGAACATCTTGAAGACATAATAATGTGAGCTAATAACCTCAGCTAATTATTATATTGTGAAATTTTTTTCCTATTATATATAATAATTGTGTAGATCAGTATTATGAAAAACTCAAATCACATATTAAATTTTCTAGATGTAACATTTAAAAATGAAAAGAAATTAGAGAAAGGTAATGAAATAATAATGCAATTTATTTTACTCTATAAAACAAAATATTTACATATACCTAATATTTTAAGATAGTAAGATAATATTTTATGATTTTTGGCATACTATGTCTTTTAAATTGGTATATAACTCATAATAACTACAACACAATTCAATGAAGATCAGCTATATTCTAAGAGTGTTTTAGCCATATATGGTTACTAGTTACTGTATTAAAAAAATCTTCAAGTTTGTATGGGAGACCAACAAAGAATGCGAAATGTCTTAGTTAAGGTCTCTCTTGCTTTAAAAACGCACCAAGACCACAGAACTCTTACAAAGAAGAACATTTAATTGGACAGCTTACAGTTCAGAGGATCAGTCCATTAGTACCATGGTGGGATATGGAAGTGTGCAAGCAGATATGGTGCTGAAGAAAGAGTCAAGAATCCTACAGAAAGTGGTCTGAGACACTAGATGTGGTTTGAGTGTATATGAGACTTCAAAGTCCACTCCCACAGTGACATACTTCCTCCAACAAGGCCATACCTACTCCATTAGAGCCACATCACCTAATAGTGCCACTTCCTATGAGCTTATGGGACCTAGTGACATTTAAACTACCACTCTAAATAATAAAAAGAACTTCTAAAACAAATCCATATTTCAAGGTGTATTACAGTGCTGTAGTAATAAAAGCATCATGGTGTTGGTATAAAAACATATGTAATTATCAATGAAACAGAACTGAAGATATATACATAAATATAGACCACTATTGATAACAGATTTTTGAAAAAAGAAGCCAAAAATACACACTGGAGAAAAGACAGTATCTTCAAACAGTGGTGCTGGTCACACTCGGTAGCTTAATGAAGAAGAATGAAAGCAAAACCATATCTATTACTCTGTAAAAAAAAATCAATTCCACATGAATCAAGTACATAAGGCAAGATATGTTGAATCTGACTGAAGAGAAAGCAGTGAATAGGCATAAACTTATTGGCACAGGTAGGACTTTGTGAACAGTATACTAAAACTAATAATGGTTAAGTGTGATCCCATGAAGCTAAAAAGCTACTGTACAACAAAGGACACCATCATTCAAGCAAAGCATCAGACTACAGAATGGAAATATTCTTCACCAATTATACATTTGACAAAGGGTTGGTGTTTCTAGACTATATAAAGACCTAAAAATCTAAACAGCACTAAGACAACCACTCTATTCAAAATGGGGAATAATACTAACAAAAGAGTTCCTAAAAGATGAAACACAAATGGCTGAGAAACAGTTAAATGATGTTCAACATCTTTAGCCATCTGGAAAATTCAAATTGAAACTATGTTGTGATTTCATCTTACCCTACTCAGAATGGCAAAGATTAAAAATAAATACTTCTCAGGATGATGAGGATTCAGGGAATGGGTAACTCTTGTTCTTTACTGGTAAGGGTACAAACTGGTACACCCACCATGGAAATTAGTGTAGATGATCCTCAAACTTCTTAAAAATACACCTATTATAACATCCAACTATTTCACTACTGAAAATCCTCCAAACAGACTCTTCTTTTTCTATAGTTACTTGATAGACCATGTTCATTGCTGCCCTGTTCATAATAGCCAGAAATTTGAACCAGCCTAGATGGCCATCAACTGACAAATGGATAAGGAGACTGTGGGATACGTATATAATATTATTCAGATATTAAAAATGAAATTATGAAACTTTCAGGTAAATCAATCAAGCCAGAAACAGTTCTCATTAGTGAGGTGACGCACACAAAAGAAAAATATTGTATGCATTCTCTTATATGTGGATGTTAGCTTTAAAACTTAAAATATGTGTATTTTGATCAGACTAACCATAGAGGTTAGTTATATGACAAGGGAGCAGAGCAGAGATGGTATCTTACAAAGAAGAGGAAATAGAGCATAGTTTTATAAAAAGATAAAGGGGAAACTAAAATAGGAACAGTTGAATGAGGACAGGGATGGGAAGACAGAAGAAAGAAAGTAATGAGGGGTGAAAAAACTAATACTAAAGGCTGTTTTTAAAAGCCACATGGAAACATACTCCTTTAGCAATTTACTAAAATACATACATATCTTTAAGGCATTCAAATACAGTCACTTTTTTTTTATCCATTCTTCGATCGAGGGGCATTTAGGTTGTTTCCAGTTTCTGGCTATGACAAAGCTGCTATGAACATAGTTGAGCACATGTCCTTGTGGCACGATTGAGCATCCTTTGGATATATCCCCAAAAGTCGTATTACTGGGTCTTGAGTAAGGTTGTTTCCTAATTTTCTGAGAAATCGCCACACTGACATCCAAAGGGTTGTTCCAGCTTGCACTCCCACCAGCAATTCAGAAGTGTTCCCTTTTCCACAACCTCTCCAGCATAAGTTGGCATCAGTGTTTTTTATCTTGGCCATTCTTCCAGGTGTAAGATGGAATCTCAGAGTTGTTTTGATTTGCATTTCTCTGATGACTAAGGAAAAAACAAAACAACAAACAAATAAACAGAAACAAATATAGTCACTATATAATGGGAAAGAAACTGTCCAAACTAGATATCTAATGCTGTTAAGTAAACACCCCAGTGTCCGGAATGGGTTATATTTTTTAAGTCATTGGCCTTAGACACATCCCTCAAAACAATATAAGTTATTGTCAAGGCTATTAATTACCCTCCACAACTCGAACTTAAGGCCCTGATGAAGACATGTACCTCTTATGTTTGTCATTGAATATGAAGAAGTTGAGCTCTTGTTCAACTAGAAGCTTCACCCCTTCCATTATTCGTGGAGCTTGAAGATACTTTAAATGATGCAGAAAGATAAAAGCAATCATCAGTATCATCCCCCTAGCTACAAACCCTGCAACCTGCAATAATCACTTTCCAATTTGATTTAAGATCAAATCCAGGGGACAGAACCCATACCTGACACTATGAAAGTTGTTAGGAACATGAGTCTATATAGTCTGTGTGACGTGGGGAAACTCTACTACTATTATATCATTGGAAGAAAAGAACAACAAGAAAATGTTTCCTGATGACCTATTGCTATACCCGTAGATCAGTCAATCCTTCTCAGACAAGTTTCTTCAAACAGTAGGTGAAAAATCAGTCAGAGAATCATGATGCGACAATATGTGCAGCCTTCAGTCCCCAAATGGATGTCTTTGTCAAACTGCTTCCCACAAGGCTTCAGAATGTGTGCAGAAGAGGGAGTGGAGAGACTGTAAGAGCAGTGGCTGCCGATGAATGGAAGGAAACAGTAACTTTCAGAGACAGCAGGGCTAATACACATATGAACTCACAGAGACTGGGACAGCACACAAATGATTTTCATAGCTTAAAACCACTCAAAATTTCAGCACTGAGAAGTTGACACCAAGTTCCATCCCTTTCCAATAAGCTATTTGTAATTGATACCTACTGGGAAACAACCACACTCCAGGATAGGATTCAGGCCCAATAGTAGTAGCCCAGCATAAGACAGACTCCGTGTTTCTGTGTGTCTGTGTCTGTGTGTGTACTCACTTTTTGTGTTTGTTTTGGTAATTTTTGTCTCACACAGTGTTTTGTTTTGCTTTGGTTTTTTTGTTTCTTCTTTCCTCTCTATTGTTAATATTATTTTTTATAGAGTGATGATAAAGTGGATGGGTGGGGACATAGGGAGGATCAGAGGAGAGTTAGGGCAGGGGAAGAATATGATCAAAATATAATATATGAAAAATGGAAGACATTAGTTTCATAGTCTATTTATCAAATTATACCCTTGATTCTTTTCTTAGGCAATATGTACTGATTATAGTTTCCCCTCACTCTACATCTTCCAGTTCCTCTCTACTTCCCTTCATGTTCAGATCCACTACCTTTCTGTTTCTTATGCTTCTAACAGATAATGGAAAAATAAAACATAATGTAATATAATAAGATAAAACAAAAATCATCGTACCGAAGTTGGACAAGGAAAACCAACAGAAGGAAAAGAGCCCCAAGAGAAGTCATAAGGATCAGAGATCCACTCCTTCACACACTAGGGAGACCCATAAAAACATAAACTGAAGGCTATAATATATGTGTAGAAGACCTGTTACTGACCTTGTATGCCCTATGCTTCCTACTTTATTCTCTGTGAGTTTGTATGAGCTTTTCTAGGTTGATTTAGTTAGAAATTGTTTCCCTGGTATTCTCCATCTCGTCTGGCTCACTGATTCCTTCTGCTTCCTCTTTCACTGAATTCCATGAGCCCTGAGGAGAGGAATTTGATGAAAACATCCCTTTTAGAGCTGAGTGTTCCAAGCTCTCTAAGTTTCTGTAAAATGTCTGGTTGTGGGTCTCTCCATTTGTTCCTATGTGATGCAGGAGGAAGCCTCTCTGACAATGGCTGAATAAGGCACTGGTCTGAGTGTACTAGCTAGATTTATGTCAACTTGACATAAGCTATGGTCATCTGAGAGGAGAAAACCTCAACTGTTAATATGCCTCCATAAGATTGTGCTGTGGGCCAGTCTGTAGAGCAATTTCTTAATTAGTGACTGATGGAAGAGGGAACTATCCATTGTGAGTGGAGCCATCTTTGGGTGGGTGATCCTGGGTTCTATAAGAAAACAGGCTGAGCAAGCCAGTAAGCCTCACTCCTCCATAGTCTCTGCATCAGCTCCTTGCTCCAGGACCCTGCCCTGTTGAGTTTCTCTTCTGACTTTCTCCAGTGATGAACAGTGATCTGCAAGTGTAAGCAAACTATACTCTTTCATCCTCAACCTGCTTTTTGGTCATGGTGTTTCATTGCAGAAATAGAAACACTACGTCAATGAGTATAGCAGAATATAATTAGGTATTGTTTATACAATTTAACCTGTCCAAATATTCTCGATATGTGGCCTCTTACTGGATCATTGTCAACTTAGCAATCATTCCAATATCAGAGAAAATTGACTCTCCCTCTCCCAGAAGCTAACAACTTCCACTGGTTCCCAAATGAAGGATGAGAATCTAAGTCAACTTTATCACTCAATACTAGGATTTGGTGTGGCTTGAGAATGAACAGGTGTTGTGTATGTTTTCAAATCTACCAGGGACTCATACATTTAGTTACCACTCTAAGTTTGGAAACCTGTTTTCTTGTTGTCATTGGTCACATCTGAGTTTTCCACTCATCTTACACCCTCTTCTGCAACGATACCTAAGCCTTGGGAGTTGGGTGTAGCATAGATTTTCCATTAAGTTTGAAAATTCTATGTCTCTTACTCTCTACACCTTGGATAGTTGTGGGTCTTTCTCTTCATCCACTATGTGTTGCAAAAAGAGGCACTCTGACTGGGCAGTGGTGGCATATAACTTTAATCCCAATACTCAGGAGGCAGAGGCAGGCAGATCTCTATGAGTTCAAGACCAGCCTGGTCTACAAGAGCTAGTTCCAGGACAGGCACCAAAAGCTACAGAGAAACCTTGTCTTGAAAAAACAAAAACAAAAAAAGAAGCACTCTGATGAGGATTGGAAGATGAATTAATCTATGATCTTAATTTATGCATTAATGTATGAGTATAGAGATAAATCATTTGGAGTCAGTTTAACACTAAATTCATTTAGCACAATAATAGAGTAGTAGGACTTCTCATATGGCCTATGACCTGTTTATTCATAGATTGTCAACCCAATAATGGCTCCAGGTATATGTTTCATCTTCTAGAGTGGGACATATATTCAATCAGAAAGTGACCAATTACTTCCATGGTATCCTTGCCACCATTGCACATGTTTTTCCTGGCCTGTCCTTATTGTAGCTTGCAGGGATCATGCCTGGGTAAGATTTATGATTACTTTTATCCTCTTGTGGTGTGCAAGTGCTTTCCAGCACCATGAAAGCTAACCAGTAGAAATGAACCTTCCAGGACAAAACCAGTTGATTTCTCCATGTTCTCTAACCCAGTGATGGGTGTCTTCAGCATTGGAGCCTTACTACAAAGTTCTAAAGGGTAATCAATAACATAGGCAGTAACCTGTAATATTTGGGGATGTTGTACAGGAATATCCTTAGAGCCAAGCTGCTGTAATTTTCAGGAGATAAGTTTGACCTGGTTGTAAAAGATCCTCATTCCTGTGCTTGTTGTCTGTTCATCTTCGCTCTTGGAAGGAGGGGACCAAGGAGAATCCTTAGACTCTCACCCAAGTATCCAGTCACCCCTCTCAAACAGTTGTATGCAATAAATCATGCATTAATTGCATGTGGCTTCAAGTTAACTGAGAATCATTGAAGGATAAAGGTGAATAAAATTAAAGGAGATAATTCTACCTACACATCTATGAAGAAGGTATCGTCTATGTTAAATAAAGATTTTCCAGTGTGGTGGCTTTAAGGTTATCTATGCTCCAGCCCCAAACTACTCACCTTCTGCTCTATAAATAAGCTTGATAAAGTCATTGTTACTGCAGAGTAACTTTGATGGAATGATATCTTAGTTTGTCAATGAGGCAGTAGGAGAATGAGTAGACATTATTTATATCTTGTTAATGAGGAAAATTTCAGCTAAGGAGTTAGCAAAGTAAGAGTTGGCTGTGACTTGCTTCTTTCTCTCTCTGATCTTTCAGCGTTTACCTCAATATCTGGCTCCAGGTGTTTATTAGTAAGATCAATTAGAATTCAAGCAATGGATTGTAGCAGCAGGACAACTCTAGGAATTCTCTGGTCAACAACACAAAATGAACAACTCATACCAAGCACTGGGATTTTTATTTATTATCCTGAAGAGTGGAGTAGAGCATGGGCATCCTGACCTTGCGTAAATTTATTTTATTTTTAACTATTATTATGTGTGTATGTGTTCATATCTGGTTCTTCTATTTTATTCCATTGGTGTATATATATATGGTTTTGCCAATATCATACAGTTTTTATTAATATACCTCTGTAATATATCCGGAAATAAAAAATGGTAATCCCTCCAGTATGGTTCATTTTTTTGTTCAGGATTGATGTGACTATACAAGATATTTTGTAATACCATATAATTTTTCAGTATTTTTTCTGTTTTTATGAAGACTGTTGTGGGTATTTTGATTGGGGTTGCATTTGAACCAAATTGCTTTTGGTAGAATGGTAGGTTCACAATATCAGTTCTATTGAAACATGTACTTGGACCATTTTATTTTATCTTCCTCAATTTTTTTCTTCAGAGATTTGAAGTTTTCATTGTATTTGTCTTTCTTCTTGGTTAGGGTTTTTCCAAGATAGTTTATCACCTTCGAGTCTTGTGTAAATGTGAGTATGTCTATGGTCTAGTTTCGTAACATTATTTTTGTTGGTGTGCAGAAAGGCAACTAATTTCTGTAAGTGGATTTTGTATCCTGAAACTTTCCTGAAATTTTTGATTATTTAATGGCAGTTTTCTGGAGGATATTTTGGCTCTGTTATATATAATACCATATTGCTTACACATGAGACTCATTTGACTTCTTTTTCCTAGTTCTATCCAATATATTTCTTTCTCATGCTTGATTGATGCAGCCAGTATTTCCAGCACCATACAGAAATGGAGTGGGAATAATGGGCATCCCTGTATCATTCCTGATTTTAATAGGATAAAATCAAGCATTTTTTTCCTTTAAAATCTTGAGGGTGGGTTTGCCATATATAGTCTTTATTACTTTAAATGTATTCCCTTCAGATACTCTAGGACTTTATCATGAAAGTATGTTGAATTTTTTTAAAGACCTTTTTTGCATCTATTGAGATTTTAATGCTTCTTTTGTTTTTACATAGAAGTCTATTATTTCTTACACTTACTGACTTGCATATACTGAACCAACCCCATATTTCAGATATAAAACCAAAATGATTAAAGTGGATTATTCAACCTGATATATTTAATTAAACTGCATCAAGGTGGATTAAATAAAAGGCAAATTACCCAAAAATTATTTTTAAGAATAAAAGTATTATTTAAATGGCGCAACAAACCGTTGAATAAATTTAGACAAATTATTTATAAAGATACAGGTGTTTTGAAAAGGAATCAAACAGAACCCTTGAAAAAAAGCTTAATGTGTCAAAGAAGGCTCATTATAAAGTTCTACTAAATGACAAGATTTAGCCTTCCAATGAAAATGATGCCTTGCAGGCAAGGTTCATGGGTAATCACACTAAGAAAATAATAAGTAAAGGGTCATTATGATTATGACGTTCAAAACCTAGGGTACTCAACAAAAACACAAATTTATGAAAAATGTATATGTACCAAAAAGAGACAAAGAATTCAAGTACTAGAAAAACAAGTTCAAGAATATATCAAAAGATAATTTAGCATGTTCAAGTCCAGTTAATTGCAAGGAAGTTCAGCATACATAAATGGTACATTGAAATTAATCAAAAATAATAAATGAGAGAAGAACAGGTGAGTGACTCACCTACCTACCAGCAGATTGGTCCCACTCCCCAGGTTGTGTTAAGAAAGTTCCATTCCACAGACCCTGCCACAACTTATCACTGCCACCACTGTTAGGACCTGTCCCCACCCTAATGGATTCCCACTGCTCAGGTGTAGACTACACCAGTGAGAAGAACAGATACCCCCTGCTACACTAAAGGCCAAGCGAACTACAAGAATGCCAGCTGCTAACTTGGACAGAGACTCCCTACTAGATCAGAGATCACGCCAGCTGCCAGTAATCCAGACCACAGACTAGAAAGTCAAATGAAAACAGAAACTGAGAGCAAAACACTCATTCAAGAAAGACAAACTCAGAAATCAGGACCTAAAATGAGTGTTAGAATACAATCAATAACAGTCATGGCAATTTGGCATGACCAGAGCCCACTATCCTACAATGGATTAGGACCTGTCATGGAAATTGACTAGTGGAAGTGTTTATATGTTTGGGGTTTCACATAAGTGACAGAGAATATAATCGATTGAATCTAATATCCTCTTTCTAGAAAGTCATGTATATTTATATATTAGGCATCAGAAGTAGATGCAGCAGGAAATCCCACCCTTGATACTTCTGATTTTCCCCCTTTCCACTTTCTCAGTTGCTTTATAATTTTCAAAATGTGTATGGCCATATATGGTTCAAATTAGCAAGTGTCAGGATGCAGGGGACAGCAAGAGTGGAATAAGTGTAATCACTCAAAGATTCAGTAGTTCACTTTACAATTTACACTGGAAAGTGTGGTAAGATGCAGATTGTGAGATTTGAAAGGGTCTATATGCAAGAATTAAGTTGAGGTTTTGAGGTATTAATAATGTATACAAAATTATGATAACATTGCTATATGTGAAATTTGGAGGAGAAAAAGAAGTAAAGTAAGCCTCAGATTATTTAAAGCAGATTGTATCCGTCTCTTTCAGAATATTAGTAAAGGCACTTCCCTAAAAAATCTCAGAGACCCAAATACTTATGGTAAAACATTGGAGGAGTTTTGGATTTTATACTAACTACTACTAATAAGTTGCTGTATGGTATCCTCTTGGGCCTCAGATTACATATCTGTAAAACAAAGAAGCTGAATTATATAGTCTCCAAGGTCCTTTAGAGCTATAAAGATCTGAGTCCATAAGAATGAATTGCTCTGATTTGCCATACCCTTGGGATGACTCTGTAAGTCCAATTTATATAAATGAGATCTGGTAAAACGTACCTCAGGGGTTTCTCAACAGTAGGATTTATGGCTTTGCTTTTATTCCACTTTATCCACTGCAGTCTCATGAAAGAGAATCAGGGGGTGGGACAATTGACTTTTCCAAGTCAGCCTCAGTCTACACAGAATGACTTGATGTATTTTACACCAAAATGACTAGTCACAGTTTTGTTTTATTTTTTTTTTATCCTCAAACTGACTTGTTGGAATGCTTGGTATCATAGACAGTGAATCTCCAGTCAGCTTATTCTCCCTCATCTCAAACGAGTTTTTTTATCAGCATTTTTTGACATGAAGGTCAAAACCTTTTTCAGTATGCATTTCTTTTTGTTCTCTGAAAACTTCATATGTATGTGACATGTGTTCTGATTATTAGAGCTCCCATCTCTCTAAACTCCTTATACATCTATCGAGTCCTCCCTTCCCTACAAGCTCTTTTCTACATTTATGAGGTAAATTGTTGTTTTTTGTGTTTTTGTTTTTTGTCAGACACAGTGTGTTTTACAAGCTCATCTGTGTGACCCTAGATTTGTAATTATTAGAGCCCACTGAGCGCTTCAGTGGGTCCAGTACTGAATACAGTGACTGTCCTTCCCCAAGAATCTATCGGTAGTCAATAGTTATCCACAATTACTGTTAAGAGGCTCAGTCTCTTATTAATAATTCCATTGCAAATAGCCAGAGCTGTTGTGAGGCCATGACTGCATCGACTGTGCAATGCCTAAAAGGCAGCATTCATGATACAGCCTTTCTGTCTTCCAACTTTCCCTTGTTCTACCCCCTCTTCTGGGAGATCCATAATTCTTACAGAAATGGCTATAAATGCCCTGTTAGGAGCAGTCATTCCTTTTTCTCAGCACGGGCATTCTCATTCTCTGCAATTACTGTTATTGTTATAAAGAAAGGCTTCTTTGGTTAAACCTTGAAATAGCATTTTCCTATATGTATACACAGGCATATTTAGTTTGGTGAACTGTCTAGTTTGGTACTGTGACAGTTTATCTAAAAAATAGGATCTAAGTTAGGGTTTCTATTGCTGCATCAAAACACCCTGACCAGAAAAGAAGTCAAAGAGGAAACGGTTTATTTGGCTTATACTTACAGATCATGTAGTCCATCAATAAGGAAAGTCAGGACAAGAACTCAATGAGGGCAGGAATCTGGAGTCAGGAGCTGTTGCAGAGGTCATGGAGGAATGCTGTTTACTGGCTTGCTTCCCATGGTTTGCTCGGCCTTCTTTCTTGTAGAACCCAGGGTCCTTCCAGGGCAATCACTAGAAAATGCCAGCTAGACCTCATGGAGGCATTTCCTCAGTTGAGGCTTCTATCCTCTCTGATTTCTCTAACTTGTGTCAAGTTGACACATAGAATCAAACAGTACTAAGTCCGACTCCAAGACTTATGAAGACTCCAGACAATGTGTGTTTGAGGAGTTTTGCAATAACATGTATGAATTTTCTCATATGGAATATACCTCAAGTACATTCAGAGAATGGTTGCTTACTCCCACATCTCTTTCAGTAGTGGGAACATTTTGCCTAGTAGGTTGGTATTGTAGATAATATAATTTATAGCTTGGCAAGAATGTTACTTTTTATTTTTCTTCACAGCATCCTGTACAATGTCTTCCAGACCTATGAAAGCTAGCCAGCAGGAAGAAACTTCCAGTCTAGTTCCAGCTTTATTTCATTATATCTTATAACTATGGTAACTGGAGTTTTATCATTTAGTCTGGAGCACAACCAAGTAGAGTGGCAAAATGAGGTTTTGAAGGACTCTGGGGTTCCCCTAAAAAACAGCTCATAAGTACATAACTTATACCTGGCTCTGGAGTTTTGTTTAATTACCTTCAGTTTTTCGGGCCAGTATTAGAAAAAAAATAGGATGCCTGCCTTTCAAATCTACAATTTAAAACACACACACACACACACACACACACATGATTTTAATTTAACAAATAAACCTCAAGTCTCTGGTAAATACTCTAAAATATAGCAAAAAGTTGTTGTTACTCATCTTGCTGCCACGATGCAGTTCATTCAGTAATGGCAATTCCTCTCCAGAAATTTCCACATATTTTAGAAATCCTTAATGAAAGGAGGAGAGTGAGGCGTAAGGGCAAAGGGCTTAGCATGAGATCAGACTTCAGAGATAACACATTTTAATTATTTAACACACTACTAAGTTTCTATTATGGGTTACTATCAAAAGATTTGTATTAATAGTTTTTGTATTAATTGTAAGATAAATCCAGATTTGTATTAATTCCTTCCATTTTGTTGATTTTTGATTGTTTTTTGTTCTTAGACCTCTTTTAACTAACTACAATTCATTCATCTGCTATGGTCTCTTGGGTGTGTTTATTCTCTTTAACATTTTCTTTCTAGTATCTTCTGTAAAGCTGGTTTTAGTGTACATATATTTCTTTAGTCTGTTTCTATCATGAAATGTTTTGTTTTTCTCTTTTTCCCTTAAGTTTATTATACAGTTTTACTGTTGATAATAGTCTGAATTGGTAGTTTGAACTTTCAGAATTTGTAGGACACTTTTTCAAGTCCTATTGCTTTAAAAAATATATCATATAATCAGCTATATTTCCATTGAGTCTGTCAGTACTATTTCTTTATCTGAATATGTTTTCTTGTCCTGTCTACTTATGTTATTTCGGGATCTTAAAACTTTATAAATAAGTTTTTCTTTATAGCTATATATAGATAGATGTGAAATTTTCTCTTCTAGAATTTTAATGTGTGTATTAGTGTGATGGTTTGAGAGAAAATGGCCCACAAAATAGTAGCACTAATAAGAGGTGGAGCCTTGTTGAAGTAGGTGTGACCTTGTTAGAGGAAGTGTGTCACTGTGGGGGCAGGCTGTGAGGTCTCTTTTGCTCAAGCTTCACTCAGTGTCATACTCAGTCTACTTCCTGTTACCTTCTGATCAAGATATAGCCAGCAACATGTCTGTTTACATATCACCATGCTCCCTGACATGATGATAACAATGGACTTAACATCTGAATTATAATTTTCATTTATAAGAGTTGTCATGTGTCTCTTCATAGCAATAGAAACCCTAATTAAGACATAAATTGGTAGCAGGGACTGATGATAAGCATGACAGTGCTTTTGTTTGGAGGAATTTGGACTTCAGTACTTTGGGTTAGGAATGAGTAGAATGCTTTAAGCAATGCTCAATGGAACATACTAGTAGGAGTATGGAAAACATTGATGCTGAGTATGATTTGATGAATTGTTGGGGGCTGCCTCAAGAGGTTTCAGAGGATGAGAATTTTAGTATGTTGCCTAGAGATCATTCTAATATTTTTTTTGAAGAATATGACTGCTTTTTGCCTTTGTCTGACTATTCTGCCTGAGACTAAATTGAAGAGTTTTAGATTAATTCCATTGGCAGGGGAAATCTCAAAACAACTTACTATAGACTCTGTTGTATGGTTATCAGTGTTCACTCTAATGACAATTTAAAATGAAAAGGAGCAAGTAATAAAGTAAAAATACGAAATGTTCATACTGAAAAATGAGCACCAGAGATTAAAATAGAAGTAAATACTGTGTTCAAGGACATACAAGAATTAAGAAATAGAGTAAAGCAAATAGTAGCCTCAGAGCAAGATCCCACCCAACAAAGCTTCCAATTGTGAAAAGGAACTAAAGAATAGTTTAGAGCCAGGGATGGTGGAACACACCTTTAATCTCAGCACTGGGAAACCAGAGGCTGGCAGATCTCTGAGTCTGAGACCAGCCTGGTCTACAGAGAAAGTTCCAGGACAGCCAAACATTGAAGGTAACAATCAAAAACAGAAAACTTGTGATGATGCGATTGAAGGAGGGGGCCATGTTCCAGCCCCAGCAAGCAGTAAACTTGACAGCTTCTGCTACATGGTTCTGGCTTGCAAGCTAAGGACAGAAGAAACCAGTTATGAATTTGCATTTGCCTCTAAGGAAAGCAGCTGACACCAGGTCATGTGTCAGGGGTCTGACTGAATGAAGGCCTAGAGAGGCCATTTCATGAAGCTGTGAAGTAAAGCCTAGATTCCCTTGAAGACTCCAAGATGTTGGAGATGCCACAGTTGTTGGATACCTGTCAAGGAAAGCTCCTAGCAGGGAGTGGAACCAGCCCAAGAGAGAGAAGTGTGTTGCGTTCAACAAAACTGAAAGTAGATGAAGATCTGAAGAGTGCTTTGATGTTAGATATAGAGGTGCAGAGTTTGGTGTTCATCCAGCTTGTTTTTGGTCTTGCTTTGGTCCAGTATTTCCTCACTATGATCCCTTCCCTTTGTTTTAGAATGGTAATATATATCCTGTGCCATTATGTATTGGAAGTATGTGATCTTTTCTTTTATTTTAATTTTTCAGGGAATTATAGTTCAGAGATAGCTATGAGTCTCAAAAGAGACATTGAACTTTTGACTATGAAACAAGTTTAAGACTACTAGAGACTATGGGACTTTTGAGATTGAATTGAATGCATTTTTGTATTATGATGTAGCTACTAACATTTGGGGTCAGGGAGTGGTATGTGGCAGTTTGAGAGAAAATGGCTCCCAAAGAGAGTGGCACCATTAGGAGGTGTGGCCTTGGTGAGGTAGGTGTGGGCTTATTGGAGAAAGTGTGTCACTGTGGGGGAAGGCTTTGAGGTCCCTTTTGCTCAAAATTCACTCAGTGTGATACTCATTCCACTTTCTCTTGCCTTTTGATCAAGAAGTAGCTAGCACCATGTCTGCTTGAATGCTGCCATACTGATAATGAACTAGACCTCTGAACTGTAAGCTGCCACCTCAATTAAATGTTTTGCTTTATAACTGTTTTCATGGTTATTGTTTTTCTTCATAGCAATAGAAACCCTAACTCAGATAATTATGTATGTTTTTGTCCATGAATTTTTTTGTCCCATCTTTACCCTTAATTCATAAGCTTTAACTTTCCATGGTGTTCTAAACTTTCTGCATAAATATTCACGTTTTAATTTGTTTTTTTCTTTTCTGAATGATGTAGTTTCTCTAACTTGTCTTTAAGACCTGGTATTTTGTATCTTATGTCATCCATTCTAATGGAGAAGCTTTCCACAGAGGTTTTTTTTTAATTACACTTGATTTTTTTCAATTTCCTGCTTTATTCCTCTTTGAATTTACTTTAGTGTTTGGTACTCTTGAATTCAATTTTCATAACCTAAATTATCTTTAATATTTCACTCAGATATCTGCTTGTGTTTCCTTAAATTCATTCCTCTTCTATTTTGTTTGTATTATTTTTAATGCTTTGAAATTATTGAACATGCATATAGCTGTTCTTTTCAAATCTGTTTATTTTTAAACTTAATTAAAATATAATTGGATCAGTTCTCCCTCCCTTCTGTTCTACTTCTACCATATCTCCACCTTTCAAAAAGCATGGCCAATTCTTTAACCATTGTTGTTATATACACACATACTCACACATGCACACACACAAATATGTATGTATGTATGTATGTGTATTTGTATGTATTCATGCACATATATAAATACAATTTGGTCAGTCCATTTAGTGTTCATCATATGCACCTGATTTCAGATATGACCACTCCATATTGGGAAACACTAATTATCCTCCTCTCAGCAGTTGTAGTTAATTACTTGCAGCTCTCATTTATGTTGGAATATTGACCTCAGACTTGTGGAATTTTTCATGTCTTTTTTAGGCAACATTATTGAGATTTCATGGGTATAGTTTCTCTGTCATAGCTAGAAGGCACACTCTTTCAGTAGACCTTCTTTTATCACACAATATGTATGCTCCCTCTTTTGTGATACTCCCTGAATCTCAAGCACAGAAATTGTGTTGTAAATTTACCCACTTGGGCACATTCAGTTATTCTTTGCATTTTGATTGATTGAAGTTTTCAGTAATAGCTGCAAAAAGAAACATCTTTGTTGAGATGTGAGAGCTATACATGCATATAAAAATAAGTATTTAGCATGTACTAGTCTAAGAAAGAGACAGTATTGGATTCCTTTCTAAGATCTATGACCTCTCTATCCACAAGTAGTTCTTTGTGTTTCCAATACCAGACATGATTTCCTGCCTTTTGTGCAGGCCTCACATCCAGTTAGATAGCTATTAATTGCTTCAAAGATATCGCCACTACTAGAAAGCCTTTTGAGAAATCTTGCCATAATAGTCATTATCGTGTTTCTTGGATTTCATTTTAATTCTTCCCCTTATATTATGTTACTTAATGATAGATAATTGTAATGTAGTTAGGTGAGCAGTGAGCTGCGTCCTGCCACCTGGCTAGCTTAACCCCCAAAATAACCACATAGAAATTGTATTAATTAAACACTGCCTGGCCCCTTAGTTCTAGCCTCTTATTGGCTAATTCTCACATCTTGATTCAACCCATTTCTAATAATCTGTATCACCACTTGACTGTGGCTTACCAGGATGAGTCTAATCAGTGTCCATCTCAGGCAGGAGAAGCATGGTGTCTGCCAGTCTTCCTTCTTCCTCCCAGAATTCTGTTCTGTCTACTCCATCCACCTAAGGGCTGCCCTATTAAAAGGCCAAGGCAGTTTTCTTTATTCAACCAATGAAAGCTGTGCTGTTATTATGATAATTATGATAATTTCTTTCTGAAATCAGCACAGTTTAGCATGGCGGAGCTGTTTGTGTCTCAGAGCCATTTGTTGTCCCTGAGCCTCGCACAGTTCCAGGCACACAAGAGTCCACATTGCCATTAAGTGAGCCATAGCACTTTACTTACAAAACCTCATTTAAAAGCTCTATCTCCTGTAGGAGCCAGAGATCATGATGGTGGCACAACCTAGAAACTGGTATTTTAAACCTGCCACTTTTTAGTAGACCTGACCCTGCTGCCTACTCAGGCAGGAAGAGCTGAGCCATGGACATGGTCACAGCTACTTTACTCCCAATCCTGAGTGGGCACAGAAACATCCAAGACCATAAATGCTCCATAGTCGGAATTTGCACTAGCAGCAGGGGCCAGGAAGACTCGTTTTAAAATGACACAGCTTTTGTTGTTGTTATTGTTGAATTGGGAAATCTCTTTATGACACGCTTTAGCAAACAGCAAAAAGCTGTGTTAAACTCTCTCCCTCTCTCTCTCCCTCTCTCTCTCTCTCTCTCTCTCTCTCTCTCTTA
This sequence comes from Myodes glareolus, assembly GCF_982192425.1. Taxonomy (NCBI): domain Eukaryota; kingdom Metazoa; phylum Chordata; class Mammalia; order Rodentia; family Cricetidae; genus Myodes; species Myodes glareolus. The sequence continues at coordinate 86,474,937 of NC_142053.1, read as the reverse complement.
AGCCCTCTCAGGTTTTACATGGAGTTAGTAGCCCAGGTTGGAGCGCCACTCTGTAGTAAAGCGAGTGGTGGGCTACATCCTGCCACTTGGCTAGCTTAACCCCCGAAATAACCACATAGAAATTGTATTAATTAAACACTGCCTGGTCCCTTAGTTCTAGCCTCTTATTGGCTAACTCTCACATCTTGATTCAACTCATTTCTAATAATCTGTATTACCACTTGACTGTGTCTAACCGGGATGAGTATAACCAGTATCCGTCTTGAGCAGGAGAAACACGGTGTCTGCCTGTCTTCCTTCTTCCTCTCAGAATTGTGTTCTTTCTACTCTGCCCACCTTAGGGCTGCCCTATCAAAAGGCCAAGGCAGTTTTCTTTATTCAACCAATAAAAGTAACACATAGAAAGAAAGACTTCCTACTCTATAATGTGACATACTCCTTTAGTTTATGATGTTATATGTGTTTAGTGAAGGGACTTGGGAATCTGGATTTAGAACACTGATTTTTTTTGTTTAATTTTTGATTCATTTTGCATAAAAATCACAGTCTCGCCTCCAGCCCTTCCTCTTCCTCTTCCCTTCTTCCTCACTCTCCCCACCCCCTCATGCCTGCCTCAGAGAAAGTAGGGCCTCCTGTGGGAGTTAATAAAACCTCGCACATTAAGTTGCAGCAGAACCAAGCCCCTCCCACTTTTATCAAGTCTGAGCATGCTATCCCATCACAGGGTATGGACTCCAAAATGTCAGTTCATTCGCCAGGGATAAATCCTGATCCCATTGCCAGGGTTACTGCAAAAATACCAAGCCACACAACTTTCACCCACATTCAGAGGGCCTAGTTTGGTCCATGCAGGCTCCCTAGCTGTAAGTCCTGAGTCCATGTGCTCCCACTAGTCTGGTCAGCAGTCTTGTGGGGTTTCCCCATCATGATCTTGCCCACCTTGCTCATATAATCCCTCTTTCCTTTTTTTGGACTTCAGGAGCTCTGCCCAGTGCTTGGCTGTGGATCTCTACATCTGCTACCAACAGGTACTGAAGAATGAGAGCAATAAAAGAGATGTTTACATAGAGGGAACCATTATATGGTTAGGGAGAAACCTAGGGCTATGGAAAAACCCAGGAATCCATAAGGATGACCCCAGCTGGGATTCTTATTAATGGTGGAGAGGGTGCCCAAACTGGCCTTCTCCTGTAATCGGACAGGAGTCCTCCCTAATTGTCATCAGATAACTTTCATCTAGTAACTGATGGAAGCAGGATATTGATATATGTTGGGCATGAGTTTTTAGCCTATCAGGCTAGAATCCCAATGTAAAGTACTGTGATAGGATGCTTAGAGCAATCTCAAGGGATCAGAGCAAGACTAATATCTTGAGGAAGTACTGGTTACCAAATCTACATCATTGTGTCAGAATAATTGGGAGCAATGGTGTTGTTGAAGTGAATATTTGCAGTCTCTGGGACATATAGTATCCAAAGATGAGGCATATCAATGAAGACTTACTGTTACTTAACATGGTTAGGTCCAAGAGGATAATTTTGAGCACCTATGGGTAACAGGACCAGAGACAGCATGGATCAGAGTCTGGGGTGAGGGCATGGGCTGAGGAAAGATCACTTAATGAGACCAGAGGCATGACATGGTACTATTACATTGAGCAGGACCAATGGTGAAAAAGGTTGGGGTCGTTGTATGGATCACAGCTGGAGTGACCAAGTTTAGTAATTGCAGGGGCTGTAGTAGGAGAGACTAGAAGTTAAACACTCTAGAGTCTTACTGGGAAAAATGCATGATGTGACTATGAGATGGAAACTAAGGTGGTGTGGGGCATGGTCTAGTTCCTGCCAAAAAACGAGGTAGAACAGCTGAAGCCCATGGAAAAGGAGGCAGGAGATTTAGAGCTCCAGGATTGATGTGCTACACAGACTAGCTGTAGTGAGTTGGTATTGAAGGAATGTGTTGGTTTTCTGACCTATTGAATGTTCTTTTGTTCTAAACTTAAGATGATCATATATGTGATGATTTTTCTCTGAGTTCTCGATTTTGTCTCATTGTCTTGTCTGTTTGACTTTGGGCCAGCACCACACTATTTTGATTCATGGAGATTTGTGCTAAGTGTTGAAACCAGAAGTATGAAACTCCAACTCTTTCTTCCTTTTTAAAGAGTATCTTTGTTACTTGGATTCTTGAAATTCCTTGGGAATTTTGGAAGAATTTTCTCTTTTTTGTCTTTCTTCTTCTTTTTCTGTTTTGGCTCTTCAGAACAGAGTTTCTCTATGTAGCCCTAGGTGTCTGTGAATTTGCTTCATAGACCAGGATGGTCTGGAACTCAGATATCTGCCTGCCTCTACCTCCTGAGTTCCCTAGCACCACCAGGCCCAACTCAATGTTGTCTTTCTTCAAAAATAATTCACTCAGAATTTGGTAAGGATATATTGAACCTCACCATAACTTTATAACTTAGAGTGATGTTGACATGTCAATAATATTGTTTTCCAATCCAAAATTATAGGTATTTAGCAATTTTGTAGGGCCTTTTAAAACTTGTTACATCAATGTTTCCTAGATTTTAGCATATAAATCCTTATATTCTAGTTAGTATATATATATATATATATTTTGATATTTAGCTGCATTCCAAAGTTGAAGAAACAAATCTTGTAACAGAAAAGAAATATTTACATATTTGAGTGTATTTACTGACCATAGTTGCTGTATATTTTCTACTAAATTCGATTGGTAATGATGTCAAGGATAGTTTTTAATCCACATTTTCCACATGCCAAGGCATCACTGTTACATGCAAGATATAATGTAAATGTAAACATGGAGCATCAGCTAGAGAATATTACTTGCTTAGTGATGTTACTGTAATGGTTATAATTCGGTTAGGATAGTCCTACAAAGTCAATTCCTGCATTTACTTACTAGTTTAGTTTTCTTCAATAGATATTGTAAACACAATCAAAAACAACTCCAGGTCAATTTTGGATGTAAGATTAAAAAGAGAAAGAAAATAGTGAGACTCAAACAGGAACTCTTAGAAAAGTACTAAACTCAAAAAAATCTCAGAATGTAAGTGGGGGGCCATCAGGCAGTGAAGAAAGAGAAATTTGTTATGCAGAATTGGTTCATCAAAACATGTCAGAGAATAAAGCAAGCCACAAAATACATGACAACTTCGGTAGGACTGCAGGTTTTGCTTCAAGAAAATAAAATAAATGAGAGAGTAAACAAGACAGGCAAGAAGAGAACAATTATGAAGGCAGGATAGAAAGTTTGTACTTACAACAAAAACATAATAAATGCAGGGATAATCTGAATAAGGTTTTTATAGAGCTATTTTGGAATGTTCTTCAAATATGGCTTGGTTTTCAAACTTTTTCATAATTTTTAAAAAATCATTGTCAGCAGTTGGTCGTAAACACTAAGGAGAATAATTATGCAGTTGAAAACATGATTACACTAACTACAAATTATGAAAAATTATCAAACATTCTTGAGAATTCTGGTTTGTCTAAGAGGGACTGGTTAAGAAGAGTCCTCCTTCAGGTGACTTATAACCTCTTTCTCTCTGTGTTAACCAATGAGGGTGTTACATAAGAGAAGCTACTATTGTAGTCAAATTTCCATTGCTTTGATCTCACTTCTTTTCCTGAAAGTAGAGAAATGGGCCTTAGATATTTAATTGTTGCCAGATTTTCTGAAATTCCTATAGGGATAAATGAATAATTGTTGGGGGTACCCTGTGTTCTCTGAAAGAATACCAATTCACACAATGCAATGTCTGTTCTCTATATGTAATAGGTAGCATTGGAGCTTTTATACAACACAGGAACTGGAGTCAAAATGTGGGTATTGAGTCCTGCCTGTAGTTTGTTGTCCAGAGCAGCCTTCTTTTATATATGAAAACTGTCCTTTTAAGCTTCAAATTTTCTATTCTATTTCTTCCCAGGATCCATTGTGGGGGCCTTACGTATGCTCCCATTGCTGGGTTTAGTCATTAAAAGTGTTGTCATGGTGACTATCCAGGTTCTGCAGTGACCACCCATTGCCTTGAGGGAGTAAGTTGGCAAAACCCTTTTGATATTTTCACTTAAGATTAGCTTTATTGTGTTTACAAAAGGCTTTTGCATGTTGCCTGTTTAGCCAGGGCCAGGGACTATGGACTAGAAGGCGAGAAAACAATGGAGGACAGGCTGTCTCTGTTCCTCAGGAATATTTGACATTGCAATTTCCACCCACAATTAATATCTACTTCCAAATCCCCTTTCAGAGCCATCAATAGCTAGCTATACAAAAATGTAAAGGCTCTATTTTATTTCTGATAATTGCTAAAAGATCAAATACAACTGGCATGATCAGATTTAATGTCAACAACTTCAAGACCGCAAAGGCTAGCTCACATCCATTTCCACCCTCCCATACATTACAGGAAGATTTGTCAACTTTTCTAGGTATTTTTTTTTAAGCAGGAAAAAAAGTTCTGATGTTTTCTCACTCAAACCTTACATTTGGACAATTCCTGAGATATTTCCCTGTTAGGTAGAAGTTTTTGGTGGATTTTAGAGGCTATATAAAGGAAAAAAACACAAATTATTTTTTACTGTCTTTGTAAATAGCATATTGGTGGAAAGAAACTGCCCTTTTAGAAGAAAAGACCAAAAGTAGAAGGACAAGTATCATCATGTGCTCCTGCCTTTGACTTAGGTTTGGCTTCCTTTAAGTTTTTCTTTTCAATGCCATGTGCTCATTTCAGACCAGAAAGAAAATTGAGCCATACTCTCTGAAAAGCCTTTGGAAGCCAGTCCCTTCATGAGGATAACTGTCCAAAGCCTCTAGCTTTTCACTGTTTGCTACTTACTCCTTTGTAATTGTCCCACTGTCTCTTCAGTTCCCGCTGTGTCTAGATAAATCTTTCACAAAGCTATTCCTTGTTTGGGTTGAAATCTACCTCTTACACTTGTGGGCACAAATAATATATCCACATTTCTATTCAATAGCTGGAATTATTTCCCTAAAATGGCTTATGTGTTACCTTATCCTATAGTTTATAAAAACTGTTTTATTAGCTTTTGAAAGGCATGTGACCAGAGCAGAACATCAGATCACTATATTGTGTGGAGTGACCTTAAGTAGATTCCCTTGGTAGAGTTTCTGGAAGCATAAAAATTGACCATAATGTAGAATTTTAGGTTGCCTTCAATGGCCCAATCCAATCATTATATTCAATTTCACATAAGGAAGCAGTGAGGATCACATTAGTACATTAGGAGATATGATTCTGGAAATGTATCCCAAAGTGATAACAATGGAAGAAAAGTCAGGGGACACTACAAAGATATGGGGAGAGTGGGGGGAAACTGGCTTTGCGAGAAGAGCATAAATTGGGCAGGACGACTATCACAAGGAAATAGTTTCTGCTATCACATTAAGAGAGCAAAATATGTCCTCAGAATAGGCCCCAAAATTACATTTATATCAACATAATGGTTGTTCTGTGATCTATATTAGGCCAATTTGTGTAAGGTTTGTTTATTTGCTTTATAGACTATAACATAAGGATTTGGATTGGTCTGTAGATCTCACAAGAGTAGGATCCCTCAGTGCTTCCAGGTATGTTGTCTGTGGTGCTAGGGGGGTAGATATGTGACATCAGGTCTACAGCCTCCATGCTTTACCAAGCCAATTTTGGGTCGGGTCATCATTTGGAGTCACCTACTTCATATATTCTCTATTGAGATTTTCACTAACATGGAAACACTGTTCAGTCTTTAGTAGGATAGAAAAAAAAATCAGTAGCAAATAGAAAAGTGAAATATTAATAAAAATTGTCTGCAGCTACACTGAAGTTGATGATAAGACAAGCAAAAGTAAATAATCACTACATATGCAACACTTAACATGTCTTATTGGTATATATCCTTTAGAGAGAATGAATATCTGGAAATGACTTCAACGCACCTTCTAAAAATTATTTTGCTTATTAGGTGACCAATGAGACTGGTTTGGTACTGCAGTCATCTGAAATAATATATACGTACTCAATAGTGTAATCCAACTCAGAACACATTTTAAAGGATAGAATTAACCCCAGAAATATTTGTTAAATAATCTCTTAGAGCTAGGCTGACAAGTACTGCAGAATGTCTGGGTCTCAGGAACTGTCATAGTTTGCTTTCTATATCTGACATAAACACCATGCACAAAAGTAAAATGGGGAGGATTGTGTTCATTTCAGCTTACAGATTATATCTCATCATAAAAGGAATTTCAGCAATAACTGAAGCAGAAACCATGAAGGAATAGTGCTTAGTGTCTTGATCCTTATGACTCTCTCATCTTGCCTTTTTATGCAACCTATGACTATTTCCCCAAGAGTGGTATTGCCCACAATGACTTAGGCACTCCCACATTAATCATTGATAAAGGAAATACCACAAAGTGTTGCCTTTAAGCCAATTTGATGGAGGCATTTGTACAATTTATGTTCCCTCTTTTCAGATAACTCTAGCTTGTGTCATTTGTCAAAAAACTAACCTACCCAACTGATCCCTTGCCAACTTGATGCATAAATACATCACTATTGAACCACAAACTGTCCTTTTCTGTCTTATTTGCCCCTGACATGTCATGCTACTATAATAATCACAATATAAAACAGTCCAACTTGTTTACTAAAATATCACATCATTGTCCCCACTCTTCTCCCTCCATTCTTCCTATGTGCCTCAACCCCCTCTCAAATCCATTAAAGAGAAATTCTTTCTCTTTAATCATTATTACAATATACATGTACACATATATAAATGAATACAACCCACTGAGTTCTTTTAGTGTAACTTTATTTTTTTTCAGGTCATAGGTTAAACTATATTCTTTTTTTTCTTTTTTTTTGTTTGTAGATACTTATTTATTCAAGTATCCGAAAACACTCTTTCCACTTCCTCCCCTCCTCCCTATACCCTCCCGCTCCCCCCACTCCCCCTACTCCCTCTCCTCCTCCCTCACCATTCCCCAGAGCAGTCAGGGTTTCCTGCCCTGTGGGAAATCCAAGTTCCTCCCCCCTCCTTCCAGGTCCAGGAAGGTAAACATCCAGACATGCCAGGATCCCAAAAAGACAGCCCATGCAGACGAAACAAGACCCAGAGCCATTGTCAATGGCTTCTCAGTCTTCATTTGGACCTTGGGGGTTCAGTCAGCCCCCATGTCAGCCACATTCAGAGAGTCCGGTTTGATCTCATGCTCGTTCAGTCCCAGTCCAGCTGGCCTTGGTGAGCTCTCATTCGATCAGACCCCTTGTATCAGTGGGTGAACGCACCCTTCGCTGTCCTGACTTCCAGTGCTCCAGTGTGGGTCTCCGTCTCTATCTCCATTCATCGTCAGATGAAGGCCCCCTCTGATTTTGCTTTCCTTGCTCACGATCTCCCTCCATCTCAATTTGGGCCTAGGGAGTCAAGTCCAGTGTTCCAATATGTGTCTCTGTCTCTATCTCCATCCATCGCCATATGAAGGTTCATATTCCTCTTTTGGGGTCTGGGTTACCTCACTCCGTAAAGCATTTTCTATTTCCATCCATTTACATGCAAAATTCAAGATGTCATTGTTTTTTACCGCTGAGTAAAATTCTAATGTGTATATGTTCCACACCTTTTTTAACCATTCTTCTATTGAGGGGCACCTAGGTTGTTTCCAGGTTCTGGCTATTACAAAAAATGCAGCTATGAACATAGTTGAACAAATACTTTTGTAGTATGATAGGACATCTCTTGGGTATATTCCCAAGAGTGGAATTGCTGGGTCCTGAGGGAGGTTGACTCCCAGTTTCCTGAGAAACCGCCACACTGATTTCCACAGTGGCTGTACAAGTTTGCAATCCCACCAACAATGAATGAGTGTTCCCCTCACTCCACATCCTCTCCAGCATAGGCTATCATTGGTGTTTTTAAGTTTAGCTATTCTGACAGGTGTAAGATGGTATCTCAAAGTTGTTTTGATTTGCTTTTCCCTGATCACTAAGGAGGTTGAGCATGTCCTTAAGTGTCTTCTGGCCATTCGAATTTCATCTGTTGTGAATTCTCTGTTCAGTTCAGTACCCCATTTTTTAATTGGGTTAATTAGAGTTTTAGTGTCTAGTTTCTTGAGTTCTTTGCATATTTTGGAGATCAAAGTTTATATGCCACAAAGTTGGAAAATGTAAAAGAAATGGACATTTTTTTAGATAAGTACCATATACCAAAGTTGAACCAAGAACAGGTGAACAATCTAAATAGACCTGTTAGTTGTGAAGAATTAGAAGCAGTTATCAAAAATCTCCTGACCAAAAAAAGCCCAGGACCAGATGGTGTCAATGCAGAATTCTACCAGAACTTCCAGGAAGAGCTAATACCTATACTCCTTAATGTATTTCACAATATAGAAACAGAAGAGTCATTGCCAAACTACTTTTATGAAGCTACAGTTATCCTGATACCAAAACCACACAAAGACACAACCAAGAAAGAGAATTACAGGCCAATCTCACTCATGAACATCGACGTGAAAATTCTCAATAAAATACTGGCAAACAGAATCCAAGAACACATTAGAAAAATTATCCATTATGATCAAATAGGCTTCATCCCAGAGATGCAGGGCTGGTTCAACATACGCAAATCTATCAATGCAATCCATCATATAAATAAACTGAAAGAAAAAAAACATATGATCATTTCATTGGATGCTGAAAAAGCATTTGACAAAATTCAACACCCATTTATGATAAAGGTGTTGGAGAGACTGGGGATACAAGGATCATACCTAAATATAATAAAAGAAGTATACAGCAAGCCGACAGCTAACATCAAATTGAATGGAGAGAAACTCAAAGCCTTTCCGCTAAAATCAGGAACATGACAAGGCTGTCCACTCTCTCCATACCTCTTCAATATAGTGCTTGAAGTTCTAGTAATAGCAATAAGACAACATAAGGAGATCAAGGGGATTCGAATTGGAAAGGATGAAGTTAAACTTTCGTTATTAGCAGACGATATGCTAGTGTACATAAGCGACCCCAAAAACTCTACCAACGTACTCCTACAGCTGATAAACACCTTTAGTAATGTGGCAGGATACAAGATCAACTCCAAAAAATCAGTTGCCCTCCATACACAAAGGATAAAAAAGCAGAGAGAGAAATCAGAGAAACATCACCTTTCACGATAGCCACAAATAGTATAAAATATCCTGGGGTTACTCTAACCAAGGAAGTGAAAAACCTATTTGACAAGAACTTTAAGTCTTTGAAGAAAGAAATTGAGGAGGATACCAGAAAATGGAAAGACCTCCCCTGCTCTTGGATTGGGAGAATCAGTATAGTAAAAATGGCAATTCTACTAAAAGCAATCTATAGATTCAATAAAATCCCCATCAAAATCCCATCAAAATTCTTCACAGACTTTGAGAGAATAATAATCAAGTTTATATGGCAAAACAAAAAACCCAGGATAGCCAAAACAATCTTCTACAATAAAGGAACTTCTGGAGGCATTACCATCCCTGACTTCAAACTCTATTACAGAGCTACAGTGTTGAAAACAGCTTGGTATTGGCATAAGAACAGAGAAGTCGACCTATGGAATCGAATAGAAGACCCGGATATTAATCCACAAACCTATGAACACCTAATTTTAGTGTAACTTTAATGTATATGTTTTTAGGGCTGAGAACTTGGCTCTGAATAACCATTTAGGAGGCTCATTCCTGTGGAGTAAATAATTACTCCTGTGGAGTAAATAATTGCTTCATGATGTGTGGGTCCCCATGAGAATTCCCCCATCCCACTTGGGATGTCAAGTAGTGTTTAGATCTTTTTAAAGCACATATCTTGATAAGAGGTTTTAGGTATAGCCTCCCTGTTATATATAGAGGACATTATTGTGCAGCAAACTTCATGGTCCTCTAGGTCTTACGATCTCTCCACTACGTATTCTACAATGTTCCCTGAACCAAAGCTATAGGAGCTGTGTTAGATATACTTCCCCTTAAAGCTCATGGATCATCATGAAAGTAGGGGTGAAAATTTGTAAGAGAGGCAAGTGCTGTATAATTTTAAGCAAATAGTATTCTCAGGACACAACTAAATAGGTAGAAATATGAAATCACATCATTTGCAGCAGCATGCATAAGATATTTACAAGTTCAAGTAGAACAACATCTTAGAATAGAGAAGATTGGACGGACATCACACCTCACTAGTAGCTGTGTAACTATTGGCTTTTCATAGTAGCTGTGAGAGTCAGAGTCAGTTTTCTTTAATGATGTAATACCATGAAGGTAAACCATACTTCAGAGTAAGTCTCATTCCTAAGAGTAGAGGGAAATATAAACTATAATTGAGGGAAAAAATGAAGGAAACTCAAAGTTGATTGGTGGGATGGTGAGGGTAAAGAAGGTAGATATGGAAAGAGTGGTAGTAGGGGGCAAATATGATTAAACTACTTTGTATGAAATTCTCGAAGAATTAATAGAAATCAAGGTGTAGATACAATGGTAGAAAACATTTGAACAAACCATAGGTAAAAAGAAGTAGATTTTGTGGGCTTGTTGCTGATGCCTTGTTGTACAGTCCTCATTTCCTGGGGGTCTGGAGGCATGAGGATATGGAGGTAATGGCACAGACTCCAGTAGATTTCAATACAGAAGCTCTTTATTTGTAGTATGAGGGCTGGCTTGTTGGGTTTTCTGTCCCTCCCAGTACCCCAACAGCCGGCAAGCAACAAAGAAAATCACACACAAGACTCCATAAGGTTATAAACTGATTGGCTCATTAGGTCAGGCTTCTTGTTAACTCTTATAACTTATATTAACCCATTATTCTCATCTATGTTAGCCATAATGGCTCCGTACCTTTCTCGGTGTGACAGCTTACATGTTGCCTCTTCAGTGGTCTGTACAGGAATGGCTGAGAGAGCTTCTGCTTCCAGAATACTCCCAGTCTCTTTGCTCCACCCCTACTTCCTGTCTGGCTTTCCCCCCTGATACTGCCTGCCTGGCCAATCAGCGTTTTATTAAAATATGATTGACAGAATACAGATAATTCTCCCGCACCATTTCCCTCTTTTTTTTTTAAACAAAGGAAAATACCCATAATCCATTTGTTGGGAATGTGGGCATAGTATTTCAGGCTACTTCCTGCTGGTTGGGGGCGCTAATGATCTTATGGGGACCTAAAGAAAATTTAGAGTTATAATCAAGTCCTGACTGAAGTATCCTGGGAGTCTTGATCATCTCAGGCTGCAGTCTTGAATCAGTTCTAGATGTAGAACTCTGTCATCTGGGCCATCTGTTCCTGTCGATTTCTCAGGTGGCCTCCCTTGGTCAAAGATGATTTTTCTTAACTCTGAATAAATCCATAGCCTCTCATTTTCTGTGGAAACAAAAGCAGAATCTCTTCTCCAAAGTAACATACCTTTTGACTTCAGTTTTGAAGCCAAGGTATTTTCAAAATGTCTATCTTGGGTTAGTTCAGCAGCATTTATAAACAAATGTCTTTTGGTGACTGTTGCCCCTTCCTCAGCATTCAAACAATTAAAAGAGAGCATAATAACACACAGTATCAAGATTCTCTGTGTATTTTCCATCTTTATGCGGCTTTTATTTTACTTCTATTTCTTTTATTTTTACTTTTACTTTTTGAGACAGGCTCTCTGTATATCTTTGTCCTGGAATAACTCTGTAGACCAGGCTGTCCTTGAACTCACAGAGATCCTCCTGTCTCTGCCTCCCCAGTGCTGGGATTAAAGGTGTATGCTACCACACCTTGAACTCACAGAGATATGTCTGTCCCTGCCTCCCACGCATTGGGATTAAAGGTGTGTACTACCACACCTTGAAGTCACAGAGGTCAATCTCTACCTCTGTCCCTTGAAGTCACAGAGGTCAATATGCCTCTGCCCCCCAGGCATTGGGATTTAAGGTGTGTACCACCACACCCAACTACTCTCTTTCTTCCTTTTTTTTTACATTAAGAACTTTAACTTTTAGTCTGCATATATATTTTTAACACACTGTAAAATATTTAGAGGTTTTCTTCCTCTTTGAATCTCTCTTTACTGTATATCTCTCTTTTTCTGACCACATGAGCCTTTAATTTACTAAGGAATATGGAGAGCAGTGGCTTTGACGGCTAGAACCAACCCACTCCCCAGCTCTCCAGTCTCATGGCTGAGATACCAGCCAGAGCTGTGTTCATTGCCACAACTCTATGGCGTTTCAAGGTCCTTGCCAGCAAGCAAGCTGCAGCATTCTGCTCACAGACCACACTCAGTCAGACTGCCTGCCTGAAAGAGTCAGAGATTACCCTGTCAGGACAGCCCAGAAAGCCGGCATTGTAAAACAGCGCAGCTTTTTTCCTGCTACGACTGAAAACCGAAAAGCATTCATTCAGCTTTTCATCAAAACAGTTTAAGTGTTTCATGGCAGGACCTCTTAAAAGAGCTGCAAGGTTTTGCAGCTAAAGCTGAGTCGGGAAGCATCTAAGAGCATTTGCTTGCCTCTAGCAAGCAGAGCAGACCTGAGAAATTGCTGCTACCAAGAAAACATGCTTTATTCTTTCCCAAGCTTTCTGTGGATTCAGTTAGCCACGTCTGGGCACCATATGTAACACGAGGGCTGGCTTGTTGAGGTTTCTGTCCCACCCGGTACCCCAAAGCCGGCAACTCCCAAGGAAAATCACACACAGGACTCCATAAGATTATAAACTGATTGGCCCATTGGGTCAGGCTTCTTATTAGTCCTTGTAACTTATATTAATCCATTATCATTATCTATGTTAGCCATAATGGCTCCGTACCTTTCTCGGTGTGACAGCTTGCATGTTGCCTCTTCGGTGGTCTGTACAGGAATGGCTGAGAGAGCTTCTGCTTCCAGAATACTCCCAGTCTCTTTGCTCCACCCCTACTTCCTGTCTGGCTTTCCCGCCTATACTGCCTGCCTGGCCAATCAGCGTTTTATTAAAATATGATTGACAGAATACAGAGAATTCTCCCGCACCTTTTATTGTAAACTGGGTATTTTATGGAGATAGGGAAATTAAGCTGATGCAGGAATGTTTCTGGTTGTTGCTTTTGAAACAGGCATTCACTACTGGCATGTTGTAACTGGCTAGAAATGCACATTAATGGTTACTGTGCTTTTGGTCTGCTTATAGGTTGCCTTGGTCAAATTTGCTTACTCATTGTGAGTTTTCGTGAGTTTGCTTGTGCTTGCACTGTTGCAGTGCCTCATCTTACCCTTTTTATATTTATTTTTTAATTTTTATTGGATGACCTAGTGGAAGTTGTGGATTTTCATAACCCCACCTTGGGAACACCCCCCCAGCATTTTGGACTGTGCCTGCCTTAGGTTGGCCTGCCAGACATGTTCATACCCATCTTTGACTACCAATCCTTGAAGGGTTGGGTTTCCTGAAGGTCCCAAGAAGTCAGAAGTAAGGGGAGACTTTTAGGAGAACTAGTGCTTTAAATGGTCTCCTTTATTTGGGTTAGCAAAGTTGTAGGCCACCTTCCTTGAAGGTTTTGGTTCAGTATGCTCCATAGCCATTAACACCTGGACCATTGCCTTATTCACCCACTGTTGTCAGGATCTTGGCTGGAGGAGACACTTCAGCAGAAATATTAAAGCCATTACCACCCCTCCCATAAGACACCATGCAGCAAGTTTAGAAGATTCTAGCAGGGATTTTATATGATCCCACACTTGGCAAAAGAATGCAGTAGATAGGCTCAATGGATAGACCCGTGTTGAGTTAAGTTGTATAGCATTAACAAACTTTTGATTCCACGGTCCCAATAAGCTGTTTCTTAGTTGCCATCTGGCCAAGGGCATGTTAGAAACTCAATATAGAGTTAAGATAGGGACTGAAATTGAGGATCACAATGGCCCTTACTAAATAGTGAAAGGTTTGTATTTTTTCATCTAATAAATCAATTTTTTTTGTAAATTTTTAATGGTCATATGAAATTGAGCATTAATTAACTGTTGTGTGCTGAGGGCTGCAGCTGATTGCTCTATGTCTGTGTTTAAGGCATTGGCCATGGCTCCTGTTTGAATAAGAGAGACTAGCGATTGCTTCTCGAGCTATCACAAGCAAGATGACTGTGGTGACTGCTGTAGTTATTCCAAAGTCTCTCTTTATTCCAATGGGACTCATAAACTATATCTTGTAATAATGGGTAGCATTGGTGATAGGCACCCATAAGAAATTGGGAATATGTATCAGGGCCACACAAGAGGCTTCTTAAGATTCCAGCAGGCACCCAGCATGTACAGGCTTATTGTGCACTTAATATCTGTTGTACTACCATTTGATGGAAAAAGGAAGAAGGGAAGCTTGACACAGATATGCCTTTGAAAGTAGTTTTTTAGTGTTATTTGGACAGAGTCCTCAAATGATTTATTTCCCTTAAGGTTCCATTACAGCAATTGTCTCCTTGTAAAAATAGGAGGGGTCTAAAGTCTATGCATGCATTATTTCCACAGAGGGGCCAATTGCCAAACACAGGCCTATTGACCTGAGCAAGATTTTTGTAGAAATATTATGTTAGGGCTTATTGAATCATTAGCCAAGGGTGCTCTCATCCAAATGAATAAATAAATTTATCCCCTAACAACAAATGGCCAGGTATGAGAAATACAATGATCCCAGAGTATGGGCATTTCAATTTTTCTAGGGTAGTAGCATTAGCATATTAAGGAGTCATCTGGGATATTTTCCTGGACTTCTGGCTGGCCGAATATCTCGACTTGGCACCCTTATTGGTTTGGTTTGGTTCTATGGAAATACAGAAGCATAACCTCACCCTCTTATTAACATGGGGGTGAGTGGTTGCCAAACATTAGTTAGGGGGTCCCTCCATCTTACTAGTGTGAGTGGAGTTTCTCTGGGGAGGGAATCCCAGTGTTTATAAGCAGGGCTAGCTCCCTCCTCATCAAAGGCCAAGAAATATTTTTTGAAGAGGACCTCCACCAAGTCTTGGTGAGGATCATTTTATTTTCTGAGGAGACCTCAGCCAGTTCTCCTTTTTAGGGAGCAATTTATTCTTTCCACAATAACCTGGCCTCGGTGATTAAAGGAAATCACTTTTGAGTATTTGATTATTTTCCAGCTCTGTAAGAAGTTCTTCAAGTTTTGAAAGACATAACCTGGACCATTGTCAGTTTTTATTGCCCAGAGTACTCTCATAAGGAACATGACTGTCTTTAGTGCCTTGATAGCTTGTGTGACCTTCTCCCCTGTTTGGGCCAAAGCATACACAAAAGAGGAATGGGTGTCAATAATTGCAAGTATATATTTAAGCTTGCCAAAGGGGGCATAATGAGTGACATCCATCTGCCAAAGTGCATTGTGAACCAATCCTCTGGAGTTTTGCCTATCTTATTCAGAGGTCCCAATGCAGTTAATGGGGCATATGTGGTGCAAGTTCTAGTTAAATGTTTACAACTGGGTAAGGATAAATCAGGTAAAATTTCCCCTCCAAGAAAGGGTCACTATTCTTAATGGGCCTTAAGAGGAGCCTGTGTGGAGGGGCAGCAAAGAAGAAGCCTGCCAGAAGACATGGGGTGAATGGCAAGAATTGCATCTCAGTCCCAACGCTCAGCTCCAGGGTCAAGCTAGTAAAAGTAGCCACTGTCTGAGAAGAATGTTTCAATCCTGAAAGGGAAAGGGGATTCAACCGTAGTTGAATGGCCAAAGCCTTTCTGTGAATTAAGAGACCAGTCACTGCCCTGATGGCTCTTTAATAGGTGGTCACATAACTGGATTAGTTGAGAAGAAATGCTAGGAGAGGAAGTCCAACAGTATAAACTCCAAAGAACCGTCAGGACTTCCTGTAAAGAATGAGAGCTTCAAGCGATCCTAGAGAGTGGCCACTGGCAAAAGTCATCAGTTGCTTTCAAACTGCAAGGGAGTCTGCTCGAGGACAAGTACAGAAGGGGAAAGGGAAAGTACTGTTCATGGACTTAGTATGCTACTTATAATAAGGGATTTCCATGGTTTGTTAGGCCCTAACCCTATGTTCACACAGTGTCTCCAGGTGAAAAGGACCTGTCATAGGGTCTTTTATTGGTACTACCTTCTGGGTGGTCAGCTCTAATGTGGAGGAGGCAGGATGAACCAAGTCACCATGAAGACAAACAGGGGAAAAAGAAAAGAAAATGTAGGGATAGGAAAGAAAGCCCCAACTCAACAAGGGCTTAGCAAATGAAAATAGAGGTCAACTCATCCAAAATAGCTGAAGGGGGTAAACTCACAACACCAGCAGAGAGTTAGAATGGGGACAGCAGCTGGGGCAGCAAGCAAGCAAGAAAAATGCACAAAAGAGGGTAAGGAGGACCGAAAATGTTAGCAAAAGGAAAAGGTTCATTTATGTTGGGTGCCAGTTGTAGTTTCTGTGGGCTTGTTGTTGCTGCCTGTTGTGTGGTCCCCATTTTCTGGGGGTACGGGGGTGAGAAGATATGGAGGCAATGGCACAGATTCCAGGAGATTCCAATACAGAAGCCCGTTATTGTAAACAGGTTGGGGGTTTTATGAGACTAGGGAAATTAAACTGCCTCAGGGATGTTTCTGGTTGGTGCTTTTGAAACTGGCAGTCACTGTTGGCGTGTTCTGATTGGATAGGACCACACATCATTAGTTACTGTGCTTTTGGTTCAGACAGGTTGTTTTGGCCACTTTTCCTTACTCATTGTCAGTTTTCATGTGCCTACTTGTGCTTGTGTTATTGCCCTGCCTCAGATATGTATCTTAGTCCTTTGTGGCTCCTCTGATTAACAAATTATATTCATGGTGTTTAATTAAAAACAGAAATTTTTCTCAGTACTGGAGGTTTTAAATGCAAGACAAAGGCACTGGCAGTATCAGTTGAGAACTTGCTAACTGATGATGGTTTTTTGCTCTGTCATTATACAACCATAGAGGATAACTAGGTCTCTGAGGTCTCTGATAGCAAGCTACTAATTATAATCCAATAAATGTATATATTTTAAAAAGACTAATAAGCAGTTCAGAAATGTGTTTGGGGATTCCTTAAAAATTAAAGGGAGGGAACCCCTTCCTTTATTCCTCCCTTCCTCATCAGAGCCATAAAATCCTCCAGCTCAACCGGCTTGCACGCTGGGACTGGGCTGTAAGTGCAACCTCGCAGGAGGGAGTTCCTGTGTTTCAATAGCCTGCCTGTGGAAAGGTAGGCCCTATGTCAGCTCAGTGAGATTCCTGGCCAGAAAGGGGCACTGATCCTCTAGCAGAAAATACATCAGAGGGGTGAGTTTGCTCCTGACCCACAGCAGAAGCCTGGCAAGGAGGAGCTCAGACATTCCCCGCCTCCCTTGACTCCCTGGTCACTCTGCAAGGGTGGCTTTACCCTGCTAAGCCCTCTCATCTCCTATCCCATCCCAGCTTTCACCCAAGAACCCCTTCCTTTATTCCTCCCTTCCTCCCCGGGGCCATAAAATTCCCCAGCTCAGCTGGTTTACACGCTGGGACTGGGCTGTAAGTGCAACCCCACAGGAGGGAGTTCCTGTGTTTCAATAGCCTGCCTGTGGAAAGGTAGGCCATGTGTTAGCTCAGCGAGATTCCTGGACAGCAAGGGGTACTGATCCTCTAGCAGAAGATTTATCAGAGTGGGGAACCTGACCCAGTACCAGAAGATCCATTAGAGAACATTTGAAGGAAGATATGGGCAGACACCAAGGCAGGAATTCCTCCAGCAATCTGAAAAACAACATAAAAACACCAGATCCCAGCAACCCTACAACAGAAGGACTTGAGCACCCTAATCCAGAAAAAGTGGGAAAAAGTGTCATTATGAAAGCAATAGAGTCCCTTAAACAGGATATGAATAACTCCCTTGAAGAAATGGATGAGAAGTATAACAAAAAGTTTGAAGAAATGAGTAAAGAAATGGAAGAGAAGTGTAACAAAAAGTTTGAAGAAATGAGTAAATCTGTAAATGATACCCTGGAAAACCAAGAAAAAACAATCAAACAGGTAATGGAAAAAGTTCAAGAACTGAAAACTGAAATGAAGGCAATCAAGAAAACACAAACCAAGGGCCGACTGGATATGGAAAATCTACGTAAATGAACAGAGACTACAGAATCAAACATAACCAATAGAATACAAGAGATAGAAGAACGAATCTCAGATTCTGAAGACGCCATAAAGAAAATAAATGCTCTGATCAAAGAAAACAGCAAATCCAAAAAATTCTCATCATAAAACATTCAAGAAATCTGGGACATAATAAAAAGACCAAACCTAAGAATAATAGGAGTAGAAAAAGGAGAAGAATTGCGGATCAAAGGCCCAGAAAATATATTCAACAAAATTATAGAAGAAAACTTTCTCAACCTAAAGAACGATATTCCTATGAAGGTTCAAGAAGCATACAGAACACCGAATAGAATAGATAAAAAAAAAATCCCCTTGCCATATAATAATCAAAACACAATAGGTACAGATTAAAGAAAAAATATTAAGAGCTGCAAAGAAAAAAGGTCAAGTAACTTATAAAGGTAAACCTATCAGATTTCCACCTGACTTCTCTATGGAAACCATGAAAGCCAGAAGGTCCTGGATAGAGGTACTGCAGAAACTAAAAGACCATGGATGCAAGCCCAGACTACTATACCAAGCCACACTATCATTCACTATCAATGGAGAAAAAAAATATTCCCAGATAAAAACAAATTTAACAATACGTAGCCACAAATCCAGCCTTACAGAAAGTAATAGAAGGAAAATTGCAACCCAAGAAATCTAACATTGCCAACACTGCCTACAATAACTCAGACATCTAGTGACCCTTCACAAGCACAACTCAAAGAAGGGAAACACACAAACTCTACTACAAAAAATAAAAATAGAAAAATAACTGGAGTCAACAATCACTGGTCATTAGCATCACTTAATATTAATGGACTCAACTCACCTACAAAAAGGCAAAGACTAAGAGATTGGATACGAAAACAGGATCCAACATTCTGCTGTTTACAAGAAACACACCTCAACCACAAAGACAGACATCTACTCAGAGTAAAGGGTTGGGAAAAGGTTTTTCAAGCAAATGGACCTAAGAAACAAGCAGGTGTGGGCATTCTAATATCCAACAAAATTGACTTCAAACTAAAATCAATCAGAAGAGATGGAGATGGATATTTTATACTCATAATGGGAACAATTCATCAGGAGGAAGTCTCAATCCTGAATATCTATGCCCCTAATATAAAGCCTGCTACTTATGTAAAAGAAACACTTCTAGAACTCAAGGCAGTCATCAAACCATAGACACTAACAGTAGGAGACTTCAACACTCCTCTCTCACCAATGGACAGGTCAATCAGACAGAAACCTAACAGAGAAATAATAGAATTATTGGAGGTATTGAATCAAATGGACCTAACAGACATCTATAGAACATTCCACCCAAATAGGAAAGAATATACCTTCTTCTCTGCAGCTCATGGAACATTCTGGAAAATTGACCACATACTCGGTAACAAAGCAAATTTCCACAGATACAAAAAAATATTAGTAACCACCTGTGTCTTGTTGGATCACCATGGATTAAAGTTAGAATTCAACAACAGTGCTACCCCCAGGAAGCCAACAAACTCATGGAAGTTGAACAGTCAACTACTGAATCACCCCTGGGTCAAGGAAGAAATAAAGAAAATAAAGTCTTCCTTGAATTTAATGAGAATAAAGACACAACATACTAAAACCTATGGGACACAATGAAAGCAGTGCTAAGAGGAAAGTTCAGAGCACTAAGTGCCTAATTAAAGAAAACAGAGAAAGTACACATTGGAGACTTAACAGCACACCTGAAAGCTCTGGAAAAAAAGAAGCAGACTCATCCAGGAAACGTAGAAGGCTGGAAATAATCAAACTGAGGGATGAAATCAACAAAATAGAAACACAGAAAACAATCCAAAGAATCAATGAAACAAAAAGCTGGTTCTTGGAGAAAATCAACAAGATTGACAAACCCCTAGCCAAACTAATCAGACGGCAGAGAGAGAACACCCAAATTAATAAGATCAGAAATGAAAAGGGGGACATAATCACAGACACAGAGGAAATTAAGAGAATCATTAGATCTTACTATGAAAGTTTATATGCCACAAAATTGGAAAATGTACAAGAAATGGACTTGTTTTTAGATAAGTACCATTTACCAAAGTTAAATCAAGACCAGGTGATCAATCTAAATAGACCTGTTAGTCGCAAAGAATTAGAAGCTGTTATCAAAAACCTCCCTACCAAAAAAAGCCCAAGACCAGATGGTTTCAATGAAAAATTCTACCAGAATTTCCAAGAAGAGCTAATACCTATACTCCTTAATGTATTTCACAATATAGAAACAGAAGAGTCATTGGCAAATTCTTTTTTATGAAGCTACAGTTACCCTGATACCAAAACCACACAAAGACACAACCAAGAAAGAGAATTACAGGCCAATCTCACTCATGAACATCGACGCAAAAATTCTCAACAAAATTCTGGCAAACAGAATCCAAGAACACATTAGAAATATTATCCATTATGATCAAGTAGACTTCCTCCCAGAGATGCAGGACTGGTTCAACATATGCAAATCTATCAATGTAATCCATTATATAAATAAACTGAAAGAAAAATTCATATGATCATTTCATTAGATGCTGAAAAAGCATTTGACAAAATTCAACACCCCTTTATGATAAAACTGTTGGAGAGATTGGGGATACAAGGATCATACATAAATATAATAAAAGCTATTTACAACAAGCCAACAGCTAACATCAAATTGAATGGAGAGAAACTCAAAGCCATTATTTAAAATCAAAAACAAAACAAGGCTGTCCACTCTCACCATATCTCTTCAATATAGTGCTTGAAGTTCTAGCAATAGCAATAAGACAACATAAGGGGATCAAGGGGATTCGAATTAGAAAGGAAGAAGTTAAATTCTCGTTATTTGCAGATGAAATGATAGTGTACATAAGCGACCCCAAAAACTCTACCAAGAACTCCTACAGCTGATACACACCTTTAGTAATGTGGCAGGATACAAGATCAACTCCAAAAAAATCAGTTGCCCTCCTATACACAAAGGATAAAGAAGTATGGAGGGAAATCAGAGAAACTTCACCTTTCACGATAGCCACAAATAGCATAAAATATCTTGGGGTAACTCTCACCAAGGAAATGAAAGACCTATTTGACAAGAACTTTAAGTCTTTGAAGAAAGAAATAGAGGAGGATACCAGAAAATGGAAAGATCTCTCTTGCTCTTGTATTGGGAGAATCAATATAGTAAAAATGGCAATTCTACTAAAAGCAATCTATAGATTCAATAAAATCCCCATCAAAATCCCATCAAAATTCTTCACAGAACTTGAGAGAACAATAATCATCTTTATATGGAAAAACAAAAAACTCAGTATAGTCAAAACAATCTTCTACAATAAAGGATCTTCTGGAGTCATTTCCATCCCTGACTTCAAATGCTATTACAGAGCTACAGTATTGATAACAGCTTGGTATTGGCATAAGAACAGAAAAGTCGACCTATGGAATCAAATAGAAGACCTGGATATTAACCCACAAACCTATGAACACCTGATTTTCGACAAGGGAGCTAAAGGTATACAATGGAAGAAGGATAGCATCTTTAACAAATGGTGCTGGCATAACTGGATGTCAACCTGTAGAAGAATGAAAGTAGATCCATATCTATCACCATGCACAAATCTCAAGTCCAAATGGATTAAAGACCTCAACATTAATCTGACCACTTTGAACCTAATAGAAGAGAAAGTGGGAAGTAGTCTTCAAGACATAAGCACAAGAGACCACGTCCTAGGTAGAATCCCAGTAGAACAGACAATAAGAGAATCAATAAATAAATGGGATCTCCTGAAACTGAGAAGCCTTTGTAAAGCAAAGGACAGTGTCAGTAAGACAAAAAGGCTACCTTCGGACTGGGAGAAGATCTTCACCAACCCCTCATCAGACAAAGGTCTGATCTCCAAAATATTCATAGAACTCAAGAAACTTGACACTAAAACTCTAATTAGCACAATTAAAAAATGGGGTACTGAACTGAACAGAGAATTCTCAACAGATGAAATTCGAATGGCCAAAAGACACTTAAGGTCATGTTCAACCTCCTTAGCGATCAGGGAAAAGCAAATCAAAACAACTTTGAGATACCATCTTACAACTGTCAGAATAGCTAAACTCAAAAACACCAATGATAGCCTATGCTGGAGAGGATGTGGAATGAGGGGAACACTCATCCATTGTTGGTGGGAATGCAAACTTGTGCAGCCACTGTGGAAATCAGTGTGGCGGTTTCTCAGGAAACTGGGAGTCAACCAACCTCAGGACCCAGCAATTCCACTCTTGGGAATATACCCAAGAGATGCCCTATCATACTACAAAAGCATTTGTTCAACTATGTTCATAGCAGCACTATTTGTAATAGCCGGAACCTGGAAACAACCTAGGTGCCTCAATAGAAGAATGGTTAAAAAAGGTGTGGGACATATACACATTAGAGTTTTACTCAGCGGTAAAAAACAATGACATCTTGAATTTTGCATGCAAATGGATGGAAATAGAAAACGCTTTACTGAGTGAGGTAACCCAGACCCAAAAAGAGGAATATGATATGTACTCACTCATAAGTGGATTCTAACCATATTTAAAGGTCTTTGAGCCTATAATTCGTGATCCTAGAGAAGCTAAATAAGAAGGTGAACCCAAAGAAAATCATATAGTTATCCTCCTGTATATTGGAAGTAGACAAGATTGCCAGGCAAACTTGGGAGCACGGGGGTGGGGTGGAAGTAAGGGGAGATTGTTAGAGAGCAGGGAAAAGGGGAGGATGGGGGATAGTTTGGAAGAATCGAATGGGGGAGGGAGGAAGGATGGATATAGGAGCAGGGAAGTATATATCTCAACTAAGGGAGTCATTTTAGGGTTTGCAAGAGACTTGATTCTAGAGGGGTTCCCAGGTCCAACGATAGGTCCCCAGATTGTTTCCTGGGCAGCAGAGGAGAGGGTGCCTGAACTGGCTTTGGCCCATAACCATACTGATGAATATTTTGCATATCACCATAGAACCTTCATCTGGCGATGGATGGAGATAGAGACAGAGACCCACATTGGAACACTGGACTTAACTCCCTAGGTCCAAAGGAGAAGCAGAAGGAGGGAGAACGTGAGAAAATAAGTCAGGATCAGAGGGAACCTTCATCCGACGATGGATGGAGATTGAGACAGAGAACCACATTGGAGCACTCGACTGAGCCCCCAAGGTCCAAATGAGGAGCAGAAGGAAGGAGAACATGAACAAGAAAGTCAGGACCGTGAGGGGTGCGTTCACCCACTGATTCATGGGGACTCATCTAATGAGAGCTCACCAAGGCCAGCTGGACTGGGACTGAACGAGCATGCGATCAAACTGGATTCTCTGAATGGGGCTGACATGGGAATTGGCTGAGAAGTCATTGATAATGGCACTGAGACTTGTTTCCTCTGCATGTTCTGGCTTTTTGGGATCCTAGTCTGTTTGGATGCTCACCTTCCTAGACCTGGAGGGAGAGGGGAGGAACTTGAACTTCCCACAGGGCAGGAAACCCTGACTGCTGTTAGGACTGGAGAGGGAAGAGGAGAGGGATTGGGGGGAGTGGGAGGGTATTGGGAGGAGGGGAGGAAGTGGAAATTTTTATAAATTATTAATAAAAAAATAAAAAATTAAAAAAAAATTAAAAAATAAAGTTGGTTCTTTTACATTGCTAAAAAACTTAAAGGAGAATACCATTTAATATAAGTATGCTACTCCTGGGTGCTTTCACAAGGGAATCAAGTCAGCATGATATAGAAATACCTCAATACCCAGGCTTATCACACTATTTTTAAAAAAAATATGAAATTTGCCTCCTAGGATCATTTGTAAATTGATGACTTATAAGGACAACACAGTATCTATACAAAATGTAATGTTACTTAAACACAAAGAAGAACAAAATAAGTCTTTGGCTTATTTTTCAGGTAAATGAATGGATAAACAGTTTATGGATGGGGGAAACAAATGTGTTTTAGTCTAGTCTGGTTGCAAAATAAGATTCCCAATAGAATTTGTAAGCTGGTCACCACATCTCACTTCCCTTACCTGCTAAAGGTTTTAGATGGCACACAAATATTTAAATTACACATTGTGTCAAGAAAAAGTTAAGAATAGCATTTGATTTCATATTAGAAATGCTGCAAATTAAATATACTGAAGAAAACATTTAAAGTAGTAAAATAAAACACTATTAAATAATATTCTTTATATAATGATATTATAGCCAAACAGAGACAATGTGAGACACTTTTTAGATATACAAAAGATAAAATAATTCATGATCAGAAGTCTTCCTTTGTCTGGGTATTGAGGCATAGAAATTTAAACCTAGAAATCAAGCTACAGAGGCAGGAAGATCAATGTGAGTTCACGCCTAGCTTGCTCTATATAGGAAATTCCAGATCATACTTAGCTACACAGTGAGGGCTTGTGTCAAATAGGTAGGTAGATAAATAGATAGATAGATAGATAGATAGATAGATAGATAGATAGATAGATAGAGAAAAATTATTCCCTTAAACAAAATAAACATAATACCAGATGAAAACATGGATCTATAAAACAAGTGCAAATATAAGGATATTTGGATTTAATTGCTTATCTCTTTGTATGTAACTACAAAACCTGTCATAAATAGAATAGTCTCTTGAGAAAAAAGAGTACCTAGGTACAAACATATAAACACATGTATATATTCCAGGACATTCATTCATTATTATTTACATGTATACTAATTTAGGTCATACATGATGTTACAGATTTATATTGTTTGAAACTGAAAAATTATCTATTGTAATTTGCTTTTTGGTGTGATATAGCTTTTTCTTTTTTATTAAGAAAATTTAATACAATCTTTTCTCATTTTACATAACTATCACCATTCTTACTCCTTTCCTTCCTCCTGCTCTACCCCTCCCTCCATCCCCCACTTCCACTCCTCAGAAAGGGTAAGGCTTCCCATGGGGAGACAACAAATCTGACACTTCACTTTAAGGCAAGACCAAGCCCCACTTGCCCTATATCTATCCTTAGCAAGGTATGCCTCTGAAGCGAATAAGTTCTTAGACTCTAGTTCAAGCACAAGGGATAAGTTCTGGTCTTACTGCTAATGACCCCGCAGATTGTCTAAAGCCCCTCCCTCTCTTGGACTGGTCTGAGGTACCTCAGCCCAGTGCTTTACTGTAGCTATCTGTATTTACTTCCATCAGTTGCTGGTTGAAGGTTCTATGATTTTAATTAGGGTAGTCATCAATCTGATTACAGGGGAAGGCTGGTTCAGGTACCCTCTCCACTGTTGCTTAGAGTCTTAGCTGGGTTCATCTTTGTGTGATGTTGCCTTTTCTTAGACAACAGGAAAAATTTATAAAGAAAAATAAAAATGCACTTAAACTTCTACCAACTAACCAAAGTTTCATCTACTTATGCAGAGAAATTAAGTCAATGAATACAAGTATTATGTATGTATTAAATTAATCATATATATGTATATATATGAAGTTAATCATATTACTATTTAAATATTGCACAGAAACTAGTTTTATAATTCATATGCCCTGATGGAATAGCAGTGATATTCTAAGACTTTTATTTTTGTATTTTAAGTATTATATTATTTTATATTTTTAATAAATAGTCAAAGTAATAATGACTTTTTATAGAAATTTTCCTTTATTTTTGGTAGATCATCTTCCCTTCTGTTATACTGCCCTCCTGTTTTATGTTACATGTTTTATATTTTACTTTCTCCTCTTCCTCCTGCTTTAAGACATCAGTTTACTTCCTCATACCTGGTCTTCTTTCTAGTTTCATGACATGAAACACACCCACACTCACATATATACACATATCTAAAAATAGAAATCTGAAATGTGTACAAAAATATACAATATTTGTTTTTCTGGACCTGGATAAATTCACTGAATATGATAATTTCCATGTACACCCACTTCACATTTTATAATATATATTATACAATGCATATATTTATATATGCATACATATATATATTTTTTGTCTCTTTACCTAATACATTTTTTAGCTATTACACTGCAGTAATAAACATGACAGTATGGGTATCTCTGTTATAAGGTTTACAGTTCTTCAGTATTTACTCCACAGTGGTATAGGTAGGTTATATGGTACTTCTATTTTAGGTTGTTTCAATATTTACTTTACTAATACACAGGAACAACAGAGTGAATAAGGCTGATTCTTTTCCCCTATCCATGCTAGCAAATGTTGTCATTTATATTCTTGATATATCCTTTCTGAAAGAAGTGATATAAAACCTCAAAGTAGTTTTATTATTTTATTTTTATTTTATTTCACTTTATTTTATTTTATAGAGACAAGGTTTCTCTGTGTAACAGCCCTCGCTGCTCTTGTAGACCAGGGTAGCATAGAACACATAGAGATCTGCTTGCTCCTGCCTCCCAAGTGCTGGGATTAAAGGTATGCACCACCACCACCCAGCTTCAAAGTAGTTTTAATTTGCATTTTCATGATGGATAAAGATGTTGGATACCTCTTAAAAATATTTTCTGGCCACTTCAGTTTCTTTTGAGAATTATCTGTTTAGTTCATTACTGCGTCTACTAACAGACAGTTTTTGGGGGGCATTTGGTGTCTAATTCTTGTGGTTCGTTTTGTACTCTAGAATGCTAGCTCCATTTGAAGTCTAACTGGCAAAGATTTTCTCTCATTCTGCAGGTTGTCTATTCACTCTGATGACAGTTTGTTTTGCTGTCCAGAAGGATTTTTGGATTCCACGCAATCCCCTTTTTCAGTTTTTGGAGCTAATTCTAATGGAATCAAAATCATTTCCAGAAAATTCCTGTGAAGTTGAATTTTGAAATACTTTCCTATGTTTTTCTCTGCTAGATTCTGTATTTAATGATTTATATTAAAGTCATCAATCGATTTTGAATTGATGATGAAAAATATATATTTAAGTACAATCTTCTCTGTGTAACTTCTCTCTAGTTTTCTCTTAGTATTAATTGAAAGGTTGTCTTTTTTCTGTTATAAGTTTTGACACCTTAAATAATGCAGATGCAAAATGCTTTATATTTTATGATGCCATTATAAAATATATAAATATTATTTATATGTAAAATTATATAGACACAAAATGCATAAGTGTTTGTCAAGAATGAAAAAGGATGAACTAAAAGTAATTGTTGATAAGTATATAATTTTTATAGTAATTAAAATATTATTGAGAGGGTACTATGGTGATATTTAAGATATTCATCAGTCTGACTACAGGGCAAGGCCAGTTCAGGCACCCACTGCTCTTTGGCTTAGGGTCTTAGCTGGGGTCATCCTTGTGGATTCCTATGAGTTTCTCTAGTGTCAGGTTTCTTGCTAACCCCATGATGGCTCCCTCAATCAAAATATCTCTTTTCTTGCTCTCATCTGTGTTCTTCCTCTATCTTGACTATCCTGTTCTCTCAAGTTCTCCTCGCCCCTCCCCTTCTCCCCTCATCTTCCTCTTCTGCCTTCCCTATTCCCCTCACCACTATGCTTGCAATTTTGTCAGACAGTCATGTCTATTTCTCCCTTCCAAGTGGATGTATGTATGCTTTTCTTAGGGTTCACCTTGATACTTAGCTTCTCTAGGATCATGAAGTATAGGCTCAATATCCTTTGCTTTACAACTAGTATCCACTTATGAATAAGTACATACCATATTCATCTTTCTGGGACTGGGTTACTTCACTCAGGATGTTTTGTTTTCTAGTTCCATCTATTTGTATGCAAATTTCAAGATACCATTCTTTTTTACCACTGAGTAGTACTCTGATGTGTAAATGTGCCACATTTGCTTAAATATCACCATAGGCCCTTCATACAGCAACTAATAGAAACAGAAGCAGAGACCAGCATTGGAGCACTGGACTGAGCTCCTGAAGTTCAGTTGAAGAGTGGAACGAGTGAGAATATGAGCAAGAGGTCAAGACCATGATGGAGACACCCACTGAAACAGTTTACTCGAGCTAATGGGAGTTCACCAACTCCAGCCAGACAGGAAAGGAAATGGCATAGGTCCAAATTAGTTCCTCTGAATGTGGGTGACAGTTGTATGGTTGGGCAAGAATATGGGGCCACTGGCAGTGGCACTAGGATTTACCCCTCCTGCTTGTACTGGCTTTGTTGGAACCTATTATCTTTGGATGGATACCTTGCTCAGCCTAGATATAGTAGGGAGGGCCTTGGACCTTCTCGAAAACAATGTGCCTTACCCTCTCTGAAGAGTAGATAGAGAGTGTGTGGGGGACGTAGGTAGAGGGAATGGAGGAGGGAAAAGAGTGGGAACTGGAATTGGTATGTAAAATGAAAAGAAAGATAGTTTTCTTTTAAAAAATAAAAAAAATATTATAGAGATCTTTTTGTTGCATAAAGTCATTGTGTTGCATTTTAATTATGTTTTATAGTTTTAGGAGTGTGTTGAAACATATTGAACTGTACTTTTAATGGAGAATTTTATCATGTCAATTTTGTCAAATAAGTAATTACAAAGAAAATTTCAGCATTCCTTCATGCAGAAATTGATAAAAGATTCTAAAAACATATAAAAATAAAAAGGATTTGTATTAACAAAACTACTTTTTGTTTTAACAAAACACAATATAAGATAAAATAAAAGCCTTTATATTGATGTTAGACAAGACAAACCAAAAGTAGGAAAAGAACCCCAGAAGAAAGCACAAGACCCAAAGTTCCACTTGTTAACATAATCAGGAGTTCCATAAAGGCACTAAACTGAAAACTATCGTATATATGCAGAAAATCGGATCCAGACCCGTGTAGGCTCTGCACTTGCTGCTTCAGTCTTTTTGAAGACATCCCATTTTGAGCTAAGTGTTCCATGATCTGTCTGTCTGTTTCTCTCTCTCTCTCTTTCTCTCTCTCTCTCTCCCTCCCTCCCTCCCTCCCTCCCTCCCTCTCTCTCTCTCTCTCTCTCTCTCTCTCTCTCTCTGTGTGTGTGTGTATGTGTGTGTGTGCATGTGTGTGTGTGTACTGTCTGGTTATGGGTCTCTGTATTTGTTTCCATCTGCTGCAGGATTAAGCGTTGATGATGATAACTGAATAAAACTCTGATCTATGAGTTCAGAGACTGTCATTAAGAACCATTTTATGTCACCCTATCATATTTCACAGGCACGACAGATTGTAGATAAAAAGGTTCTTTGTCTGGACTGGTGTTTATATTTCTCTTTTGGTAGCCTGCAGAGTAACTTTTCAGGACAAAAACACTAAAACATCAGGGTCAATGTTTTATGTAGGTACAAACTCAACTTCTCCCTGTTCAACCATTGTTCAACGAGTTGTGTAGGTGCAGTCCTCAGCAATGGGGTCTTACTGTCAGTTTTTGGAGAGCAAGTTATTGTCTTGGCAATAGCCTAGGTTGTTTGGGGATTTCCATGGGACCCTTTTGGTCAACAACTAAATGGGATGAAACCCAATCCCAGTACTGGAAATGATATTTGGTGGCAAGAGATGGCCAGTTGGGGTTCTGTCTCCCTCATTGTTTAGAGACTTCGTTAGGATCACCTTCATACATTATAGGAAGTTTCAACTGTACTGGGTTTTCATACCAACACTTAAATGTCTTTCAATTCTTTCTTTCTCTCCCTTCATTCCCTCCCTCAAAGCATCCCCCCCACCTTCTGTCTAACTTTATCATTCTAGTCTCCCACCCATAAATCTCTTCTATTTATACTTCACAGGGAAATTCACATTCCCTTATTCTACACGTAAACTCCCTGGATCAATAGATTATTGATTCACTGTTATTTATTTAACATTTAATATCCATATATATGTGAATATATACCATATTTATCTTTCTAGTCTATGTTACCTCGCTATGAGCTTTTCTTTCTAATTCTATCCATTTGCCTGCAAATTTTATGATATCGTTGTTCTAAGTGCTGAGTAATATTGTATTGTATAAATATACCATATTTTCTTTATCTATTCTTCTATTGAGGGCTATCTAAATTCTTTCAAATTTCTGGATATTATGAGCACAGTAGCAAAGAACCTGGTTGTGCAAGTGTCCTTGTGGTATATAGTTTTTCCCTTGGATATATTTCAAAGAGGGATGTGGTGGTTTGAAGGCAAATGGTCCCTCATAGGGAGTGACACTATTAGGAAGTGTGGCTTTGTTGGAGTAGGTAATGGCCTTGTTGAAGGAAGTGTGTCACTGTGGAAATGGGATTTGAGGATTCCTATGCTCAAGCTATACATAGGGACAAAGTTTACTTCTTGTTGCCTACAGACCTAGATGTAGAACTCTCAGTTCCTTCTCCAGCACCATGTCTGCCTACATGCTGTCGTATCCTACAATGATGATAATGGACTAAACCTCTAAAATTCTAAACAGCCACAATTAAATGCTTTCTGCCATGTTCATGGTGTCATTTCACAACAATAGAACCCTAAACTAAGACAAGTAGTATAATTTTATCTTGAGGTAAATCAACTTTCAGCCTTTAAGAAACCTCTACACTGATTTAAATAGTGACAGAACAATTTTATATTCCCACCAGCAATGAAAGAGTATTCTTTTTACCACATTTGTATGCTCACAGCATGAACTGGCACTTGTCTCATTTTTCTTAGCCATTGTGACGTGTGTAAGATGGAATCTCAAAGTAATTTTGATTTGCTTTTCCCTGATAGCTAATGATGTTGAGCATTTCTTTAAGGGTTTCTCAGTCATTTGAGTTTTTTTTTCTATAGAGAACTCTCTTTTAACAAAACAATTTTTAAGGTAACAAAGTTTAAACATACCACCTGCTTTCAAAATTGCTTCAAATTAAAATTAAGGAAGTTTGTTTCTGGCACATTATTTAAGGGAGTAAAATACAATACAGAGTATACAAATCAACTCATCCATATTGTATGAGGTTTTTAAGTGCTAAGAAAATTTGCGAGCTAAAGGATAATCTGTTAAAGACATTTTACAGAGAAAATTGGTTCAATTTTGGGAAAAGATTTAACTTCATAGAAAATTAATTTGAAATGGATCACAGACCTAAATATGAGAGCGTAGGCTATAAAACTTCTCGAAAAAATAGAAGGAAAGTTTTGATGGTTTTGAGAAAAATTTTAAAGTAAAATACAGAATGCACAAACTATAAAAGAAATATTGGTAAAATGGAATTCACAAGGTTGAGATTTGTGATCAGCAGCACACATCAGGAGAAAAAGCAGCAAACCACAGCTTATGACAATATGTTTGTAAACTTGCATATGATAAAGGACATACCTTGTAAATATAAAAATAAATTTTGTGATTCACAATAATTGCTCACTAAAACAAGTAAAAGATAAATAAAACTTCAGCCAGGAACATACAGCAATGGCAACTAAACATATGAAAATATATTCCACAATGTTAGTCACCAAATCCTAACTAAAATAAGACAAGATACAACTGCCTACCTATTTGCATGCCTAAAATGATAATGACTATACATGTTTGGCAATGATATAATAGAACTAAAATTATAATCCATTACTATTGAGGAAACAAACTGGTATAGTTAATGTTGAAAGAATTTTTTATAATTTCATTTACAGGTAAATATAAACCATATATCATAAAGATTTCACTATGGCACCCATTTTTATGAGAAACAAAAGCATATATCAATGCAAATTCTTATATACAAATGTCAGTAGATGCTAGGTATTTGTAAGACACAAAACCGTCTCTAGTCTGTTTAGTTACACCTACTGCCATTCTCCAGATTCAGTATCTGGTACACATACCTAATCCAATCAGCCTAAACTATTCTATTCCTAACACCAACAATTGACCTAGCCCATATGTATTATTTCCAAACTGCATACCTAGCCCGAGCTTACATCTGAGTGTGAATTCTGTCTGTTGGGTGACAGAACTTTGTTTTCCTACACCACCTCCAACTCTAAAGCATGGCTTTGGCTGCATACACTGTACACCTTCCTAGCCTAGTAACTGCCAAAGACCATGTGCCACCAATGCTACCCCCGCACTCCCAGAAATGCCTCCATTAGCACAGCTTACACAGTACACTAAGTAGATTCAGCACTCTGTCTCATTCTCATGTTTTATTCCTTGCCAGTGAATTGGAATCATCCCCGTTTATCCAATAAAAACTCAACACTGAATTTCTGAAGGATGAACCTACCAACTCCTCATACCTTATCAAAAATCACCCAAACTTGGAGGACAATGAAAACAAAAGCAAGATCTTGAGACAACATAGAAACACACAAGATATACAACCAGTAAAAGAAATATACATGTCTAGGTTTTTTGTAAAAACATCAATAATATGAAAGGCCACCATACTTTACATATACACAAGACTGCCAGTCTTACAGAAATATTCTTCAATAAAAATTTCTACATGAACCTAAGGAAATAAAACTTAAAGAATAACCATAAACTTTATTAAATAATACAAGAAATGTTAAGAAGACATGACAAACATCTCAATAAGCTTAAAGATATTCCAACCAGTGCCTCAAGGATGACCCCCCAAAATCCAGACAGTTAAATTAAATGATGAAACAATATGAGACTTAAAAAACTGAATTTAACAAGGAAATAAAAGTATCAAAGAACACTCAAGCTGAAATAAAGTGGAATTAAAAATCTCAATAACACAATTACAAAACTCAGGGAAAAGACTAAAAAGCAGAATGAGTCTGGTATAAAGTAGAATGATAAGATGGAAAAATTAGGTCATAAAATCCAAAAAAGTATTTATGCACAAAGAGAATGCACAGACACTGTTGTATGCCTAGAGAAGACAAAATCTTAGGTGAAGAAGAATGCTAAGTCAATGACACAGACTAAATCTTCAACAAGATCATAGAAGAAGAAAATACCCCCACATTAAACAAAGCCATACCCATACAGACACAAAGAGGACACAGGAGACCAAATAAGCAGGAACTGCAAAGAAACTCCACACATACCACTGCATTTAAATACTAAATATACAGAAAGAAATAAGGAATATTAAAAGCTGCAATGTAAAAAACAAGTCACATATATAAGAAAACCTATCAGAATACTAGCTGAGTTCTCAATGGAAACTTTAAAAGACAGCAAACATGGAGCAATGTACTTCAAGTTCTCTTTAACCATGAGTGCCAACCAATACTACTATACCCATTATAACTATCTACTACTGTTGGAAATATCAAACTTTCCATGGTGTAAAAAGACTAAAAGAATTTGTGTCCACGAAACCAGTCCTAGAGTGAACACTCAATAAGATGCTCACTTGACTAAATAGGTTGTATCTATATATTTAGGATAATAGTGTGTGTGTGTGTGTGTGTGTGTGTGTGTGTGTGTGTGTTTATGTGCGTGCGCGCCAAAAATGAAAGAAATATAGGTTATAAATTTCCCAATTAAATTATATTAATTTTAAAAGACTTAAAAAGGAAGAAACTGAATCCATTTTTCAATAGCCTATATAAAACAGCTTTAAAGATAGGCACAGCCTTATAATGAAAGGATGGGAAAATTATTTCAAGGAAAAAATAAAAAAGACCATGATAATCAAAAGAATAATTAACCATGAAGTCTCTCTCTTTTTTTTTGATGAGAAAGTAATTTTATTAAATTATAAAAGTTTCCATTTCTGCCCCTCCACCCAACACCCTCCCACTCCCCCCACTCCCTCTCCTCCTCCCTCTCCATCCCTAAGCAGTCAGGGTTTCCTGCCCTGTGGGAAGTTCAAGTTCCTACCCCCCTCCCTCCAGGTCCAGGAAGGTGAGTATCCAAACAGACTGGATCCCGAAAATCCAGTATATGCAGAGAAAACAAGTCCCAGTGTCATTGTCAATGGCTCTTCAGAAAGACTCCAGGCCAGCCACATTCAGAGAATCCGGCCACATTCAGAAAATTTGGTTGGATCACGTGCTTGTTCAGTCCCAGTTCAGCTGGCCTTGGTGAGCTCTCATTAGATCAGTCCCCTTGTATCAGTGGGTGATCGCATCCCTCGCAGTCCTGATTTCCTTTTTCATTTTCTTCATCCTTCTGCTCCTCATTTGAACCTTGGGGGGCTCAGTCTAGTGCTCCAATGTGGGTCTCCGTCTGTATCGCCATCCATCGTCGGATGGAGGTTCCCTCTGGTCTTGCCTTCTTTGCTCACGTTCTCTTTCCTTCTGCTTCTCGTTTGGACCTAGGGAGTTAAGTCCAGTGTTCCAATGTGGGTCTCTGTCTCTATCTCCATCCATCGCCAGATGAAGGTTCTATGGTGATAAGCAAAATATTCATCAGTATGGTTATGGGCCAAGGCCATTTCAGGCACCCTCTCCTCTGTCCAGAGAACAATCTGGGGATCTCTCCTTGGACCTGGGATCCCATTTATAATCAAGTCTCTTGTAAACCCTAAAATGATTCCCTTAGTTGAAATATATTCTTCCCTGATCCCATACACATCCTTCCTCCCTCCCCGCCATCCCAGTCCACCGAGCTTTCCCCATTCCTCCCCTACTCCCTTCTCTCTAACCCTCTCCCCTTTCAACAACCCTCCCACCCCCCCATGCACCCGAGGTTACCTGGGACTCTTGTCTATTTCCTATCTCCAGGAGGATAGCTAAATAATTTTCATCAGGTTCACCTTTTTATTTAGCTTCTCTAGGATCTCAAATAATAGGCTCAAAGACCTTTAATTATGGTTAGAATCCACTTATGAGTGAGTACATACCATATTCCTCTTTTTGGGTCTGGGTTACCTCACTCAGTAAAGCGTTTTCTATGTCCATCCATTTGCATGCAAAATTCAAGATGTCATTGTTTTTTACCGCTGAGTAAAACTCTAATGTGTATATGTTCCACACCTTTTTTAACCATTCTTCTATTGAGGGGCACCTAGGTTGTTTCCAGGTTCTGGCTATTACAAATAGTGCTGCTATGAACATAGTTGAACAAATGCTTTTGTAGTATGATGGGGCATCTCTTGGGTATATTCCCAAGAGTGGAATTGCTGGGTCCTGAGGGAGGTTGACTCCCAGTTTCCTGAGAAACCGCCACACTGATTTCCACAGTGGCTGCACAAGTTTGCATTCCCACCAACAATGGATGAGTGTTCCTCTCATTCCACATCCTCTCCAGCATAGGTGTTCATAGGTTTGTTGGTTAATATCCAAGTCTTCTATTCGATTCCATAGGTCGACTTCTCTGTTATTATGCCAATACCAAGCTGTTTTCAATACTGAGGGATATCAGAATTAAATGTTATCATATATCAAATGGACCTAATAGATAGCTGTAGAATATTCTAAACAAATGCCAAAAGTATACACTCAACTCAGCAGCACGTGGAAGCTTCTCTAAAATAGCCCACATATTGGGAAATGAGATAAATATTAAAAAGTTCATAAACATTTAAATAATTTTATGTTTCATTTCTTACCATAATGCAGTAAGATATAAGCAATCAAATATCTCATAATTAAACAAACTCAAGGGTATTAAACATCATATTAATGAATGATGAATGCTTCAAAGATGAAATCAACATTTTTAAAAATTCCAGTAACTAATTGAAAATGGAAACCTACTGTAGCAAAACGTCTGGGACAAATTAAATCTGTCCAAAGAGTAAATTTATAGTTTTATGTTCCTACACTAAAAAATCAGAAAGAGCATAAATAAAGGACTTAGTTGATTTCACTCAGGAATTTGGAATACATAAAGCCAAACCAAAGTCCAGGAGAAGGCAAGAAATAATAAAAGTCAGAGCAAATTAAGCAAATAGAAACAGAGAAATCAGGACAAAGAATCAACAAATATAATACCAGATTGTTTGAGAACATAAACAAGAACAACAAGATTTTAGTCTAGCAAACAAAAAGTTAATAAAATCATAAATGAAAAGGAAAAATGACAACAGACACCAAAGAATTTAGAACATTTTACTCCATGATATAGAATATATCCCTGACACTCCTCAAGTGGCCAAGAATCTAAGACTAGATAGGACACAGACCTAAGGGAAAACTAAATACTACTGTTTTGCTAAAGAGATGTAGCATCAAGAGTATATCGACATTCAGCTATACTCATAGATCAGTGTCTTACTCAAGCATCATCAGAGAAGTTTCTTCCTGCATCAGATAAGAATAAATACAGAGACCCATAACTGGGCAATATGCAGAGAGTGGGAGACCTTGGCACATTCAGTACTACAAGGCATTAAGTGAGATGTCACCTTCACTTCCCTCCCCTTGGGGTTCAGGGAACCCTGCAGAAGAGGAGGAAGAAAAATTGTAGACTCAGAAAGAATGGAGTACACAAAGAAAGCAAGGCCTTCAAATATAGCAGGACTTATTCATGCTGTTGTATAATGCTTTCACACGTTGTAATGTTTTGTCACTTGTATTGCTTTAATAAAATACAGCCAGGAAGGAAATATGAAAAGAACAATCAGACTAAGAAAATTCTGGGAAGAGAAAAGGCAGAGTCAGTCACCAACCAGACACAAAGGAAGGAAAATGAGAATGCTGCACTGAGAAAAAGTACCAATCCATGTGACTAAACTTAGGCAGGAATTGTGAGTTAATTGAAGTTGTAAGAGGTAGTAAATAATATGCCTAGTTCTGGAACAGCCAAGGCTACACAGAGAAACCCTGTTCTGAAAAACAAACAAAAACAATAAGATATTTTCAAATAAATACAGGCTTGTATCCATGAGATAATCCACTGTGATCAAATACTCATCTTTTCCTGAGGAAGTAGGGGTTGTTCAACCTATATAAGTCAATAAACATAATAAAGAATATAAATGGAATTCAAGGTAAAAGTATCACATGGAATTCTCAAGAAGATGCACATAATCTTTGACAACATTCAACATGTCTTCTTAAAATAAGACCCTGGCAGTAGGACCAGCATATATCCCTGGTGAATGAACTACCTTGTTGAAGCCTGTTTGCTATGGTAGAATGCCATGCTTGACCTTAATGCAGGTGACAGGAGCTTGATTCTGCCCCAACTTAATGTACTAGACTTTGTTGACTTCCCATTGGAGCCCTTAACCATTGGGAGGAGTAGATGGGGGGGGGCTGGCAGGGAGGTGAGGGGAAGCAGGAGGAAGGGTGAGAGGGTGAACAATGATTGAAATGTAAAATGAAATTTACATTTAAATTAATGAAATTTAAAATGAAACAATGATTGAAATGTAAAATGAAATTTTACATTAAATTTTACATTAAATGAAATTTTACATTAAATTACATTAAAATGAAAATTTAAAAATAAATTAATTAAAACAAACAAACAAAAACAAAACTACAAAAAAAGCCCTGGAGAAACTGAAGGGAACATAGTTTAACATGAAGAAGGCTAGATATGACAAGCCCACAACCGAGAAAATCTTAAATACATAAAATGTTAAATTAATTCCTCAAAAAATCAGGAATGAGGCAAGGATTACCACTATCCTCAATCATTTTAAATACAGTTCTTGAAACCTTATCTGGAGCAATAAGACAAGAGAAGAAAACTGAAGTATATAAAAAGAGAAAATAAGAAGTCAAATTATCTTCACTTGCAGATGATGGTCTATATTGGAATTGTTTGAACCTTTTAAATAAACCTTCTAATAATGACCAATAATTTCAGCAATGTAGCATGATATACAATCAAATTTGAATAAGTCAAGCAACCAACAAGTAGTGGGCTAAGAAAAAGATTAGAGACATAGTCCCACCCATGAAAACGTCAAAGAAAACAAAATTTCTAGGACAAAATCTAAGCCAAAGAAGTGAGAGACATCAACCATGAAAACTTTTAAGTATACAAAAAAGATTTTAAGAATGAAACTGGAAAATGAAGAGGCACTTCATGCTCAAGAAATTGTAGGATTTATATTGTCAAAATTATCACTCTACCAATTGCAATTGACCAATACAATGCAATCTTAATCAAAATCCCCACACCATTCCTAACAGAAATAGGAAAAATAATCTAAATTCTTATGGAATAACAATAACAACAAAAGACCCTGGACATCAAAAGGAATCCTGAGAAGAATAACAATGCTAGAGAAATGACCATTTCTCATCTCAAGATATGTTTTAGAATGTGGTAATAAAAACATAGTCGTACTAGTATTAAAACACATCTGTAAACTAGTGGACCAAAACAGAAGAAACAATCATGAGTTAACTAAAGATATCTGATACCTAACGAAGATGTCAAAAGTGTAGACTGGAGAAATTATTGCATTTTTAAAGTAGACATCCACATGGAGAAAAATGAAATTAGACCCCTGTCTTTCACCTCACACAAAAATCAACTCCAAATGGATTAAAAAGCTCAGTGTGAAACATGAAATACTGAAACTGCTGAAAGAAAATATGGGTGGTACCGTACAAGACATAGGGGCAGAGAAGGACTTTCTAAATAGTCCTCCATTTGCCCAGGAATGAAGGTAAACAATAGAAATGTGGGACCCCATGAATTTAAAAAGCTTCTATAGAGGAAAGGAAGCAATTAATGGAGTGAAGATTATTCCCACAGAATTGGAAAAAATATTTTCCTGTTGTCCATATATATGATAAAGAATTAATGTATAGAACACATAAAGAACACACACAAAGGCAAGAAAACAAACAGCCCAGGTAAAAATGGGCTATGTGTCTTAACATAAAATCCTAAAACATACATAAATAATATATGGAAAACTGCTTGATGTCCTCAGCCATTAAGGAATTGGTAATTAAAACTACCTCAAGATTCCATGTAATCCCAGTCAGAAGGGCTAAAATGAAGAAACAAATACTGAGGATGATGTGGGGAAACAGGAATCCTCATTAACTGTTAGAAGGTTATATAACTGCTCTAGCCATGCTGTAAGGCAGTATAGATAGTCCTCACTAAGCTAAAACTTTATCAACCATATGAATGAGCTTTAACACTTCTTTGGCATACATTTAAAGGACTTCACATTGTGCTCAGCAGATACTTGCTCAGCTATGCTCAGTGCTTCTCTATTCACAATAGCCAGTAAAATGGCAAAAGCCAAGTGTTCGTCTGATAAATGGATAGTGTAAATATAATATGCATATACAGTGTAATACTTTTCAGTTTAAAAAAAATGAAATCATGAAATTTTCAGGTAAATTAAACAACTGAGTGAACTAATCCAAACCCGGAAAGCCAAACGCCATATGCTTTCTTTTTGTAGTTGCTAGCTCTGAATCTTTAGATCTGAATATAGAATTGGGAGTAACTACTAAAATCCAGAAAGTCAAATGGAACATGAAGGGAAGTGACAGAGCTTTAAAGAAGATATTAACAGCACACAAGTGTGATTGTGGTGAAAATATAGAAAACAGGGAAGGTAACTTTAACTGGGAGATAGAAGGGTGAACAATACAAAGGGAAAGGCAAGAAGGGATTATAAATAGGATATTTGATTTTGAAATATTAAAATTGAACCATTGAAAAAATCAGTAAGCAATGATATTTTATGTTCAACTAAAATTACATATAATACATCAATCTATGTACTTATCTATATGTCTATGTCTATATTCTATCTGTTACATATAATATTTATATATACTTTAATGCATTTAAGTGCTAATGAATAATTACATATAGTATTAATGTATCATATATATTAATTATAAAGTTTATACATTAATGTATATAGTTTATACATTTACACATTAAACTATGTAATATAGTTTAACAAAATCTTGTCAATTGGAGTGATAATGTTCTCCTCAAAGGCCATATGCTGTCTTACAAAAGCATAATGCCAGGCATGAATGATTCTTTTTTAAGTTGTTGGTCTGGGGAGTGCAAGACTCCAAAAAGGTTATGTTACTGTCCTTGAACTTTGTTGCTTTCAAGAATCTGAAAGTAATTTTATGTTGCCGAAGGCATCATGGAGTTTAAACAAAGAATTTAAAGGAATTTAGTTGGATCATTCCCAGTTACCTCCTCCCGGAAGACTAGCAGCCAATATCCTCCTCAACTGTAAGGCCTATGGACCACCTCAAAGATCATCATGAAAAAATATCCCCAAAGGTACAGTAGTAGCACTTGTATAGTGATCGTTACCAATAACTGTCTAATTGGAATTAAGGCCCCTTGAGGCCTAATCAATAAGAAGAAATTCATTCCTGGTACTGTAAACCTAATCATCTACCTGTGGCTTTTGAAACCACAGAACACAGAAGAGAGTCTATTACTTTCACTTTCATAAACCAGTAAAATGTCTATGTACATTATTAATACTTAATATAGCCACAGATAAGTGTATCTCTAAACATTCATCAAAAAAATGCTTCATTTTGTAGCAGAACACAACAACTGGCGAAAAAGAAGAAATGGCTGACCACAGTATATTAATCACGAATTGGTATATTTACTCATGGGCCATCATAGAAGAGATGGTATAAAAATTGCAATAGTGAAAGTGAATTTTTTCTTTTCTATATCATAGGGAAGCTTAACTCATGATATCTTAACAAAATGATTTTCTAAGCAAGGTTTAAATAAAAAATACTACTTGATACCAGTTGATAGAAATGTAAACATAGATGGGGAAAATCTTATGAGGTTTGACTCCTAGATGAAGATCTACATGCAGGAGAGAGAGGAGGAGGGAGGGGCGGGAGGGAGAGGAAGGGAGACAGGGGAGTATTTTACAATTTTCCCAAGGAATAAGCTCATAATTATTTATGCATTACCAATTGGTCACCCCTAAAAGTATGAACATACAGCCACACTGAATTGTTATATTTACATATTTTACATGTATATGTATAATGTATATGCAACAATAATAATTAAAAAAAAGAA
This sequence comes from Myodes glareolus, assembly GCF_982192425.1. Lineage (NCBI taxonomy): Eukaryota > Metazoa > Chordata > Mammalia > Rodentia > Cricetidae > Myodes > Myodes glareolus. The sequence goes on along the minus strand of NC_142053.1, from coordinate 86,433,939 downwards.
GTCAAAACCAAATGAGCATCCACAATCATAATTTCCACAAAGAGATGAAAGAATACGGGTATCATGATGAGCCCCTTGTCCTTGTCAGGGTTTACAAAAGTAACTTTGGGAGGAAAGGGTTTATTTAACATTACACTTCCAAGTAACAGTCCATCATGGAAGAAAGCCAAAGCAGGGACTCAAGACATGGACCTAGAGTTTGGAAATGATACAGAGGTGATTGAAGAGTGGTTCGTATTGGCTTGCTCCTGATGGTTTGTTCATCCTGATTTTTATACAGCTCTAGGACCCAAGAATTGCATTACCCACAATGGATGTTCTCCTACATAAATAACTAGATAAAAAATACATCATAGATCAATCTGGTAGAGTATTTTCTCAATTAATATTCTTTCTTCACAAGTGACTCTAGCCTGTACAAAAAGTAAGATATAAAAGCAAGATATTACAGACATATAGTGGACTATTAGTCAGCAATAGAATAGATTGAGCTATCAGATACTAAAAAAGTTGTGTTAAATGAAACAATCAAAATGAAATAGTCTACATTACTTTATGTGCAAAAACATTAAATTTTAAATTCAACGGTAATCACTGAACAGCTTATTTTTCTATGAATGTTGTTGAGGTGGAAGTACCTAGAAGTAGGAAAATAATTAAAAACATGAAATAATAAAACATAATTATATATATTTTAATTTATTTATTTGTTGATAAAAATTTTCACTTCCTCCCCTCCTCCCCATACCCTCCCATTTCCCCCACTCCCTCTCCTCCTCCCTGCAACTCCCTCCCCTCCTTCCTTTCCAGTCCTAAGAGCAGTGAGGGTTTCCTGCACTGTGGGAAGTTCAAGTTCCTCCCCTCTCCCTCCAGGTCTAGGAAGGTGAGCATCCAAACAGACTAGGATCCCAGAAAGCTAGTACATGCATACAAAACAAGACCCAGTGCCATTGACAATGGCTTCTCTGTCAGCCCCCATGTCAGTCACATTTAGAGACTCCGGTTTGATCACATGCTCGTTCAGTCCCAGTCCAACTGGCCTTGGTGAGCTCTCATTCGATTAGTCCCCTTGTATTCGAGGGTGAACGCACCCCACATGGTTCTGATTTCCTTTTTGATGATCTCTCTCCTTCTGCTCCTCATTTGGACCTTGGGGGCTCAGTCCAGTGCTCCAATGTGGGTCTCTGTCTTTATCTCCATCTATCGTCAGATGAAGGTTTCCTCTAGTATTGCCTTTCTTGCTCACGTTCTCCCTCCTTCTGCTTCTCATTTGGACCTAGGGAGTTAAGTCCAGTGTTCCAATGTGGGTCTCTGTCTCTATCTCCATCCATCGCCCGATGAAGGATCTATGGTGATATACAAAATATTCATCAGTATGGTTATGGACCAGGGCTAGTTCAGGTACGCTCTTCTCTGCTGCCCAGGGAACAATCTGGGGACCTCTTCTTGGGCCTGGGAACCCCTCCAGAATCAAGACTCTTGCAAACCCTAAAATGACTCCCTTAGTTGAGATATATACTTCTCTAGCCCCATATCTATTCTTCCTCCCCACTCCCATTCCCCCAAGCCATCCCCAATCCTCCCCCTCTCCCTTCTCTCTAACCATCTCCCCTTACTTCCACCCCCCCACCACCCCACCTGCACCCAAGTTTGCCTGGAAATCTTGTCTACTTCCAATATCCAAGAGGATAACTATAAGATTTTCTTCAGGTTCACCTTCTTATTTAGCTTCTCTATGATTACGAATTATAGGCTCAAAGACCTTTAACTATGGCTAGAATCCACTTATGAGTGAGTACATACCATATTCCTCTTTTTGGGTCTGGGTTACCTCACTCAGTAAAGCATTTTCTATTTCCATCCATTTGTATGCAAAATTCAAGATGTCATTGTTTTTTACCGCTGAGTAAAACTCTAATGTGAATATGTTCCACACCTTTTTTAGCCATTCTTCTATTGAGGGGCACCTAGGTTGTTTCCAGGTTCTGGCTATTACAAATAGTGCTGCTATGAACATAGTTGAACAAATGCTTTTGTAGTATGATAGGGCATCTCTTGGGTATATTCCCAAGAGTGGAATTGCTGGGTCCTGAGGGAGGTTGACTCCCAGTTTCCTGAGAAACCGCCACACTGATTTCCACAGTGGCTGCAAACATGAAATAATAAAAAAAATACATTAATTATATTATATATAATATATTTATATCATATTGATTATATTATATTGATTATGATGATGGTTTAATGTATGAGTATGTGAAAATTCATTAAATATCCCAATGTAAATGTGTATATTTTATTGCTCATTGTCCTGGTCACCTTTATCTCCCAACTTGACACATTTTAACATTATCGAAGAGTAGAGCTTCAGTTGAAGAATTATCTGGATCATAGTAGGCTGTGGGCCTGTCTGTGGAAGTTAGTCTTCATTGATGATTAATATAGGAGGGCAAAGACTTCTGAGGATACCACTGTTCCTTTCGGATTTGGGCCTAGCCTAGATGATTATTGGTCTGCATGTGAGCTAGCAGGCAGTATTGCTCCAAAGTTTCTACTTCAATTTCCTTTTCTAAAATCTGACAGTGATGAATTATAAAACCTATTAGCTGAAATAAATAATTTCCTCTTTTGTTGCTTTTGGTCAGAGTGTTTTATAAAAGCAACAGAAAGGAAACTAGAATAGCAATTGGTACCAAGATGCAGGATGTTGTGATTAACATGGACATGTGGCTCTGTATGCTTTTATATAATTTTGTTAGAAGACATGGAGGATTTTGGATCCTTGTGTTGGGATAAACATTGAGTCATCAAAACAAAAATTAATTAGCTTTGAAACTAAGAAAAAAGGAGGTTTAAGAGAGAATCAGAGTATCTATTGAGAATTGATTTAGGAGTAATCTGTGTAATATTTCCGAATAAAGATTCTCTGTGTGATCACAGCCCAGGCTCAAGGAAATCACTGTGACTAACAAAAGTTCATTGTTACTGACATGAAATCTGTGCATTCCTCAAAAGGTTGCATATGGTCAGCTGTGTCTAAAAATTGGGCTGTGGTTAATAAGAGATCAAGACCATTGAGATGAAATCTTCTGTGTTTCCTTTGTACAATACCAAAGTATTTTTTTCAAGTTAGTATACAGAGGAGGCCCAAGGGAACTGGACTGCATTTCAAGTTCACAATGTAACTTGACAAACAGAATGCAAGAGTCACCCATAGGGCATCATTTTTTGTGTTGTTTGTGCTTTTCTTTTCTTAGTTTTTCTTTTAGTTTTGAAATTTTAATATAACCACATCACACTACCTCTTTCTTTTTTATCCCACCAATTATCCCATATACCCCCTCCATGTTCTTTTTTCGTTGTAGCTACATACAGACACACAAGCATGGACACAGACACATACCCCTACCTTCACACATATTCCTAAATACATAAGTACATATTGCTCAGTCTGTAAAAAATACATGGATGTGTGTTTTCAGCGGTAGCTATTTAGTATTAAATACTTAATTGCTGCACACTTGTCTGAGGAAGATTATTTTTTCTACTCTTGGTGTTGCTCAATTGTTTATAATTGTATTTAATTTTTGTATTTTTTCTGTAGAGTTGAGACCCCCTGGATTTACTCCATTCATGTTAGTATGATTATATTATATATCTATTATCCATGTTTACCTCATGTTTAGGCTAGCATGTTGGTGAGACCTCATGTATGTAGACTGTGATATTCCTTGGAAATACAATGTCACAACAAGATCCCTGTTCCTCTGACTGTCACTATCATTCTTCCTGATCTTCCTCTGTGATTCCCTGAACCTTGGGTTCAAGATTTGTATTGCAGATTTCTTTTTTGGAACTGGTCACCACAACTCTGTATTTTAAGTGATCATTATTTTCTTATTATGATGTCTGAGATAAGTTGCCTTGGTGAGGATTGAGGGCTACACTTATCTGTGGGTATAAGGACAAATATCTGACATGTACTTAGAAATTATGCTGGAAAAGTGGTAGTTATAGGTTCTTCTCCAAGATCCATGACTTCACTAGCCCCGGCTAGTTGGCTAGATTTCCAGTACCAGACATTATTTCCCTCTTGTTGAGAAAGTCTTAAGCCTAATTGAAAAATGGTTGCTTAGCAACAAGGTATTGATGCTACCATTGCACTCTTAGGACCGTTGGACCATGATTTTCCTTGTAGTTCATAGGCATCATAGCTATGTAGAACTGTCGGTTGCTTCCATCTTTTGAAAACTTGCATGGTACCTTCTGGTATCATGAACACTAGTCCTCAGAAAGAAGTCTTTCAGTCAGTTCCAGTTTAGTAGCCTCTAGCAACTGTGTCCAAAGTGCCTGGTGACTTTAGCAATAGGTACTTACCTTCCATGTCTGGAGGCAAAAGAGGGATATAAGAATAATCTGTTATGATTTGGGAGTCCCTTGGATGACTCCAACCAACAACTCAAAAGTTTCTCAAGCCTGGTGTTGGGATGTTTCTTAGATGGTCTTGGCTGGAGAATTGTCAGTTCAGAAGGGAAATATATGATAGTATGACTTTCATGACTTTTTATGCATTCTTACTGCTATTTTATCTTCTTATCTTGCATTTGTTTCTTTCCACCTCAACTTATACACCTCATTTTCCCAATTCCTTCATCAGATCCTTATACCCTGATATTATCATCTCTAATGCATCTCAAATACCAACATTGATTAAGAGTTCCCTTTTCCTCACACTCCCACCAACACTAGTTGTTATCTTTTTGTTGATATTTACCATTCTACCTAAGTTGAAATGAAATCTCAATGTCTTGATTTGAATTTTCCTAATTGGTAGGGACAATTAGTAGTCTCCTTTGGAGCTCAGGAAACCCTATGGAAGTGGAGGCAGAAAGAGTATAAGAGCTGAAGGGGATGGAAGTAACTAGGAGAACAAAGCCCACAGAGTCAGCTGAGGGAGGCCCATATAAACTTACAGTGACTAAAGCAGCAAACACAAGGCCTATACCAGTCTTCATAAGTTCCTATGTGTATATGTTATAGCTATCAACTGAATATGGTGCTTTGTTTTATTTTTATTTTTTATGTTTATGCTTTTCGAGGCAGGGTTTCTCTGTGATGCATTGGAGACTGTCCTGGAACTGACTCTTTTAGACCAGGCTGGCCTCGAACTCACAGAGATCTGCATGCCTCTGCCTCCTGAGTGCCAGGATTAAAGTCATGTGCCACCAACATCTGGCTTCACCTGAGTATGTTTAAGGGATTCTGAGTATATGAACAAGTTGATCTCTGATTCTCATACCTGCTCTCAAAATGACTCTTTTCCTTATAGTGGGTTTCCTTGTCTGGCCTTGATTTGATGGTTTTGGTTTTATCTTATTATATTTTATTTTGCCATGTTCAGCAGCTATATCTTAGAACTCTGTTCTTTTCTAATTAGAGACAGAAAGGGAGAAGATCTAGAGGTAAGAGGAACTAGGGAAAAGCTTGGAAGAGTAATGTGAGGAAAAAGGGAAAATTGTAATTAGGTCATATTGTGTGTAAAAAGAATCTATTTTTAATAAAATGGAAAAATGATATTTCTTAACCATAATGTTTTGTTTTTTGGGAATCGCAGTGTACAGTTTACAGTATACATATATAATATATACTATATGTATTAATACATTATAATATATCATATGTGTTATATATGTATACATGCATTCAATGCAGTTCTAATAAAAAATCCCTATCTAATTTTTCAAAGGCATAGAAGAACCTATTCCCAAATTAATGCAGAACCACAATGGAACTCAGTACCTCAAATCATCGTGAATTAAAAGAGCAATGCTGAAGGGATTATCATTCTAGATCTCAACATGCATTACTGAGACATAATAATAAAATTACTAAGTAGTAGTGAGTTGAAGTCTCAGGCCTATTTTTATTTTTTATTTTATTTTATTTTTTAGGGAAAAAAGGTTTATTTGGGAAACATAGCTTGCTCCAATACATACGGGGACATAAGAGGTGTGTGAACACTGTCATTAAGACAAAAAGGCAACCTACTGATTGGGAGAAGATCTTTACCAACCCCACATCAGACAAAGATCTGATCTCCAAAATATACAAACAACTCAAGAAACTAGACTCTAAAACTCTAATTAACCCAATTAAAAAATGGGGTACTAAACTGAACAGAGAATTCTCAACAGAAGAACTTCAAATGGCCAAAAAGCACTTAAGGTCATGCTCAACCTCCTTAGCAATCAGGGAAATGAAAATCAAAACCACTTTGAGATACCATCTTAAACCGGTCAGAATAGCTAAACTCAAAAACACCAATGATAGCCTATGCTGGACAGGATGTGGAATGAGGGGAACACTCATCCATTGTTGGTGGGAATGCAAACTTGTGCAGCCACTGTGGAAATCAGTGTGGTGGTTTCTCAGGAAACTGGGAGTCAACCTTCCTCAGGTTCCAGCAATTCTACTCTTGGGAATATACCCAAGAGATGCCCTAACATACTACAAAAGCATTTGTTCAACTATGTTCATAGCAGCACTATTTGTAATAGCCAGTGGAAATAGCCTAGGTGCCCCTCAATAGAAGAATGGATAACGAAAGTGTGGCACATATACACTTTAGAGTTTTACTCAGCAGTGAAAAACAATGACATCTTGAATTTTGCATGCAAATGGATGGAAATAGAAAAGGCTTTACTGAGTGAGGTAACCCAGACCCAAAAAGAAGAATATGGTATGTACTCACTCATAAGTGAATTCTAGTCGTAATTAAAGGACATTGAGCCTATAATTTGTGATCCTAGAGAAGCAAAATAAGAAGGTGAACCCAAAGAAAATCATATAGTTATCCTCCTGGATATTGGAATTAGACAAGATTGCCAGGAAAAAGTTGGTTGCAGGGGGGTAGGGGTGGGGTGGGTATAAGGGGAGATGTGTAGAAAGAAGGGAGAAAGGGAGAATTGAGGAGAGCTTGGGGGAATGGGATGGTTGGGATGGAGGAAGGGTGGATATGGAAGCAGGAAAGTAAATATCTTAATTAAGGGAACCATTTTAAGGTTTGCAAGAGACTTGACTCTAGAGGGGTTTCCAAGTGTCCAAGGAGATGTGCCCAGCTTGTTCCTTGGGCAGCAGAGGAGAGGGTACCTGAGCTGACCTTGTCCCATAGCCACACTGATGAATATCTTCATAGAACCTTCATCTGGTAATGGATGGAGATAGAGACAGAGACCCACATTGAAGCACTGGACTGAGCTCCCAAGGTCCAAATGGGGAGCAGAAGGAGGGAGAACATGAGCAAGAAAGTCAGGACCACAAGGGGTTTGTCAACCCACTGAGACGGTAGGACTGATCTAATGGGAGCTCACCAAGGCCAGCTGGACTGGGAGTGATGGAGCATGTGATGAAACCAGACTCTCTGAATGTGGCTGTCAATGAAGGTTAGCTGAGAAGCCAAGGACAATGGCATTGAGTTTTGATTCTACTGCATGGACTGGCTTTGTGGGAGCTTGGTTTGTTTGGATGCTCACCTTCATAGACCTGGATGGAGTGGAGAGGACCGTGGACTTCCCATTGGGCAGGTAACCCAGACTGCTCTTAGGAATGAAGAGGTAGGGGGAGGAGAGAAGGGAGGTGGGGAAGAAGTAGAAATTTATAATAAATAAATAAATTTTTAAAAAGTGGATACTATCTATGAACAAAGAATATTGAGTCTATAGTTCATAATCCTAGAGAAGCTAAGTGATAAGGTGAATCCAAAGAAAGACATGTATAGATCCTGCTGGAAATTGGACACATTCAAGATCACCTGGCATAATTGGGAGGATGGGAGGACCAAAGGAGAAGAGTAAAGGAGAAGGGGAGGGGTGAGGAGAATTTGAGGGAATGGAATAATCAAGATGCAGGAAGGACAGAGATGAGAGCAAGGGAAGAAATATCTTGATTGAGGGTGCCATTATAGAGCTAGCAGAAACATGGATGTACAGAAATTCCCAGGAATCAGCAAGAATGACCCCAGCTAAGATCCTAAGCAATAGAGTAGAGGGGTGCCAGATCTTGACTTGCCCTGTAGTCAGAATATCTTAAATATCACCATAGAATCCTCATCCAGCAACTGATGGATACAGAGGCAGAGACCCACATTGGAGCACTGGACTGAGCTCCCAAAATCCATTTGAAGAATGGGTGGAATGAGAATATGAGCAAAGAGGTCAAGACCATGATGAGTTCACCCACTGAAACAGTGTACCTGAGCTAATGGGAGCTCACCAACTTCAGCCAGACTGAAAAGGAATAAGCATAGGATGAAAGTAGTCCCTCTGAATGTGATTGACAGTTGCATGTCTGGGGCAGACTGAGGGACCACTGGCAGTGGCACCAAGCTTTATCACTACTGCATGTATTGGCGTTTTTGGAACCTATTCTCTTTGTATGGCTACCTTGCTCAGCATAAATATAGTAAAGAGGGTATTTGACATTCTACAAAGCAATGTGCCTTACCCTCTCTGAGGATTGGATGGGGTGGAGTAGGAGGGTATGTGGAAGGACTGGGAGGAGGGAAGGGAGTGGAAACTTGAATTTGTATGAATAATGAAAAGATAGTATAAGGCAAAAGAGACAACTAGAGTAGGAAACTGACCAATTACTGAGTACCCTGACTCTGAACCCAGAGCCAGTGAAAAAAACACACTCTATATTTGAGACCTGAGCCAGGAAAGAAACTTCTTTATCTCTTAACACAAAACTAAAGACATGTGACTGTCTTGCCGAAAAAGGTACCGAGCCATGTGTCTAACATATACTAGAATAATGGGCTAATATAAGATATAAGAGTTAATAAGAACCCTGAACTAATGAGTCAATCAGTTTAGAGTTAATGTAGACCTCTTTGTGATTTATTTGGGACTTAATGATTGTGGGAATTGGGCAGGACAGAAAACCTGACAACAAATGGTGCCCAACATGTGGACAACTGCATCCACATAAAGCCTGACACAGCTTGGGAAGTAATTCTAGACAAAAAAGAATAGAGTTAATCACAATTTATTGATAACATCATTTTCTCAGATGGGCTCTGCTTGCTAGAGGCAAGCGATCTTACTTAAGAGAGGCTTCCTGACTCAACTTTAGCTGCAAGACATTGCAGCACTTTTAAGAGGTCCTGTCATGAAACACTTAAATGATGTTGATGAAAAGCTGTCTGCATGCTTTTTGGTTTGTAGCTGTAACAGGAAAAAAGCTGTGCCTTTTTAAAATGCCTGCTTTCTGGGCCTTCCTGCCAGGGCAAACTCTGACTCTTTCAGGCATGAGGTCCAGCTACAGAGCATTTGAGTGTGATTTGTGAACAGACTGCTGCAACTTGCTTGCTGGAAGGGACCTGGAAATGTCATAGAGTTGTGACAATAAATATGGCTACAGCCAGTACCTCTGCCATGCGGCTGGAATCTCAGAAAGCTAAAAAATTATCTGGATCCAGTTATCAAAGACACAACTTTAATCCTCTCCATATTACTTTGCAAATTAAAGACTCATGTGGTCAGAAAAAGAGAGTTATACAGTAAAAAGAGATTCAAAGATGAAGAAAACCTCTAAATGGTTTACAGTGTGTTAAAAATATATGCAGGCTTGGTCGAGAAAATAAAAAGGTTAAAGTTCTTAAAAGAAAAAAGAGAGCAGTTGGATGTGGTGGCATACACCTTTAATGCCAATACTTGGGAGGCAGAGGAAGATGGACCTCTGCAAGTTCAAGGTGTGGTGCATATACCTTTATTCCCAACACTTGGGAGATAGAGGCAGGCAGACCTCTGTGAATTCAAGTTGTGGTCACACAAACCTTTAATCCCAGCACTTGGGAGGCAGAGGTGGGTTGATCTCTGTGAGTTCAAGGACAGCCTGGTCTACAGAGTGAGTTCCAGGACAGTCAAATATACACAGAGAAACTGTCTCAAAAAGCCAAAATTAAAAGTAAAAATAAAAGAAATAGAAGTTAAAATATAAAGCCACGTAAAGATGGAAAACACACAGAGAAACTGGATACTGTATGTTATTATGCTCCCTTTGAATTGCTTCAATGCTGAGAAAGGAGCAACAGCTGCTAAAAATATTTGTTTATAAATGTTGCTGAATTCATCCAAGATAGGTATTTTGAAAAATACCTTGATTTTAAAAGATATATTCCTTTGGAGAAGAGATTTGCTTTTGTTTCCACAGAAAATAAGAAGCTGTGAATTCATTCTGAGGTTTGATCAAGGAAGACCACCTGAGAGATCTCTGGTAGAAACAGATAACCCAGATGTCTGAGTTCTACATCCAGAACAGAATCAAGATGCTTCCTCAGATGTTCAAGACTCACAGGATACTGCAGTCAGGACTTGATCATGTCTCTAAATTTTCATTAGGTCCCAGTAAGATTGTCAGTGCCCCCAACCAACAGGAAGTAGTTGGAAAACTACATCCACATTCCCCAAAAATGGACTATGGATGTTCTTGATTTTTTTAAAAAAAAAAAAGGGAGAGGGAAGTGGTACTGGACCACAGTCTGTATTCTGTCAATTGTATTTTAAATAAACACTGATTGGCCAGTAGCCAGGCAGGAAGTATAGGCAGGACAATTAGACAGGAAGTAGAAGTGGGTCAAGTAGAACAGGAGAATTCTGGGAAGAGGACACAGTCCCTACCCAGACACAGAAGAAGCAAGATATGACTGCCTCGCCGAAAAAGGTACTGAGCCATGTGGATAACATATACTAGAATAGTGGGCTAATATAAGTTATAAGAGTTACTAAGAAGTCTGAGCTAATGGGCCAATCAGTTTAGAGTTAATGTAGACCTTTATGTGATTTCTTTGGGACTTAATGATTGTGGGAACTGGGCAGTACAGAAACCCTGACAACAATGTGCCCTGGCTCTGAAACTAGTGTCAAATAAACAAAACTTTGTCCCTAGAATTAGAGCCAGTGAAAGAAATATGCCCTTGTCCTAAGGTTAGAGTCTAAAAACTAAAAAGGATCAGTGAAAGAAACACAATTTGGTCGTGAAGTCAGAGCCATCTCTGCTCCTGACCAACTAAACTGACCAATACCTAAGCAGAGAAAAACTAACCAATCCCCTGTCTCCCTGTAAATACTGTGCCACTAAGAAGTCCTAGATAAGCCTCTCAACCCTTTCAGTTGAGAGCTACTGCTAAGTGGCAGAGGCGACCACTCTCTTGGACTCCTCATTCTTAAATAAATCTCTTTCTCAAAAGAGTCTTGGGTGACGACCTTCATTTCTGGGCAGAGCAGAAGAACCTGGCTTGGATGTCCCTTAGAGGAGCAAGCTGAAAAAATTTGCTGACACACTCCCTTGTGGTCCTCAGCAAGGCAGAGCAGAATAGAAGAACTACCCTAGGATGCTCCCTTTTTTTTTCTTTAAATACAAAGTTTTATTTTTTCATTGTGTTTTTAATTGAATTTTATTGAGCTCTACTTTTTTCTCTGCTCCCCTCCCTGCCTCTCCCCTTCCCCCTTCAACCCCCCAAGGACCCCATGCTCCCAATTTACTCAGAAGATCATGTCTTTTTCTATTTCCCATGTAGAGTAGATCTATGTAAGTCTCTCTTAGTATCCTCATTGTTGTCTAAGTTCTCTAGGATTGTGGTTTGTAGGGTGTTCTTCTTTGTTTTATGTGTAAAAGCCACCTATGAGTGAATACATGTGATAATTGTTTTTCTGTGTCTGAGTTACATCACTCAAAATAATGTTTTCTAGCTTCATCCATTTTCCTGCAAAATTTAAGATGTCGGTTTTTTTTTTGTTATTGTTGTTTGGTTGGTTGGTTTGGTTTTCTTTTTCTGCTGTGGAGTACTATATTGTGTAAATGTACCACATTTTCCTTCTCCATTCTTCAGTCGAGGGGCATTTAGACTTTTTCCAGGTTCTGGCTATGACAAACAATGCTGCTATGTACATAGTTGAGCACATATTCTTGTGGCATGATGGAGAATCTTTTGGATATATACCCAAAAGTTGTATTACTGTGTCTTGAGAAAGGTTGTTTCCTAAAAAGCTTCTGTAAAGCAAAGGTCGTGGTCAACAAGACAAAACGACAGCCTACACAATGGGAAAAGATCTTCACTAACTCCACTTCAGACAGAGGTCTGATCTCCAAAATATACAAACAACTCAAGAAATTGTTCATTAAAAGAAAGCAATAATCCAATTTAAAAAATGGAGTACAGACCTAAACAGAGAACTCTTAACAAAGGAATCTAAATTGGCTGAAAGACACTTAAGGAAATGTTCAACATCCTTAGTCATAAGAGAAATGCAAATCAAAACAACTCTGAGATTCCATCTTACACCTGTAAGAATGACCAAGATCAAAAACACTGATGCCAACTTATGCTGGAGAAGTTGTGGGGAAAGGGGAACACTTCTGCGTTGCTGGTGGGAATGCAAGCTGGTTCAGCTTGTTTGGATGTCAGTGTGGCGATTTCTCAGAAAATTAGGAATCAACCTTCCTAGGATGCTCCTTAAGAAGAACCTTGCTAGGATGCTCCTTAAGGAGGCTGAGCAAGGGCTGCTGAGGAAATTTAACAACTTTCTGCCACTGGAGACAATTGCTACATTTCTGCAGGGGACTTCCCTTAGCAGAGCATTAGCACATAAAAGAAATCTGGGGCTGGAGAAGAAGCAGATAGCTCTGCTAGAACGCTCCCATAAAGGAGCAGAGCAGAACTCAGCTTAGTGGCTCTTCAGCAGAGGAGCAGAATCCCTATATCCTGCAATGAGACCATCCCCCACTGCACCCCAGCTTCAGGGAGCCTGGCTTTCTGATAGTCAGGACACCTTTCACTCCAGGGCTGAGCTGTCATATTGCAGCTCCAGCCTCTAGAGCTGTCATATTGTGGCTCTACCTCTCCAGAACTGTCCTATTACAGCTCTAAGTATATCCTGACTTCCCGATAATTCAGGATATTCTAATACCACTACTGTATCATATCCTCCTACAGATAGTTTGTTTTCTTTCTTAAAAAAATATAAAAAGGGTTTATTTGTTTCAAATGTTCTGAATCACAGTCCATTACAGGAAGCCAAGGCATGAACTCAAACTGGGAAGGAACCTGGAAGCAGGAGCTGATGCTGAGGCCATGGAGGACTGCTGCTTACTGGCTTGCTCCTCACACCTTGCTAATTTTGCTTTGTTTTATACCCAGGACCACTTTTCCACGGGTGACACTGCCCACAATGAGCTGATCTCTCTCACAATAATCATTTATTTATTTAGACATTCATTCATCTGTTTCCTTCCTTCCTTGCTTGCTTGCTTATTTGTTTCTTTTTTCCAGGCAAGATTTCTTTGGGTAGCCTTGGCCATTCTGGAGCTCTCTCTGTAGACCAGGCTGATTTAAAAACCAGAGATTTGCCTACCTCTGCCTCCTGAGTGCTGGGATTAAAGGCATGTACCACCACTACCCAGCATTAATCACTAATTTTTTGACTCCGCAGATCGTCTTTATTTAAGTGCAGAGACATATAAATGTATGTACATTAATAATAACAAAAGAGAAACAACTAATTTGAGTCAAAGTAACTGGTGGAATGTATCACTCTGTCTTTTGGACCACAAACCAGTTCCCAAATCACAACATGCTGAGTTTTTGTTAGACTTGCTACTTGCCATCTCTATATTTTTAAAATTATTTTCATTGAGTTATATATTTCTCTCCACTACCCTCTAGCTAGAACCTCAAGTACTATATTGACTAGATATGGAGAGAGTTGACAACCTTGTCTTGTTCCTGATTTCAGTGAGATCACTTTGAACTTCTCTACATTTAGTTTGATGTTGGCTGTTGGCTTGACAGATATTGCCTTTATTATGTTTAGGTATGTTCCTTATATCCCTGATCTCTCCAAGACCCTTATCATGAAAGGTTGTTGCATTTTGTCAAAATCTATTTCAGCATCTAATGAAATGATCATGTTTTTTTTTCCAGTTTGTTTATATGTTGGATTATGTTGACAGATTTTCATATGTTGAACCATCCCTGAATCTCTGGGATGAAGACAACTTGATCATGGTGGATTGCAATGGTATTTTAAATGTATTTTAATAAATAAAGATTGCCTAAAGATCTAAAGAGAGTGAAATAGCCCCACTGGTTAGCCCTAAAGACCAGATTATGATAACACATACCTTCAATCTCAGTAGCCATAATGACATGCACCTTTAATCACAAAAGTCACACTAGTTGCCATAGAAACTGGGAAGTGCATGCCTTTAATGATGGTGGTACATACCTTTAATTCCAGCCCTTATTGGAGGAGGATGCAGCTGGTTTGTTCCCATCTGCTTAGACACAAAATAAACACACAGAAGTCATATTATTGAAATCACTGCTTGGCCCATTATCTCTAGTTTCTTGTTGTTCTTTTCTGGACTGCTTGTTGAACTGGACATGCAGGACACACAGAGAAATGACTGCTGAACTTTCCTGAAGGTGAGAAGGTCCTTCAGGATTTCTGCTACATGAAAGAATCTGCCAGATATTCTGCAGGGCACAAAAAGAGTGACTGACAAACTGCCAATATAGGTGAAACTGTCTTTGTAATTTCCTGATTCATGGAAAAGTCTGCTGCATACTATGGGCGAGTAGTGAGACGATGTATGCCACAACATTACAAAGAACTTTGAGTGACTGTACAGACAGCGAGCTGTCTCTGTCAATTTTAGAGTTTTGGAACTTATCTACAATGTACTTCCTGTTAACTTAGGTAATATTATATCCTTCTGGAGTCTTTGATGGGGTTGAAGATTAGATAGTCATAGTTACCATCCTCTCATTGTTTAGCTAAGCCTATTTCTGATGCAAGACTTAGACTCTTTGAAATAGAATGTTTATTAAAACATTTATCATGTGTTCCTTGCTTACTATTGTTTATGATGGTTGTAATTTTATACTTGATATCTGTTTCTATTGTATATAGTTTTTTATAGGGTTTGGATTTCTATTATTTAAACAAAAGGGGAGGTGATGGGGAATCTTTGCCAACCAATTATCATTAAGAGGTGGGACCAAATTAGGGCATGGCTTTCTGGGACGTGGAGAAAAATGGTGCATGGCGCAGGTGCCCTCTCTGTGTGTGGTTCCCTGGCAACACAGCTGAGCTTGGACTTCTTATTCCTGTTTCATAAATTTCCTCTTATAAATAAATAAAAATGTAACTGTTTTATCTTTTAGCTAGCCTGGTTATTTCCCAAATTGAGCTAACTTCTACAAGCCCTAGAGAGGAATATAAGATGGGAGAAGACAGCTCTCAGGCGCAGTCTCCTTCTGAGATTACAAGAGGCAAGATCGTCATTTCAGATTGAGGTTGAGAGAAGAACCAGTGGCTGGCTGGTTTGCTTTTCGAATCTTCAGGTTGAACCCCAATTTCTTTACCCTGATTTTTTTTATTAATTCTGATTCAGTGGCTGATTTTTCTGATGTGGTCTTGGATTTGGTCTGCCAGTATTTTATTGAGGATGTTTGCATCAATATTCATGAGTGAGATTGGTCTGTAACTCTCTTGCTTTCCCTTTGACATAGTTTGGGTATCAGGATAATTGTAGTCTCACAAAAAGAGTTTAGTAATGTTCTTTCTGTTTCTATTGTGTGGAAAAATTTGAGGAGTATTAATAGTATTTCTACTTTGAAAATCGTATACAATTCTTCACTGAAACCATCTCACCTTGGGATTTTTTTTTTTTGGTTGGTTGGTTGGAAGAATTTGTTGACTGTTGACTGTTTCTATTTCTTCAGCAGTTATTGGTCTATTTCATTTGCTCATCTGGTCTTGATTTAATTTTGGAAAGTGATATTCATCCAGAAAATTGTTCATTTTCTTTAAGGTATCCAATTTTGGGGAGTATAGGTTTTCAAAATATGACCTGATGGTTCTCTGGATTTGCTCCATGCCTGTTGTTATATTCCCCTTTTCAGTTTTGATTTTGTTAATTTGGATATTCTCTCTCTGCGTTTTGGTTAGTTTGGATAGAGTCTTGTCTTTCTTGTTGACTTTCTTGAATAGCCAATTCTTTGCCTCATTGATTCTTTATATTGCGTTCTTTTTCCTATTTTGTTAATTTCAACTCTCAATTTGATTATTTCCTGCTGTCTCGTCCTCTTGGGTGAGTTTGCTTCTTTTTGTTCTAGAGTTTCAGGTGTTCTGTTAAGTCACTAGTGTGGGATTTTCTAGCTTCTTTACGTAGGCATTAAGTGCTATGAATTTTCTTAGTACTGATTTCATTGTGTCCCATAAATTTGGGTATGTTGTGTGGTCATTTTCATTAAATTTTAGGAAGTCTTTAATTTCTTCCATTATTTCTTCCTTGACCTGTTGATACTTCAGGTAATTATTGTTTAATTTCCTTGTATTTATAGGCTTTCTGAAATTAGTGTTGCTGTTGATTTTTAATTTTAAGTCATGGTGATCTGAGAAGATACATTGGGTTATTCTAATTCTTTTTGTCTGTTTAGGTTTGGTTTGTTACCTAATATGTGATCAATTTTTGAGAAGGTTCCAGAAGGTGTTGAGAAGAAAGTATATTATTTTATGTTTAAATGGAATGTTCTATAGGTTACTAGCTCAGGACAACTCAGGTGGAGGTTGCTGGCTTGGGCCTGCTCCAGCAGAGTTAGCAGGCTTGAACCTGTTTTGGTGGAGGTTGCTGACTGGGGTCTGGTCCCAAAGAGGTCTCTGACTCAGGCCTGCTCTTGGCGGTCACTCCCTTGTACCTGCTCCTGTGGAAGTTTCTGCCTTGGGCCTGCTCCGTTGGAGGTCCCTGGTTCAGTCCTTTTCTAGTGGAAGTCTCTCGATCAGGTTTGTTCTTGCAGATGTTCCTGGCTTGGGCCTGCTTCTGTGGAGTACACTTGTTTGGGCCCAGTCCCACAGAGGTCACTGGCTGGGACCTGTTCCCTTGGTGGTCTCTCCCTTGTACCTCCTCAGGCCTAATTTTCAAATGGACTGTTCATTTTTTTTTTACATTCTTTTTAAAAAATTCTTTATATAGTCTGGATATTAACACTTTCAGTGTCTAATTGTCAAAAATTCTCTACAACTCTGTGAGCTTATTCTTCACCTTACTATTTCTTTAGCTGTGCAAGGTTTTTTTATTTTATGAAGTTCCCCTCACTGGTTGTTGGCCTTGATTACTGAGCAAATGGAGTCCTGATGAAAAAAGGTTTTTTCTATGCCTATATCATGTAGGGTAATGCTTAAATTTTCTTCTAGTAGTTTAAGTGTATCCAACTTCAGTCTTTGATACACTTGAAGTTAGCTTTAAGCAGAGTGCTATATACATATCTGTGTTTTTGTGTCAGTATTATTTTATTTTCATTACTGCAGCCCTGTAATACATCTTGAGATCTAAACTGATAATCCCTCCAACATTGTTCTTTTGGCTAAGGATAGTTTTGGGTACTGGGTTCCTTTGTGGTTCTGCATGAATTTGGGGATAGGTTTTTAAATGTCTTTGAAAAATTAGATAGGAAATTTGATTGCAATGAATACACACACACACAAACACACACACACACACATATATATATATATATAAGATATGATATGCAATAACATGCTTATATAGTTTAATATATCACATATAGCATATCAATTCATATTATAGTATATATTATTTATGTATATATATTGCATAATACACAGCAGCTCTCAATATCACTAAATGAATAAAGAGATGTTGAAGATGCAAATACGGAGAAGCAAAATAGTTTTTTTCTGTTTTGTTTGCTTGCCTACCTGTTTTTGTTTGTTTTTTAATTAAAATTGATATCATTTGTGTTATTTTTTTCTGTTTTGTCTTTATCTTATTTTTGTTATTTCTTTTTCAGTTTTCCTTTGGGGAGACAACACAGTCATATTCCTTAAGGGACAGATCTGGGGGACCTCCGAGATTGGTGCAATTGAGGTATATGCTGTGGAACTCCCAAAGAATCAATTTAAAGGTTTTTAAATAAACACAAATAAGACAAAATACAATTTTATGTAAAATGGTTATTTTCACAATTTTGTATATAATGTTCATTTTCTCAATATTAACTCTACTAACCCATGAAGTCGGGCCATCTTTCATTTTCTAGTGTGTTTATCTCTTTCCTTGAAGCTTTAAAGTTTTCTATATGAAAGTCCATCACCTATTTGATTAGGATTATTCCTAGATACTTCATTTTTTTGAGGCTGTTATGAATATGACTGCATCAATGAACCCTCTCCTTGTATGTTTTGTTGGCCATGTATAGAAACACTATCGATTTCATGGCAGTGGTTTTGAAGGCATAAATAGGTCATGGAGAGAGGCTGAGGCTTTGCATTACATGTCTAGTCAGAATCCATCTACAGAGGTGAGGAGTGGCTAATGATAAAGTTCCAGCCTCAGTTTCAGTGGGGAACCCATGATATTGGAGATACCACGAATATGAGACAACTCCTAAGCATATCAGCACATGTGAAATGGAGCCCACCTTAACCTATGAGATAAACTGTGTGCACTGTAGATGGCAGAGATGGAGAAATCGGGTTACTCAAGTCCTCTGGCGATAAAAGGCTACAAAATGACTGTGTCTCAAATATTGAACATTGAGCTATAGAATTCCTTTTAGTGTTATTGAATTTTTTGAATTGATTTCATTTTTTTATCCTGATTCTTCCAATTTGGAATAAAGATATAACTTTTTTTATTACTTTTTAGTTTTCTAGGCTCCCACAGTTAAGATTAAAAATACACTTGGAAATTTAAGGAGACCTTGGACTTTTAAAGTGTTTATAATTTTTTTTAATTTATTTATTTTTTAAAATTTTTTTTAAGTAATTTTATTAAATTATAAAAGTTTCCATTTCCACCCCTCCTCCCACAACTCTCCCACTCCCTCACTCCCTCTCCTCCTCCCTCTCCATCCCTAAGAGCAGTCAGGGTTTCCTGCCCTGATGGAAGTTCAAGTTCCTCCCCCCTCCCTCCAGGTCCAGGAAGGTGAGTGTCCAGACAGACTGGATCCCCAAAATCCAGTATATGCAGAGGAAACAAGTCCCAGTGCCATTGTCAAGGGCTTTTCAGAAAGGCTCCAGGCCAGCCACATTCAGAGAATCCGGCCACATTCAGAGAATCTGGTTGGATTGCGTCCTCCTTCAGTCCCAGTCCAACTGGCCTTGGTAAACTCTCATTAGATCTGTCCCCTTGTATCAGTGGGTGATCGCATCCCTCGCAGTCCTTATTTCCTTTTTCATTTTCTTCGTCCTTCTGCTCCTCATTTGGACCTTGGGGGGCTCAGTCTGGTGCTCCAATGTGGGTCTCCGTCTGTATCGCCATCCATAGTCGGATGAAGGTTCTCTTTGATCTTGCCTTCTTTGCTCATGTTCTCTTTCCTTCTGCTTCTCGTTTGAACCTAGGGAGTTAAGTCCAGTGTTCCGATGTGGGTCTCTGTCTCTATCTCCATCCATCGCCAGATGAAGGTTCTATGGTGATAAGCAAAATATTCATCAGTATGGTTATGGGCCAAGGCCGCTTCAGGCACCCTCTCCTCTGTTCAGAGAACAATCTGGGGATCTCTCCTTGGACCTGGGATCCCATTTATAATCAAGTCTCTTGTAAACCCTAAAATGACTCCCTTAGTTGAGGTATATACTTCCCTGAACCCATATCCATCCTTCCTCCCTCCCCCCATCCCAGTCCACTGAGCTTTCCCCATTCCTCCCCTACTCCCTTCTCTCTAACCCTCTCCCCTTCCAACAACCCTCCCACCCCCCCCCCCCCCATGCACCCGAGGTTACCTGGGACTCTTGTCTATTTCCAATCTCCAGGCAGATAGCTACATGATTTTCATCAGGTTCACCTTCTTATTTAGCTTCTCTAGGATCACGAATTATAGGCTCAAGGACCTTTAATTATCGTTAGAATCCACATATGAGTGAATACATACCATATTCCTCTTTTTGGATCTGGGTTACCTCACTCAGTAAAGCGTTTTCTATTTCCATCCATTTGCATGCAAAATTCAAGATGTCATTGTTTTTTACCGCTGAGTAAAACTCTAATGTGTATATGTTCCACACCTTTTTTAACCATTCTTCTATTGAGGGGCACCTAGGTTGTTTCCAGGTTCTGGCTATTACAAATAGTGCTGCTATGAACATAGTTGAACAAATGCTTTTGTAGTATGTTAGGGCATCTCTTGGGTATATTCCCAAGAGTGGAATTGCTGGGTCCTGAGGGAGGTTGACTCCCAGTTTCCTGAGAAACCGCCACACTGATTTCCACAGTGGCTGCACAAGTTTGCATTCCCACCAACAATGGATGAGTGTTCCCCTCATTCCACATCCTCTCCAGCATAGGCTATCATTGGTGTTTTTGAGTTTGGCTATTCTGACAGGTGTAAGATGATATCTCAAAGTTGTTTGGATTTGCATTTCCATGATCTCTAAGGAGGTTGAGCATGACCTTAAGTGCCTTTTGGCCATTCGGAGTTCATCTGTTGTGTATTCTCTGTTCAGTTCAGTACCCCATTTTTTAATTGGGTTAATTAGAGTTTTAGAGTCTAGTTTCTTGAGTTCTTTGTATATTTTGGAGATCAGACCTTTGTCTGATGAGGGGCTTGTGAAGATCTTCTCCCAGTCGGAAGGTAGCCTTTTTGTCTTACTGACAGTGTCCTTTGCTTTACAGAAGCTTCTCAGTTTCAGTAGGTCCCATTTATTTATTGCTTCTCTTATTGTCTGTGCTCCTGGGGTTCTGCTTAGGAAGTGGTCTCCTGTGCCTATATCTTGTAGACTACTTCCCACTTTCTCTTCTATCAGGTTCAAAGTGGTTGGATTAATGTTGATGTCTTTAATCCATTTGGACCTGAGTTTTGTGCATGGTGATAGATGTGGATCTATTTTCATTCTTCTACAGGTTGACATCCAGTTATGCCAGCACCATTTGTTAAAGATACTTTCCTTCTTCCATTGTTTACCTTTAGCTCCCTTGTCAAATATCAGGTGTTCATACGTTTGTGGGTTAATACCCGGGTCTTCTATTCGATTCCAGAGGTCGACTTCTCTGTTGTTATGCCAATACCAAGCTGTTTTCAATACTGTTGCTCTGTAATATAGTTTGAAGTCAGGGATGGTAATGCCTCCAGAAGTTCCTTTATTGTATAAGATTGTTTTGGCTATCCTGGATTTTTTGTTTTTCCATATAAACTTGATTATTGTTCTCTCAAGGTCTGTGAAGAAGTTTGATGTAATTTTGATGGGAATTGCGTTGAATCTATAGATTGCTTTTGGTAGAATTGCCATTTTTACTATGTTGATTCTCCCAATCCAAGAGCAGGGGAGGTCTTTCCAAATACTGTGGGAATTGTAAATTTTTCATCATGACTTCCATTGTGATGTTCACAAGAGAGCTTGTAAGATAAGACATGTATGGTTTTGCCTTGATGTGCTTATGTGTAAAGTTGCCAAAAGTACATTTTTTTCTGGGCACCTTTAACTGTCAATTAGACATAGCATGAAGTCATATGAGGACAGTACCTAAATTGGGGACTTGCCTTTATCAGATTGACATATGGTCATGTCTTTTGGTTACTGTCGTGATTGCTAATTGATAGAAAATGACCCAGCCCTCAGTGAGCATCACCATTCTTTGAACAAATGGCCCTGTGTTATATAAGCATAGGTCTGGAAGCAAGCCACTTAGTAGCATTCCTCCATGCTTTCTGCTTCCTTTTCTCACTTGAGTTCCTAACTTGAATTCCTTCAATCATGATATATAGCCTATTAGCTGAAATAAACTTTTTCCTCCCTTAAGTTGCTTTTGATCATGTTTTTTAATTACAGCATCAATTATGATACTCATTCTTGAATTTCTTTTCAAGATAGTTATAAGACACTTATGAATATTCTACTCATACATAAATAGTTAGAAGATCTATGAACTCTCACAATCACAGCAGAGGAAGTTTCTACCTATCCTGAGTATGTAGAAGTCAACCACAACTAGCACAAATATGATTTAAGAATAAACTGCTTGGGCATTACCTCATGACAAAATTTGCTTCCTAAATATAAGGTCAGAATAAAGCTCAGTGTGTACCTGCCCTCCCTTTGTGTGTGAGTCAGATTCCTAGTTTCTATAACAACTATTAAACTAAGCTGCATGAAATGTAGACTATTTTGATTTTTCTGAAAATCAATTTCAAATGTTTTGACATAATAAAATCTTGAGTATGCTACCTAAATAATGCAGAAAATAGAAAAGGGCCTGACAACTGTTTTTCCCTTAAATCAAAGCATGCTGCCTTCTAGAGAACAATTTTTTTTTAAGATGGAATGGTAGCCAGGATGATTGGTTAATGATAACTGGAGCATTTCGTTTTCCACAGTTAAAATACTCTATCCAGGGAAATAAGGAAAACACTGGTGTAATAAAAGAGCAGAAATTTTGGTTTTTCTATTCAGAGAACCATTAAATGATAAGAGTAGAGCACTTAGTAAGCTCTAAGTGCTTAGTAAGCTCACATAGTTAGCACAGACTAGAATAGAAAATGTCTGTCTAATAATATTTTCATAGCCAGAGAACTCAAGAACCATATGAAGGGTCAGAACATAAGGAAAAAGTGTAAAGCAGATATATTTTTGTTTTATTGATAGACATATACAGAGTCTGAATATTTCTTTCATTGTTTAAGGTGACTCATTTCCTTTTACCTTGAGCCTAAATCTCATCTAGCCCAGGCTTGTTGTGAACTTGCTATGTAACTGAGGATGACCTTGAACTTCTGATTTTACTATTTTCTCCACCCTTGTGGTTAAATTCTATGTACGTGCCACCACAAACATTTTATGTGGTCCTAGGTATTGAGCCCAGGGCTTCATGCGTGCTATGAAATCACCTGGTTTGACATAGCAATGGTTTGAGGTAGCTGTGCATGAGTAAATAGAAAGTTAAAAATGTAATTTTATATGGAGAAAAGTACAGAATGATATTTATGTTTTTTTTAGTAGGAAATAAATTACCTCTGGAAAATTTCAATTGTAGAATTCAGAAGAAACAATTTGGAAAATTACAGTGTCTACCATGAGTATAGAAAAAGAAAAGTAGCAAGGGGAAAACAGAAAACATATCAATAAAGAGAGAAATGTGATGATATTCTGTTTGTGTTTTAACAAATAAAGCTTGCCTGAAGATCAGAGTCCAGAACTAGACACACTAGTCAACCATAGAGTCCAGGAAGTGGTGCTGCATGTCTTTCATCCCAGCACGTGGGAGACAGAGGTACTCTGGGAGTTCAAGGCCACCCTGGGCTACAGGAAATTGATCCAGTCTAAAAGAGACCGTCAGGCAATGGTGGATCACATCTTTAATCCTAGTATTTGGGAGTCACACACCTTTAGTCCCAGCACTGGGGAGATGGAGACAGGAAGGAATATGGCTGGGTGGAGAGAAGAATATAAGGTGAGGGGAAACAGGAGCTCAGGATTCAGTCTGATGTTTCATAGAGACGGCATTCAGTCTGAGGACTTGTAGAGACATGATACCCCATTCAGTCTGAGTATTTTGTACAGGTAAGAAGTAGTGGCTGGCTGCTCAGCTTTTCTGATCTTTCAGCTTTCACCCCTAATATCTGACTCTGGGTTTTTATTATTAATATCAATTAGATTCATGCTACAGAAAAATGAAAATAAAAAGGTACAAGATTGAAACAAAGTAGATGTAAGTGAAATCTAGAATGATCTGCAGGAGATTAAAAATAAACTAACAACTAAAATATTCACTGAGATCCAGACATGGTGATGCATGCTTCTAATTCCAGCACTCCTGAGGCAGTAGTAGGAAGATTACTGCTAATCAAGGCATGCCTGACCCACCTAGACTATTCCATGTCAACTGCAGCTGAAGAGTCATAACCGTAACAGTATAATAATGTGACAATTTTTAATGCAAGGTATAAATCCATAGATAATTTAACAAAACAAATAGCAGGATATATAACCTCAAAAAGATGAATAGCACAAGGAAAAAGAAAATATAAATAGAAGGAAGTTATAAATACTTTAAAAACTAACAAGTAATGTTCCTATTTAAATATATAACATATTTCCCTCAAAAGAGAATGGATATGCTGTAAAATAGCTGTGTATCATTTGTACGAATTAACCACATAGTATGTTACACATTCAAGGTAAATAAGTCTCATAATTCATTATATGAAAGAACAAATCTTTAATATAGTTTTTTTCTAATTTTCTTTCTATTGCTTTGATAAAGACCGTGACCAAAATAAACTGAAGGGTGGATTGATTTAGTTTACATATCCCAATCACAGTTCAGTTTGAAGGAATATCAGGGCCAGAACTCAAGCAGGTTAAGAACCTGAAGGTAGGATTAGAAGCAAAAGACATGAAAGAACACCGCTTGTTATCTTGCACACTATCGCTTGATCAACCTACTTTCTTACAAAACCCAGAAATACCTGCCTAGGAGTGATACTACCCCAAGTGAGCTGGATTCTCCAAGATAAATTAATCAAGAAAATGATGAGAGCATTTTCTCAACTGATGTCCCCTCTTCCCAGATGACCCTAGCCTGTGCTAAATTAACCAAAACCTTATCCTGCAGACTTCAAGAAAAAGATATTCTATCAGGAGAGGGCCCCAGAGAAATTTTCCCTTCTGTGTTAGCACATCTATTGGTATTTTTTATTGAAAATAGATTCTTCTCTCATACAACACATCCTGACCACATTTTCCCCTTTCTTCACTCCTTCCCACTCCCTCAACCTCCCCTCTTTCTCAAATACACTCTCTCTCCATTTCCCTTCAGAAATGTGTTTGGGTATCCACATTATTGAGTTATCATACATGTAACTTCCCTGTTATTTCTAGTAGAAGTTATCTTATAGGGCATCCTAGTTATCTGGCTATTATAATCTTTCTGTTCCCTTTTCTGCAATGTCCGCTAAGCCTTATGCGAAAATGTGCATTGTATTGTAGATGTATCTATTTGGTCTGGACACCGCATGATCAATAGGTCTCTGCATTTTGACAAGCTGTGGGTTTTGGTAATGATCTCCACCTACTTCATAAAGAAGCTTATTTGATGAGATGTGATAACTAAACTTAACTATGGGTATAAACATAAGCTTTAGAAGGAGTTGGCAGTAGTAGGTTCATTGTAGTAAGTTCTCCTTTCAGATTCTCTAAGACCCATGACCTCACTAACCCTTAATAGTTGACTACTGAAAGAGGAAGAATTAGTCTTTTGCATGAACCAAGCCTTTAATTGTTTATCATCTCCAGCATCATATACATACCAGCAACACTAAATTGATTCATCTAGTTACATTTGTATATTTAGGCATATTTATGTATATATGTAATAATAATTAAAGAAAATAGGACAAATTTGAGAGGGAGTGAGGGGATCATAGGCATAGTTGTAGGAGGAACGCATGGGAAAAGGTGGAGAGAGGAAAAGGAAGCAAGGAAACGCAATAATATTTTAATTTAAAAACGTACTTTGGGTAGTACTTGAGGCTGGGGAACTCTTGTGGAGGTAAGAGTGAAAGCAGGTGTGACTGGTTGCTACAGAAGGAATCATGGCTGCCAAAGTGTTTGAGTCCATTGTAAAGTTCGGCCTAATGTTAGCAGTTGCAGGAGGCGTGATGAACTCCGTCTTATATAATGTGGATGCTGGGCACAGAGCTGTAATCTTTGACCGATTCTGTGGAGTACAGAACATTGTGGTAGGGGGAGGGACTCACTTTCTCATCCCTTGGGCACAGAATCCAATTAAATTTGACTGCCGCTGGCAATCACAAAATGTACCAGTCATCACTGGTAGCAAAGATTTGCAGAACGTCAACATCACACTACCCATCCTCTTCCAGCCCGTGGCCAGTCAGCTCCCTCGTATCTACAGCAGCATAGGCGAGGACTATGATGAGCGGGTGCTGCCTCCCATCACTACAGAGACCCCTAAAGTCGGTCTGTAGTGGCTCGCTTTGATGCTAGAGAATTGATCACGCAGCGAGCGCTGGTCTCCAGGCAGGTGAGTGATGACCTCACAGAGAGAGCACCAACGTTTGGGCTCATCCTGGATGACGTGTCCTTGACACATCTGACCTTCAGGAAGGAGTTCACAGAAGCAGTGGGAGCCAAACAGATGGCTCAGCAGGAAGCAGAGAGGGCCGGATTTGTGTGGAAAAGGCTGGGTAGCAGACAAAGGCAGCCATCATCTTTGCTGAGGGTGACTCCAAGGCAGCCGGGCTGATCATCAACTCACTGGCCATGGCAGGTGATGGCCTGATTGAGCTGCGGAAGCTGGAGTAGATGAGGACATTGCTTACCAGCTCTCCTGTTCTTGAAACATCGGTGCGCCTCCAGCTTCTTCAGTGAGGCCTCCCTGGCTTGCACCTTCTCAGGCCAACTAGGCCATGGTCTTGATCATTCTGATTACACTTTCCTTCTGCCCCACCTCAGAAATTACTGTGAAATTTCATGACTGGCTTAATGTAAAGGAAATAAAAGCAAAATCACTTTAAAAAAGTATTTCACTGTCATTACAGTAACTCTTTCTTAGGAATTACTGGAAGAAACACATATGTCCAAGTTGAAAGTGAATAAATATCTCTTCTGTTTCCCAAACTCATAAAAATGAAGTTGATCACTGGACATACATCCACTTCAACACACTGAATCTTTAGAGAACTCGATTACTATTACTTGGGAGAAATGTTAAGTAAGCAATACTATTGAACTACAGAGAAAGCTGGGTATCCACTTGCTCTAAGCACACACAAAATGATCATATAGAATAACATGCTATAAAAGCCAGACATAGTGGCAGCACCTTTAACCTCAGCACTTAGGAGGCAGAAGGAGGTAGATCTCTATGAGTTTGAAGCCACCTGATCTATATAATGAGTTGCAGGGCAACACCTTTCATTTTTAAACATATCTAGTATTCTCAACGATATTAGGAAGTAATCACTCCTACAAAACAAAAGCAGACCACTTAAAAGGAAAAACTGAAAAAAAGCAAAGAAAGTTTATCTTTCAATGGAATATAAGATCACAGAAATTTATAAATAGGAAGGACAACAAATCACAGGAGATGGCCAGTTTGTGCTACATTTCTGCTATTGCTAGGAGTCTTAGCCAGGGTTATCATTGTAAACTCCATGGAGATTCCCTTGCACCAGGTTTTTACTTGTCCCCCAAATGCACCACTGCCCAGTAGGTTTTTTTCAGTACTCTCCCCTCCCCCCAAACCTGTTCACCCATGTTCCCATCCCCACCTGCCTTCCGTCCACTCATGAAATCTCTTCTATTTCTCCTTCCCGGGGAGATCCGGGCATCCTCCTATGAATATTCCTTGTTACCTAGTCTCTCTTGGTCTGTAGGTTGTAGAATGGTTGTGACCAGCTCAGTGCCTAGCCCAGTTGTAATCAGAGTGGCTTCATTCAGTAACTAGTCATAGCAGATGAAGATCCACAAGCAAACTGTAGGCTCAGTTCCAGGAGTCCTGCAATCTGAAGAAAGGATTGTAGGAGCCAGAGCAATTAAGGAGATCACAAGAAGACTCACAGAATCAAGTAACCTGAGCTCATAAGGGCTCACAGAGAATGAGCCAACAACCAGGAAGCCTACATGGAACGGACCTAGGCTTTCTGAGTATATGTTACAGATGTGTAGCTTCTTCTACTGTAGGACTCCTAACAGTGGAAGCAGGAGCTCCGTTGTTGCTTACTGGATTTTGGGACCCTACTCCTCATACTGGTTTAATACAACGGGATGTTCTTAGCCTTATTGCAACTTGATATGTCATATTTTGTTGATATCCATGGAAGGTCTGCCCTTTTCTGAATAGAAACAGAGGGGGAGGGGATGGAGAGAACAGAGGGGAGGTGGTAGGGAGGAACTGGGGGGAGAGGAAGAAAAGGAAGCTGTGGCCAGACAACTGGACAATGTGCAGAGAGTGAGAAACCTTGGAGCACTCAGCTCTGATTGGGATGCCTTTATTAAACCCATCTCTTAAAGTCTCAAGGAACTATGAAGAAGAAGAGACAGAAAACTTTTAAAAGCCAGAGGTAGAGGATACCCAAGACATCAGCATCATCCAGTCACAACAAGGCTGGTGCATATATGAACTCTCAGAGACTGGCAGTACACACAAGACACAGCCAAGTTCAAAATCCTAACACAGTTAAGGGAAAGTAGACACCAATTCTACCTTTTACCAGGAAGCTATTTGCAATTGCCTCCTACTGGGAAAGAGAAAAATCAGTTTTCTCCAACACAGTGTCACTGAGTATATTGACCACACTCCACGTCAGGCCTAATGCCCAGTTTATTGCCAATCTTATATTTTTTATTTAGCTTTCTTTCTTATCGTGAACCGTGGGAGGCCAGCTCCTGAGATCTGCTCCAGGGTAATAAAAGGAAAGCCTCAGAGTAGCTAGACTTTAGGAAACATTCTTATATGAGGGTTGCCAGACTTGTCTGTCAGAGGGGAAAATAAATAAGCACACATTTTCTGCTGATAATCTAAGAAAAAAGGATTTAGCATATGCTTTCCTGATGATAATCTCTTTACTCCAACTTAAATAATGTCTTTCTCTTAACATACATCTCTCTCCTGCCCAGTTACATATATCTATATTCAGTTACAGCATCTTTTTACATATTTCTCTTTACAAACACACCACTCTCACACCCACATTCACTCACACTCATTCACTCTCATATAGACTTCTTTTGCATCATTCATTCATTCATTCTTTACTCACTCACTCACTCTCACTCATTCATTCTCTCATACTTCTTCTTTCATGCCTCTTCTTCATCTCTCACACTTCTCTCTCCCACAGCAGCCCTCTATCGACACTGCTGCTCCCGCTCCGCTGCCTCTGAACTTTACATCTCTGCTATTTGCCCTCTTTCTCTGCCCCCACAGAGAAACTCTGGACTTCTTCCAACTCTTCTTGAATCCCGTACCTTCTTAACCCCTCAAAATTTCATGCCCTTTTCTTCTATTTATTTATTTATTAATTAATATTTTATGTGTATTAATATTTTTGCCAACTTACATATAAATGAACCACTTGCTTATATTGACCATAGATGCCAGGACAGAGCATCAAATTCCTCAGTACTGAAGTAACAGATAGTTGAGGGGCACCATGTGGGTGCTAGAAACTAAAAACCCAGGACTTCTGAAAGAGATTTGAACCATTGAGTCATGTCTCCAAACCTCCCCCCCCTCTTGTCTTTCTTTTTGCAATAACCCATTGAGCCCACTTAGTGCTGCACTTACATTCATGGATGTGGAGCCATCCACCCGAACGTGGTCAACCTATCAGGAGGGTGATAACTTCAATAAACATGGGGCCTCCTGAGCCCTTTCTCTATCCGTGCTGAAATATTGACTAGATTGATCTTGTTCGTGCCTTTTGCATGCGAACATATCTGCTAGATCATGAATCCACTGGTTCTTTTATGACCAGAAGATATCATTTTGCATCAGTCTTTCCAAAACTGGATCTCTTAGAATCCTTCAAATTCCCATTTCATGGTAAAGTTTTGGAAGAGGGTGTGATATTGATGAATGAAGACAGATATGTTTTCTCTTCATTCTGGCCAGCTGTATTTGTATTAATTGCCATCTACTGCAAAAGGAAAAAAAAACTCTGATGTAAACTGAGAGTGACATTAATTTATGTGTAAAGAGATATTTAGACAGCAGTTTAATAGTATGTCTATGTAAGCAAAATAATAGTAGTATGCTCTTCTACATGGCCAAAGATTCCCCAGCCATGGGTCCTTTGGTCATTTTTATAAATATCAGCCATATGTTTCTTATTAAAGAGGAAACATTTATTTCAGCCAGAAAAGAGGTTATAATTCTCATAACTTTTATGCCACTATTACAGTCATGGACATATGTTTCCAGGCCAGACATTACTGTAGATCAAAAGTTTCACAGGAGGGTTAGACTGTTCTTGACTTTAGCATAGCTAAAGTACTATGAAAGCTAGTCAACAGAAAGAGAGCTTCCAGGACAGTACCAGTTTGATTTTTCCATACAGTGTTATCAGAGCATGTGGTTTCTTCAACTATAGGGTATGACCTCTAGGTGCGGGTGGGCAACAGCAAGAAATAGTAATGCCTTGTATTGTTTTGAAAGGGGTTTCTCTGATCCCTCTAGCCAAGAACTAAAGGGAGACTATCCTACACATGGTACTGATCTTTCAGGTTGACAGTCTCTGGTTTCTTGAGAATGCATTATTCCTCAGGATATATATTTCTCAAATATTTTTCCACACTGCAACCTGAGTCTACAGTCAATTGCTTTTACTGTACTCTGCCTATACTGTAAAGTATCCTTTACAGTACAAATATCTGTTAATAAGATCCCATTAGTCAATTGTTGGTCCCTTTTTTCTTTGCGGCCAGGATTCTTTTCAGAAAGGCCTTACTGAGCCTGTTTCCTGAAGTACACTCACTATTTTCTCTTCTAGAAGTTTTTAGAATTTCACTTCTAATATTGAGTTCCTTGATCTATTTATAATTAATGTTTTTATACTGTTAGAGACAAAGATCAAGTCATATTCTTTACATGCAGATATCAATTTGTTGAAGATGCTGTCTTTCCTTCACTATGTGTTTTAGGTTTCATTTTTAACTTCGGGGGACTAGAGGTGAATGTACTTTTATTTGGATCTTTAGTCCCATTCCACTGATCAATGTGTCTACTTCTGTGCCAACACATCCTGCTTTTACAACTACTGAACTATAGTGTACTTCAAAATCAGGAATAGTGATACTTCCAAAAAAGCTTATATTATTTAGAATTATTTTGGTCATCAATCTGAATTTTAAAATGATTAGATTTCAATCTATGAGGTATAGTATGTTGAAATTATAGTAGGTATTACATCAAATCTGTAAACTATCTAAACAGGACAAACATTTAAAAAATTAATCCTACCAATCCAGGATCTTGGGTATTTCTCTATTTTCTGATGTCTTCTTCTGTTTCTTTCTTCAGTATTTGAAACATTTCATTACAGAGGAATTTCACCTACTTGACTAAGTTTATTCCAATGAACCCTTTAAGTTACCATGAAAAGGATTGTTTCCCCCAGTTTCTTTCTCTTTGATATGCAAATTGGCTACCAGGTTTTGGTATGTTAATTTTGTCTTGTTACTTCATTGAAAGTGTTTACCAGCTTTAGGACTTTTTAATTTAGATTTTGGGATCTCTATTATAAAGAACTCTACAACCTGAACACAGGGATATTTTGACTTTTTCCTTTCTATTGTATTTTTTAAAATTTCATCCTCTTGTGTAGAGTTTTAGCTAAGATTTCAAGAATGGTATTGATACTGTATACTATACACTATTATTTCAGATCATAGTGGAATGGTGACTATAGGTTTGTCATATATATTCTTTATTTTGTTGAGATATGTTTTTCCATACCTATTCTCTCCATTGTTTTTAAGGAGAAGTAATGTAGAAATCTGCCAAAGACCTTTTCTCCACTGACACAGCTTATGGTTTCTGGCCTTGAATCCATTTAAGTAGTGAATTATATTTATGATTTGCATATATGGATCCATCTCTGTATCTCTTAAATTAAGCCAACTTCATAATATTATTGATGTGCTTGAATTTGGTTTGCAAATATTTATTGAGAATTTTGCACCCTTCTTCATCATTAGGAAGATTGGCCTATACTTCTCCTTTTTTGTTAAATCCTTATCTACTTTTGGTATAAGGATAATACTTGCTTCAGGACCCTATCACTGCATATGACACATAATTAGAACATAAGACTCAGATGACTCAAGCTGGCTCTGACCTGAATGCCTCTTCCCTGCAGTCTAGCTTTCTTGGTTCTAAAAACACCAAAAACCAAAAAACTGTACAATGGTCCCAGGAAGGGAAACAATTAAACAATTCTATATAGCTACAACACCTATGGACTACAATGGTTTCAAGTATGGCAAAATATTTATAAAGGTGCAAGAAATGATGATCATATGCTAATGGCAACCAATAACTAGCTGTCTAATTAAACTGAAGACTCATTCTACAGGAGGGAAATCATGTGTGGTACTAGGAATCTAGCAAGATTGCAGGAGCTAGTGAAAAAAGAATCTATTATCACTGTTTGGTTTAATCTTAAGAAAAGTCACTTCTCTGGCACAAATAACTCCCAATAGACCAGACTAGATCAGATAAAAATGCCCATGTTTAATAAATGCAGTATTCTCAGGTAGACTGATAGAGCATGGTGGGGAGAGGAGCAAAGGCAAACCCCAGAGAAACCAGCGTTCCTTTTCCCCTGGAGCCTAAATAGCCTGTGGGAATGGTCCTGACCCTCCCTGGGGGAGGGGTCAGCACTTAGCAGGCTGGAATTTGGAGTACTCCTATATGGATCAAGGTAACTCCCAGGGGGAGGGGCCTGAGATGGAGCTTTTTTTCTTCACTGGTGCTCCAAGGATGACTGCCAAGGGCTGGGGTGATACCCCCAACTTAATATTACATTCCAGACACTTTGGATTAGGGGTGTGTCAAAAATCTGAGGTGATATGACCAGCAGTTATCACTTTGCTAGGCCAGCATAATTTTTTACAACACTCTGCATCTTATCCATACAGCATGAATAAGTGTAGCTATCGCCCCTCATCAAAGACACTTCTTTTATATCAAATAGAGAACCATCACTGAAAAACACAACAGTATGCCATGCAGTGATCAAAGGATTATGGGAGCTGTCATCTGATCAGCATCACAGCTGATGCCATCTATGTATGGATCAGACAAGAAAGAATAGAAATATTATACAATCTGTAATACCAGGAAGTCCGATATAAAGTAGTCTATCTTAGAAGTGGCTGCATAAATAAGCCTGAAACAATACCAATATCAATGGACATGTTAATGTGGAAGCAGAAAATTTTACTGGGTCTCATCCCAGAACTCTGGGCAACTATTGACTACTGGAAGAAGAAAAATTAGCCTCTCCCAGGGATGTTCCCCTTATTGGTTGTCCAATGCATAGTGGTCAGGCATGAAACTTTATATACAAGAGTAATAAAACCAGACTCAGTATGGTCTATTTATTTGGGCATAAACACATGCACACACACACACACACACACACACACACACACACACACACTCACCTATAAAATAAATATACTCAATGAAAAAGAGGCTATCAACTAGACATTGAAACAGTATGGAAGGAGTTTGAGAAAAGGTAGCTGGGAGAGTCTGGAGGGAAAAATGGAGTGAAATAACATAATTAAATTTCAACTTTAAAATTATAAAATGCTAATAGAAACAGGAGGAAAGGTTTGAAAGAATTCCATCATTTTCTCTTCTATAGAATAGTTAGGTAAGTATTGTTTTTAGATCGTTGAACTTCTGCTAAAATTATATACTGTATCTATCTAGACAATGAACTTTTTTATTTATAAGATATTTAATTTCTGCTTACATAGCATTGCATGCTGTAGATTTGATTAAGTTATTTACTTCATATTGGTTTAGCTTTGGTAGATATGTGTATCTAGAAATTCATCCATTATTTTATATTTTCCAGTTTATTGTAATATATTTTCCAGAGTATTTTGGTTATGTATTCTTTCCCCCCACATCCTCCAGATCCTCCTCACCTCTGTTTCCACCCTATTTTTAAAAAACTTCTTATTGATACTTTGTAGATTTTACATCATGTTTCCCTATCTCACTCATCTTCTCATCTCAGGATTCTGTCCTCTGCCCTTGCAAATCCCCTGTAGCAAAAATTTAAAATAAACTAAAGCAAAGCAAAATAAAACAAACTGGAAAACAAAAGCCAAAACAAGCAAACAACAACTAAAACAAAAAACAAGTTAAACAAATCTCGGCATAGAAGCCATAGTGTGGCCCAGTGAGTCATACAGTATGCCTTTAGTCCAGATATCTTTACTTATAAGTGTTCATTGCAATGAGTCATTGTTCTGGTTCAAGGCCTCTGGTTCCTGCTACACTGTACACTATGGATACTGGACCATTGCTAGGACTCCTCTTGGAGAAATAAGGGAACTAGCAGGCATTATGACCCAAGTGCTCAAATGGATATTGAGAGAATATTTCACACAGAGTAAAAGAATATACCTTCTTTTAGCACTTCAGGGAGCCTTCTCTAAAACTGACCACATTCTCGCTCACAAAGCAAGTATCATTAGAAACAAAGCTTATAATAACCCACTTTATCTTATCAGATCATTGTGGATTAAATTTGGAGTTCAATAAGAACAGAAACTACAGAAAGCCAACAAACTCATGGAAATTGAACAACTGTCAACTGAATTGACACTGAGTCAAGGATGTTATAAAAAAATTGAAGATGCTAGAATTCAGTGAAAAATGAATCCACAACAGATCCAAACTTATGAGACACTGAAAGCAGTGCTAAAAGCAAAGTTCATAGCACTAAGTACCTACATAAAGAATTTGGAGAAATTTCACACTAGTGACTTAACAGTACACTTGAAAACTCTAGTGAAAAAGAAGCAGACATACCCAAGAGTAGTAGATGACAGAAAATAACCAAACTAAGAGTGGAAATCAAAGAGAACATTATAAAGAATCAATAAAATGGAGTTGGTTCTTTGAGAAAACTATCAAGATAGACAAACCACTGTCTAAACTAATTAAAAGGAACAGAGAGAATATTCAAATCAACAAAACCAGAAAGAAAAAGGGAGTCATAGCAAAAGACACTGAGGAAATCCAGAGACTAAATAGATCATACTTTTAAAACCTGCACTCAACAAATTTAGAATATCTAAAAGAAATGGGGAAAAGTTCTTGATAGGTATCATATACCAAAATTAAATCAAGACCAGATAAACAATTTCAAGAGACCTATAATCTCTAACGAAATAGAAGCAGTCATTAAAAGTCTTCAAACCAGCCAGGCAGTGGTGGCGCATGCCTTTAATCCCAGCACTGGCAAATCAGAGGCAGACAGATCTCTGTGAGCTGGAGGCCAGCCTGGGACAGGACAGGCTCCAAAGCTACAGAGAAACCCTGCTTCGAAAAACCAAATAAAATAAAATAGAAAAATAAAAGTCTTTAAACCAAAAAGTAAATAAACAAATAAAGTCCCAGGGCCATATGGTTTCAGTGCAGAGTTCTATCAGACTGCCAAAGAACTAATAACAATACTCCTCAAATTCTTCCACACAACAGAAATAGAAGAAATGTTACAAAATTCTTTTTTATGAGACTACAGTTACCCTGATACGCAAACAACAGGAAGACTCAATATAAAGAGATTACAAACCAATTTCTCTTATGAACACTGCTGTAAAAATAATAAAATACTTACAAACGAAATTAAAACACACACAAAAAAGATCATCTGCCATAATCAAGTAAGGTTCATCACAGAGATACAGGGATGGTTCAATGTAAGAAAATCTGTAAGTGTAATCTACCATATAAACAAACTAAAAAACAAAACAAAACAAAACAAAAAAAACAAGATCATCTCATTAGATGCTGAAAAAGCTTTTAACAAAAATCCAATACCCTTCATAATAAAGGTTTTAGAAAGATCAGGGATATAAAGAACATACCTAAACATAATAAAAGCAATATATAGAAAACTGACAGCCAGCATCAAATTAAATGGAGAGAAACTCAAAGCGATTCCACTAAAATCAGAAAAAAAGATAAGGTTGTCCACTCTCTCCAAGTCTATTCAATATAGCATTTTCAGTTCTAACTAGAGTAAACAGCAAAAGGAGATGGGGAATATGAACTGGAAAGGAAGAAGTCAAAGTATTGCTATTTGTATATAATATGATAGTATACTTAAGTGACCCCAAAAATTCTACCAGGGAACACATAAAGTTGAAAAACACCTTCAACTTTATATGTAAATATGTAAATTTATATGTGTATATGTAAATATCCAGTGTGGTTGGATACAATATTAACCCCTCAAAAATTAGTATCCTCCCTATATACAAAGGATAAACTAGCTAAAAAGAAATCGGGGAAAAAACACTCTTCACAATAGCCCTAATTTCTTTCTTTAAAGACTTAAAGTTCATGTCAAACAGGTCATTCATTTGCCTGGTTAGCATTACCCCAAGATAATTTATTTTTATGCAGAAAAATCATTCTTGGAGGCAATAAAATGAGAGATTCTGTTTTTATATCTAATATGCTAGTTTGTGCCTTTTTATGAGAAAATATTCAGTTATTATTGAAGTGTATATTGCTTCTTTTATTGATTTTGTAGTGTTTGGAGATTCTTAGGTCCTCTTTTCTATAACAAGTATCTAAGCATCATTTATGTTTTTCTCCATTAGCCACTGAGCTTTTCTGTCATTCTCTTCAGAGTAAAGAATTCCTTTAACCTTCTTTTGTTGTGGAATGTATTTATTTTATAATTCACTTAAGACAGATAGTTTGGGCAGGTTTGTTAGACTAGGTTAGCAGTTTTGTCCCTCAGAATTTGAATTACACCAGTCCAAACCCTTCTTGCTTTTAATTCTTTGACAATACAGTTGAAAAGCCAACTGTTATTCAAATATACCAGCCTTTCCATTTGATTTTACCCTTCTCTCTTGTAGCTTTCAGTATACTTTGTTTGTTCAGTACTTTCGGTGATTTAAGTGTAATACAATGTAAGTTGTTTCTTTTCCAGTTCTTTTGGTATTTTGTGTACCTCTTGTTCTGGATGAGATTTCTATTTCTATGTTTAGGAAATTTTCTCCAATTTTTCATTTATTTATAGGCAATTGATTTTTTTAGAGAAACAGAGGTAGAGACATTTGCTTGAGTGGTACAACCATTTATCAGTTGCTTATGGTCATGTAAATAAGCACTTATCCATGTTGCTGAAGTAGTCCTAATTAAACTCAGGTTCACCATGAAAGATGAGTTGAATCATTGCTTTTCACTGCCATTCATGCCAAACTGGAACAAATAAACAATCATTTCTCTCTCCATAATAAAATTACTTGGTTTATGATTTTGGAGGTTTCAACCCATGATACGTTGGCCCTGTCTCAGCCTATAGGGAAATGGCAAGTTATTGGAGTAGAGCATAACAAAAGTGTTAACTTCATTGTAGCCAAGTAAGGAGATGAAGACTAAAGGCCTGAGATCTCATTCATTCTGAAGGTACTCTATAGTGGTCAGAAGGTAGAAGTCTCAAGATGTGGGTTCTAAGGAGAGGTCTTATGGTTACTGCATAATACCTTCAGAAGGAATGATAAGATTCAATGGTTTTGCTTAAAGAATTTTCCACGCCTCTTTCATGAAATTCTGCTTTAATACCAAAAATTCCTAAGTTTTGCTTTTTCATTGTGTCTCAAATTTCTTACGCATTGTATTCTTATGTTTTTTAAAATTTATCATTGACTTTGACTGAATGACTCAAATCTTCTACTCTTATATTTTGTCTTCCTTATTACTCATTACATAGGTAAAATTTTCTATCACACATTTTTCCAAATTTTTATTTGAAATTAAAAT
This sequence comes from Myodes glareolus, assembly GCF_982192425.1. NCBI lineage: Eukaryota > Metazoa > Chordata > Mammalia > Rodentia > Cricetidae > Myodes > Myodes glareolus. The sequence goes on along the minus strand of NC_142053.1, from coordinate 86,396,367 downwards.
ATAATTATACCATTTTTCAACCACCTTTTCCTTCCTCCAACCCCTCCTATGCCCTTCATGCTTTGCTCACTTTCAAATTCATAGCCTCCTTTTCTTTAATTGTCATTGTTGCATATATACAAGTTTCTTAGTCTATTAGTATTACTTTTATGATATGATTATAGGCTGACCAATTAGAATTGGAAAACCAGTTAGGGAGCTCATCCCTAATGAAGATTCTCACCCTTCCAGAATCCTTGATTTCCTGTAGCTCATTGCTTAGGGACGGGGCCTTGTGAGAGCCACTAAATATCTTGTCTCAACTATTGTTGGGTCTTAATTTTTTTATTTAAAAGGAATTATATCTATTTTTGTAACACATACACAAGTATAAATATACAAATACATACTACAAAATTTGTTTATTATGCTTTCCTCTATATGATTTTAGGGCTGATTACATTGTAATGGTTAGTCAACTAGGGGGCTTATCTTCCTGGAAGAAGTTGGTTAATCCTCTCTTTCTCAGCAGTCATTATTTTACTATAGTTTTTCACTAGGTTTGGGTCCCTTTGAGATTCCCTCTTTATCATTATTATACCTGATATTATCATTATTCAGGCCTTCTTTAGGCAGCCACATGGTTGAGGTCTCCTGAATGAAGCTTCCCTGTTCTTTCTAGGAAATGCAATCTCACATCAGAATTTCTTGTTCTTTGGTTCTTATAATCTTTGTGTTCCTGCTTCCTTAATGTTCCCTGAGTTACAGGTATATAATTGGTGTTCCATATCTGTTCATTGGGTCAGGCATCTACAAAATAAATTGATCTCTGTATTCTGATCTGTTATGGCTTTCAGTAGTTGTATATACTTTTTATAAAGTTTCTTGAGGTGGGGTGAGATCTACACTTATCCGTTTATATAAGGATATGTTTTAGAATACAGTTAGGAATTATGGTAATCTAGTAAAGTAACAATAATTGGTTCTCTCTTAAAACCTGTTACTTACTCTGGGTAGCGTCTTTTAATTTGCTTCATTTTTAATTAAACAAAATTACAGCATTCGCCTCTATAGAGTTTTGGATGAGAAATTTCTCCATATGCTCATATATTGCATGTTTAGTTACCAGTTAATGAACTCTTTGAAAGGATTAGTAGGTGTGGTCCTGTTGGAGTTGCAGTATCTTGTTGGAGGAGATGTGTCACTGGTGTGGTTTAAAAAGCCCATGCCAGCTCCCCTTACTCACATGTTCTTCTTCTTGCTCTCGCTCTGCCTTCTTACTGAAGATCAGGATACAAAGCTCTCAGCTACTGCTCTAACACCACTCCTGCCTACTTACTGCCATGATGATAATGTACTAACCCTCAGAAACTATAAGTAAGCCACTAACTAAATTCTTTTTTTTATAAGATTTTCCTTGGTTGTTGTCTCTACACAGCAATAGATCACTAAGACAACCCCTCTACAATCTACAAGCCCTCCCATGTTCCTCTTAAATTCAGGGCTCTGTTTTCTTTCTTTATATATTACATATATCATATATAATATTTAATATTTACATAAAAATACATGTGATATGTAACTGTATATATGTATACATACACAGTCATATATATATATATATATATATATACATTTTTAAATGAAGTTAGGTCACTTATGATGGTAATCCTCCTCTGAAGACAGTACCAGACTTGAGACACCAGTTTTCCAGTTTTTCAGAGTCTTCCAAATTCTGTAACTGTGTGAGTGGTGGCTAACATTGTTGCAGCCAACAGCAAAATGTCCTATCCTATAGTAGACAAAATTCATGAGTCTGAAGTTAGAAGCTTGTTGGGAATCCATCAAGTGGATTCTTGGTACTTAAGAGGAGCTGATGGAACGATAGAATATTTGTATTCTTTTTGTTTCCTTAGCCATAATCAGATACCTTATTCAGTGTAGAATTCAAGATATAAATGTTTAAATTTTCTGTTTTTTGTTATATTTATCAATGGATCTTTTTCTCAGTATTTCTTTTCCTATACCATATAAACTAAGGACAAAAATAATATAGTAGAATGAAAATCATGGTATAGAAAAATCTGCATCTAAATCTTCAGGAATTTTGGTTGTATAATGAAAAAGTGAGTTTCTAAGTTAAAAAAATTAAAAAAAAATATTTTATAAAAAATGAAAGAAAAGTAATTTCGCATGTAAAATTTCACAAGGAACACTGGATGCCAGAATGCATTGGCATCATGTATTTCATTGATTCTGGGACTAAGCAAATTAGTAATAAAGATAAGGACAGAATAATGTTTTCTCTCTCTTAAAATCTGTCTTCTTCCTCTTCTATAATCTTCCCTGGACCTTAGGGGTGGGAGTTATTCTATAGATTTATCTATTGAAACTAGGCTCTAAAACTCTACATTTCAATTGGTAGTGGTTTTCTGCAATGATTTCCTTCTTGTGCAAAGTTAACCTGATTAGTGATAATGACTACACTTATCTGTGGATATAAGAACATATGGTTATAATGGAGTGGGGAATATGCTGCCTTAGTACAGTGGTAGTCACACATTTTCTCCAATTTCCATAGTTTCACTAGTTCTGAGTATCTGGCTAGATTTCCAATAACAAACACAGTCTCCACTTGTTTTTTTTTTTGTAATTTTATTAAGTTATAAAAAGTTTCCACTTGTTTATCAAGCCTTAAGTACAATTAGAAAGTTATTGGTTACTGCCAAGGTGTACATATCATGACTGTTACTTTAGGGTTATCCTGTCGTGCTTGTCTCTGTTGTGGTTCTTAGGCATCATAGCTGTGTTGTTTCTCTCCTTTGAATCTTGCATGTCACTTTTGCTGCCATGAAAGAGAGTCCTCAGGGATGAAGCTTTCATGTCAGTTCCAGGTCAGGGTCTTCTGACTGTACTTTCCCTCCGGTAACTGCTTGTAGTCTCTCCCACCATCTCTCCTCTCACCTAATACCACACTCCCTCCATCACCCTCAGAAAAGATCAGGCCTCCAAGGGACATCAACCAAACATGGCATAACAAGCTACAATAAGACCATGTACATACTCTTATATCATATCTGTATAAGACAACCCAGTAGAAGTAAAAGGGTCCCAAAAGGAGGCAAAAGAGTTAGCAATTTCACTTGCTTCCACTGTTGGGAATTCCACAAGAACACCAAGCTACTTAACCATAACATATATGCAGAGGACTACCATAGACTATTAGTTTAAAATGTATAACATTCATTTATGCTATGGATTATTTATTTAATGATGCAAAAATATGTTGCATTCTTTAATGTTGCATTTGTTTAACTCTGTAAATGTGTGTTACTTTGCCTGCCTAAAACACCTAATCGGTCTAATAAACAGTCAATAGCCAGGCAGGAGACAGAAATAAGGGGAACTGTTAGTCAAAGAGAATAAATAGGAGGAGAAACCTAAGGGAAGAGAGTGAGGAGAGAAGAATGATAAAAGGAGAAGGAGAGGAAGATGCCAGAGTCCCGCCATCTAGCCACTCAGTCAGCCGTGGAGTAAGAAAAAATAAAAAAAAAAAAGATGTATAGAATAAAGAAAGGTAAAAATCCCAGAGGCAAAAGGTAGTTAAAGAGAAACAGAGTAATTAAATTAGAAGAGTTGGCTAGAAGCAAGCCAAGCTAAGGCTGGGCATTCATAAGTAAGAACATGTCAATAAGTCTCCTTGTATTTATTTGGGAGTTGGGTGGCAGGACCCAAAAGAGAAAAAAAAAAGCAACCACAGATCTAAGTCAGATTTCTACAGACTCCCTAATCTCTGAGAGACCCCATGATTACCAGTCAATTGATCCTGTAGGCTGCGTTCTCATTGTGTCCTTGATCCCTCTGTTTCCTTTGATTCATTTGTCTCCCTCCTCCACAGGACTCTTTGAGCTCTGTCTAATGTTTGACTATGAGACAGTACATCTGCTCCTGTCAGTTCCTGGATGAAGTCTGGTCTCTCTGATGAGGATTCTGCTAGGCTCCTGTCCCAGAATGCTCTTCGAGTAAGACAAGCTGGAGGATAAAGATTTTGTGGCTGTGTTGGTATCAAAATCTCTCCACTTGAGGCCTTCAGGCTCTGTGTCCCCCATTACTAGGAGGTTTTCCTAGGGCTGCTCTCAGATTCCATGGAATTTCCCTTATGCTAGGTTTTCACCTGGCCCAGAAATGCACCTCAATACCAGTCATTCTCCAAGTATTTAATCCCTCCCCAATTGATGCCTATTGTTCACAACCCCACCTGCCCCCAGTCCACCCAAGAAATTTATTGTATTTCTCCTTCTCAGGGATTTCCTTCCATCCCTGTGTAAGCCCTTCTTATTACCTAGCCTCTCTGGATCTGTGGAACATAGCATTATTATCCTTTGCTTTAGAGCTAATATTCACTTATAAGTGAGTGCATACCATGCTTGCCTTTCTGGATCTGGCTTACCTCACTTGGAATGATTGTATACAAGTTCTCCTCCTTTGCCTGCAAATATCATGAAAGCATTGATTTTGACAGCTGAGTAAATACTCCATTTTATAAATGCATCACATTTTCTTAATCCATTCTTCAGTTGAGGGACAGCCAGGTTGTTTCCAGTTCCTGGCTATTATGAATAGAACTGCAATGAACATAGTTGACCAAGTGTTATTGTGATAGGATGGAGTATCCTCTGGGTATATGTTCAAGAGTGATACAGCTGGGTCTTATGGCAGCTTGATTCCCAAATTTCTGAAAAACCATTATATTGCTTTCCAAATGGGCTGAACAAATTTGCACTCCCACCAGCAGTGGGGAAGTGTTCTTGCTCTACATCTTCAACACTATGAGCTTTCATCTTGGCCATTCTGACAGGTATAAGATGGAATCTCAAAATAGTTTTGATTTGCATTTCCCTGTTGGTTAAGGTTTCTGAACATTGCTTTAAGTGTTTTCGGGCCATTTGAGATTCTTCCTTTGAGACTTTTCTGTTTAGATCTGTACCCCATTTTTAATGTGATTATTTAGTTTGTTGATATCTAGTTTCTTAAGCTCTTCCTATATTTTGGGTATTAGCCCTCTGTCAGATGTGGAATTGGTGAAAATATTTTTCCATTCTTTCAGTTGTCTTTTTGTCCTATTGACAGTATCCATTGCCTTACAGAAGATTTTTATTTTCATGAGGTCCTATTTATTAATTAGTTGGATTTATTGACTGTGCTATTGTTGTTCTGTTGAAATGTCTCCTGTGCCAATGAATTTAAGGTTATTCCCACTTTCTTATCTATCGGGTTCAGTGTATCTAGTTTCATATTGAAGTCATTTTTTACTTTATTTTTCTTTTACATTCATTTTATATACCAACTCAGTTTCTCTTCCCTCCCCTACTCCCACTCCACCCCACTTCCCCCCACATCCACTCTACAGACAGGTTAAGGCTTCTCCAATGGGGAGCCAACTAAGCCTGGTATATCAAGTTGAGGAAAGACCAACTCCCTCCTACCACATCAAGACTGAGTAATGTATCCCACCATGGGAATGTGCTTCAAAAAGCCAGTTTATGTACCAGGGATGAATCCTGGTCACAGTGCCATGGGTCCCACAAATAGACCAAGTCACACAATTGTCAACTCACATTCAGAGGGCCTAGTTTGGTTACACATGAAGGTTCCTCAGCTGTCATTGCAGAGTCCATGAGCTCTGACTAACTCTGGTCAGCTGCTTTGTGAGTTTCACCATCATGATCTTGTCTCCATCTCCCCTGCCTTGTTCATATATCCCTCCTCTTTCTCTTCGACTGAACTCCAGGAGCTTGGCTCAGTGCTTGGCTGTGGATCTCTGTATATGATTCCATTAGTTACTGAATGAAGGGTTCTATGATGACAACTAGGGTAGTCACCAATTTGAGTACCTGAGAAGGCCAGTTCAGGTACTCTCTGCACTATTGCTAGGTGTCTTAGCTGGGGTCATCCTTGGGGATTTCTGGGAATTTCCCTAGCACCAGGTTTCTCCCTAACCCCATCCTTAATGACTCTTTTTATCAATGTGTCTCCTTTATTGCTCTTCTTCTTTGTCCCTCCCCCAACTCCACCACCCTGTTCCCTCATGTTCTCCTTCCCTTCTTTTACCACCATGTTCCCATTTACCCAGGAGATCTTTTTTTTTTCTTTTTTTTTGTAATTTTATTAAATTATAAAAAGTTTCCATTTACGCCCCTCCTCCCAACGCCCTCCCACTCCCCCCCTCCCTCTCCTCCTCCCTCTTTGTCCCCTAGGGAAGTCAGGGTCTCCTGCCCTGTGGGAAGTCCAAGTTCCTCCCCCCTCACTCCAGGTCCAGGAAGGTGAGCATCCAAACAGACTGGATCCCAAAAATCCAGAATATGCAGAGGAAACCAGTCCCAGTGTCATTGTCAATGGCTTCTCGGAAAGACTGCAGGCCAGCCACATTCAGAAAATCCGGCCACATTCAGAGAATCTGGTTGGATCACATGCTCGTTCAGTCACGGTCCATCTGGCCTTGGTAAACTCTCATTAGATCCGACCCCTTGTATCAGTGGGTGATAGTATCCCTCGCAGTCCTTCGTCATATTCTTCCTCCTTTTGCTCCTCGTTTGGATCTTGGGGGGCTCAGTTCGGTGCTCCAACGCGGGCCTCCATCTGTATCGTCATCCAACGCCAGATGAGGGATCTATGGTGATAAGCAAAATATTCATCAGTATGGTCACGGGCCAAGGCCGGTTCAGGCACCCCCTCCTCTGTCCAGAGAACAATCTGGGGATCTCTCCTTGGACCTGGGATCCCATATATAATCAAGTTTCCTGTAAACTCTAATATGACTCCCTTAGTTGAAATATATTCTTCCCTGATCCCACATTCATCCTTCCTCCCTTCCCCCCATCCCGGTCAACCGAGCTTTCTCCATTCCTCCCCTACTTCCTTCTCTCTAACCCTCTACCCTTCCATCAAACCTCCCACCCCCCCCCCCCATGCACCCAAGGTTACCTGGGACTCTTGACTATTGCCTCCTGGCGGATAGGCAAACTTCCACAGATACAAAAAAATATTAGTAACCACTTGTGTCTTGTCAGACCACCATGGATTAAAGTTAGAATTCAAGAACAGTGCTACCCCCAGGAAGCCAACAAATTCATGGAAGTTGAACAGTCAACTACTGAATCACCCCTGGGTCAAGGAAGAAATAAAGAAAGAAATTAAAGTCTTCCTTGAATTTAATGAAAATAAAGACACAACATACTCAAACCTATGGGACACAATGAAAGCAGTGCTAAGAGGAAAGTTCATAGCACTAAGTGCCCACCTAAAGAAAACAGAGAAAGCACACATTGGAGACTTAACAACACACTTGAAAGCTCTAGAAAAAAAGAAGCTGATTTACCCAGGAGGAGTAGAAGACTGGAAATAATCAAACTGAGGACTGAAATCAACAAAATAGAAACACAGAAAACAATTCAAAGAATCAATGAAGCAAAAAGCTGGTTCTTGGAGAAAATTAACAAGATTGACAAACCCCTATCCAAACTAATCAAACGGCAGAGAGAGAACTTGCAAATTAATAGGATCAGAAATGAAATGGGGACATAACCACAGACACAGAGGAAATACAGAGAATCATTAGATCTTACTACGAAAGTTTATATGTCACAAAGTTGGAAAATGTAAAAGAAATGGACATTTTTTTAGATAAGTACCATATACCAAAGTTGAACCAAGACCAGGTGAACAATCTAAATAGACCTGTTAGTCGTGAAGAACTAGAAGCTGTTATCAAAAATCTCCCTACCAAGAAAAGCCCAGGACCAGATGGTTTCAATGCAGAATTCTACCAGAACTTCCAGGAAGAGCTAATACCTATACTCCTTAATGTATTCCACAATATAGAAAAGGAAAAGTCACTGCCAAACTCCTTTTATGAAGCTACAGTCACCCTAATACCAAAACCACACAAAGACACAACCAAGAAAGAGAATTACAGGCCAATCTCACTCATGAACATCGATGCGAAAATTCTCAATAAAATACTGGCAAACCGAATCCAAGAACACATTAGAAAAATCATCCATTATGATCAAGTAGGCTTCATCCCAGAGATGCAGGGATGGTTCAACATACGCAAATCTATCAATGTAATCCATCATATAAATAAACGGAAAGAAAAAAATCATATGATCATTTCATTGGATGCTGAAAAAGCGTTTGACAAAATTCAACACCCTTTTATGATAAAGGTGTTGGAGAGACTGGGGATACAAGGATCATACCTAAATATAATAAAAGCAATATACAGCAAGCCGACAGCTAACATCAAATTGAATGGAGAGAAACTCAAAGCCTTTCCACTAAAATCAGGAACACGACAAGGCTGTCCACTCTCTCCATACCTCTTCAATATAGTACTTGAAGTTCTAGCAATAGCAATAAGACAACATAAGGGGATCAAGGGGATTCGAATTGGAAAGGATGAAGTGAAACTTTCGTTATTTGCAGACGATATGATAGTGTACATAAGCGACCCCAAAAACTCTACCAAAGAACTCCTACAGCTGATAAACACCTTTAGTAACGTGGCAGGATACAAGATCAACTCCAAAAAATCAGTGGCACTCCTATACACAAAGGATAAAGAAACGGAGAGGGAAATCAGAGAAACATCACCTTTCACGATAGCCACAAACACCATAAAATATCTTGGGGTTACTCTAACCAAGGATGTGAAAGACCTATTTGACAAGAACTTTAAGCCTTTGAAAAGAGAAATTGAGGAGGATACCAGAAAATGGAAAAACCTCCCCTGCTCTTGGATTGGGAGAATCAACATAGTAAAAATGGCAATTCTACCAAAAGCAATCTACAGATTCAATGCAATCCCCATCAAAATCCCATCAAACTTCTTCACAGACCTTGAGAGAACAATAATCAAGTTTATATGGAAAAACAAAAAACCCAGGATAGCCAAAACAATCTTATACAATAAAGGAACTTCTGGAGGCATTACTATCCCTGACTTCAAACTCTATTACAGAGCTACAGTATTGAAAACAGCTTGGTATTGGCATAAGAACAGAGAAGTCGACCTATGGAATCGAATAGAAGACCCAGATACTAACCCTCAAACCTACGAACACCTAATTTTTGACAAGGGAGCTAAAGGTATACAATGGAAGAAGGAAAGCGTCTTTAACAAATGGTGCTGGCATAACTGGATGTCAACCTGTAGAAGAATGAAAATAGATCCATATCTATCACCATGCACAAAACTCAAGTCCAAATGGATTAAAGACATCAACATCAATCTGTCCACTTTGAACCTGATAGAAGAGAAAGTGGGAAGTAGTCTACAAGATATAGGCACAGGAGGCCACTTCCTAAGTAGGACCCCAGCAGCACAGACAATAAGAGAAACAATGAATAAATGGGACCTGCTGAAACTGAGAAGCTTCTGTAAAGCAAAGGACACTGTCAGTAAGACAAAAAGGCTGCCTTCTGACTGGGAGAAGATCTTCCCCAGGAGATCTTATCTATTTCCCCTTCCTATGGCAATCCATGCATGTCTCTCTTAAGGATCTCCTTCTTACCTAGCTTCTCTGGAGCTGTGTATTATAGCCTGTTTAGCCTTTGCTTTATGGCTAAAATACAGGTATAAGTGAATACATGCCATGTTTGTCTTTCTGGGTTTGGGTTACCTCACTCGGGATGATTTTTTTTCTAGTTTCATTCATCTGAATACAAATTTCATGATGTCTCTTTTTTTAACCACCGAGTAACATCCAGTCAGGCCTGCATCATGTTGAAAATTAATTTTTATAGCATATTTCTGGCTTCTATATAAAAAAATGAAATGTTCATAGATTTATGGATTTATGTCTGGATCTTCAATTTTATTCTGTTGATCAACGTATCTTTTTTATGACAATACCCTATACTTTTCATTAGTAGAGCTTTTGATTATAGCTTGATATTAGGATGGGGATACCTCCAGAAGTTCTTTTATTATATAGGATCATTTTACTTATCCTGAGTGTTGTTTTTACATATGAAGTTGAGTATTGTTGTTTCAAGGTACATAAACAATTTTGTTGTAATTTTAATGGGGATCACATTGAGGCTATAGCCTGCTGTTGGTATGATGATCATTTTCACTACAGTCAGTAGAGTTAGCGCTACCAAACCATGAGCATGGAAGCTTTTTCTGTCTTCAGATAACTTCTTTAATTTCCTCTTCAAAGACTTAAACATTTTATCATAAAGGGTTTTCACTTCCTTAGTTAGTGTTTCCCCAAGATAGTTACATTATTTGTGTCTATTGTGAAGAGTATTACTTCCCTTATTTCTTCCTCAACCCATTTGCTATTTGTATATTGGAAGGCTACTGATTGTTTTTGAATAAATCTTGTATCTAGCCACTTCACTGAAGATGTTTTTCAGCTATACAAATTCACTGGCAGTATTTTGGGGTTGCTTATGTATATTATCATCTATCATATCTTCTGCCAATAGCTATGTTGTGACTTCTTCCTTTCTAATTTATATACATTTAATCTCATTTAATCTGTCTTATTGTTCTAGCTAAAACTTCAAGTACTATATTGAATAGATATGGAGAGAGTAGTCAGCTTTGTCTTGTTCCTGATTTCAGTGGAGTTGTGTAGTAAATGGAGCAGCAGGTCACTTTCCTGCCTCCCAACTCCCGGCTGGCTTTTCCCGAAATAATTACACAGAAACTTATTCATTTAAACACTGCCTGGCCCATTATATCTATCCTCTTCTTGGCTAACTCTCACATCTTAATTAACCCATTTCTAATAATCTGCGTTTCACCATGTGACTGCAGCTTACGGGGATGAGTCTAACCTACGTCCATCTTGGAGAGGAGAGCCATGGTGTCTGCCTGACTCTGCTTTCTTTCTTCCAGCATTCTGTTCGGTCTACTCCACCTATCTAAGCTGCTGTCCTATCAAAAGGCCAAGGCAGTTTCTTTATTTGACCAATGAAAGTAATACATAGACAGATGGTCCTCCTACACCAGAATTGCTTTGAGTTTCTCTCTCCACTAAATTGGATCTTAGCTATAGGCTTGCTGTAAATTGCCTTTTTTATTTTTAGGTATGCTCCTTCTATCTGTGATCTCTTCAAGACATTTATCATGAATGGGTTTTAGATGTTATCAAAGTCTTTTTCATTATCTAAAGAGATGATCATGTGTTCTTTTTCTCTCAGTTTGTTTTTATGGTGAGTTACATTGACATCATTTCATACATTGAACCATCCCTGCATCTTTGGAATGACTTGAACTTGATCATGGTGGGTAATCATTTTGCTGTGTTTTTGGATTCAGTTTGCCAGTATTGTATTAATTATTTTTGCTTCAATGATCATGAGGAAATTTGGTCTGCAATTTTCTTTCTTGGTTGAATCATTGTGTTGTTTGGTTTTCATGGTAACTATGGCCTCATAAAATGAGCGGGTTCTTACTACATGTGCCCATGCATTCAAGGCTGCTTAGACCCAAAATAATCACTAAGAAACTGTGTTAAATAAATCACTGCTTAGCCTATTAGCTCTAACTTCTTATTGGCTATCTCTTATATTTTAATTTAACCTGTTTCTATTAATCTGTGTATCACCACGTGTCTGTGGCTTACTGGCACAGTTCCAACATGCTTGTTCCCATCAGGGACTACATTCAGTTTTGATTTTCCCTCCTTCCTCTATTCTGCCCTGCACAAGCCCATATTTCTTATTCATTAACTAATAAAAACAACACATATACAGAATGACTTCCTATATTATCTAATATAGATATCTAATATAGATCTGTTTTCTATCTAAATAAAAAGAAAGGGTTTAATTTTAACATAATAAAATTACATACAGCAAAACAGGTATCAAGTAAGAATTATAGTTAGAGTATTTTATCTACTTTATCTTTTATCATAACTAAGGAAGGTTATAACTATAACCATCTATTCTTCAACTCCATCAAAGACTCCAGAAGGATATAATATTACCTAAGTAAACAGAAAGTACATTGGAAGCAACTTTCAAAACTTTAGAAATGACAAAGAGATCACTCTGCCTGGACAGTCACCCAACGTTCTTCTGTAATATTGGGGTATCCATCTTCAGCCTACTGGCCCATATTATCTGGCAGACTTTTCCATGAAGAGGAAAATTTGAAGATCTGTATTTCCTTGTAATGGCAAAGTCTATCAGTTGCTTTCTTCTGTGTCTTGCAGAATGTCTGGCAAACTGTTTCATGAAGAAAGAACCCCAAAGGGCCATCTCACTTTTAGGCAAGTTAAGTAGTCATCTCTCTGTGGGTTCTGTATGAACAGTTCATACAGATTAGCATCAAGCAGTCCAGACAAGTGCAGTTTCTTACCCAAATGAATGACCAATGCTATAAGGAGCCTCTTCAGTGTACATCATCCTCTTTAAGTGGATTGGTGATGCCAAGAGCAGGTGTGTCTCATTGTCATGAAAAGTCCTAACTTCTTAAAACATTTTAAATGCCATATAAATGTCATATTCTGAAGGACTTTGAAAGCTTTGAAGAATACCTATCTAACTGAAATATATCTTTATATATCTAGAAAACCTAACTAACAAGACTACAAAAATGACTATTAACTTATATTTTTAAATTATCCATTACATTTTTAAATGAGCTGCACAAACACAATACCTTAAGAGCAGAAATACACATATAACAAAATTGATATTAAATATGTATCAATGAACCAAGATCCATATCAATGCAAAGTATCCATCTCTATAGCATATCCCCCTCTAAATGTAAATAAACATTTTTAAACAATCATTTAGGGAATTTGGGTGTAATTCTCTCCAAACTGCCTCCTGCTTTTTGTTGAGTGAAGTAATTTTTGGGGGTGTTTATGGCAAACTTTTGGGGGGTTTTGGTTCATTAAATCACATTAATCTGGAATGATTCCACAGGATTCTATCATCTGTGGAAACAAAAGAAGAACCTCTTTTTCAAAGCAACTTATCCTTAGACACAAATTTTGAAGACAAGATACCTTTAAAATAACTAGGTTGGTTTAGCTTAGCAGTCCATACAATGAAATGTCTCTCTGTACTTAGCTCCATCATAGTCAAAATATTCAAAGGAAATACAATAATATATATAATCCAGATTCTCTGTGTATATTCCATTTTTACATGGCTTATTTTTCTTACTCTATTACTTTTCTACAAGTTTAATATTTATTTTATTATCTTACTCCTTTAATCTCTGACTGTCTGTACTCTTTTATATTACATTTATTGTCACTTTACTCTTTTTCTTCTCTCTCACAAGCCTACGCACATTTTTCAAACACACATGTCTCATTTAGAGTTTTATGTCTAAATCTGTCCTATTGTGCATCTGAAGCCCTTTTTTGTCCCAGAGTGCCTCTTAAAATGTTAAGTGCCTAAGTCTCTTTACTAAGTCTAAGGCTACTTTGCCTTTTGTCTCTGTCCAGTCCAATATGGTGGGGCAGAGGCCTATTTAGCACAGGCCATGCTCACAGCCTCATTTTCAGGAACATAGAAGGTCTGTGTTGCCATTAACATAGTTAATGTTAATTTAGTTAATTAACAAGTTGAAGCACTCAGCCCACAAACCCATTTTAATACTCCATAGCAGGACCTCCCAAAAGAGTCAGAGCCATTTATGTTGATGAACCAGGAAGCTGCCACTTTGTAACCAAATGTTTTTTTCTGCTACCATTGAATCAGGAAGACCTCTCTTAAAGGAATCAAGCCTCGTCTTGCTTCTAGTAAACAGAGGTCACCCAAGAAACTGCTGCCACACAAAAGTCATGCTTAACTCTGTTCTAGAATTCCTTTTTAAGATTTCTCAGGTTTTATATGGATTTAACTGGCACATGTTGGAGTACCAATTTGTAGCAGAAGCCTACTTGTTCATTCCAGGCTGCTCAAACCAGAAATAATCACTCAGTATTAATTAAATTACTCCTTGGCCTGTTAGCTCTAACTTCATTTGGCCAGATCTTACATCTTAATTTAAACCATTTCTATTAATCTGTGTATTGCCACATGGCTGTAGCTTACTAGCAAAGTTCTGGCATGTCTGTTCCTGGTGGCAGCTACATGGTGTCTCCTGACTCCACCTTCTTTCCCCAGCATTCAGTTTAGTTTTCCCTGCCTACCTCTATTTGCTCTGTGCAGGCCCATGCAGATTCTTTATTTATTAACCAATAAAAGCAACACATATACATAAGGACTGCCTATATCAGGCACAGGAAAACACTTTTTAAATATAACACCAGTATCATAGACACTGAAAATAACAATAAATAAATGGGACCTCCTGAAACTGAGAAGCTTCTGAAAGGCAAAGGACACAGTCAATAGACAAGACAGAAGCCTACAGAATGGGAAAATATCTTCACTAACTCCACATCTGACAGAGGACTGATCTCTAAAATATAAAAGAATTCAAGAAACTAGACACCGAAATACCAAATAATCCAATTTAAAAAATGGGAGTACAGATCTACATAGAGAATTCTCAACAGAAGAAACACAAATGGCTGGAAGACTTTTAAAAAATTACTCAACACTCTTAGTCATCAGGGAAATGCAAATCAAAACAACTCTGAGATACCAACTTAAACCTCTCAGAAAGGTTAAGATAAAAAAACACTGATTACAGGTTATGCTAGAGAGAATGTGAGGTAAAGGGAGCACTCCTCCACTGCTGGTGGGAGTGCAAACTTGTACAACCACTTTGTAAATCAGTATGACAGTTCGGAAAACTGCGAATCAACCTACCTCAAGACTCAGAAATAACATTCTTGATCATATACTCAAAGGATACATACTTATACCACAAGAACATTTGCTCAACTATGTTCATAGTAGCACTATTTGTAATAGCCATAACTGAGATACAACCTAGATGCCCTTAACCAAAGAATGGATAAAGAAAATATAGTAATTCACACAATGGATTATTACTACGTGGGAGAGGGGGCAATGGCATCATGAAATTTGTAGGCAAATGGATGGAATAACAAAAAAAAAGATCCTGAGTGAGGTTGCCCAGACACAGAAAGACAAACATGGCATGTACTCATTCATAAATAGATATTACACACAAAGCAAAGACTAACCAGACTACAATACACAGACTCAGAGAAGCTAGGCAACAAGAGGGACCTAAAGAGGGACATGTATAGATAACTGCAGGAAGGGGAAATAGATATGATCTCCTAGGTATAACATGAGGAGCAGTAAAAGGGAGGGAATGGAGGATGAGAACATTATTGACCAGAATGGCTGAGTTGGGTGAGGGACAGAGAAGGAGAACAATGATAGAGGGAGCCATTATGAGATTAGGGCAAAACCACATGCTAGGGAAATTCCCAGGAACCCACAGGGTTGATTCCATCTAACTAAAAGTCCTAGCAATAGTGCTAGGACTAGAGAGTGCCTGAATCAGTCTTCTCCTGCAACCAGATCAGTAACAACCCAAATTGTTACCATAGATTCTACATTCAGTAACTGATAGAAGCAGATGCAGAGATCCACCGGCAAACACTGGGCCGAGCTCCTTTGTGTTTGTTCATTTGAAGAGAGGGAGGAGGGATTATATGAGCAAGTGGGGGACAACACCATGATGGGGAAACCCATAGAGACAGCTGATCCAAGCTGGTGGGAACTCATGGACGCTGGACTGAAGTTGATGAGCCTTCATGGGTCTGATCTATACACTCTGAATGTGAATGACAGTTGTGTAGCTTGGTCTATTCGTGGGAACACTGGCAATGGGTTAGACTTAGGGTTAGGGTTTATCCCTGGTACATGAAAAGGCTTTTTAAAGTTTATTCTTCTTGGTAGCGTACCTTGTTTAGCCTTGACGCAGTGGGGAGTGAGTTGATCCTACCTTAACTTGATATGCCAGATTTATTTGACTTCCCATGGGAGGCCATACCCTCTCTGAAAAGTGGATGGGGGTGCCAGGATGTGGGGGGAAGCAGGAGTAAGGGATAGGGAACTGTGGTTGGTATGTAAAGTGAATTTTAAAAAGGAAGAAAATACTTTTATCTATTAAAAAAACACAATGAAATCTTAAAGTCTGTAAAAATTCAGTCTCTTTAAAAATATTCCAAGTTGCTCTGAAAATCCAGTACCCTAACTGCGGTATCCTTTAAAATTTAAAATAAGCTACATATTTCTTATTTTACAAGATAAGATCCAGGACACTAATACAATCAGATTCAAGCAAATTCTAAACATGTAAATAGCTCAGTTCCTGATATTGGAAACCCACTTACATTCCTCTGTGCTCTATGGGGCTTGGGCAACTCTATTTCTTATGCTTTTCCATCTGTAGCACGCAATTCTTGTTTCCTCAGCTTATGCCAGTTCCAAAGGCTAACATTGTCTTGGCAAACATCCGATATTCCTGTCCTCTCTAATATAATGGCATTACCACTTAAACTACAGTTTCGTTAATAGCCATACCTGGGTTCTCTTCAGGGACTGTGGCCCTGTCTTATGGTGGTAAACCTCAGCTTTCCTCTATGATCAGTTCAAATCTTGGGGCCTCACTACAATTGAGACTGTATCTTCCCAAATGACATCATGGACTCTTCAAGGAGTCTAATCTTGCTATGTAGCACCAACCTTCTGCTTCTCCTCATCACCCTTTTAATACTGAGGTATCCTTTGCAACTGAGGATAAGCCATCCCATCACCAACAGTTTCTGTTGATCACTCATAGCAATGCCAGTTGCTCTCCATGACTTCTTCATCTCTGAATCTGTCATGATAGCAAAATGGTAGCACATAGAAGACTCCAATCCAATTATCAAGATCAGCCAACATTTTGAGATACAGCTTCTTTCTAGTCTGAATGAGAGATTCTGTGTGCTGAGCCTGAGGAGATATTTCCAGAATATTTTGTCCATTAAAGCTGATCTCGTGTTAATAAGAGGAAATTTTTCAGCTTCAGCTAACCAGCATTAATTTTACAGTAAAACAAAATTTCACCTCAGTGGTTCTGATCTCTCATTAATGACAGTTTTTTCCTCATACCTATCTGACTAGAAGTCTATATCGACAACTCAAAATGTGTGAACAACACTGTTAGAATCTTTAAGTCATTATCAAATTTCCATCTGAAATTTCACTAGTCAGCTCTCCATTATCAGTGTGACTGTCATTATTCCTATTTTTCAAGATCTTAAAACCACTCACTGAGCTCCAAGATATCAATGACCTTTTCAGCTCAACAATCCAAGTGCTTCCTTGTTCTCCCTACAATAACATGTCAGGTCTGTCACAATATTACCTCATTATCTTAATATCAATTTCTTTGTTTTCTTTCTGTTGCTATAATAAACACCGAGACCAAAAGCAACTTGAAGTAAAAATCTTCATGTGATTTACCCATCATGAACAATGCTTATCCTTGCATGAAATAGGAACTCAAGAATAGGCCATGTAAGGGTGCTGCTTTCTGGGTTGCTCACCATGTCTTACTAATATCTTTTTAATAGTATAACTTAGAGCTAATTGTTCTGTGGTGGCTTCACTCACAGAAGACCGGTTGTTCTTACATCAGTCATCAAGAACATGCCTCATACATTTGGTTGCTGGCCAATTTCATGGAGTATTTTCTAAATTGACAATCTCTATCATGTTATTTCAACTTGATAACAGCAAAAACTTCTACCCATCACAGATAGTGTCTATTGTTGATAATGATGGGTGTTTCTTGAAGGCAGCAAAAGGAAGGATTCTGATAGTGACTGCTATCAAGTCGACTTCATCCTACAGATATTGGTGTAGATGGAGATTTTTTTCCCATCTCTCTGGTCCTACTGTACCAGTTTCTCTCTGCATACTGGCTTCCCACAGCCCTTTATGAAATAACCACTCTGAGGGTTAGTATCAGTTACAAGTATTTGTCCAATGGCTTAGGCTTCTTGTTTGCTACCCATGTCTCTTATAAATTAACATATTTCTATTAGTATATTTTTTATCACAAACCTTGTGGGCTTGTGGATTGTTACATCATATTTTGCTTCCACAGCAGCTATATGGTGTTTCTCCAACTCAACTCTGCCTTCTGATGTGGGATTCTCCTCTGTATGGGTATATGTATTTTATTACCATTGGTTAGTAAAGAAGGTGCTTTGGCCTATGACAGGGCAGAACAGAGCTAGGTGAGAAAACTAAACTGCATACGGGGAGAAAGAAAGTGGAGTCAGAGAAATGCCATGTACCCACCCAAAGAGCAAGAGGTAACAAGCCATAAGCCTCATGATAAAATGCAAAATAATAGAAATGGGTTAATTTAAGATGTAAGGGTTACATAATAAGAAGCCTTAGTAGGCTAAACAGTGTTGTAATATAGTTTCTGTGTGATTATTTAAGTCTTGGTAGCTGGGAAGAAATGAGCAGTCTCTATTTACAGCCTACTCTCTCCCTATCTTTGTTTTGATTTTCCACCTAACTATATTCTGCCTGGTCATTGGCTGAAGTAACTATATTCATCAACCAGCAAGATAAACACATAGTTACAACATGCAGAAGGACATCCTACATTACAATAAAGCTAATCAACCATGTAAGGACACTCTAGGATATAAATTACATGACCATCTCATTGGATTCAGAAAAGACCTTTCATAACATCAAACATCTCTTCATTATAAAAGTCCTAAAGAATCTAGGGATACAGGGGATATATATCAACACAATAAAAGCAATATACAATGATACCAGTATCATTCTATGCCATTGGGGTGGGGAGAAGGTGAGGAGAGTGGGATGAAGGGTAGAAGCAGGAATTGGGTTAGTATGTAAAATAAGATTTTTTTAAAAATGAAAAAAAAAACCTCAAAGCCTTTCCACTAAAATTAGGAGCTATCCTAATGTTAATAAGGATAATAAGAATGTTCATTTATCCCATTCTGTTAAATATAGTGATGTCTTAGAACAATACCTAATATCTTAGCTAGAAAAATATATATGTGAAAAAATATAGGGAATATAAATAAGAAAATTTAATAAGATGTTAAATTATTCATTTTTGCAGATAATATGGTTGTATACATAAAAGACCCCAAAGACTCCACCAGAAAATTATAACTGGTGAACACCTTAGGCAAAGTAATGGGATACAAAATTCACAGACAAAAAAATAATTAGCCTTCCTATGTATAAATGACAAATAAACCAAAGATGAAATCAGGAAAATAAGCCAATTCACAGTAGTCTAAGAATAACTTCTTATAATAAGAAACTAACATACTTATATAAAAAAGATTTTAAAGTGCTTAAAAAATAAATTGAAGAAGACATCAGAAGATGGAAAAATCATCCATGTTCATGGATTGGGAAGATTAATATTATGAAAAATGACCATCCTTTCAAAAGCAATCTATGGATGCAATGGAATCCCCATAAAATTCAAACAAAATTATTCACAGAAACTGTAGAAACAATCTTAAAATTCATATGGATACACAAAAGCCTAGGGTGACACAATATTTATGAACAGTAAAAGAACTGATGAATACATTATCATCATTGATTTTAAGTTATACAATAGAGTTATAGTAATCAAAGCATAATGGTGATCACATAAAAACGAGAAACATTTATCAATGGAAAAGAATGGAGGATATAGGTATATGTCATAAATCTATGGCCACTGAACCTTTCGGGGAACAAGCCAAAATCCACATTGGGGAAGCAACAGCACCTTCAAACAATGCCACTGACAGAACTCTTCAGTACATGTAAAAAGAGTGTTACTAGACCCATGCTTTTTATTCTGCTCCAAACTCAACTCCAAATGGATCATAAACCATGACACAAAATCTGATTTCCTATTGTCTGCACTCCTGGGGTTCTGCTTAGGAAGTGGTCTCCTGTGCCTATATCTTGTAGACTACTTCCCACTTTCTCTTCTATCTGGCGATGGATGGCGATACAGACGGAGACCCACATTGGAGCACCGAACTGAGCCCCCCAAGGTTCAAATGAGGAGCAGAAGGATGAAGAAAATGAAAAAGGAAATAAGGACTGCGTGGGGTGCTATCACCCACTGATACAAGGGAACGAATCTAATGAGAGCTTACCAAGGCCGTTTGGACTGGGACTGAACGAGGACGTGATCCAACCAGATTCTCTGAATGTGGCTGGCCCGAAGTCTTTCTGAAAAGCCATTGACAATGACACTGGGACTTGTTTCCTCTGCATATACTGGATTTTGGGGATCCAGTCTGTTTGGATACTCACCTTCCTGGACCTGGAGGGAGGGGGGAGGAACTTGAACTTCCCACAGGGCAGGAAACCCTGACTGCCCTTAGGGACGAAGAAGGAGGAGGAGAGGGATTGGGGGGAGTGGGAGGGTGTTGGGAGGAGGGGCGGAAATGGAAACTTTTATAATTTAATAAAATTACTTTCAAAAAAAATCTGATTTCCTAAATCTGATATGTTAGAAAGTAGGAAATGTGTTTGAACTTATAGATGCAAAAATAATTTTGGAAAAAGAACCCAATTGACATTAAAAATGAACAGTTAGTTAAATGGACCTCATGAAACCAAAACGTTTCTGTATATCAAAGGACTCCATAATTCAATAGATGTGTTTAATTGAGATTAAATTAAATCATAATTTAATTGATTTCTGTATATCAAAGGACACCATATTCCCACAGAATAGGGAAACACTGTACATCTGACAAAGCATTAGGTACAAGAATTTACAGAGTGCTCAATACACTAAACTTCAATAAAACAAACACCCAAATTTAAAAACATTGCACAGGTATCAACAGTTATCAAAAGATGAAATGCAAGTACCTGAAAGATAATTTTTTTAGTGTTGAACAGTTTTAGCCATTAAGGAAGTACAAATAAAAACTGCTTTGAGATTTTATGTCAGAATAGAGCCAAGATCAAAGTTACAAATAACAGCAAATGTTGGTGTGGATATAGGTATTGGGCAACACTGATGGTGGGAATGAAAAGTGATAAACCACTATGGAAGTCAGCATGAAGATTCCTCAAAACAACTGAAAACAGTTCTAATGCACGAATCAGCTATATCATTCTTGGAAATATACCCAAGTGATGTTATATCTTATCACACAAATATTTGCTCACTCATATTTCTTGCTGTCTATTGTCATTAGTGAAGAAATGGAGACAGCTTAGATGTCCATCAACTGTTGAATTAATATTGAAAAGGTGTACGTTTACACAGTGAAATATATTCAGCTATTAATAGAAAATGGACTTACAAAATTTGTAGGTATATGGGAAATACTGGAAACTATCATTCTGAATGAGGTACCCTGAACAAAAAAAAAATAAGTTTCACATATTTTCTCTCATTTCTAGATGCTATTTTTGAATCTTTGAATATATGTGCTCCATTTGGAAAAGCTATAGTAGTCAAAAATTTAGTGAGAGTTTATTAAGAGGAGAAGCCTTCAAGGAAGGGAAGGGAGAGCACAGTTATGAAAGGCTGAATGGAGAAAATGAAGGATGAATATGGGATCAGGGAAGATTATATTTCAAATAAGGGAGTCATTTTAGGGTTTACAGGAGACTTGATTATATATGGGATCCCAGGTCCAAGGAGAGATCCCCAGATTGTTCTCTGGACAGAGGAGAGGGTGCCTGAACCGGCCGTGGCCCATAACCATACTGATGTATATTTTGCTTATCACCATAGATCCTTCATCTGGCGAAGGACGGCGATATAGACGGAGACCCACATTGGAGCACCGAACTGAGCCCCCCAAGGTCCAAATGAGGAGCAGAAGGAGGAAGATCATGAAAAAGAAAATCAGGACTGCGAGGGATGCTATCACCCACTGATACAAGGGAACGGATCTAATGAGAGTTTACCAAGGCCAATTGGACTGGGACTGAACGAGGACGTGATCTAACCAGATTCTCGGAATTTGGCCGGATTCTCTGAATGTGGCTGGCCCGAAGTCTTTCTGAAAAGCCATTGACTATGTATGATACTGGGACTTGTTTCCTCTGCATATACTGGATTTTGGGGATCCAGTCTGTTTGGATACTCACCTGCCTGGACCTGGAGGGAGGGGGGAGGAACTTGAACTTCCCACAGGGCAGGAAACCCTGACTGCCCTAAGGGACGAAGAGGGAGGAGGAGAGGGAGTGGGGGGAGTGGGAGGGTGTTGGGAAGAGGGGCGGAAATGGAAACTTTTATAATTTAATAAAAGGCTGGTTGAAACAAATCAGTAGGAGGAAAATGATCTCAAAGGCAAGCAAAAGAGTCAGAGACACCCCCACTCACACTGTTAGGTATTCCACAAGAACACCAAGCTACACAACCATAACATGTATGCCAAGAACCTAGGTCAGATGCATACAGGTTCTCTGATATCTGTGACCACACATGAGTCCCAGTCAGTTGATTATGAGGGCTATGTTCTTATGGCATACCCCTGCTTGTTCCTCCAATCCTTTCTCCCCCTCCTTCCGAGGACACCCCAAGCTCTGCCTAATATTTGACCTTGGGACTCTGCATCTGCTCCCTTCAGTTATTTCCTGGATGAAATATCTCTGGTCCCTGATGACAATTATGCTAGGCTCCAGTCCCAGACCTCTGTAGGCAGGACAAACAAGAGGTCAAAGATTTTGTCACTGTGAAGTGTCCCAATCCCTCCCCTCGAAGCCTTGCCTGGTTACAGAAAATGGCTTGTTTAGGCTCCATGTCTGCCATTAATAGAAGTCTTTGTAAGGACTCCTTTCTTAGATTCCATGATGCTTCCATTGCACTAGATTTCTACCACACTCCACAAATGCTTCCCAAATAACAACCATTTGTCCCAGCATTTTTTCCCCAATACAACAAATCCCTTCTGTACCCAACACCACCTGTCCCCAGTATACTGGTAAAATCTATTTTATTTCCCTTCTCATGGAGATCCTTCTGTTCCCACTTAAGCCCTACTTGGCATATCTGGATCTGTGCATTGTAGCATAATCATCTTTTACTTTAAGCTATTATCTGTTTGTGATGTTTGTCTTTCTGTATCTGTATCTCATTTAGGATGTTTTTTTCCTAGTTCCATCTGTTTATCTGCAAATTTTATAATGTCCTTTTTAACAGCTAAGTAATACTCGATTGTATAAATGTATCACATTACTTTACCCATTATTTGGTTGATAAATATCTAGGTTGTTTACAGTTTCTGATTATTACAAATAAAGCTGCTATGAATAAGTGTTCTTATGATAGGATGAAGCATCCTTTGGGTATGTGCCCAGAAGTGGTATGGCTGAGTCTTGAGGTAGATCAATTCCCAATTTCCCTTGAGACCATCTTATTGATTACCAAACTGGTTATGTAAGTTTGCACTCCCACCATCAATGGAGAAGTGTTCCCCTTGTTCAATATCCTTGCCACCATGAGTTGTCACTTGTGTTTTTGATCTTAGTCTTTCTGACAGGTGTAAGATGGAATTTCAAAGTTGTTTTGATTTGCATTTACCTGATGACTAAGGATGTTGAACATTTCTTTATGAGTTTCTTGGCCGTTTGAGACTCCTTTGTTGAGACTCTAAGGATGGTGAACATTTTCTTAAGTGTCTTTTAGCCATTTTAGATTCCTCTGTTGGAAGTTCTCTGTTTTGGTCTATACTCCATTTTTTATTGCATTATTTGTTCTTTGGATGACTAATTTCTTGAGTTATTTGTATCTTTTGGAGACCAGTCCTCTGTCTGATGGGGGGGTTAGTGAAGATCTGTTTTCATTCTGTAGGCTGTCACTTTGTCTTGTCCTTTGCTTTACAGAAGCTTTTCAGTTTTAGGAGACCCCATTATACCTACCTTTTGATGTTCTTTTATTTTATAGGATTGTTTTAGCTATCCTAGTTGTTTTGTTTTTATATATGAAATTGAGTATTATTCTTTTATGATCTGTAAAGTATTGTGCTGGAATCATTTATGGGGATTTCATTGAATCTTAAGATTGCCATATTTTCTAATGCAGATCATATGGCTCTGTGACTGTGGGATACCTTTCCATCTTCTTCAGATTCTTTTTTCAAATAATTGAAGGTTTTGTCAAAGAGGTATTTCACTTAGTTGGTTAGATTTACTCCAATATTTATTTCAAATTATTTAATTTATTTTAATTATTTAATTTATTTAAAATTATTTGTAGCTATTGTGAAGGGTGTTGTTACCCTGATTTATTAGTCCATTTGTCATTTGTATTTAAGAGGGCTAGTGATTATTTTGAGTTAATCTTTTATGAATCCATTTCACTAATGGTGTTTTATCAAATGTAGGATTTTCCTTGTAGAATTTCATGGTTATTTGTACTATCATATCATCTGCCAAAGCCGGGATTTTACATCCTCATTTCCAATTTGTATCACCTTGATCTCCATTAGTTTTCTTCTTATTGTTTTGGGTAGAACCTCAAGTATGATATGGAAAAAGTATATAAAGAGTGCACAACCTTGTCTTGTTCCTGATTTTAGTCTCCATTTAATTTGATGTTGTGTTTCTTGTATGTAACAGAAGGATGAGTTTTGGTTTTGCAATATAAAGCAAGTCAATTGCCAACATCAAATTAAATGGAGACTAAAATCAGGAATAAGACAAGTTTGTGCACTTTTTATATACCATTCTGTTAATCTGTGTCTTTTTATTAGAAAATTAAGTTCATTGATGTTGAGAGAAACCAATGACCTTACAGTTAATTCCTGTATTTTCATTGTAGTTCTTATTAGTGGTAGTATGTGTGTATTTGTGTGTGTGTGTGAGTGTGTGTGTGTGTGTGTGTGTGTCTGTTTTCCTTCTATGGATTTCATTGATGTGAGATTACTTATTGCCTGTGTGTTCATGGGTGTAGTGAACCTCCATGGGTTGCAATTTTCCTTCTAGTAGGTAGACATAAGTTTTTGTCCAGCCTGGTCCTGAAGCTGTTCAATCCCAAAGAAATGCACAGAGGATAATAGTAACTATAAACTGTTTGACCTATTAGCCCAGGCTTATTATTAACTAGCCTTTACAACTTAAATTAACCCACAATTCTTATCTATGTTTAGCCACATGACTTGGTACCTTTTCTCAGTGCAGTATTTTTAACGTGCTTCCTCTGTATTTGGGTGATGACTACAGACTGAGCTTTTTCTCTTTTCAGAATTCTCCTAGTCTAGTCGCCCCACCTATACTTCCTGCCTGACTACTGACCAGTCAACATTTTATTAAAGCAGTATGAGTGAAAAATCTTTACAGGGTACAAAAGCATTATCCCATAGTGCTAGTGCCTTGCATAAGACTAGGCTTATGAAAAGATAATTATTTAAATTTGACTTAGTCATGAAACATCTTCTTTCCTCCATCTATAGTGATTGAAAGTTTTGCTGAGTATACTAGTCTGGGATGGCATCTGTGGTCTCTTAGAGCTTGCAACACATCTGTCCAGGCCCTTCTGACTTCTAGAGTTTCTGCTGAGAAATCAGGTGCAATTCTAATAACTCTGCCCTTATATTTTACTTAGCCTTTTTTTTTATCTTGCAGCTTTTAATATCTTTTCTTTGTTCTCTGTGTTTAATGTTTTCATTATTCTTTGGCAAGGGACCTTTCTTTCCTGGTACAATGTCTTTGGTGTTTGTAGGCTTCTTGTAACTTATAGCATGTCCTTCTTTAAGTGAGAAAAATTTTCTTTTATGATTTTGTTAAAAAAATATTTTTCTGGGTCTTCGAGCTGGGAATTGTCTCCTTCTATTCCTTTTATTCTAGGTTTGGTATTCTCATAGTGTTGCTGATTCCTTGGGAGTTTTGTGTTAGGAGATTTTTGGATTTAACATTTTATTTGGCCAATGCATCATTTATTCTTGCATGTTTAGTCTATCTACTTACTGTATCTTATCTTTAATCTCTGAGACTCTCTTTCATTTCTTGCATTTTTTGGTGATGCTTGCATCTGTAGTTCATATTATATACCTAGATTTCCCCTTTCCAAAATTTACTCAGTTTGTGTTTTCATTCTTGTTTCTGTTTTCATTTTCATGTCTTGAACAATTTTATTCATTTCCTTCAACTGTTTTTTTATTTGTTGGTTGGCTTTTTGACATTTCAAGAATTTATTGATTTCCCCCTATTTTTGATTGTCTTTTCATAGATTGCTTTAAAGGATTTATTAACTTTCTGTTTAAAAATCTGTATCATCTTTATAATATTGATTTTAAAGTTATTTTTTGTGTGTTTTACCTGTGTTAGAATATTTAGGGCTTGCTGCAGTGGTATTGCTTGGCTCTGCTGTTTAAATATTGCCCTGGATGTTGTTTATTATTTTCTGACACTGGTGTCTAGGTATCTAGATTTTAAGTGATTATGAACTGATTTCTGGATTTGTCTTTTTTGGATGGGTGCTTTCTTCATTGGTTTCTGTTTACCCCCTGGTCTTCTGGATGGAGTGGCCTGTGGTTGAGTAGAGGGTCTCTATCTGAGTTCTGGTACGGACTTCTGATGGCCTGAATGGCCTCCAGAAGAATAGCAGGTTTCTGCCCAGGATGGAAACTGCCATTCTGTTGTTGTATATAGCCCCTGATCTGGCCAGGAGTCCTCTGGAATGCAGGATTCTTGTTAAGAGGCTTCTGCCTGGTTTTTATGGAGCTGGTCAGATCTACCTCTAGTGAGGTAGGAAGGTTCTGCTGGAGGTGTAGGACATGACATGATAAAGAGGAGACATGGGGATGTTGGGCTTGTGCTGTATGGTTTGGGGAGGTTGGGGGTGCTTTTGCCTGAGGTTTGGACTGTTGTCCTGTCCTCTAGGGACATAAAACATTTTACCTTTAGGCAAGTTCAGCTGTCATTTATTTGTGGGTCCTGCACTTTGTGGGTGAAATAGTCTTTTAGGGTTCCTGTTTCCTGAAAGTGTCTTCCAGACATTCTGTAGGACACAGAAGAGAGTGACTGACAAACTGCCAATACACGTAGAACTGTTTTTGAAATTTCCTGCTTCATGGAAAAGTCTGCCAGATACTACGGACCAGTAGTATGGATACCCATAACATTACAGAACAACTTTGTGTGACTGTCCAGGCAGTGAGATATCTCTGTCAATTCTAGAGTTTTGGAAGTTGCTTACAATGTACTTTCTGTTTACTTAGGTAATATTATATCCTTCTGGAGTCTTTGATGGAATAGAAGAATCGATATATAGTTATAGTTTTCCTTAGTTATGATAAAAGATAAAGTAGATATCAATATTGTAACTGTAATTCTTGCTTGATACATGTTTTGTTATATGTAATTTTACTATGTTGAAGTTAAAACCTTCCTTTTTATTTAAACAGAAAAGGGGAAATGGTGTGAGAAGTCCTTCTGTATATATGTTACTTTCATTGGTTGAATATATTTTCTGTGCTTTTGAGTTGGACTCCTTCTATCCCTATTATTCTTAGATTTGTTCTTTTCATGGAGTCCCATACTTCCTTGATATTTTGTGTTAAGGTTTTTGTTAGATTTAATGCTTTCTTTGACCAATGAGTCTATTTTCTCTTTTGTATCTTCAGCACTTGAGATTCTCTCTTCTATCGCTTGTATTCTGCTATTTGGATAATGTTCAGGGAGAAGCGAAACAAGGGAAATTCGATTCAGAGTTCTTGTTTTGAAACGTAATAGGGGATAAATGCTTTGAGATAAAGGTTTTACTCTGTAAAGGTTTGTTTCTTGTTTAATAAAATGCTGATTGGCCAGTGGCAAGGCAAAGTAGAGGTGGTTTGATGAGAAGAGGAGAATGCTGGAAAGAGGAAAGGTCAGTCTGCAGTCATCATTTAGACACAGAGGAAGCAAGATGTGACTGCCTCACCAAAAATGGAACCAAGCCACCTGGCTAACACAGACAAGAATTATGAGCTAATATAAGTTATAAGGGTTAATAAGAAGCCTGAGCTATTAAGCCAATAAGTTTATAATTAATGATACCTCCATGTGTTTATTTGGGACTAAACAGATGTGGGACTTTGTGGGACAGAAACCTCTGTCAACAAATGGTGCCCAATGTGTGGACAACTGCATCCACAGAAAACCTGAGAGAGCTTGTAATTCTAGACACAAAATAACAGTGTTAAGCATGGTTTCGTAATGGTATTTCCTAAAGTGAACTCTGTTTGCTAGAGGCAAGTACAACTCATTTAAGAGAGTTTTCCTGATTCAGCTTTAGTTGCAACATTTTGCAGCCCTAGCCATTTAAGAAGTTCTGCCACAAAATACTTAAATGGTGTTTAAGAATAGCCTACAACATGCTTCTTGGTGGCAACACAGGCCTTTGAATGGCATAGAGTTGTGACAATAAACATGGTTCTGGCCAGTACCTCAACCATGACGCTAAACTGTCAGAAAGCTAAGGAATGGGCTGGATTCAGCCATCAAAGCCACAGCTTTAATCCTAGCCATATCACTTAGCAAATTAAAGACTCATGTGGTCAGAAAAAGAGAGATATACAATTAAGATAGATTGAGATGAAGAAAACCTCTAAACAGTTTACAGTGTGTTTAAAAATATATGTAGGCTTGGGAAAAATAAGAAAAAGAATAGCATCCTTAAAATAAAAAGGAAAGAGAGTAGTTGAGTGTGGCGGCACACACCTTTAATTCCAGCACTTAGGAAGCAGAGGTAGGTAGATATCTGTGAGTTCAAAGACAGCCTGGTCTACAAAGTGAGTTCTGGAACAGCCAAAGATACACAGAGAAACTCTATCTCATAAAGCGAAAAATTAAAATTAAAAATAAAAGAAATAGAGTTTAAAATAAAGCTACATAAAGAAGAAAAATACAGAGTCTGGATACTGTATGTATTTGTATTGTCTTTAAATTGTTTTATGACTGAGG
The DNA here is from genome assembly GCF_982192425.1 of Myodes glareolus. Classification (NCBI taxonomy): domain Eukaryota; kingdom Metazoa; phylum Chordata; class Mammalia; order Rodentia; family Cricetidae; genus Myodes; species Myodes glareolus. Next base: position 86,367,504 of record NC_142053.1, on the reverse strand, counting down.
AAGGGACAAAAGCTGCTAAAAGATATTTGATTATAAATGCTGCTGGATTAATCCAACATATATATTTTAAAATGCCTTGACTTCAAAATTTAAGACAAAAGGTATGTTACTTTGGAGAAGAGTTTTTGCTTTTGTTTCCTCATGAAATGGTAGGCTGTGGATTCATTCTGGGCTAAGAAAAATAAGTTTTGATCAAGGAAGACCCTCTGAGAAATCTCTGATAGGAGCAGATGACCCAAATGATGAAACGTTTTAGAGGTCCTCTGTTGGAGTTTCTTCTGAGTTCTACATCCAGAACATTTTTAAGACTGCTAGCCGAGATGATCAAGCCTCACAGAATTTTCCAGTCAGGACTTACCCATAATCTTAAATTTTCTTTAAGTTCCCATAAAATTATCAGCACCCGCAATCAGCAGGAAGTGCCCTGGAAAATCACACCCACATTCCCCCCAAAAATGGATTTTGGATATTTGTCTTTGTTTAGAGTGTTGGTTACAAGTTGTATGGATAATGGTAAGGAAGAAAGCTAAACAAGGGAGATTCAATTCAGAATTCTTGTTTTGAAAAAAAAGTGGGGGAATACTTTGGAATAATCATTTTACCCTGTAAATATTTGTTTCTTGTACTTGTTTTAAAAAATGCTGATTGGCCAGTAGCCAGGCAGGAAGTAGCATCAGGGCTATGAGAACAGGAGAACGGTGGGAAGAGGAAAGTTCAGTCTATTGTCATTATCCAGACACAGAGGAAGCAAGATGTGACTGCCTCGCTGAAAAATGTACCAGGCCACTTGGCTAATGCAGACAAGAATTATGGGCTAATATAAGTTATAAGAGTTAATAAGAAGCCTGAGGTATTAGGGCAATCATTTTATAATTAATATAGCCCTCTGTGCATTTATTTGCAACTAAACAAATGGGGGACCTGGTGGGACAGAAGCCTCTATCAACATATTATCTTCAACACTTGAGATTCTCTCTTCCATGTCCTGTATTCTTCTGTTTATATTTACATTTGTGATTTCTGAAATTTTTCTCATAATTTCCATTTTGATAATTCTCTCTGTTTGTGTTTTCTTTATTGTCTTTATTTCAGTTTCAATCTTGAAGTAATTCTTTCATCTGTTTGATTGTTTTTTCTTGGTTATCTTTAAAGAATTTGCTGAATTCTTCCAATTCTTTATTTGTCTTTTCCTCCATTTCTTTGAGGAAAATTTTCATTTCCTCTTCAAGAGCTTCAAACATTCTCCTAAAGTTATTTTTTAGGTCATTTCCTCCCTTGGAGGTCACTCCCTTGTACTTTTTCTTGTGGGTGTCACTGGCTCAGGCCTGCTCTGGCAGAGGTAACTGGCTCAGGCCCCTTTCTGCAGATGTCCCTGGCTTGGGCCTACTCCAGTGGAGGTCCCTGTCCTGACCCCAGTCCCACAGCGGTCTCTGGCTTGGGCCTGTTCCAGTGGAGGTCGCTGGCTGAGGCCTGTTTCTGCAGATGTTCCTGCCTTGGGCCTGGTCCCACAGATGTCTCTGCTTCGGGCCTGCTCCATGAAAGGTCTCTGACTCACACCTGGTACCGCAGATGTCTCTGGCTTGGGCTTGTTCTCTCAGCCAGCACTTCTTTGTTTTGAATATACTAATGTTGTATAAATATATTCATATATACATGATATATATTTGAACATGTTATGTTTAATATACATGTTCAAATATATATGTTCAACATAAAATATATTCAACATAAATACTTTCAGACTCCATACATTGAACATATATTTAATATGTTCAATATTAATGAACATTAATTATTAATGAATATTAATATTAATATAATATGAAAATATTTGAATAAATATATTCAAATATATATGTATATATAGATTCATTCTAAAAATTGATATTTTAGAGAATCATGAGTAATATGATTAGTCCCATGACATCTGTGCCACTATTGCACAAGTATCTTTAACAAATGGATCATTGTTATACATTACAGGTTTTGTGGCTAAGTGATAATAATGACTCATTTTCTCTCCTGGTAGAATGCAAAGTACCCTCCAGCACTAGGAACATTAGACAACAGGAATAAGGTTTCTAGTTGGACATCATCTTGATTTCTCCATGTTCAACCACATAAGTAAGTTGTTTCTTCATCAATAGGGCCTTACCCTCAAGTTATTGAAAGTAACCAATGGCCTTGGAAGTAGCATGTGTTGTTTGGGAAGGTGGTCTATTGGACCTCCTTGTCCAACAACTCACCATTATATAGCACATTTCTGTTACTGTAGATTTTACTTGGTGACATAAGATGTCTATTTTATCATTATCTCCCACCATTATATGATAACACCATTTAAATTCCTACCATTTATGCACATACTTTAGAAATTTTCTATGATTGTAGGTTTCCGGATGAATTTAAAAAATGAATTGCTGCTAGTTGTCCCTCCTATTTCTTCCTTTATCTTGCTCTCCTGTATCCATTCCCCATTGAATTCTACCATTATACTCTCTCTTAAATCATTAGAACACTATATTTCCCATTCTTTAGGAGAGGTCCCTTACTAACTACCTAAACTCTATGGGTGTTTAGATTGAAACACAAATATCTAAAGCTTAAAAGCTAACATCTACATATAAAAGAAAACATGCAATATGTGATATTTGTCTTTTTGTGTCCAGTACTTTACTGAGGATGAATTTTTTTCTGGTGCAATCCATTTACATGCAAATTTCTTAATTTTCTCTTTCTAAAAGCTGAATAAAATTACATTATGCAAAAGGCCACACTTTTATTATTTATTCAAAAGTTGAGGAACATTTGGCTGCTTCCAATGTCTAGCTATTATGAATAGAGCAGCAATGAATATAGATGAGCAAGTATCTCTGAAGGAAGTTGTAGGGTCCTTTGGGTATATACCCAAGATTGGGATACATTTATTTTTCAGGTATTTGAGAAATATCCACATTAATTTCCATACTGGATATCCCAGTGTTTACTCCCACCAGCAATGGATAAGTGTCCTCTTTTACTTGTACCCTCTCCAGCTTGGGCTGTCATTTGTTATACCAATCTTAGCCATTCTGACTCGGGTAAGATGAAATTTCAAAATTCTTTTAATCTTTTTAATTTGCTTTTTCCTGATGGCTAAGGATGTTGAACAAGTCCTTCAGTGTTTCTCAAGTATTGTGTTTCATCTTTTGTGAACATTGCATTTGTATATCCAAGTTTTTAAATGAGTTATTTGTTTTCTTGATGTTAGGGTTTCTTTTTCATTTTTTTCTGTTGTTAGTTCCTTATTTATAGATACTAACCCTCTTTCAGATTTATAATTGATAACAATTTTTCCAACTCTGTAGGCTGCTGCTATGCATGAATGGTGATGACCTTTGCTGTATGGAAATTCTAGCTTTATGCTGTCCCATCATTTAATTATTGGTATTATTGCGTGTGTTACTGGTGTTCTATTCATAAAGTCCTTTACTGTGCTGGTGAATTCCAACAGATTCCCTACTTTTCCTTCAATCAGATTCAGGGTGGATCTTGATTCACTTGAAGCTGAGTTTTGTGCCGGGTGATAGATATGGACCCATTTTCATTATTCTACATGAAGTCTCCTTGTTTTATCAGCATCATTTGATGAAGATGCTACTTTTTTTCTATTTTGTGTATTTTGTTTTCTTTTTTATCAAAATAGGGTGTTTGTTTGTGTGAAAAATTATGTCCTGGTCTTCAATTTTATTACATTGAACATCCCATTTGTTTTAATACCAGTATCATGTTGTTTATAATACTATATATATATAGGGAATGCAACATAAACTCAAGGATGGTGATACCTTCACTATTTCTTTCATTATTAAGGACTATTTTAGTAAAGCTGGGGATTTTGTGTTTTGAAATGAATTTGAATTTTCTGTTTTCAATTTCTTTGAAAAATTATCTTGGAATTTTTGAATCTATAGATTGCTTTTGGTAGGATGATCATTTCAGAATATTAATCCTCCTATTACATTAACAAGGGAGATATTTCCATCTTCTGGTGTCTTATTTAATTTCTTCTATGTCTTAACAAACCTTTCACTTTTTTCAAGAATGTTTCCCTAATTTCTTTCTCAGTGTGTTTGACATTTATATGTAGGATGTCAACCAATTTTGTGTGCTAATTTTGTCTCCTGGTAATTTTCTGCTATTTTTTTTATTAGCTGTAGAAGTTTTTGGTGGAGTTTTCAGTCACTTTTGTGTATCATCTACAAATGAGGGTACTATGACTATTTTTCCTTTTTTATTTATACCTCTTTGATCTTCTTAAGTTTTATTATTGCCTTAACTAAGATTTCAAGTACTATGTTCATCAGAGATGGAAAGAATAGACATTATTGTATTGATTCTGATTTTAGTTGACCTACTTTGAGTTTCTCTCCCTTTAGGAAGATGTTTACTATGGACTTACTATAAATTCTATTAATTGCATTAAAGTATATCCATTGTGTCTGTAGTTTCTCCAGGACTTTACCATGAAGGAATATTGGATTTTGTTAAAGGCCTTATCTTTATCTAATAATAATAAAATGGTCCTATGATGTTTGTCTTTTAGTCTGTTTATATGAATTATCATGTTTATAGATTTACATATGTTGAACCATTACTGCATGTCTTGAATGAAGCCAACATAATCATAGTATATAATCATTTTGATGTGTTCTTGATCCAGTTATCAAGTATTTTATAATCCTAGAAAAGCTAAATAAGAAGGTGAACCTGAAGAAAATCATATGGTTATCCTCTTGGATATTGGAAGTAGACAAGACTGCCAGGCAAACTTGGGTGCACGGAGGGGTGGGGGGTGGAAGTAAGGGGAGATGGTTGGAGAGAAGGGAGAGGGGGAGGATTGGGGATTACTTAGGGGAATGGGATGGGGGAGGGAGGAAGGATGGATATGGGAGCAGGGAAGTTTATATCTCAACTAAGGGAGCCATTTTAGGGTTTGCAAGAGACTTGATTCTAGAGGGGTTCCCAGGCCCAAGGAGAGGTCCCCATATTGTTCCCTGGGCAGCAGAGAAGAGAGTGCCTGAACTGGCTTTGGCCCATAACCATACTGATGAATATTTTGCATATCACCATAGAACCTTCATCTGGCGATAGATGGAGATAGAGACAGAGACACATATTGGAACACTGGACTTAACTCCCTAGATCCAAATGAGAAGCAGAAGTAGGGAGAACGTGAGCAAGAAAGGCAGGACCAGAGGGAACCTTCATCTGACGATAGATGGAGATAGAGACGGAGACCCACATTGGAGCACTGGACTCCAATGCCCTCAAGGTCCAAATGAGGAGCAGAAGGAGGGAGACCATGAAAAAGGAAATCAGGACCACGAGGGGTGTATTCACCCTCTGATACAAGGGGACTGATCGAATGAGAGCTCACCAAGGCCAGCTGGACTGGGACTGAATGAGCATGTGATCAAACTGGAGTCTCTGAATGTGGCTGACATGGGGGCTGACTGAGAAGCCATTGACAATGGCACTGGGTCTTGTTTTGTCTGCATGTACTGGCTTTTTGGGATCCTAGTCTGGTTAGATGCTCACCTTCCTAGACCTGGAGGGAGAGGGGAGGAACTTGAACTTCCCACAGGGCAGGAAACCCTGACTGCTCTTAGGTCTGGAGAGGGAGGAGGAGAGGGAGTGGGGGGAGGAGAGGGAGTGGGGGGAATGGGAGGGTATGGGGAGGAGGGGAGGAAGTGGAAATTTTTATAAACAAATAAATAAATAAATTTGAAAAAAACAAAAAACAAAAAAATAAAAAAATTAAAAAAAATTAAAAAAAAGAAAGTTAAAAAGCCTGAGAAAGTAATATTTCAATCTGCCTTCTTACAGGGTTTCTGCCTTCAGCTCTTGTCTTGAGTTTCTGCCCTGGCTTCTTTTGTTGGGAGATGGAAACCTGTAAGCAAAATAAACTATTTCTTCCTGAAAAAAAAGAATATGTGAATCCATGTTTATAAGTAATATTGGTCTATACCATTCTATATTATTGGGTCTTCATATAGTTTTAATATAAAGACAATAGGGGGTTCATAAAAAGAATTAGAAACATTCCTTCAGTTTCTGCTTTGGTGAATAATTTGATGAGTCTGATGAATTGTATACTACACTGAATCCATCTGATCCTGGGTTTTATTGTTGTTCTTTAATTAGGAAAATTTTAAGGTACCTCTTCTGTTTCACTAGAGGTAATGAGTTTGATTTTATTGTTTATTTTGTCTTGATTTAACATTTGTAGGTTCTATATATCAAGGTAGAAAATGTTTCCAAGTAAAGTGTAGAATTTATTTATTGAGATACATAAATAGATAAAAAAGGTATACAGAATTATATATCAGAAAAAAACTAAAATAGAGAAAAAAGAAGATTAAGTGGTGTGGGACAATTCTGTATTTTGTCAGTTATATTTTAAATAAATGCTGATTGGCCAGTAGCCAGGCAGGAAGAATAGGCAGGACAACCAGGCAGGAAGTAGAGGCTGGGCAAGAGAACAGGAGAATTCTGGGAAGAGAAAAGACCATTCCTCTGTAGTTTTGCCCAGACACAGAAGAAGCAGGATGTGACTGCCTGGCTGAAAAAGGTACTGAGCCACATGGCAAACATAGACAATGTTATAAGTATAATGGGGTAATATAAGTTATAACAGTTAATAAGAAGCCTGAGCAAATGGGTCAATCAGTTTACAGTTAATGTAGACCTCTTTGTGATTTCTTTGGAACTCAACAACCGTGGGAGCTATACAGGACAGAAATCCCAGTCAAAAATTAAGTATTCAATAGTATTAGTATCAGACAATATCAATAAAAATCAAACAGATAAGAAAGAATATTTTCTTAGAATAAAAAGGAATTCCTGTTATCTAAAACAGACAGGATTCTTTATTCAACTATAGATAGAATTTTGAAATTCACAAGCAAAACTACTAGTAATACAATAAATATACCCAATCACATAGGAGAGTTCATTTTAAATCTTCCTCAGAGATACATAATGAAGTAATAATTATAATTAAAGAATCATATTAATACACATCCATGTAAATATGTATTTTGCAACTATTTTTATTTGCTAACTTGAAAAACTATATTAATTTTTTAACTTGCTTTCTTTATACAATGCTGGAAATTTGTCTAAATCACAGAGACTTTGATGTAATTTTTTATTGCTTCTCATAACCAATTAAAGAACTAAACAGAAAATGTGAAGACAAGTACCAAACATTAATAGTGGTTAGCCTGAGTGATTACTGATTTTTCTGGTTTCATTTATGTTTCAGTAATAGCACACCTTGACAAAAAGAAGCATAGAAGAAGATATTTCATTTTTTTATTTTAAAGGTTTTATTCATTTTACATACCAACCCCTGTTTCCCTTCCCTCCACTCCTATTGCTCTGCTCACCTTCTCCCCACACTCAACCACTCGCCAGACAGGGTAAGGCCTCCTATGAAGAGTCAACTAAGCCTGGCATATTAAGATGAGGCAGGATCAAGTCTCTGCCCCCTGCATTAAGGTGACAAAGGTATCCCAACATAGGAAAAATATTTTATTTGGCTTAAAATTCTACACTGCAGCCATTATTATAGGGAAGTCACAGAGGTAGGATCTTGAGATAACTGATCCCACCATGTCCACAGTCAACAGAAATAGATCTTGAGATCACTGGCCAAACTGCATTCACAGTAAATAACCAAGGCAAAACAAGTGCACCTGTACTGGCTCTTAAGTATTCTTCACTGTTAGTACATTTAAGAACCCAACCCAGGGGAATGGGTGGGTCTTCGTACAACAATTATCAGTCAAAACAATCCTCTGTTGACATGCCCACAGGTGAACCTGATCTCGACAATTCCTCATTAAATATTTCTACCCAGGTGATTCTAGATTTGGTCAAGTTACCTGATAAAAACTAACCAGCCCAGAGATTATTATTGTTACCTGGTTTATTCTCTGAAAATGTAAATTATTGTGTAGTAATATTAGAGTTTAAAACACATATAGATTTTCTAGGAACAAATGGACCTCTCTGGCCAGAAAAGGAGGTAATCTTATTGCAGATCTTCTTCTCTCTATCTGTTACCTTAAAAACAATCCCTCTAGTTTATCTCCAGCTCTGTAGCAGACCACCTGTTAAGGCCCCCTTCCCGAACTCCAGAGGATCACATAGGTCTACCCCTCCAAATTTCCCCCCAAACTTTTATCCCAGGTTTATCCCAGTTCCCAACTCCAGCAGGCATTTCCTGGGAACCAATAGGTAACCACTTTGACTAGAATCACAGGTTGATATTCACCTTTCCATCCATATTTCATAGTTCAATCCCACAGGTTGATATTCACCTCTCCATCCATATTTCATAGTTCAATCCCACAATCTCATGCTCAGCTGTTTATCAGACTTCCTTCTGTGGCATAATCTCATTCTCATTTCACATTCCCAGAGGACTAAGCAGATGCCGATGGAAGAGTCTGCTTTCCTCCCTCCTGTGGAACTCCTCAGTCCTCTCTCCTAGTCCATCCAAACTCTTAAGTGTCATATTTCAATACCTAGAAATACATTAACCTGGAAGAAACAGTGGTCACCCTTATCAGGATCCCAGAAGCATTTACTAACAGGCAACACACAGACACCACACTCTCCTATGAATGAGAGAAAACAATAGAAACCAAGGAACAATAGAATTCTACAAGCTTTTCAAAGAAGAACTAACACCATTACTCTTCAAATTGTTCCACACAATAGAAACAGAAGGAACATTGCCAAACTCTTTTTATGAGTCTACAATTACTCTGATACCCAAAACAAATAGAGATATTACTAAGAAAGAGAATTACAAACCATTATCACTCAAGAATACTGATGCGAAAAATACTCAATAAAATACTGGCAAATCAGATCCAAGAACACATCAGAACCATCTTCCACCATGATCAAGTTGGCTTTACCTAGAGATGCAGGGTTGGTTCAACATATGAAAATCTGTCAACATAATCCACATAAACAAACTGAAACATAAAAACCACATGATCATCTCATTAGATGCTATAAATATTTCAACAAAATACAATATCTCTTCATGATGACGGTTTTGGACAGAGCAGGGATACAAGGAAAATACATAAACATAATAAAAGCAATATACAGGAAGCCAACAGCCAACATCAAATTAAATGGAAAAACACTCACAGTGATCCCACTGAAATCAGGAACAAGACAAGGTTGTCCACTGTCTTCATATCTATTCAATATAGTTCTTGAGGTCCTAGCTAGAGCAATAAGATAACCAAAGGAGATCAAGAGGATATAAATTGGAAAAGAAGAAGTCAAACTCTCACTATTTGCTGATGATATGATAGTTTACATAAGTGAACCCAAAAATTCTACTAAGGAACTTCTACAGATCATAAACACTTTCAGTAATGTACCAGGATGCAAGATTAACTAAAAAAAATGTGTACCCCACCTTAACACAGGTTATTAAGGGCTGAGAAAGAAATCAGAGAAGCATTACCCTTCACAATAGTCGCAAATAGCATAAAATATCTTGGGGGCAACCATAATCAAACAAGTGGAAGACTTGTATGACTTTAATCTTTGAAGAAAGAAAATGAAGAAGACACCAAAAAGTGGAAAGAACTCCCATGCTCCTGGCTAGGTAGAAATAACATAGTAAAAATGGCAATCTTACATAAATTAATCTAAAGATTCAATGCAATGCCCAGCAAAATTCTTCACAGACCTTAAAAGAACTCAACTTCATATGGAAAAACAAAAAACCTAGGATAGCCAAAGGAAACAAACATGTACAATGATAGAACTTCTGGAGGCATCACAATCCCTGACTTCAAACGCTACTATAGATATACAGTACTGAAAACAGCCTGGTATTGGCATAAAAACAGACAGGAGAACCAATGAAACAGAATCAAAGACCTGGTTATTAATCTACACACCTATTAACACCTGATTTTGGCAAAGAAGCAAAAAATATAAAATAAAAAAGCATATTCAACAAATGGTGTTGACATAACTGGATATCATCATGTAGAAGAATGAAAATAGATCCATGTCTATCCCTATGAAGAAAACTCAATTATAAATGGATCAAAGACCTCAACATAAAGCCAGCCACACTGAGCCTCATAGAAAAAAAAGTGGGAAGTACACTTGAACACATTGGCACAGAAGGTCACTTTTAAAATATAATCACAGTAGCAAGACACTGAGAGAAATAATTAATAAATGGGATCCCCAAAACCTGAGAAGAATCTGTAAAGCAAAGGACACAGTCAACAAGACAAAACCACAACCTACAGAATTGGAAAAGATCTTTACCAACCCCACATCAGACAGAGGTCTGATCTCCAAAATATACAAAGAACTCAAGAAATTGTTCATCAAAAGAAAACAATAATCGAATAAAAAATGGAGTACAGACCTAAACAGAGAACTCTCAACAGAGGAATCTAAAATGGCTGAAAGACACTTAAGGAAATGCTCAACATCCTTAGTCATCAGAGAAATGCAAATCAAAACATCTCTGAGATTCCATCTTACACCTGTAAGAATGGTCACGATCAAAAACACTGATGATAACTTATGCTGGAGAAGATGTGGGATAAAGGGAACACTCCTGCATTGCTGGTGGGAGTGCAAGCTGGTATAGCTTCTTTGGATATCAGTATGGCGATTTCTCAGAAAATAAGAAAACAACACCCTTTCGCAAGACCCAGCAATACAACTTTTGGGTATATAGCTAGAGGATGCTCAGTCCTATCACAAGGACATGTGCTCAATTATGTTCATAGCAGCATTGTTTGCCATCGCCAGAACCTGGTAACAACCTAAATGCCCCTCCATTGACAAATGGATAAGAAAAATGTGGTACATTTACACAGCAGAAAAAAATAATAACATCTTGAAATTTGCAGGCAAATGGATAGAGCTAGAAAGCATCATATTGAGCAAGGTAACCCAGATCCAGAAAGACAATTATCGTACATATTCATTCGTAAGTGGGTAAAGCAAAGTAAACCAGCCCACAAATCACAATCCCAGAGAACCTAGACAACAATGCAGACCATAAGAGAGACATCCATATATCTAATCTACATAGGAAATAGAAAAAGATGAGATCTCCTGAGTAAATTGGGAGCATGAGGACCATGGGAGAGGGTTGAATAGAAGGGTAAAAGAAGGGAGGGGAGCAGAGAAAAATGTGTAGTTCAATGAAATCAATTAAAAAAAAGAAAATGGGGAACAAAACTTCCACCAACAAAGACAATAGCAGATATCAGAACCTAGAATTACAGTCTTCCCAAATCCAAATGCCTAGATGCCAGCAAAAACTACAGTCAAGAGCAACCAAGAGAATATATTTCCACTAGAGCCAGCAACCCTACCACAGCAAGCCATGAGTATTGCAACATAGCTGAATTACAAGAAAAGGACCTTGAAATAGTTTTTATGAATATAAAATTATAGAGATAATTAGAGATGGAATGAATAAACCCCATAAGTCAACCTTTGAAAACACAAACAGTGAAAGAAACAAATAAAACAGTTCAAGACCTGAAAGGAGAAATAGAAACAATAAAGAAAATGCAGATTGAGGGGAATGTACAAATGAAAAATTTAGGAATTCGAACGAGACCTCAGAGGCAAGACTCACAAAAGGAATAGAAGAGTTGGAGGAGAGAAACTCAGGCATTGACAACAGGATAAAATAAATAGATAGCTTGGTTAAAAAAAGACTAAATCTAAAAATACGTTAAATATAAAAGATCACGGTAAAAAAAATCATCAAGGAAACCAGGAACACTATGAAAAGGCAAAATCTGAGAATGATAGATGAGGGGGAAGAAGCCAAGGTCAAGGTACAGAAAATCTTTTTTCCCTCCCTTTTGTTAAAATAGAGTTTTTCACATAAAATACATATTGATAATGGTTTTCCTTCCCTCTATCCCACTCACTTCCTTCCCTCCTTTCCCATTCTCATCCACTTCCTTTCTGTTTTTCATTAAAAGAAAATAGGCTTCTAAAGGATCAAAACCAAATATAACAAAGTAAAACAAAAACCACTATATTGAAGTTGTACAACTGACAAGAAAGTGTCTCAAGAGAAGACGTAAGCCTCAAGAGAATGAATTAATCACACATTCAGGAATTCCGTAAAACACTAAACTAACAGCTATACTACATACACAGTAGAAATAGTACAGACCTGTGTAGGCGTTGTAATGCTCTTTCTGTCTCAGTCTCTGTCTCTATCACAATTTGTCTCTGTTTCTCTGTGTCTCTCCCCATAATATGTGTCTGTGGGTCTTTGTAATTTTTCTCATCTGCTGCAGCAGGAAGCTTCTCTCTTGCTGACTGAATAAGACACTGATATATGAGCATAGCAGAATATCAGTAGAAGTCATTTTTATACATGTTTTACCATAGGTCTATGGGTTATCTAGCTTCTGATTCTTGACCACAGGAGGGGTATAGGTACCTTTTCATGGAGTAGGCCTCCAGTCAAATCAGACATTGTTTAGCTACTCTCACACTGTTTATGCCACCATTGCTCTAGCATATTTTACATGCAAGACAAATTGTATATCAAAGATTTTTTGGGCTATCCAGAGGGCCTTCGGAGTGGTGAGTTGATTCGGGTCCCCGCGGGCCCAGCGAGGGGGAGCTAGGACTCTCCCCGACCCCATAGACTCCCAGGTCAGCCTGCTCTGCTGGCTCCACCCTGCTAGCTTCCCCGCCAGCCATCCCAGCTTCTATCCAGAGGGCCTTTGGAGTGGTGAGTTAATTCGGGTCCCCGCGGGCCCAGCGAGGGGGAGCTAGGACTCTCCCTGACCCCATAGACTCCCAGGTCAGCCTGTTTGCTGGCTCCACCCTGCTAGCTTCCCCGCCAGCCATCCCAGCTTCCATCCAGAGGGCCTTCGGAGTGGTGAGTTGATTCGGGTCCCCGTGGGCCCAGCGAGGGGGAGCTAGGACTCTCCCCGACCCCCATAGACTCCCAGGTCAGCCTGCTCTGCTGGCTCCACCCTGCTAGCTTCCCCGCCAGCCATCCCAGCTTCTATCCAGAGGGCCTTCGGAGTGGTGAGTTGATTCGGGTCCCCGCGGGCCCAGCGAGGGGGAGCTAGGACTCTCCCCGACCCCATAGACTCCCAGGTCAGCCTGCTCTGCTGGCTCCACCCTGCTAGCTTCCCCGCCAGCCATCCCAGCTTCCATCCAGAGGGCCTTCGGAGTGGTGAGTAGATTCGGGCCCACGACAGGGGCCCAGCGAGGGGGAGCTAGGACTCTCCCCGACCCCATAGACTCCCAGGTCAGCCTGCAGTGCTGTTTCCACCCTGCTAGGCTCTCCCACCTGCCATCCCAGCTTCCATCCAGGTACAAATTTCTATATTTCTCCCCTCCCACTGAGCCCATAAAATTTCCCCAGCTCAGCTGCCTTGCACACTGGGCCTGCTCTATAGGGGCATCCCGGACAGAGGCAGTGCCTGTGGTTCAATACCCTGCTTGGGGAAAGGGAGGCATTCTATCAGTGAACTCCCTGCCCAACAAGGGAACCTGACCCGATACCAGAAGTTCCAATAGAGAGCATTTGATCGAAGAGATGGGCAGACGCCAAGGCAAGACCTCCTCCAACAATCTGAAAAACAACATGAAAATATCAGATCCCAATGACCCTACAACAGAAGGATTTGAACACTCTAACCCAGATGAAGTGGAAAAAAGTGCCATTATAAAAGCAATAGAGTCCCTTAAACAGGATATGAATAACTCCCTTAAGGAACTGGTCGAGAAGTATAACAAAAAGTTTGAAGAAATGAGTATAGAAATGGATGAGAAATATAACAAAAAGTTTGAAGAAATAAGTAAATCCGTGAGTGATACCCTGAGAAACCAAGAAAAAACAATCAAACGAGTAAAGGAAACAGTCCAAGAATTGAAAACTGAAATGGAGGCAATGAAGAAAACACAAAACGAGAACCGGCTGGATATGGAAAACCTAGGTAAACGAGCGGAGACTACAGAATCAAGCATAACCAATAGAATACAAGAGATAGAAGAACGAATCTCAGATTCTGAAGATACCATAGAGAAAATAAATGCTCTGGTCAGAGAAAACGGCAAATCCAACAAATTCTCTTCACAAAACATTCAGGAAATCTGGGACACAATAAAAAAAACCAAATCTAAGAATAATAGGGATTGAAGAAGGAGAAGAACTGCAGATCAAAGGCCCAGAAAATATATTCAACAAAATTATAGAAGAAAACTTTCCCAATCTAAAGACCGATATTCCTATGAAGGTTCAAGAAGCATACAGAACACCGAATAGATTGGATCAGAAAAAAACATCCCCGCGCCATATAATAATCAAAACACAAAACATAAATATTAAAGAAAAAATTTTAAGAGCTGCAAAGGAAAAAGGTCAAGTAACTTATAAAGGTAAACCTATCAGGCTTACACCGGATTTCTCTATGGAAACCATGAAAGCCAGAAGATCCTGGACAGAGGTACTGCAGAAACTAAGAGACCATGGATGCAAACCCAGACTACTATACCCAGCCAAGCTATTGTTCACTATCAACGGAGAAAACAAAATATTCCAGGATAAAAACAAATTTAAACAATACGTAGCTACTAATCCAGCCTTACAGAGAATATTAGAAGGAAAATCACTGCCGAAGGAATCCAACATTCCCAACACGATCTACAATAACTCGAACATCTAGCGACCATTCACAAGCACAAATCAAAGAAGAAAAACACATACACTCTATTACTTAAAAAAAAAAAAAAATGACCGGAGTCAACAACCACTGGTCATTAATATCACTTAATATCAATGGATTCAATTCACCTATAAAGAGGCACAGACTTAGAGATTGGATACGAAAACAGGATCCAACATTCTGCTGTTTACAAGAAACACACCTCAACCACAAAGACAGACACTTACTCAGAGTAAAGGGTTGGGAAAAGGTTTTCCAAGCAAATGGACCTAAGAAACAAGCGGGCGTGGCCATTCTAATATCTAACAAAATCGACTTCAAACTAAAATCAATCAGAAGAAATGGAGATGGACATTTCATACTCATAACTGGAACAATTCATCAGGAGGAAGTCTCAATCCTGAATATCTATGCTCCTAATATAAAGGCACCCACATATGTAAAAGAAACTCTTCTAGAACTCAAGGCGGTCATCAAACCACACACACTAATAGTAGGAGACTTCAACACTCCTCTCTCACCAATGGACAGGTCAATCAGACAGAAACCAAACAGAGAATTGAGAGACCTATTGGAGGTATTGAATCAAATGGACTTAACAGACATCTATAGAACACTCCACCCAAATAGGAAAGAATATACCTTTTTCTCTGCAGCTCATGGAACCTTCTCGAAAATTGACCACATACTCGGTAACAAAGCAAACTTCCACAGATACAGAAAAATATTAGTAACTACCTGTGTCTTGTCAGATCACCATGGACTAAAATTAGAATTCAACAACAATGCTCCCCCCAGGAAGCCAACAAACTCATGGAAACTGAACAGTCAACTACTAAATCACCCCTGGGTCAAGGAAGAAATAAAGAAAGAAATTAATCTCTTCCTTGAAGTTAATGAAAACAAAGACACAACATACTCAAACCTATGGGACACTATGAAAGCAGTGCTAAGAGGAAAGTTCATAGCACTAAGTGCCCAATTAAAGAAAGCGGAGAAAGCACACATTGGAGACTTAACAGCACACTTGAAAGATCTAGAAAAAAAGAAGCTGATTCACCCAGGAGGTCTAGAAGACTGGAAATAATCAAACTGAGGGCTGAAATCAACAAAATAGAAACAGAGAAAACAATCCAAAGAATCAATGAATCAAAAAGCTGGTTCTTGGAGAAAATCAACAAGATTGACAAACCCCTATCCAAGTTAATCAAACGGCAGAGAGAGAACATGCAAATTAATAAGATCAGAAATGAAAAGGGGGACATAACCACAGACACAGAGGAAATTCAGAGAATCATTAGATCTTACTATGAAAGTTTATATGCCACAAAGTTGGAAAATGTAAAAGAAATGGACATTTTTTTTTAGATAAATACCATATACCAAAGTTGAACCAAGAACAGGTGAACAATCTAAATAGACCTGTTAGTCGCGAAGAGTTAGAAGCTGTTATCAAAAATCTCCCTACCAAAAAAAGCCCAGGACCAGATGGTTTCAATGCAGAATTCTACCAGAACTTCCAGGAAGAGCTAATACCTATACTCCTTAACGTATTCCACAATATAGAAACAGAAGAGTCACTGCCTAACTCCTTTTATGAAGCTACAGTTACCCTAATACCAAAACCACACAAAGACACAACCAAGAAAGAGAATTACAGGCCAATCTCACTCATGAACATCGACGCGAAAATTCTCAATAAAATCCTGGCAAACCGAATCCAAGAGCACATTAGAAAAATTATCCATTATGATCAAGTCGGCTTCATTCCAGAGATGCAGGGCTGGTTCAACATACGCAAATCTATCAATGTAATCCATCATATAAATAAACTGAAAGAAAAAAACCACATGATCATCTCACTAGATGCTGAAAAAGCTTTTGACAAAATTCAACACCCATTTATGATAAAGGTGTTGGAGAGACTGGGGATACAAGGATCATACCTAAATATAATAAAAGCAATATACACCAAGCCGACAGCTAACATCAAACTGAATGGAGAGAAACTCAAAGCCTTTCCACTAAAATCAGGAACGCGACAAGGCTGTCCACTCTCTCCATACCTCTTCAATATAGTGCTTGAAGTTCTAGCAATAGCAATAAGACAACATAAGGGGATCACGGGGATTCGAATTGGAAAGGATGAAGTTAAACTTTCGTTATTTGCTGACGATATGATAGTGTACATAAGCGACCCCAAAAACTCTACCAAAGAACTCCTACAGCTGATAAACACCTTTAGTAACGTGGCAGGATACAAGATCAACTCCAAAAAATCAGTGGCCCTCCTATACACAAAGGATAAAGAAGCAGAGAGGGAAATCAGAGAAGCATCACCTTTCATGATAGCCACAAATAGCATAAAATATCTTGGGGTTACTCTAACCAAGGAAGTGAAAGACCTATTTGACAAGAACTTTAAGTCTTTGAAGAAAGAAATTGAGGAGGATACCAGAAAGTGGAAAGACCTCCCCTGCTCTTGGATTGGAAGAATCAACATAGTAAAAATGGCAATTCTACCAAAAGCAATCTATAGATTCAATGCAATCCCCATCAAAATCCCATCAAACTTCTTCACAGACCTTGAGAGAACAATAATCAAGTTTATATGGCAAAACAAAAAACCCAGGATAGCCAAAACAATCTTATACAATAAAAGAACTTCTGGAGGCATTACCATCCCTGACTTCAAACTCTATTATAGAGCTACAGTATTGAAAACAGCTTGGTATTGGCATAAGAACAGAGAAGTCGACCTATGGAATCGAATAGAAGACCCAGATATTAACCCACAATCTTATGAACACCTAATTTTCGACAAGGGAGCTAAAGGCATACAATGGAAGAAGGAAAGCATCTTTAACAAATGGTGCTGGCATAACTGGATGTCAACCTGTAAAAAAATGAAAGTAGATCCATATCTATCACCATGCACAAAACTCAAGTCCAAATGGATTAAAGACATCAACATTAATCCGTCCACTTTGAACCTGATAGAAGAGAAAGTGGGAAGTAGTCTACAAGATTTAGGCACAGGAGGCCTCTTCCTAAGTAGGACCCCAGCAGCACAGACAATAAGAGAAACAATGAATAAATGGGATCTACTGAAACTGGGAAGCTTCTGTAAAGCAAAGGACACTGTCAGTAGGACAAAAAGGCTGCCTTCTGACTGGGAGAAGATCTTCACCAACCCCTCATCAGACAAAGGTCTGATCTCCAAAATATACAAAGAACTCAAGAAACTAGGCACTAAAACTCTAATTAACCCAATTAAAAAATGGGGTACTGAACTTAACAGAGAATTCACAACAGATGAAATTCGAATGGCCAGAAGACACTTAAGGTCATGCTCAAACTCCTTAGCGATCAGGGAAATGCAAATTAAAACCACTTTGAGATACCATCTTACACCTGTCAGAATAGCTAAAGTCAAAAACACCAACGATAGCCTATGCTGGAGAGGATGTGGGGTGAGGGGAACACTCATCCATTGTTGGTGGGAATGCAAACTCGTGCAGCCACTGTGGAAATCAGTGTGGCGGTTTCTCAGGAAACTGGGAGTCAACCTCCCTCAGGACCCAGCAATACCACTCTTGGGAATATACCCTAAAGATTCCCTAACATACTACAAAAGCATTTGTTCAACTATGTTCATAGCTGCACTATTTGTAATAGCCAGAACATGGAAACAACCTAGGTGCCCCTCAATAGAAGAATGGTTAAAAAAGGTGTGGAACATATATACATTAGAGTTTTACTCGGCAGTTAAAAACAATGACATCTTGAATTTTGCATGCAAATGGATGGAAATAGAAAACGCTTTACTGAGTGAGGTAAGCCAGACCCAAAAAGAGGAACACGGTATGTATTCACTCATAAGTGGATTCTAACCATAATTAAAGGTCTTTGAGCCTATTATTTGTGATCCTAGAGAAGCTAAATAAGAAGATGAACCTGATGAAGATTATTTAGCTATCCTCCAGGAGGTAGGAAATAGACAAGAGTCCCAGGTAACCTCGGGTGCATGGGGGGGGGGGGGGTGGGAGGGTCGATGGAGGGGGAGAGGGCTAGAGAGAAGGGAGTAGGGGAGGAACGGGGAAAGCTTGGTGGCCGGGGATGGGGGGGGGGGGAGGGAGGTAGGATGAATATGGGATCAGGGAGCAATATATTTCAACTAAGGGAGCCATTTTAGGGTTTACAGGAGACTTGATTATATATGGGATCCCAGGTCCAAAGATAAATCACCCAGATTGTTCTCTGTACAGAGGAGAGGGTGCCTGAATCGGCCGTGGCCCATGACCATACTGATGTATATTTTGCTTATCACCATAGATCCTTCGTCTGGCGAAGGACAGCTATGCAGTCGGAGGCCCACATTGGAGCAACGGATTGAGCCCCCCGAGGTCCGGAGGGGGAGCGGAAGGAGGAGGAACATGAAAGACGAAATCAGTACTGCGAGGGATGCTATCACCCACTGATACAAGGGAACGGATCTGATGAGAATTTACCAGGGCCAGTTGGACTGGGACTGAACGAGGACGTGATCTAGCCAGATTCTCGGAATTTGGCCGGATTCTCTGACTGTGGCTGGCCTGGGGTCTTTCTGAAATGCCATTGACTATGACACTGGGACCTGTTTCCTCTGCATATGCTGGATTTTGGGGATCCAGTCTGTTTGGACACTCGCCTTCCTGGACCTGGAGGGAGGGGGAGGGAGCTGCAGCTTCCCACAGGGCAGGAAACCCTGACTGCCCTGGGGGACGGAGGGGAAGGAGGGGGGGAGTGGGGGGAGTGGGAGGGTGTTGGGAGGGGGGGCGGAAATGGAAACTTTTATAATTTAATAAAATTTACTAAAAAAAAAAAAAAAAAAAAAAAAAAAAAAAAAAAAAAAAAAAAAAAAAAAGAAATGCAATCCCTCCATTGTAACCACATCCTGGCTTTATGTCATGCAATAGCTTTGAATGCTTGTGATGGAACTGAAGTAGGAAATAAGATTGAGTCATGTACTATGGGTCCAAAAGGAATCTTCACTGATTTCTCACAAAAATTAACAGTAGCACTAAATACAATAATACCAAATTCAAAATTTAGGCAAATAATAATTTAATCTCTGGCCTTTGAAAATGCTAATTCTCAATGTAAAAGGATAATTAGTCTTTTAAAGAAAACATTAGTCAATAGGGTTTTTCCAAATTTCTTATTTGGAGTTCTGACCAGAACGTTGTGAGAAGGTGCAACATTTCAGCAATTGGTACCCAAAAATCAGTATTATAGTAGCATTATCAGCATTATGATGTCATCTCAACCAGGTGGAGTTTTTGCTGTGGGGCCCCATCTTTTTCCTGAAAGCTTCAAAGATCACTGCAGAAAAAGGATCTCTAGGAAACTCTATTTTTTATTTTGTAAAACTTAAATATTATTTATATAAGCATATATACAATGAAAAACATGATATAAATAAAATAGACATGGATAAAGTAAAAAAAAAAAAAAGATTTTTTGGCGGAGTTGATGTTTATATTTCTCTTTTGGTAGCCTGCAGAGTATTTTTCCATACCAAAGACATTAGAATTTAGTGACAAAATTTCTATGTCATTACTGGTTTGCCCTCTCTATGATCAATGAGTTGTGTAGGTGTCTTCAGCAATGGATTCTTGTCATTTTGTGGAGCACAACCTATTGTCTTGCCAATAGCTTGAGTTGTTTGGGGATTTCTACAGCACAGCTCTAGAGTAGGTAGAAATAACATAGTAAAAATGTCAATCTTACCTAAAGCAATCTATAGATTCAATGCAATGCCCATCAAAATCCCATCACAATTCTTCACAGACTTTGAAAGAACAATAATAAACTTCATATGGAGAAACAAAAGAACTCAGGATAGCCAAAACAATCCTATACAATAAAGAAATTTCTGGAGGCATTACCATCCCTGACTTCAAACTCTATTACAGAGCTACAGTAATGAAAACAGCTTGGTATTAGCATAAAAACAGAGATGTTGACCAATGGAATCGAATCAAAGAACCGGATATTAATCCACACACCTATGAACACCTGATTATTGACAAAGAAGCTAAAATTATACAATGGAAAAAATAAAGCATCTTCAACAAAGATGCAGACATAACTGGATGTCAACCTGTAGAAGAATGAAAATAGATCCATATCTATTGCCATGCACAAAACTCAAGTCCAAATGGATTAAAGAATTCAGTATAAATCTGAACACACTGAACCTGAAAGAAGAGAAAGTGGGAAGTAGCCTTCAATGCATGGGCACAGGAGATCTCTTCTTAAATGTAACCCCAGTAGCACAGACAATTATAACAACAATAAATAAATGGGACCTCCTGAAACTGAGAAGTTTCTGTAAAGCAAAGAACACAGTCAAAAAGACAAAAAGGCAACCTACTGAATGGGAAAAGATCTTCACCAACCCCACATCAGACAAAGGACTGATCTCCAAAATATATGAAGAACTCAAGAAATTAGACATTAAAATTCTATATAATACAATAAAAAAATGGTGTACTGAACTAAACAGAGAATTCTCAATGGAAGAATTTCAAATGGCCAAAAGATATTTAAGGACATATTCAGCTTTCTTAGCTATCAGTGACATGCAGATCAAAACAACTCTGACATACCATCTTACTCCTGATAGAATGGCTAAGATATAAAACACCAATGATAGCTTATGCTGGAGAGGATGTGGAGTAAGGGGAACAATCATCCATTGTTGGTGAGAATGCACAACCACTCTGGAAATCGGTATGGTGGTTTCTCAGAAAATTGGGAATTAACTTACCCCTGGATCCAGCAATACCACTTTTGAGAATATACCCAAAAATGCTCAATCATACTACAAATGCATCTGTTAACTATATTCATAGCAACATTATTTATAATAGCCAGAACCTGGAAACAACCTAGATGCCCCTCAACTGAAGAATGGATAAAGAAAGTGTGGCACTTTTACACATTACATTACTACACAGTGGTTAAAAAAATGATGTCTTGAATTTTGTATGCAAATGAATGGAATTAGAAAACACTATCCTGAGTGAGGTAACCCAGACCTCCAAAAATGAATATGGGATGTACCCACTTATCATAAGTGGATACTAGCCATAAACAAAGGACATTGAGCCTATAGTTCATAATCCTAGGGAAGCTAAGTAATAAGGTGAACCCAAAGATAAACATATATAGGCCCACCTGGGAATTGGAAACAGACAAGATCGCCTGACAAAATTGGGAGCATGGGGGCGAGGGGTAGAAGAAAGCGGTGAAGGGGAGGATTGAGGACATCTTGAGTGAATGGGATAGTCGAGATAGAGGAAGGACAGATATGAGAGCAAGGTAAGAGATACCTTGATTGAGGGAGCCATTATGGGATTAGCAAGAAACCTGGCTCAAGAAAAATTCACAGAAATCCATAAGGATGACCCCAGGTAAGACCCTAAACAATAGAGGAGAGAGTGCCTGAACTGACCTTGCCCTGTAGTCAGACTGATGATCATCTTAAATATCACCATAGAACCTTCGTCCAACAACAGATGGAAACAAAGACAGAGACCCACACTGGAGCACTGGACTGAGCTCCCAAGATCCAGTTGAAGAGTGGAAGGAGTGAGAATATGAGCAAGGAGGTAAAGACCATGAGGGCTTCACCCACTGGGACAGTTTCCCTGAGCTAATGGGAGCTCACCAACTCCAACTGGACTGGGAGTGATCGAGCATGGGATCAAACTAGTCCCTCTGAATGTGGTTGACAGTTGGGGAACACTGAGGGGCCACTGACAGTAGCACTGAGATTTGTCTCTACTGCATGTACTGGCTTTATGGGATCCTATTCTCTATGGATCTTGTTCAACCTAGATGTAGGAGGGAGGACTTTGGACTTCCACAGGGCAGAGTGCCTTGCCCTCTCTTAGGATTGGAGGGGGCAGGCTGGGAGAGTGTGTGGAGGGAGTGGGAGGAGGTGAGGGCATGGAAATTTGGATTGGTATTTTTTTTGAAGTAATAAAATAACAATAATAAAATAAAAAATCTTTAAATAGAAACTGATGGGAGTAAAAGCATCCCAATTTTTAGATATACTACAGAGCTGTAGTAATAAAAACTCTTTGATATTAGAACAAAAAATGATTAAGTTGATCACCAGAATCAAACTAAAGTCCCAGACATGAATCATATACCTATGGATACCTGATTTTTGAGAAAGAAACCAAAAATCTGCACTGTAAACAGGAAAGCATCTTCAACAAATAGTGCTAGTCAAGTGGACTACTGCATGCAGAAAAATGCAAGTGGATCCATACTATTAACCATGCATAAAACTCAACTCATAATGGGTCAAAGACTTCAACATAAAACCAGAAATACTAAAGAGAATGTGAGGAATGATTCATTGGTATAAGAAATGAATCCTTGGTATAAGGCTTTCTAAACATAAGTTCGTTAGCACAGGCACTAAGATAATTAATAAATGGAGCCTCATGAAATTGAAAAGCTTCTACATGGAAAAAGACACCTTCATATGGTCAAAGTGGCAGCCTACACAATGGGAAAAGATTTTTCCAACTATACATGATAATATCTAAAATATTTAAATAACACAAAACACTAGATATCAAGAAAACAAATAATTCATTTAACAAAGGGGATATAAATCTACACAGAGAATTCTCAAAAGAGGAAAGCCAAATGCAGGAAAAACACAAAGAAATGTTCAAAATGTTTAACCATCAGGGAACTACAAAGCAAAACTTCTTTGTGATTTCACCTTAGACTCATTGAAATGGCTAAGATCAATAAGACAAGTGACAGCTCATGCTGTCTAGGAGGTGGATTGAAGGGAACCTTGCTGTACCAACCTCTACAGTCAAAATCTAAGGCAATGTGTTGGTTCTTCTGGAAGCTAGGAACAGATCCACTTCATGAAACAGCTTTACCACTTGCCTTAGAATTTTAATTGCTGTACAAAGATACCATGACTAGCACTTATAAAGGAAAACATTTAATTGACGTGGTGACTTACAGTTCTGTGACATTGGGAGTAGTTTGGTCATGTATGAGACCCCAAAGCCTGCCTCCACAGTAATACACTTCCTCTTTCAAGACCACACCTCCTAATGAGGCCAATTTCTTTGGGGGTCATTTTCTTTCGAACTGCTACCCCAATGCAAAAGACACTATCCTACCACCTAACTGACCATGCTCTTTGCTATTATATTCACAATAGCCAGAATTGGAGACCACTTAGGTGTTCCTCAACAGATGAATAGTTTAAGAAATAGGATCATTTACCCAATGGTGCATTACTCAGCCCTTAAAAGAAAATTAAATCATAAAGTTGGCAGGTCAGTCAACGGATGGAACTAGAAAACAATCATCCTGAGTGATATATCCCAAACACATAAATAAAAATATGACATGCATTCACTTATACATAGATATTAGTTCTTAGGTCAATGATAGCCAAGCTACAATCCATAGAACCACAGAGCTTAGGCATAGAGTAAAAGACCTGGATTTGTGGGGAGTAGATCTCATCAAGAAATGGAAATGGAATAGAGAGTTGTGGATGGATGGGTGGGGGCAAAAGATGAAGATCAAATGGGGAGGGAATAGAGTTGGAAGATGGAGGGAATATGGGGAGAGATTGTTAAAATTAAGGGCCATTTGAGGGGTAGTATGAAAACCTAATATAGTAGAAGCTTCTTAAGATGTATACATATATGAAGGAGATCTAAAAGAAATCTTCAATAACAAGGAAGACCGAATTCTAAGTAGCCATCTCTTATCACTAAATGAAGCTTCTAGTGCCGGAATTGGTATAGAGGGTGGCATTGTGTGTCAACTTAACCCAAGCTAGAGTCATCAGAGAAAGCAACCTTAGCTGAGGAAACACTTTCTTGAGATCCAACTTTAAAGCATTTTCTCATTTATTGATCAATGGGGAAGAGCCCAGTCATGCAGATCCTGGGTTCTATAAGAAGGCATATTGAACAAATCATTGGAAGCAAGACTGTAAGAAGCTCTGCTTCATGGCCTCTGCATCGGATGCTACATCTGGGATCCTGCCATTCTTGAGTTCTTGTCCTGAATTCCTTCGATGATGAACAGCAATGCTGAAGTATAAGTCAGAAGAACCCTTTCCTCCCCAACTTTCTTTTTGGTCACGGTGTTTCATCACAGCACTAGAAACCCTAACTAAAACAATTGGGTTACATCTAATTAATTGTTGTCCAAAGGGGTCCCATGGGAATCCATAAGCAACTCAGGCTCTTGCCAAGAATGTAGGTTGTTCTCCACAAACTAACAAGCAAGGGCCCATTGCTGAAGACAACATCTATACAACTCATTGAACATTGAGAAATTGAGCTTACTTTAAAATAAGCAAAATATATACATTTGTACTTATACATAAACATGCGTTTACACATATGCATGCACATTAATAAATACATATTCATATATACAGAGAGGGGGGTTGGTTCACATGGCATGTGTTCCCTTTTGAGTCATGGACTATCAAACAAAAACCTTAGTGTTAGGCATGAAAACATCTCTTTGGTTGTTGATCAGAAAGAAACTCTCATAACAATATGAACTGCTGACTTTGACCTTTTTGCCCTATAGAACTTCAAAGAAAGAGCCTATAGCTAGGACATCATGTGCGTAGACACAGGACTTGAAGGAATACAACTGGAAATGTCCCGGAAGCCTCTTCTCTGAGGACTGACTTTCATAACATTGGAAAATTATGGACAAGTTGCCTAAGAGAGAACCACTAGTCCTACCTAATTACATGTAGTTCCAGTTTTAGTATGTGTGCTGTCAAAGTGAGCATTATTCTAGACTACAGTAATTACCACCTTATTGTTCAATATACATTCTTATTTCTTACATATACATTTCTGTTTCTGAATCCTATATATTTAATTTAAAAATAAGTAATATTAAGAACTGATTGGCAAGAACATTTACTCTAACAGCACAAAGATCAGAAAAAAATGATATTTTAAGTACTATTTTGTGATATATTTTTAAAGCCTCATCATTTAACATGCCTTTTCCCTTGACCCATAATAGGATTAACATTTAAATTTTTAAATGGAAAAGAGATCTACACAAAGAATTTGGGAAGGGAAACTTGGGAATTCATCTCTTTGGGTATCTGTGAAAGACAAGGCTTGAGGCCAGACAGATAGTTTTATTTTGATCCTTGTCACATTAACTTAGCTAGTAGTTAATGCAAATTTGACAGGATCTACAATCTCCTTGGAAACAACCTTTTGAGCAATCTTGTGAGGGAAGTTCTATATTTGTTTAACTGAAAGGTAAAGAGCCATTATAATTATGGGTTCCACTATTCTATGGGCAGAAGTCCTAAACTGAAGGAAAGAGAATAAGTGAATTGCATATCAGCATTTCATCTCTACATGTTCCTGCACTGTGGATACAATGTGATTCACTTCCTCACACTCTTGACACCATGACTTCCCAATAATTATGGGCCCTACCCTCAGATTGAGCAAAAATCCTTCCTTCCTTGAGGAGATTTTTGTCAGGCACTTTGTCAGACTAATGAGAAAATAAGTAACACACTTGTGAAGATGGGTCATAACATCTATCTTTTAGAATTACTGAAGAGTGAAAACAAAATAGGGAGAGAGACAGAGATGGGGAAGGGGGAGAGTAAGAATGGAGGGAAGTGTAGGAGGGAGACAATGGGAAAAGAAAAAAAATGTATGATCATTTTTCACTAAATTACAGCATTACTGACATATTGCAATTGTTTATTTCTTTATTAAAATTATTGCACTTTAATAACATTTATAGACATATAATGTCTATATGTATATATAATAACATATATATATATATATATATATATATATATATAATAACATTAAAGGCTCAAAATGAGCCTTTCAGTTATTGGGCTAGCCATGACTAGTACCTTAAAGGTCTTCACATGTCAAAAAAGTACATCCTAACAGGAGAACCTAATATGTAAACAAATGGAGGACCCTGAAGAATGCTGTCACAAAGATACAGTCTATGACAAGGCCAGCATGGATAACATAGATGGTACATGAAGAGTGGGCATGAAATCCACACAAGCAACAGAAATAGGAAGAGTACAGAATTTTTCAAATAACCTGTCTGGGACAAGATGAAAAGTTTTTAAATCTTGTATGTATTGGTCATTGGAGGCCCATCTCCTTGTCCTCAACCTGGAAAAAAGGCCCAACCTTAATCAACGTAGCTCCATTGAAGTAAGGAAATTCTTTGCAAAAGATTAGTACCATATTCCAGTCATGACTACAATGGGAAAAATGTGTTGTATTTATTCCTTTATCATTGCTATGCATCCCATTAAGGATCACCATAGGGGTGCCATAGATTGTTGTGTTACCATTTCTGTGTGTGTTAAAAAAAACTATGAAGACAGGAGAAGGAGAAGCTTTTTAAAAAGGCTGCATGAGCAGTAATTATGAGAATAATTTTTAATTCTTTGGGAAGAAAAGAGCATAGTACATGAAGCAGCTACTTTTGCCATTTTTGTTTTTCTTGTTTATTATGATTTCTGCTCATCATTTTAAGTGTCTTTAATTAATGATACATTTTATTGGACATCTTCCCTCAAGCTTTTAGGCAGAGGACATAGTTCTAAAAATCAAATAACTAAATAATAAATAAAGTGCTGAGTGGTAAAGTGACCCTCAGATGAAGGAATAGAAATGCAAACCCAAATGCAGAAAATGTGCCAGTTCATCATCATCGACACCTGGGAGGAAGGACCTTCTAGCAGAAGCCCTTAACAGCAGTGCGGCCTAACCATATTGCGGTCTCAAATCCAGGGCACCTTACAAATTAGTTGTTATGGCTACAGCACCAGGGTTTAAGCACTTTGATGGATTCAACAATGTTTTGTTTTCACCCACCTAGATCTAAAGTGACCTTTCAGTGCTTATGATTCTGATTGTCAAGAGACATTGTATATAGGAGGAAGATGTAGTTGAAAGGTATAGTGAATCTGATCCAGGTCTGAAAAATTCATCCCAAACTTCCCCTCTGAAAAGCGCTGCTCAGTCTTGGGATGTCTGATAAAACACACATTTCCTGTCTGTTTGCAGTGTCTAATTCAATAAGGAACACTGTCAGGAAACCAGGTAGGTATAATAGTAATTATCATGGATTCTCATGGAATGGGAGAATCCAACTGAGATTGGTCTATAGAACTAGGACTTTAAGGGATCAGTTAAGAAGATATGGCCACGGACAACTTAGTATCAGTAAAGGCTTAAGTACTGATAGAAATAATTTTTTTGTTGTTTACTTGCCTCTGATCTTCAGCATGTGGCTACACTACCTGAGACACATACCTGTCTTAAATTCAATTAAATTACACTTTTAAAAATGTCAAACTTGAAAAATATTTTCTAGATCTTCTGAATATTTACTAGGTAAGAAGAAGAGAATAGATGAAGACAATGCTATAATAGATAAAATAAGAAAAGAGATAAATGTAGATTCAAGTTTTTCAATTAGCATACAAAGTATTGTGTTTCCCAGAACTTGGCTAGTGCCTGATTGTGGATCTCTACATTTGGTTCCATCAGCTACTGGGTGAAGGATCTATGATGATAGTTGGGGTATTCATCAGTCTGATTACAGGGGAAGGCAAGTTTGGTCACCCTCTCCACTATTACTAGGAGTCTTACCTGGGGTCATCCTTGTGGATTCTTGGGAATTTTCCTAGCACCAGGTTTCTTTCTATCAAAGAGAAGAAGGAGGGAATATATGAGCAAGGAAGGTCAATATCATGCTGGAGAAATCTCCAGAGACATCTGAACCAAGCTTGTGGAAACTCATGAACTTTAGATTGATAGCTGTGAAGCCTCCATCAGACTGAACTAGACCCTCCATTTGTAAAAGACAGTGGTAAAGCTTGGACTATATGAGAGGTTCCTGGCAGTAGGACCAGGGTGTATCCCCAGTGCATGAGCTAGCTTGTTGGAGCCCATTCCCAGTGGTGGGATGTCATGCTCAGGATCAGCCTTAATACAGAGGGGAGGGGCTTGGTCCTACCCCAACTTAATGTGTCAGACTTTTTTTATTTCCCTTGGAAGCCCTTACCTGTTGGGAGAAGCAGATGGAGGTGAGTTGGAGGAAGAGTTGAGGCAGGAGGAGGGGTGGAGGGAGAAATGTGGTTGAAGTGTAAAATGAAATTAAAAAGCAAAAACAAACAAAACAAAAAATACACAAAAGCAAACAAACACAAAACAAAGTATTGTGTTCCACTCTGACGCTTTTCAAGCATCATTTACTTGTGTTGATCTTTCCTTTGCCTCCCATTCATATGCTCCATATAGTCTTCTACTCCTTGTAACCACCTGTGGTGGTTTGAAAGAAAATGGCCCTAACAGAGAGTGGCACTATTAGGAGATGCATCCTTTGGGGGATAGGTGTGGCCTTGTTGGAGGAAGTATGACACTGTGGGAGTTGATTTTTAAGTCTCCTGTATTCACGCTATGCCCAGTGACACAGTTCACTTTTTGTTGCCTAAAGATCAAGATGTAGAACTCTTAGCTCCTTCTTTAGCACCATATCTACCTGCAAGCTGCTATATTTCTCATCTAGATAATAATGAACTAAACCTCTGAAACTGTAAGCCAGCCCCAACTATTGCTCTTCCAGCAATAGAAACTGCAAGACATAACCTTTCTCTTGTCATATTATATGTGTTCTATTGCTTCCCTTCTTCAATGCATCTTTCTCCCTTCTCGTCGTCCCCTTTTTATGTTTCATGTCCTGTACCCACCTATGCATATAATTTTAATTATCTATTCATTTATCTAATTATCCACACTTAACTGTGCATTCATCTGTTGATTGATATCTAGCCTGGATCCACTTTGTTAATAAAGCAGCAAATAACACAGATATGCGAGCATCACTGTGGTTAGACAGAGTTCTTTGTGTATCTGCCCAGAAAGGATATAGCTGCATCATGCAGTAGCTCTAACTTTAGTTCATAAAGAACAGAACATATTGACTTCCATAATGGCTGCACGAGTTTAGATTCTCACCAGCACCAAATAAGAAAGAGTTCCATTTCCCCGACACTAGACGTTTTGTCACTTATGTTATTTTTCTTCTGGGTGTGTGTGTGTGTGTGTGTGTGTGTGTGTGTAAGTGTTCTTTTTGTCTTTTGCTTTATTGCTTCCTTGTTCATTTTTTAGACAGAGATTCACATAGCTCAAGCTGGTCTAATTTGTTTTGTAGCTAAAGCTGGCCTTGAACTCCTATTTCTTCTGCATCTACCTACCAAGCACCAGATTATAGGCATGAGCATGTAGGTACCTATTTTTACTGAAGTGAGACTCAAACTCAGAGTAATTTTGATTTGCTTATCCTGATGGTGAAGCATGTTTAACACTTTAAAAAGTATCTTTGTCTATTTTTGTTTGAGAAATGTCTCTTCATTTTATTATCCCATTTCTTATTTGGCAGGGATTTTTGGTGTTTAGTTTTTACAGATGTTTATAAATTCTAGATATTAATCATCTTTCTAAAGAGTAGCTGTCAAAGATTTTTCTTTTTTCTATAGACTGTATGTTTGCTCTGTTGACAGTTTCATTTGCTCTGCATAAATATTTTAGTTTCACATAACCCCATTTGTTAATTCATGAGACTCTTTCCTATTACAGCCTTGTTCATAAAGTTCTTGTATATGCCTGTATTTTCAAGTATTAGTCCTATGTTTTTCTTTAGCACTTTCAGCATTTCAGCCTTTAAATTCAGGTTCCTGAGCCATTTTTAATTTATTTTTGTAGGGAGGTAATGATATGGATTTTATTTCATTCCTTTTTCTGTATGTGGATATCCTGTTTTGTCAAAACCATTTGTTTAATAGGTTCTGTTTTACTAAGTGAATGTTTCTGACATTTTTGTCTATTATTAAGGCCCCTTTTCCATACATATCTATATACAGATTAGATGCAAACATGTATACACACACACACACACATACACACACACACACACACACACACGTCTTCCACACCCTCCCTCAACTGATTTCTTGTTTCTCCTCCATTTAGTCCACCTTGACCCTGCAAATAATCTTCCTAATTCCAGGTTGAATATAATTTTTGAAATGTAGGTTATGTTAGAAAGAAAAAAATATTCTTTGTTGAATAAAAATTCTTCATAAAGCAGGCATATTTACTTGTAAGAGTGAGGTGAGAGGACTTGTACTTCCACTTCATCCTTGGCTGAATGAGAAGTTTGAGAACTGCCTGGATTTGAAGAGCTCTTCTCTCAAAACAACAACTCTATTTTGTTCATAACCTGCAGTTCCTTTATCTTTTTATTCATTCATGGAACTCTACCTAGCCTGATTCCTTAACTTGGCTATTGTGAGCAATTGTGATAAAAGCACGAATATGTAGTCATCTCTGTGACATCTAGAATTCTTCTTTTAGGCACCTCCATATTTATTTCACAATGATGATATAAATATTGAAAAGATTGCTTCCTCTTAAGGACACTTTAATTTTTGAAATTGTTGCAGTTAATCTGATTCCTTTAGTTGCCCATGAAAATTTCAGAATCATTTTCTGTTAATCTACAAAATCTTCTCTGGAATTTTCACATATATATCTCAGTGATTTTATCGAGTAATTTAGTAAAAATTTACATCTTCACTAAATGCAGTCATTCAGTGAGAATGGACCCCAGAGACTCATCTATTTGTATAGTTGTGTTCCAGTTAGTGGAACTCAGGATCAGGAGACGAGGACTTGCTGGAGGTGTGTCACTGAGTGGGCTTTGACATTTCAGAAACCTATGTCTTTTCCAGGTATCTTCCTCTGCCTCTTGCTCGTGGTCCAAGACATAAGCTTCCAGCTACTGCATGACTTTTTCTGTGCCTGCTTGATGTCATGTTTCCCACCATAATGGTCATGGGCTCAGTTTCTAAAACTCTGAGTCCTCACTAAGATACTCCTCTAAATTGCCTTGGTGATGGCATCTTACCACAGCAATAGAAAAGTAACCAAGATACTAGTTTAAGTGCTTTAATTCATGATCTTTACCTCGGTACATTTATTTATTTATTATTTCTTTCCTGCAAATTGTGAAGTTTTCAACATATTTTGTTAGCATCATGCTTACACATTTCTATTCTTTTTAAGGAATTTAAAAATGATTTTATTTAATATTAAAGTATTTGCTTAATGTGTGTGGTTCAAATCTGCCTACTACTCCTTTCCCTTCTTCTTCCATCCTATACCGCCATATTTGTCTTCCAACTTCATGTACCTTTGCTTTTAAAAAATACATTGGATCCATTAAGTGCTGCCTTTATCTACATGGGTATGCAATCATCTACTGGAACATGGGTAGACCCTCAAGGCCTGCATTCCTGAAGAAAATAGATAATCATCACATTGATCACAGTCAACAGCTCTTCCAAGAGGGATGAGACAGCATGAGCCCTATTCCTACTTATGCTGATATTTTGGCTGTTAAATCTTGAACTAGTCTTCTTGTGTATGCAGTGGCAGCTTCTGAGGTTATGTATACAATAGCATTGTAAGAACAATAGATATGCTAAAGTGGTCAGGGGAAAGATCAAAAGAGAAGGCCTCAACCACACACAAAGAATTATAGGCAACTGTGGAATGCTAAGGGAGATTTGATAAATAGTCTTACCCAGGAAAAAGCATGCCAGTGTCAAATGGTCAGCCCAGAAAACATATATACAAATAATATTATATGGACTCAACAGGTTACATTTTAATATATATGTATATACAAATATATATGTGCATACAATAATAACTGATGACATTATTTAGGCCTTGAATTTGAAGGCGATGAGGAAGAGGTATATGGGAAGGTCTGGAAAGAGGAAATGGAAGGGAAAAATGTTGTAATTAAAATATAATCTCAAAATAAACAGAAAAATAAACATCAGAAGATTCACCTATAAAGTCTCAACAACATGACATGCTTAACATGACCTGAAGCAGGACAGTATCACTAGATATGCTTATATGGAAGAGGGAAAGCTCAGGAGGCCTCAATCCTCAGCAAACAACCGGCAAGTAAAGACTAGTAAAAGCACAGGAGAAACAAACTTGCCCTGGGAAGAGCACACCGATTCCAAATCCTATACCAAGTGATCAGGTTTGAAACAATGTACAAACAAAGTTATACATTTGGAGCAGGTTCTCTTTCTGTGTGAATCTGTATATACATAAATAAATACATATGTAACAACAATTAAAGAAAAGAGGAGGATATGAAGTTGAACGAGACTAAGATAAATTACATTGGAGAATTTAGAGGCAGGGTAGCCTGAAAGGGAAGTAGAAAATGATAGAATTGTATAGTATGTACATATACGTGTGTGTGTGTGTGTGTGTGTGTGTGTGTGTGTGTGTCATTATTTAATAAGTTTATCAATGAGTTTTCCTGCAGATTTACATGGTTGCTTCTGATTGTTTAATCTGTAGATTTATGACTTTTTTCTAGGATTGAAAAGGTTTTAGCAATAAAGTTTTCAATTTCTTTTCATTTTCCCCGTTTGCAGCCATTCTTTGGACTCATATTATGAATGTTATCTCTTTTACTTGTCCCACAGATCACTAAAATTTGGTGTTCACTCAGTACAATGTTTACATTTCTTCATTTTGAAAAATTTATATTGTTCTGCCTTCCATTTCACTAATTATTTTATCTTTCCCTATCTGGGGCATATTTTGATTTGTTATCTTATTTTTTTCAATCCTTTAAAAAATATTTGTGTAGCACTGAATATGATGGATCCTTGTGCTAACTAGACATGCACTCGACCACTGAGCTATACCCTAAGTCCCAGCCCCTCTTTATAAATTATGGTCAATATTTAAACTTTCTGTTTCCTGAGACTTTCTATTATTTTAATTTTTAAATGATTTTGTATTTGTTCACAGAATAATTTTTTTTAACCTTCTTATTTTTTTTATTTTTTTTTATTTATTTTTTTATTAAATTATAAAAGTTTCCATTTCAGCCCCTCCTCCCACAACCCTCCCACTCCCCCCACTCCCTCTCCTCCTCCCTCTCCATCCCTTAGAGCAGTCAGGGTTTCCTGCCCTGTGGGAAGTTCAAGTTCCTCCCCCCTCCCTCCAGGTCCAGGAAAGGTGAGAGTCCAAACAGACTGGAGCGCCAAAATCCAGTATATGCAGAGGAAGCAAGTCCCAGTGTCATTGTCAATGGCTTTTCAAAAAGGCTCCAGGCCAGCCACATTCAGAGAATCTGGTTGGATCACATCCTCGTTCAGTCCCAGTCCAACAGGTCTTGGTGAACTCTCATTATATCAGTTCCCTTGTATCAGTGGGTGCTCGCATCCCTCGCAGTCCTGATTACTTTTTTAATTTTCTTCATCTTTCTGTTCCTCATTTGGACCGTGGAGTGCTCAGTTCGGTGTTCCAATATGGGTCTCCATCTGTATCGCCATCCAACGTCGGATGAAGGTTTCCTCTGCCCTTGCCTTCTTTGCTCACGTTCTCTTTCCTTCTGCCTCTTATTTGGACCTCGGGAGCTAGGTCCAGTGTTCCAACGTGGTTCTCCGCCTCCATCTCCATCCATCGCCAGATGAGGGTTCTATGGTGACATGCAAAATATTCATCAGTATGGTTGTGGGCCAAGGCCGGTTCAGGCACCCTCTCCTCTGTCCAGAGAACCATCTGGGGATCTCTCCTTGGACCGGGGATCCCCTTTATAATCAAGTCTCTTGTAAACCCTAAAATGATTCCCTTAGTTGAGGTATATACTTGCCTGATCCCATATCCATCCTTCCTCCCTCCCCCCATCCCAGTCCCCCGATCTTTCCCCAATCCTCCCCTACTCCCTTCTCTCTAACACTCTCCCTTTCCGACAACCCTCCCACCCCCCCCCATGCACCCGAGGTTACCTGGGACTCTTGTCTATTTCCTACCTCCTGGCGGATAGCTAAATAATCTTCATCAGGTTCATCTTCTTATTTAGCTTCTCTAGGATCACGAATAATAGGCTCAAAGACCTTTAATTATGGTTAGAATCCACTTATGAGTGAATACATACCATGTTCCTCTTTTTGGGTCTGGCTTACCTCACTCAGTAAAGCGTTTTCTATTTCCATCCATTTGCATGCAAAATTCAAGATGTCATTGTTTTTTACCGCTGAGTAAAACTCTAATGTGTATATGTTCCACACCTTTTTTAACCATTCTTCTATTGAGGGGCACCTAGGCTGTTTCCAGGTTCTGGCTATTACAAATAGTGCTGCTATGAACATAGTAGAACAAATGCTTTTGTAGTATGTTAAGGAATCTCTAGGGTATATTCCCAAGAGTGGAATTGCTGGGTCCTGAGGGAGGTTGACTCCCAGTTTCCTGAGAAACCGCCACACTGATTTCCACAGTGGCTGCACAAGTTTGCATTCCCACCAACAATGGATGAGTGTTCCCCTCATTCCACATCCTCTCCAGCATAGGCTATCATTGGTGTTTTTGAGTTTGGCTATTCTGACAGGTGTAAGATGATATCTCAAAGTTGTTTTGATTTGCATTTCCCTGATTGCTAAGGAGGTTGAGCATGACCTTAAGTGCTTTTTAGCCCTTCGAAGTTCATCTGTAGTGAATTCTCTGTTCAGTTCAGTACCCCATTTTTTAATTGGGTTAATTAGAGTTTTAGTGTCTAGTTTCTTGAGTTCTTTGTATATTTTGGAGATCAGACCTTTATCTGTTGCAGGGTTTGTGAAGATCTTTTCCCAGTGAGAAGGTAGCCTTTTTGTCTTACTGACAGTGTCCTTTGCTTTACAGAAGCTTCTCAGTTTCAGTAGGTCCCATTTATTTATTGTTTCTCTTATTGTCTGCGCTCCTGGGGTTCTGCTTAGGAAGTGGTCTCCTGTGCCTATATCTTGTAGACTACTTCCCACTTTCTCTTCTATCAGGTTCAAAGTGGTCGGATTAATGTTGATGTCTTTTATCCATTTGGACCTGAGTTTTGTGCATGGTGATAGATATGGATCTATTTTCATTCTTCTACAGGTTGACATCCAGTTATGCCAGCACCATTTGTTAAAGATGCTATCTTTCTTCCATTGTATAGCTTTAGCTCCCTTGTCAAAAATCAGGTGTTCATAAGTTTGTGGGTTAATACCCGGGTCTTCTATTTGATTCCATAGGTCGACTTCTCTGTTGTTATGCCAATACCAAGCTGTTTTCAATAATGTTGCTCTGTAATACAGTTTGAAGTCAGGGATGGTAATGCCTCCAGAAGTTCTTTTATTGTATAAGATTGTTTTGGCTATCCTGGGTTTTTTGTTTTTCCATATAAACTTGATTATTGTTCTCTCAAGGTCTGTAAAGAAGTTTGATGGGATTTTGATGGGAATTGCATTGAATCTATAGATTGCTTTTGGTAGAATTGCCATTTTTACTATGTTGATTCTCCCTATCCAAGAGCAGGGAAGGTCTTTCCATTTTCTGGTATCCTCCTCAATGTCTTTCTTCAAAGACTTAAAGTTTTTGTCAAATAGGTCTTTCACTTCCTTGGTTAGAGTTACCCCAAGATATTTTATGCTATTTGTGGCTATCATGAAAGGTGATGTTTCTCTGATTTCCCTCTCTGCTTCTTTATCCTTTGTATATAGGAGGGCAACCGATTTTTTGGAGTTGATCTTGTATCCTGCCACATTACTAAAGGTGTTTATCAACTGTAGGAGTTCTTTGGTAGAGTTTATGGGGTCGCTGATGTACACTATCATATCGTCTGCAAATAATGAAAGTTTAACTTCATCTTTTCCAATTCGAATCCCCTTGATCTCCTTATGTTGTCTTATTGCTATTGCTAGAACTTCAAGCACTATATTGAAGAGGAATGGTGAGAGTGGACAGCCTTGTCGTGTTCCTGATTTTAGTGGAAAGGCTTTGAGTTTCTCTCCGTTCAATTTGATGTTAGCTGACGGTTTGCTGTATATTGCTTTTATTATATTTAGGTATGATCCTTGTATCCCCAGTCTCTCCAACACCTTTATCATAAATGGGTGTTGAATTTTGTCAAATGCTTTTTCCGCATCCAATGAAATCATGTGGTTTTTTTCTTTCAGTTTATTTATATGATGGATTACATTGATAGATTTGCGTATGTTGAACCAACCCTGCATCTCTGGGATGAAGCCCACTTGATCCTAATGGATAATTTTTCTAATGTATTCTTGGATTCGGTTTGCCAGTATTTTATTGAGTATTTTTGCGTCAATGTTCATGAGTGATATTGGTCTGTAATTCTCTTTCCTGGTTGTGCCTTTGTGTGGTTTTGGTATCAGGGTTACTGTAGCTTCATAAAAAGAGTTTGGCAGTGATTCTTCTGTTTCTATATTGTGAAATACATTAAGGAGTATAGGTATTAGCTCTTCCTGGAAGTTCCGGTAGAATTCTGCATTGAAACCATCTGGTCCTGGGCTTTTTTTGGTAGGGAGATTTTTAATAACAGCTTCTAATTCTTCACGACTGACAGGTCTATTTAGATTGTTCACCTGTTCTTGGTTCAACTTTGGTATATGGTACTTATCTAAAAAAATGTCCATTTCTTTTATATTTTCCAACTTTGTGGCATATAAATTTTCGTAGTAAGATCTAATGATTCTCTGAATTTCCTCTGTGTCTGTGGTTATGTCCCCCTTTTCATTTCTGATCTTATTAATTTGCATGTTCTCTCTCTGCCGTTTGATTAATTTGGATAGGGGTTTGTCGATCTTGTTGATTTTCTCCAAGAACCAGCTTTTTGATTCATTGATTCTTTAGATTGTTTTCTGTGTTTCTATTTTGTTGATTTCAGCCCTCAGTTTGATTATTTCCAGTCTTCTACTCCTCCTGGGTGAATCAGCTTCTTTTTTTTTTCTAGAGCTTTCAAGTGTGCTGTTAAGTCTCCAATGTGTGCTTTCTCCGTTTTCTTTAATTGGGCACTTAGTGCTATGAACTTTCCTCTTAGCACTGCTTTCATAGTGTCCCATAGGTTTGAGTATGTTGTGTCTTTATTTTCATTAAATTCAAGGAAGACTTTAATTTCTTTCTTTATTTCTTCCTTGACCCAGGGGTGATTCAGTAGTTGACTGTTCAACTTCCATGAATTTGTTGGCTTCCTGGGGGTAGCACTGTTCTTGAATTCTAACTTTAATCCATGGTGGTCTGACAAGACACAAGTTGTTACTAATATTTTTTTTGTATCTGTGGAAGTTTGCTTTGTTACCCAGTATGTGGTCAATTTTCGAGAAGGTTCCATGAGCTGCAGAGAAGAAGGTATATTCTTTCCTATTTGGGTGGAATGTTCTATAGATGTCTGTTAAGTCCATTTGATTCAATACCTCCAGTAATTCTCTTAATTCTCTGTTAGGTTTCTGTCTGATTGACCTATCCATTGGAGAGAGAGGAGTGTTGAAGTCTCCTACTATTAGTGTGTGTGGTTTGATGACTGCCTTGAGTTCTTGAAGTGTTTCTTTTACATAAGTAGGAGGCTTTATATTAGGGGCGTAGATATTCAGGATTGAGACTTCCTCCTGATGAATTGTTCCTGTTATGAGTATAAAATGTCCATCTCCATCTCTTCTGATTGATTTTAGTTTGAAGTCAATTTTGTTGGAGATTAGAATGGCCACGCCTGCTTGTTTCTTAAGTCCGTTTGCTTGAAAAACCTTTTCCCAACCCTTTACTCTGAGTAAATGTCTGTCTTTGTGGTTGAGGTGTGTTTCTTGTAAACAGCAGAATGTTGGATCCTGTTTTCGTATCCAGTCTCTTAGTCTGTGCCTTTTTATAGGTGAATTGAGTCCATTAATATTAAGTGATATTAATGACCAGTGGTTGTTGACTCCAGTTATTACTATTTTTTGTTTGTTTGATTAATAGAGTTTGTATGTGTCCCTTCTTTGAGTCAAGCTCTTGAGGGGTCGCTAGATGTCTGAGTTATTGTAAGCAGTGCTGGCAATGTTGGACTCCTTTGGTTGCAATTTTCCTTCTATTACTTTCTGTAAGGCTGGGTTTGTGGCTGCAAATTGTTTAAATTTGTTCTTATCCTGGAATATTTTGTTTTCTCCATCAATAGTGAATGATAGCTTGGCTGGGTATATTAGTCTGGGCTTGCATCCATGGACTCTTAGTTTCTGCAGTACCTCTATCCAGGACCTTCTGGCTTTCATGGTTTCCATAGAGAAGTCCGGTGTGAGTCTGATAGGTTTACCTTTATAAGTTACTTGCCCTTTTTCCCTTGCAGCTCTTAATATTCTTTCTTTAATCTGTATGTTTTGTGTTTTGATTATTATATGGCGAGGGGATTTTTTTTTTGACCAAGCCTATTCGGTGTTCTGTATGCTTCTTGAACCTTCATAGGAATATCATTCTTTAGATTGGGAAAGTTTTCTTCTATAATTTTGTTGAATATATTTTCTGGTCCTTTGATCTGCAGTTCTTCTCCTTCTTCATTCCCTATTATTCTTAGATTTGGTTTTTTTATTGTGTCCCAGATTTCTTGAATGTTTTGTGATGAGAATTTATTGGATTTGCTGTTTTCTTTGATCAGAGCATTTATTTTCTCTATGGTATCTTCAGACTCTGAGATTCGTTCTTCCATCTCTTGTATCCTATTGGTTATGCTTGATTCTGTAGTCTCTGATCGTTTACCTAGATTTTCCATATCCAGCCGGCCCTTGTTTTGTGTTTTCTTCATTGCCTCCATTTCAGTTTTCAAAATCTTGAACTGTTTCCATTACCTGTTTGATTGTTTTTTCTTGGTTTCCCAATATATCATTCATGGATTTACTCATTTCTTCGATTTTTTTTATATTTTTCATACATTTCTTTACTCATTTCTTCAATCTTTTTGTTATACTTCTCATCCAGTTCTTTAAGGGAGTTATTCATATCCTGTTTAAGGGACTCTATTGCTTTCATAATGGCATTTTTTCCCGCTTCTTCTGAATTAAGAGGTTCAAATCCTTCTATTGTAGGGTCATTGGGTTCTGGTGTTTTCATGTTGTTTTTTAGATTGTTGGAGGAGTTCTTGCCTTGGCGTATGCCCATATCTTCCTTCAAATGCTCTCTACTGGATCTTCTAGTACCAGGTCAGGTTCCCTTGTTGGGCAGCGAATTCACTGACAGAAGGCCTACCTTTCCTCAGGCAGTCTATTGACATAAGGCACTCCCTACTACCGGGTTGTACTCACAACCCAGGTCCAGCGAGCAAGGGAGTTGCTCTGGGGAGATTTTCTGGCCCCAGAGGGAAGGGGGGAAGAGAGGAAGGTGTACCTGGATAAAGGCTGGGACGGGATTCGGGAGAACTCCGCAGGGAGGAGTCGCCTCTGCCTGGTGACCAGATTGTCGAGGGGGGCAGGGAAAGGCTGAATTCCTCCTAGAGGGAGCCCTCTGGCCAGGGGAAAACTCACCCCTCCTCCAATGGAAGTCTGCTAGAAGTTCACTCTCTCTTGCTGGCCAGGAATGTGATTGAGCTGAGACAGGGCTTGCCTGTCCTCAGACAGGCTCTCAAAGCACCTGAGCTGCCTCCCTCCTCCAA
The DNA here is from genome assembly GCF_982192425.1 of Myodes glareolus. Lineage (NCBI taxonomy): Eukaryota > Metazoa > Chordata > Mammalia > Rodentia > Cricetidae > Myodes > Myodes glareolus. Next base: position 86,327,110 of record NC_142053.1, on the reverse strand, counting down.
TGGAAGTTTGCTAGAAGTTCACTCTTTCTTGCTGGCCAGGAATGTGATTGAGCTGAGACAGGGCTTGCCTGTCCTCAGACAGGGTCTCAAAGAACCTGAGCTGCCCCTGCCGGACCGAGCCCACAGTCCAGGCCCAGCGTGCAAGGGAGCAGCTCTGGGGAGATCTTGTGTCTCCAGAGGGGCCACAGAATAATTTTTATGAATACTACTTTAATCACTGTCAGATAATTATAACATCTTCCTTATCTCACTATTAATTGATTTTTCATTAAATTTGAGATCATACTGTTCTTTTTTATGAGTAAGCTATTATGGAAATCTGAACATTCTCAAAGTTATATTATAAAGCTCTGAAAATTATCTCAAATTCCTATTTTAGCAGACTTTCTATCATCCCAACCGATAAAAATGGTAGTAGAGAATCTCACTTCATTACCGCCATATGGGACCCGATATCCTTCACTAGGCCTTCATGGAAATCCAACAGGTGCTGGATAATATTTTGTTACTGCTTGGCATAAAGGAGTTCCAACACTTCTGAGTCCTCCATTAATAACTCTCTCTCAAGAAATGGTAGGGGTACCTTGTTATTGCTCCTTATGTGTCTCACACTAAAATCACAAAAGAGTTGATTTTGTTAATGCTTTACCTGAATGAGGGTGTTGTCATTTCATTAAGCTTACTCTAATACAAGAAGAAGGAAGATGAACGTGGAAGTTTAGTGTTCTGCAAAATATGCTTTGATGCATGGATTGAGTTTCCACTGACACTGAAATTCTTAGTTCCTTATCATATTCTCTCTGCTACTTATTTGAAATAGTGGGTTTGAGTATCATCTTCAGCCTTCTGAAGGTGAAATTCTACCCTCTCATCTTACTTTTGTCTGGCACAGAATTATTGGTCTGAGGGAGAGTAGCTATAGTCTAAAATTTTTGTCTTACTATATCTACTTTTCTTAGCACTTTAGATTTTAAAAGATATTCTGTTAGATGTCTAGGCTGTTTTCCTTCTCTAGCTCCTGTGGGTAAAGCAATAATGAACGTGCTGGAGCATGTATCTCTACAGCAGACTATAACAATGTTCAAAAGGGTATAGCTGAATCCTGTGGTAAATCTGACTTTTTCATGAACCTTCACACTGATTTCTGTAGTAGTTGCACTATTTTAGTTTTTTATTAGCAGTATGTTTTCCCCTTTTCCAACATTTGTCATCATTCTGTTTTTTTTTATATTAGCCATTAAGTCTAATGTAAGAAGTCTCAAAATAGTTTTAACTTACATTTACCTGAGGGCTGACAATGACGAACATTTTAAAAATGTTTCTCAGACACTTGTATTCCATTTTTTGAAAACTCTGTTTAATTCAACACCGTGTTTTAAAATTGAGTTGCCTGTTTCCTTGAGACATAATGTTTTGAGTTCTTGTATATTCTAGGTCCTAACACTTTATCAGATGTATAGCTTAAAGAGTTTTGTTTTTCCCTGTTCTCTAGGCTACATTTTCACTTCCAGGATGGTGTTCTTTGCTGTTCAAAAGCTTTTTTACTTCATGAGGTAAATTTTATTAATTCTTAGCCTTAATACCTGAATTGGTATGGTCATGTTGAGAAAGACTTTCTCTGTGCCAGTGATTTCAAGCATATTCTCTACTGTCTCAACTATCTGATTCAGAGTACCTTGTCTTATCTTGAGGGCCTTGATCTATTTTGAGTTAAGTTTTGTGCAGGTTGAGAGATGAGGATCAAGTTTCATTCTTCTTTATGTAGCTATTCAATTTTACCAAGGCCAGAAAATGCTGACTTTTCTCCAGTTGAGTGTAGGCTTAAATATGGATCATGAATTATGAATAAGAAAAATGTTTTCTATATACACAATGAAATATTATATATTGTTATATAAGTGTTAAGAAATATGAAATTGACTGTTAATGACTGACCATTATAATGATAGGTTAGTTCTTTTTGCAGTCCTTATCAGAGAATCTTCTATCTGCAGTTGATAGACACTGTGGAATACTCAACCCTGGATGGGACATTCATATCACACCAAGGCTACTCCTAAGGTTCATGCATCATTGAGGAAGAGGAAGTAGAAAAAGTGTAAGGGCCAGAGGGGATGGATGACTATAAGGAAATGATGTCTTGTAGACACAGCTGGGAAGTTGCGTATATATAAACACCTGGTGATTGTAACACCATCACAAACAACCTGTGAAATCTTAAGCCAAACCAAATACCAGTAGGTAAAAGGGATATGAGCAAAAGTCTTACTCTTGGAAGAGGAGATTGTCACAACTGATGGTTCCTGGTAGAAGTAAGGTCATTTTTTCCTATGAGTGTGGTCCCTTGGTAAGTTGACCACATTCAACTGAAAGTTCACAAGTCCAAGAATATAAGGAAAAGCACAACTTGGAGTTGATGGGATTTTTGTTTTTGTTATAAAAACAAAGTTGAGAAGTTGGGTGTTTAGGGAAGGGAGATTGAATCTGGAAATATGTGGGTGAATCAGTATGAACTAAACAGGGTGTATGAAATTTGCTAATAGGAAAACTAATAAAATGTATTTTATAGTAACCATGACTGAAGAAAAATAAAAGATAAGCTTATGTGTGGATGTTTTATCTGAGTTTACTGCTATTTCAGAATTGGCATGAACAAATAAGGCAGAAAGAAACACAGGAAATTCACTGTATGTTATTCTTGGAGTTGTCTTTCCAAGAAAGTTTGCTTACTTCTCCCCCCTCTTTCTAACTCTTATACACTTTATGCATAATTATATAGTTTTTGGTTTTGCATTATGGCAAGGATGCATAACAATATGTCTATGCTTACTAAATTAAAATTTGAGACATAAATTAAAATATTATAGTGACAATGCAGTGAGGGGGGATCATATCTACCTAATTTTGGAAAACTGAACCAAGTGAAGAATGGTGGTAATTTTCATAACACTGAATTTGATGTTTTAATTTTTCTTTCTCTTTACAAATGCAAAGAAGAAACCAATGGTTATTTCCCAAACTACTTCTAGATATTCAAAGGGTTTAATATCTATTCCTAAATATAGGACTCACCCAAGTAAGGAGAAAAATAGCTAAGTTTGAAAATTTTCACATGCCTCTTTTTCATATCTATAAATTGTACCTGATATATAATGAACAGATGGCACAGTCAGCTTTGCAATATCCAATATTTGTATTAATCAAATATACAATAGCCCTCATTTGAGTTGACCTTGTTCTCATAATGGTGGAGGGCACAAATTTGGTTAAAGAAGCCTGACCTTGCACAATGAAAGGCAAAACAAGAAGTGCTATCAACTGAGCAGCAACAATGTGAATTCTCATTAGAACAAAATTGCACAGCAAAAGAATTCAACAGTGGTTAATTAGTCAGACTTCTAATGATCGTGAGCATTAAAACATATAGCTAGAAACGGGAACTGGGAGAAGTAAGAATAAAGTGATCTGGTTAAAATTTATGCTTAGAGTAAAACTACTGTCCATTGTAATATCTTTTTGTGTTTATTTTTAATTATTTTATTTTTATTTTATGTGTATGTGCCTGAGGCATCAGTTTTCCTGAGACTGAAGTTACAAGTGGTTGTGAGCTGTCATTAGGGTTCTGGAAACCAAACCCTTCCTTTTAATAACAATATGTGCTCTTAAGTACTTAGCTACCTTTCTTATCACAATTAGCACTATTTTAAGATAATTATACTTTTTGAGATTATAATTATATTATTTCCTCTTTAACTTTTCTCCCTCCTAGCCCTCCCACAGACTCCTTCTTGTTCTCTTTCAAATTCAAGTTCTCATTTTTCATTAGTCTTGTCATATTAATGTATGTATTATGTATTTAAATATATAAATCTAAATACAATCTCTTCAATCTGTATGTTAATTGTATATATGTTTTCAGGACTTATCATTTAATACTGAATAGTCAATTCATGTGCACTTTTTTGAGGCAGACAGACCTCTGTGAATTCAAGGTGTGGTGGTGTACACCTTTAATCCCAGCACTGGGGAGGCAGAGACAGGCAGATCTCTGTGAGTTCAAGGACAGTCTTGTCTACAGAGTGAGTTCCAGGACAAAGATACACAGAAATCCTGTCTTTAAAAAGCCAAAAGTTAAAATAAAAGAAATAGAGTTTAAAATAAAGCTGCATAAAGATGAAAAATACACAGGGAATCTGAATACTGTATGTTATTATGCTCTCTTTGAACTGTTTGAATGCTGGGAAAGGAGCAACAGCTGCTAAAAGATACGTGTTTATAAATGCTGCTAAATTAATCCAAGATAGGTATTTTGAAATTACCTTGACTTCAAAATCAAGGTCAAAATGTATGTTACTTTGGAGAACAGATTTTGCTTTTGTTTCCACAGGAAATGAGAGGCTGTAGATTCATTTGGAATTAAGAAAAAACAAATTTGATCAAGGAAGACCACTTGACAAATCTCCAGTTGAAACACATGGCCCAGATGTCTGAGTTCTATATCCAGAACAGATTCAAGACTGCTGCCTGAGATGATCAAGACTCACAATATACTCCAATCAGGACTTGATCATAATTCAAAAATTTATTTAAGTCCCCATAAGATTATCAGTGCCCCAACCAACAGGAAGTAGCCTGGAATACTACACCCACATTCCAAAAAAATTGGACTATGGATATTTTCCTTTGTTTACAAAAAAGAGGGGGAAGTGGTGTGAGAGAATTGCCTGTATTCTGTAAATTATGTTTTAAATAAATGCTGATTGTCCAGTAGTCAGGCAGGAAGTATAGGCGGGACAACCAGACAGAAAGTAGATGCGGGTCAATGAGAACAGGAGTATTCTGGGAAGAAGGAAGCTCTTTCCACAGTTCTGTCCAGACACCGAAGAAGCAGGATGTAACTTGCCGCCGGGCTGAAAAAGGTACTGAGCCTTGTGGCTAACATAGATAAGAATAATGAGTTAATATAAGTTATAAGATCTAAGATGAAGCCTGAGCTAATGGGCCAAACAGTTTATAACTTATGGTGACCTTTCTGTGATTTTCTTTAGGGCTAAACAGCTGTGGGAGCTGGTGGGAGGACAGAAACCTCTAACAAGCAGGCACTCATGTTACAGATCCATTTTAAGATATATGATATATATCCTCAAGCCTCCACAAAGAACTATGGACAACTCTCTTAGTTGGAGTTTCAGTTGCTGTGAACAGACACCATGATCACAGAAACTTTTAGACAAAAAAGTTATTTTGATAGCTTTCAGTTTAAGAAGTTTAGTCAATTATCATCATGGTGGAAAACATCGTGACATGCAGGCAGGCATGGTGCTGGAGAAGGTGCTGGAAAGTTCTACATTTTGATCCACAGGAAGTGAAATGTGATACTGTGTGTAGCTACAGTATAAAAGACGTCAAAGCCCACCCCTACAGAAGCATACTTCCACCAAACAGACCACACCATCTCCAACAAAGCCATACCTCCAAATAGTTCCACTCCCTTTGGAGGCCTTTTTTGTCAAACCGCCACAACAGCTAAGGCATACTGATAGCAAGAGAAATAATATTCCCTAGGAACAGCACACCTATTGGTAATGCAATATCAAATTGTCAGCCTTGAAATCATAATACAAGTATCATTATACATACCAAGCAGGGTGCACTTATGTATCAAGGAATATATATGAATATACATATACATACATGTATGTAACAACAATTAAAGAAAAATTAGGTCATGAATTTTAAAGAGAGTAGGGAGGGGTATATGGGAGGGTTTAGAAGGAAGAAGAGAAATAGAGAAATGATGCAGTATGTTATAATCTCAATAAATAAAATAAGTAATTTTAGAAGATTCAAATCATCAAAGTATAAATGCTGAAGTTTGAGGTAATATGCTAGGAAAGCGTGTGAGCTTGTACATTAGTCACTTACAAGTCATATCACATGTACAAGTTTTTATGTTTATTTTACCTTAAGGAATGAAACATTTTAATCAGACACATCTCTTCATCTCCACCAATCAGGCCTACTCCTATATCCCACATCCTGTATGTATGCATATATATACAGACACACATAAATATGTATACATAAATATACTGACATTATGTGTGTGCATGTTGTATGCATTTATACATATGTGTATGCAGTTGTGTTTGCACATGTGTATACATATATATGGAGACCAAGTTCCATGGATGTTCCTGTTCCTTCTGTCTAATTTTAGAATTATAGGCACATAGAGTCATGCCTAGCTTTTATGCAGGATCTGGGAATCTGAATTCAGGTCCTCTTTCAAGCACTTTATCCACTGAGTCAACTTTCTACCATTGATATTCCACATCCTTATAAATAATGATCATATGTATGTATGTATGTATGTATGTATATATATATATATATATATATATATATATATATATATATATGACTAAAATTACTGTTACTGTCATTGATTGTTTTTCCCTGATGCTGCATCAATTTCATGTACTTTCATGTACTTGATATATTTTTTTAAGACAGGCTCTCTCTCTATAGCCCTGCCTGTTCTGTAGTTCACTATATAGACCAGGCTGGGCTTGATCTCACAGAGATCCATGTATCTCTGTGTTTTGAGTGCTTGGATAAAAGATGTGTGCCAACACATCTAGAAATTGTGTACACATTTAATTCTTACCCTATCATAAGAAACAAATCTCCAGTATCTTTCTTCATCCCCGTGTAGTTTGTACTTCACATACACTGAAAAGCTTTTACTGATTTAAAGACCATTCCTCCCAAAAAGGTATATTTCCTACTTCTACACAAATGATTATGAATGTTATCTTTTTCCCAGCTTTGTGATTGACATTGAATATTTAATTTATTCAATTAACATTTGCCTCTATAATTAGAATTGCATTTCCTTAAAGGCAGTGCATTATTCATGTCTGTGTCCCGGGGAAATGAACAGAAAGTATTTGTTCAATGGAAAGTTTAATATTTTCAAAATGAAACAGGTTTTCCCATCTCTAAAGAGCTATGTAATCTATCCCAAGAACTAGGAGTGGGAGACACATTCACCCTCTCTAAAAATATTAATGGGTTGAAGATATTATGGTAGAGAAGACTTAAGTTATGATATGGCCAGATGAGATTAAACAAACTTTCAAATACCCCAGAATGTTTTCATTAGGGCAAAGTGGAATGAAACAGATGGAGTCATATTCTCCTTTTCCAGTGGTGTTCATATTTGCTAATGCCATTATTAATCATTTATTTATCTTGGGCTCAAAATCATATGTCATCTCATCATCTCATTGCCAGTTCAATATGTTATCAAAGTTTTATATATTCTACTTTCACATTATTATACTTCTTTTGAGTCCTCTCACTCCATTTACACTGTGCTTGTTTTAACTTAGAGCATTAATTTCTTTTGTTTGGATCCTTGTGTCATCCTCCTAACTCTGGGTCACAACTATCTCAATAATAATTCTGAAATCTAATTCTCTCATAAAAATGTTTTGCACTCAAAATATGAAATGAATCACACAATATTCTTCAAATCTGGGTACTACAGCTGCCTCCTTTGTTACTTCTCTTCACAATAGCATCATTCATAAGAGATGTAGTACACTGACTGCTCCAAAAAACAACTTTGATGTTTTCCTTTCAGTATTCTTCTAATTCTGATGGCTTAATAATAAATCCATTTTTAAAGACCAGCTTAAACTGCATCATGCTCCATAAAACCCATCATGACTCCACCTGCTTTCTATTAATTTCCATTGGTGTTCTTTCCCTTCTGAGTTCTAATAGTGTTTTGATTAGTGTTTTCAAGGTGTAGGTTTTTCATCATTTTATTTTATTTTAACAGATCTCTGGCTACATTTATTTTTTGTAGACAGCATGTACTTGGATATAAGGATTAAATTTAATTTATTCACAAAGTTTTATGTAACCCATCCTGGCCTCAAACTTGCCGTGTAGGTGAGGACGGCCTTGAATGCCTGATCCTCCCACTTCTAACTCACAAAAGCTAGTAATACAAGAGTGAGCTATCACATCTGGCTTCAATTTGCTTTGCTAAGTAAACCCTGGCAATCTCTATTTATTTGTACATTTATTACGATTCCTATTTCCCTAGTTTGTGTACAAATTATGAAAATATCTAACTTTTAATGCTTATTATAGGCCTGTTACTACATGTTTTAAATCCATTATTTCATTTATACACTTAGAGCTGCATTTTGAACTACATACTTTTAATATCTTTCTTCTTTTACAAAAAAAGTGGTTGAGGACTGGAAATGCTGTGTGTTTTCTCACTTCAAAGCACAACAGTTAACTTCTTTCACTAAATGTTTCATGTGGGGAAAAGGACATGCTAAATGTGTGCATTTGCAGTTTGTTCTTCATGCTAAATTCTGACAAATCTAGCATCATCACATTCTTCTAGGAGAGGAACCGGTGAGTATTCGCATCTGACTACTTTCCTGTGATGAACAGGAAAACTGAGACGCTCCTACAAGTGGACATGCTGTGGGAGGAGAGAAGTTCTGCAACTGAAGCAACACAACCAGAACCAAGTCCTAGATTTTTCTGTTTCTTGCGTTTTTGACATAGAACACATTGTGGGTCCTAATTAGGCAGAAATATTTAGATTGAAAGTCTAACAATAAAGGTTATCATGTGTATTTATCAAAATCTATGCCACTTTAAGTTTAACATTAATGTATTTGTTTTTATTTGAAATAAAATATAATCACATGACTCTGCCATCTTCCCTCAGTCTCCTCTATGTTCACTCCTTCTCTTTTTCTTTTATTATTACATAGTGCTGCTATACATTTACATTTTGAAGGCTGACTACTTCGTATTGGATAATAAAGTAATTTATCTCAGCCCTGGATAAGACATATTTTCTCTCTTTGAGCAGCACTTACTTATTTGTAGTTTCTGTGTAAGAGTGGGAATATAGTAAGAGTTCTCCCTTTTAAGATACTGTGTCTATTGATATTGTCATTGTTCAGTCCTTGATTTGGAAGCCATATTACTGAGTTAACATGGGTGTAGTTCCCCAGTCATTTCTAGGACATACAATCACACAGCAGACTTCCTGGTCCTCTGGCACTGGCAATCTTTCTGATCCTCATACTTTAATGTTTTCTGAGCCTTAGGTGTAGATCTTATGTTGTATCAACTATGACTAGGCACCTCAAAATCACATGTTCTCTGTCTTTTGAAAAGCTTTGATTTTCTGCAATGGTCCTTATTTGATGCAAAGGGAAACATCTTTAATGCAGGTAAGAACTACACTTATCTTTGGGTATAATGATAAGTTTTAGAATCAAGTTAGGAATTATAGTAGTATAGTACAGCGATAGTAGTAGTTTCTTTGCTAAAATCAGTGACCTCACTAATCCTTGGGTTTTACCTAGGTTTCTAATAAAAATATGATTTCTCTCTTCTTGAGTAGTCCTTAATTTCAATTACATAGTTAACTGTGACCAAGATGTGGTATTATTATTATACCCATAGTGATATATTAGTTTTTTGTTCATTCTTAAGGTCTACAGTATATGAGCTATAGGAAACAATGTTTATATTTGTTTAATGGTGTCCTTAATATTTAGTTTCTGTTTGTGTTTATATAGCACATGAATATTTTCAAATTACCTCTGCAATTAATGTCATTTAATATTTATAATCATTTGTTGTCAGTGATACTTATCTCAATTTTGAAAATGCAAAAACTAATTTTAAAATGATTATGTAATATGCCTAATATTATACATTTCATAATTCAAATGACTAGTATAATCACTCATATCTATAATTTGCATAACAAAATTCTCATACCTGACAATTTATAAAAGGACTTTGATATTAATTAACTGAATTCTTTTAATATAGTCACCTCTCACTCCAGAAATTTATTGCTCAATAGAGGAAGCTAGATACAAATATGCTGATAAAAAAACACTAAAGATAATATGAATATTAAAAGGGAATGTTCCATGGAGGTACCCAAGAGACATTTTCTCTTGAACAAGGAAGATTTTTATTTATTATTAAAAAGGATCCAGATGTGATGAAATGAAGGAAGTAGTTTCCAAGCAGGAAAACTAATTTGAGGTAGGGTAGAAGAGAAGGTTCAAGGCGTGGTTAACAATAAGTAAACAGGTTTAGTAAAGGCTAGATAGTTTAGTGGGGAAATAATCATTTAAAACAGTTTGGGTCAATAGTTCTCAACCTGTGGGCCGTGACCAATTTTGGGGCTTGAACTACCCTTTCCCAGGAGTGTCCTAAGACCATGAGAACACAAAGATGTTTACATTACTATTTATAACGGTAGTAAAATTACAGTAATTATAAAGTAGCAACAAAAATAATTTTATGATTGAAGGTCACCACAGCATGCAAAAATTAAAGGTGGCAGCATCAGGAAGTCCTACATGGTAGAATGATTGAAAAGAATGGTGGCTTACCACCAGTGAGACTGTAATAGTCAATATTCAGTTGTCCTGTGAAGAACCCTGTGGGAATCCAAGAAAGAACATATAAGGGATAGAGACAGAGCTCAGTTTTAAATAAATTGCTCAATGTCCACAAGCCCCTGGTTCAGGCACTGACAGTGCTTTTTGAAATGAGGATGTGAATTGCAAAAGGCCAGTGTGTTGCAAAGGGCCAAGCATTGTAGAAAACTGGTTGATGAAAGAACTAAAATTTGATATCAACATCTTTTTTGTCATTTAATGCTATTGTGTAACAAAAGTCAGCATCCATACAGTCCCGTCTACTTCGGAGAAATCGACAAGGACTAGTTTATCATAAATATTTGGCTGTGTGGGGAATCTTCTTACTCAGACTCTTCAAAGCGCCCCAGTAGGGATCATCAGCTCTCTGTCTCTGGAAGTCTGGGGAGGCAGTGTGTTAGAACTGCCTCCTTACCTCGTCCTCTTAGAGATACATAAGAAAGACATTAGAAATTTTACTGTCTGCTTCCATTATTAACACTCCACAGATTCAGTGGAGAGTAAGACACTTCCTAAGAAAATGAGACACGGACTAAAAGGAATGGACAAAAATGGTGTCAACTGTAATAAGACATCAAATTAGAACATTTTCTCCTTTCATAAGAGTGCATTTTACCTTGATGGCTTTTAAAAGAAATGTCAATTTGAAAAATGAAGGAAGCCTCTTTGTGGCTGAATCACACCTAAAGTTCCAGTAATCATCCTTGCTCATAGCTTCACTTTCTGTTTCAACTCTCTGGGTCTGCTCTCTTTCTTGTTTTCCTTGCTTTTCTTTTTTTAGTGTTCCTCTTCCCAGAAGTTAGTCCACTGAGCCTCAACTGTTAGGAGGTGACATCTAGTGACTAGTTACTACTATTTGAATATAACTGTAACTGAAATTTTATCTTATGCACAGGATGTATATGTAATAGACAGACACATGTGTGCATTCTGTGTGTCTGGCTATTCATTGACTGGAAACTATCTCTCTTAAACCACTGATTGAAGTTTCAGAATGAGAAAATTAAAATGGCCTCATAGAACCTGTCCTTAAATTGGAAAGGAACCAAGGAACCAAGCTGTTCTTCTGATACGGATGAAAGGGCCCATCTCAAAAATATTTGAACCCACTCAAAATTTCAAAAGAACATAAACTCAAGGCTCAAGCCCTAGGAGATACATTTTGCAGGGGCAGCTAGAGAGCTAAAGGGGAAATACAAAATTCTTGTCTATTTTTACTTAATCCCACGCAGATCTAATCTCATCCCTTATGAAATGTAACTCCTAATCAAACTCTGTGTAAATAGAAAGGGGGAAAACCACTTCAAACACAATTCATGCTTTATTTTTATCTCAATTATCCCACCAGAGCCATTAACTGGCCTGTGGCTTTGGGCTTACCTGGAAATGGTAAATGGTCAAAGGCTATTGAAAGTCATTATTCTAAACTCCCTATCTTTCTTCCGTGATAAAGCAGTTTAGGGCTTCAAGTGCAGAACTCAAACTCCAGCTCTTCATTTCAATTTCTAAAGTACAAGCACTTACAAAATATGATTTCTCTGTGACAAGGTCTGATCGATTTTAGTCTGAGACTCCCCAAAGTCTAATTCAGTTGTTCTCTGTAAGTTACATTTAACTTTTGCATAGAACAATTTTTAAATAAAGTGACCTTTCAGAATTTCAATGATGTCTAAATTTCTGACACTGAGAATTATTTCCTTATGTTTATAAATTCTTAGTATTTACATTCTTCTCTGGGTCTTATTTCTTCTTTACATATAATGGAAGATTAAGTGTGTAAATAAAATTGATAGTCCTTAAATTTTGTAGTAAACCTCAATCATCCAAAGTCTGTTTAAAATTCACCTGTTTCAACATCAGTTATTTGATTTTTGTTTACTATGCCTGGATTATAACTCTGAAAGTTCTTAGACATTTTTTTGTTTTATAGCATCCTTACCACAAGATTTACTAACCTACTAGCCACACCCAGACAGCCAAAAAGTGATGTTTGCTGAAGAAATGTTGGTGTTCAGCTCCCCAAAGAAGAGAGTCAAAATAATAATTGGACACATTGAAACTTACTAATGTCATAAAAGTTCTAGTTGATAAATAGGCCATAAACATTGGTAATTAAATGCAGAGCAAAACAATAAAAAAAATTGGGAAATTTTATTGTCTATGGCCTTTTATCAAAAGGTTTTTTCATTTTCAACAGTCTTTGAAAATACTACTTGTAAATGCTACTTGGAAGAAGAACATGGACCACTTTTAATTTATGTAATAGAACTTAGCCATAGGTCACCTTGTGAGACAGAGGCAAGGCTGAAATTCAATGGTTTCTAATGGTCCAGTTATGACTTTGAGAAATGTGCATTAGGTCATGTAACCCTTCTAACTACTGTCGGCTCCAGGACTTTCTGGTAGCTTTGTTTCTACTTCAAACCCCTTAAGTATTCTTAAAATTGAGTGTGGTGCATATACTGTGTCTGTGTGAGAAAAATAGGCCCACACCTTCCTCAATAATGCTGTTCTTGTCCTGAGTGTTCTAGCCAACACAGTTCATCTCCATGGCAACCCCTGCTTTGACTCAGTCTGGGGATTAGAATGACTTCATTTCAAACACCTGATAAGGGAAGGTGGGATTTACTGTGTAGAGAAGGTTCTTACTTCAAACAGAAACAGGATTAGGATGACTTCATTCCACATACCTAATAAGTTTCTTCAAACAAAAATGTAATCAACAAACAGTCATATTTGTTCCTGTTATGAAGGACGGCCTTGTAATCCACATAGCTGATGCACGAAGTGGGCCCCAGAAGGCACCTTTCAAAATTCCTCCTCCATGCTTTCCATTTTCACTAATTAAGGGTAGAAGGTTCGAGCGCTAAAAAGCATAAGAAAATCAACCACTACATTCAATGAGCATCCTTTCTATTGCTCCATGTGAGGCATCCTTTCTGTTGCTCCATGTGAGGCCCTAAATCATTTCATATAATCACACTAATTGTTACAGTCATTGAACAGCTGAGTCCCCCAGTCACAGGAATGATTCTCCTATTAGACTTGTAGGGAGGATTTCCTCCTCCTCTCTTGGGAAAAGCAAGCTCAATGAGATTCCTGTGTTGAAAAAAGGACAAAATGCTCAAGATTGTCAGATATTTTAATTATTAAATTTGTTCTTGGACAATTTTGGACATCTATATAAGGCATTCTCTGATTACTCACACCTTCCCAGCCCTGTCAACCCCTGTTTCACTTCACTACAAGTTCATTTCCCATATCAATTTCTGTACATCTTTCTTTATAGCCCACTGAATTTAATTGGGCCATTTGTCTGACCATGGGTTTGGAACTATTCTTTGGACGTGGTGGACCCATCAGTGAGAACAAAATTAAAGATAATAAAAATGACAGCTTTCCCCTAGAATCCTTTAGTAGGAAAAGGTAAGAACCTTCTTGCAGTAGGAAAGATAAACAGAAAGGGGGAATCTTCCAACTCAATTCCAGTTTAATTTATATGTTTCTTACAACCAAGGTGTGCAATCTCTTCAGTAATCTGATCTTAATTATATCGTGTTAATTCAAAGTAATATGCCATCTAGAAAAAATGCTACCTGAACTCATAGATCTTTACTTCAAAGTAATTAAACCATATATTCATATAAAAGATTGTACAGGAATACTTAAAAGTCCAAACTAGAAAAAAATATTTTTCCAAGGAATACAACCACAAATTGCTAGAAAACAAATACCTAAAATAATGGAAGCTTGCTGTCCTCTAATCTGAAAAACTAGAATTTGAAATGTAATTAAGATTATTTGAACAAGAGTGGATCTTGCTGTTAAGCAACAACATGCTCCGTGGTTCTCCCCCAGCTTCTGAAGAATTGCCAGCAATCTTTGGTGTTTCACAGCTTGCAGTTATCCTTCAAATCCTCCAGTTTCATGTCTTGTTTTCATATATCATTTCAGCTTTCCCTACATGCATATCCACATGTGATCAAATTTCTTTTAGGGTGTTAGAGAGAAAGCTTAGCAGGGCTTGTTGGATCTAATGAGGTGATTCTGCATTTTTTCTTGAAGTTCATTTATATGATTTATTACATTTATTGAAATACATAAGTTGAACTTTCACTCTATCCCTTTTATATATTTTAACTTACGGGAAGAAAGTACGTTTTAAGTATTCTCCAATAAAATTCTGAATTTTTTTTCTGACTGAATGCTTCCACATCCTTTTCTCATACTGTTATTTTAGGTAATCTCTTTCTTTTCTTTAGTTGGGCAAAAATTCTGAAAACTTTGTTTATCTCCTCAAAGAACCAATTCTTAGATTCATTAATTCTTTGTATTATTTTTCTATTTCATTATTTTCTGTTCTGAATTTTATTATTATTTGCCATATACTTGATTTAGATTTGATTTATTCTTGTTTTTCCAAATTCATGACTTACATAATTAACTCCTGTTCTTTCTGATATGTTAGAGTGAGCACTTAGAACTATAAATTTCCCACTAGGACTGCTTTTAATGTATCCCAGAGGAATTGTTGTGTTGTGTTTTAATTTTGATTTAGTTCTGGGAAAGTTTATCTCTCTTTCTTGATTTCTTCTTAGACCCATTAATCAATCACTTAATAACATATTGTTTAATTTCTCTGAGTATTTTGCAATTAATAGAAATTTGCTTAATTGATATTTTAAAATTTTATTTGCATTGTGGTCAGCTAAGATATAAAATTTAATATTTGTCTGATTTATTATAATATGGTTTGTATCCCACAAAGTAATCTATATTAGAGAAGCTTCCATGGTCTGCCAAGTGGGATGTGTTTAGATAGAATATTCTGTAGATATCTGTTTCACTGATTTAGTGCATGGATGCTATTTAATTCTGATATTTCTGATAATTTTCATAAATAACCGGTCTATTGGAGAAATTGAGATATTTATATTACCTACTATTATTGAGCTGGATAACCTGTATCTTTAATTACACTACTATGCTTTTTTATCAAATTGGGTGTCCCAGTGTCCAGAGCATATAGTTAGGATTGTAATATCTTCTTAGTTAACTGCTCCCTTGATTAGAATGAAATGCCCTTCTTTATCTTTTCTGATTAATTTTAGTTTGTCATATATTTTGTCACATAGTAATATAACAACATCTGCTTGCTCCATGCTCCTATTTGCTAAAATACATTTTCCCTCTTCTTTCACTTTAAGTCATTGTCTGTATTTAAAAATTAGCTTCTTTTGGACAACATAAAAAATGAGGTGTTTTTTTTTTGTCCACACATTCAGCTAACTTGTGTCATTTGATTGACGATTGAAGCCATTGAAATTATTCTTTAAAAGGCATGTTGTCATCAAGCATTTTATTTAGTTTTTGCTGTCTATGATCTTAGTTTGTGTTACAGTAATTATAACTTCATTTGTTTCCTTATATAGTGTATCTATGTTTATTCTCTTCTTTTATTCAAAGTATTGCTTCAATATTAGCTGTAGGCCTGGTTTTATGAATATGATTTTTTTAAAGTATGTTTGCATCATGGAAAACTTTTCTTCCCCCTTCAACTATAGCAGATAGTTTTGCTGGGTACAATAGTTTAGGCCATCAACTGTGGTATTTTAGAACTTGGAGTATATTGTTCCAGGATAATCTGGGTTTTAAAGTTTTTATTGTGGATTCAGCTGTTATTCTAATGTGTTTTTCTCTGTATGTGACTTATCTTTATTCTCTTACAGCTTTCAGTACTCTGAATATTTGGTGTAACACCTGTGACATTCCATGGTTTTTTAACTTTTTTTTTTTTTTACAACCCAGGTGCACTGATTCAGAGATAGCAACACTCAGTGATTCCCACAGTAGGCTGAGTCTTCCTACATCAACTAACAATCAAGAGCATACACCCCCAGGCATGCTCACAAGTGAATGTGATGGAGAAAAGTCTTAAAATATGATTCCCTCCCACCAGGTGATGGTGGTTTGAGTGAAGTTGATAAAAAGAAACTGGCATAACTAAAATGTTATGCCTTGTTTGTCTATGTTTTCAACTCTTAGATCTAATTTGAACTTATTTTGTGAGACATGAGAGAAATGGACTTGGGTTTATTTTTCTGCCTGTGATATCTACACCACCAGTACCATTTGTGAAAGTGACTGTCATCTCCCTATGTATGGTTTTTGACGACTTTGTGAAAAATCAGGTGACTTCACTTGTATGTACCATGCCTGCACGGTCTGGAACCACGAGTCTCGGTGGAGGGTGTCCAGGTTGAATGAAATCCACAGAGCACGAGGTTGAGGTGAAACAGCAGCTTGTTTATTGTTCTGCTGGGGCTAGCTTTTATACCATGGCACCAAATGGGGAGGGGGCTGCGAAGGGACTGTCACCTGACCCAAGGAGGGACTCTCACTTGACCCCATTAGGGGTCAAGGACTGATCACGTGCACTCCACCTTTACCTGTCCCCAGTAGGGACTGTCACCTGACCCCAGCAGGGATCAAGGAATAATCACGTGCACTCAAACTTCCTCACCCAACTCCAGGAGTAGAGGGAAGTTATGATTCTTTGCAGATAAGCACCTCAAATGGGGGCAGGGAAATATAAGTCGGGGTAGCAATTCCCACAGTATGGCCTTATATCAGAATCCTGTTTTATTACACTGTTTTGCATGTCTTTGTTCCTGTATGATACTGTATTTTGGGGTGGGGGAATCTGTGTCTCTAAAGTATAATTTAAGATCAGGAAATTATGATATATCCAGAATCAATCTTTCTATTTAGAATTCCCTGGCTAATGGATGTCTTCTGTGTTGTCTTATGAATTTTAGAATGTCTCTCTAGTTAGGTAAAGAACAGAAAGTGTGTTCATCATAGAAGTAAAAAAAAAAACCACAAGCATAAACTTCCAGATAAATTCTAAGGGAACATAAACTAACAGCTATATAATATTAGGATGTGAATTCAGTATAGGAAAATAGAATTCAATAACTAAATAGACACAATGAAGAGAAAACACACTGAAATAATGCTAGAAATGTAAAAATTCAATAAGTCAAATAGAAATTTAGTAGAGAATCTCATTAATATAATGTGACAGGAGGACATTATAACAGGGCTGGAAGACAAGATAGAGGAGCTGAATGACTTAGTCAAAATCAATGATAAATTTCCAAATAACACATGAATGGAGCATGTAGTGTTCTTGACATACCATGAGAAGACAGAAATCAATAAATTATGGAAATTGAAGGAGAAGAAATTCATGTATAGAAAATAGTTTCAAAAATTTATAGTAGAAAATATAGGAAAAGTGATGCCCACCCAGGCAATGGAAGAACATAAAATTCTAAAAGCATGAGCAGAAAAGAAATTCTTCTGGCCATATTTTACTTACATCATTGAATATACAAAATAAACTTTACTGAATTCCATGAGACCCAACAAGTCATAAATGTAAACCAACCAGAGTAACACCTGGGTTTTCTATGAAAATCTTATGCAAAAGTAAATCTTAGAAAGATATATTTTAACTTCTAAAAGACAACATTTGCCAATCCATGATAGGATATTCCCCTGGGTATGCTATTGCTGTAGGAAATCATATAGCCAATAGCCTTTAAGTTAACCGCCCACTGGGGCATGGCCTCTTATACTATTTATGCCCATGTAAAGCATTCATTCAGCCTCTTTTCCAGCTGTAGGATTTGGTTTCTATTCTCCTTTCCAGTAGAGGATTCTGATTTGTGAGTTTACCCCTAAATAAATGTCGATTATTCTCAAATCTGAGCTAGTGTGGGATTTCTTTTAAGCGTCTTTCTTCATGCTATGAGTATGGATTATTGCCATTGGTTAATAAGAAACTTCTTTTAGCCAATGGCTTAACAGAATATAGCCAGGCTGAAAAAGATATATAGATAGAGTAGGTGGAATCAAGGAGACACCATGCAGGTGTTGGAAGGAGGCAGACACCTGATGGAACTTTTCCCAATAAGCCACAGCCACGTGAAGATACATTGATTAATAGAAATGGGTTCAGTTAAGATGTAAAAGCTAGTTAGAAATATGTGTAAGTGATTGGCCAAGCAGTGTTTTAATCAATACAGTTTGTGTGTGGTTATTTCGGGTCTGGGTGGCAGGGAAATGGACAAGCAGCCTCTGCCAACAAACCCACAATAATATACCTGACAAAACTATCTCTCATAATTGAAGAAAAAATCAATTTCAATAAATAAAACAGATGAAAGTAATTTATAATCAGCTGTTTATTCCTTAGAAAACTGCAGACAAGAGACAAAGATAAATCTAAGGAGCTAAAGGGAAAAGTTAATGATACATTGTTGTTTAGAAATAGAAGAATAAACACAGAGGATCGACAAATTAATGAAATGTCAATAATCAATATAAAAATTTCTATGATAACACTGAATATTAATGGGCTCAATTTTTATCTCAAAAGCCACAATTTTTTTAATTTTTTAAAAATTAAAATTAAGAATTAAGAAACAGAATCTTTAATTATCATTATTCGAGATCCTAGAGAAGTTAAATAAGAAGGTGAACCTGAAGAAAATCATGTACTTATCCTCCTGGAGATTGGAAATAGACAAGAGTCTCAGGTAACCTCGGGTGCATGGCAGGGGGGGGGGGGGGGTGGGGGGGGGAAGGTTGTTGGAAGGGGAGAGGGTTAGAGAGAAGGGAGTAGGGGAGGAACGGGGAAAACTCGGGGGACTGAGATGGGGGGAGGGAGGAAGGATGGATATGGGATCAGGGAAGAATATATTTCAACTAAGGGAGTCATTTTAGGGTTTACTAGAGACTTGACTGTACATAGGATCCCAGGTCCAAGGAGAGATCCCCAGATTGTTCTCTGGACAGATGAGAGGGTGCCTGAACCGGCCTTGGCCTATAACCATACTGATGAATATTTTGCTTATTACCATAGATCCTTCATACGACAATGGATGGCGATACAGACGGAGACCCACATTGGAGCACCGGACTGAGCCCCCCATGGTCCAAATGAGGGGCAGAAGGAGGAAGAACATGAAAAAAAAACTCAGGACCGCGAGGGGTGCAATCACCCACTGATACAAGGGGACTGATCTAATGAGAGTTCACCAAGGCCACTTGAACTGGGACTGAACGAGCACGTGATCCAACCAGATTTTCTGAATGTGGCCGGATTCTCTGAATGTGGCTGGCCCGGAGCCTTTCTGAAAAATCATTGACAATGACACTGGGACTTGTTTCCTCTGCATATACTGGATTTTTGGGATCCAGTCTGTTTGGATACTCACCTTCCTGGACCTGGAGGGAGGGGGGAGGAACTTGAACTTCCCACAGGCTGGAAGCCCTGACTGCTCTTAGGGATGGAGAGGGAGGAGGGGGGGGAAGTGGGAGGGTGTTGGGAGGAGGGGCGGAAATGGAAACTTTCTTAATTTAATAAACTTTGAAAAAAAAAAGAAACAGGATCTTCCTTATAAAATAGACCTCAAATCGAGTCTAGTCAATGAGGTATAAGGGTCATTTAATATTGACCAAGAGAAAAAGCCACCAAAAGAATATTACTATTTTAAACCTTTATGTAATGTACAAAACACAGGCAGACCTAATCTTGTAAAACAAATATTACTAAGTACAAAGCCATAGGCTAAATCCCGCAGTCTGGACCCTCCTGTTCCCATCCCCATTTTCCCTCATTCCACATGTGAAATCTATTTTATTTCCTCTTCCCAGAAAAAAATAATCAGAGTCCTTCCTTGAGCCCTCCATGTTACTTAGCTTCTCTGGGTCTGTGAATTACACTATAGATATTCTTTACTTTACAGCTAATATCCACTTGATCCACTTGTGAGTATATGCCATATTTATCTTTTTGGGTTTGGGTTACCTCATTCAGAATTTTTTCTAGTTTTATCCATTTGCCTTCTAATTTCCTGATGCTATTGTTTTTAACAACCAAATAATACTCCATTATGCAAATGTGCCTCATTTTCTTTAGTCATTCTTCATTTGAGGGTCATCTAGGTTCTTTTTGGTTTCTGGCTACTAAGAATAAAGCTGCTATGAAACAGTTGAGCAAGTGTCCTCATGGTATGACGGAGCATCCTTTGAGTATATGTCCAAGAGTGATATAGCTGGGTCTTCAGGTAAATCAATTCCCAGTTTTCTGAGAAAGCATAATGTTGATTTCCAAGTGGTTGTACAAGTTTGCACACCCACTAGCAATGGAGGAGTGTGTCCCTTGCTTTACAATCTGAACTGTCATTTGTGTTTTTGGTCTTAGCATCTCTGACATGTGTAAGATGGAATCTCAGGGTTGTTTTGACTTGCATTTTGCTGATGACTGAGGATTCTGAACATGTCTTTAAATGCTTGTTGAGTATTTGAGATTCCTCTGTTGAGAATTCTCTGTTTAGATCTGTATCCCATTTTTAAATCAAATTACTTTTTGGTTTTTTTATATCTAAATTTTTGCATTCTTCATATATTTTAGAAATTAACCTTCTGTTAGCTGTGAGTGTGGTGAAGATCTTTTCCCATCCTCTAGGCTGCAATTTTGTCCTATTGATGATGGCCTTTGATTAAAGAAGTCATTCAGTTTCTTGAGGTGCTATTTATTAATAGTCAATCTTAGTGTCTCCTCTATTGGTGTTCTATTCAGGACACCTGTTTCCTGGGCTAATGCATTCAAGGCTATCCCCCATTTTCTTGTCTATGAGGTTCAGTGTATCTTGATTCATCTTTAGATCTTTGATTCACTTGGACTTAAGTTTTTTGCAGGTGATAGATATGGATTATTTACATTCTTCTACATGCTGACATCCAGTTAGACTAGCACCATTTGTTGAAGATGCTTTCTTTTTTCCATTATATAATTTTGTATTTTTGTCAAAAATCAGGTGTTCTTGGATGTGTGGATTTATGTCTGGGTCTTTGATTAGATTCCAATGGTCCACCTGAATTTTTTGTGCCATTACCATGCAGTTTTTATTACACTGTGTAGTGCTTGAAATCACAGATGGTGATACCACCAGATGTTCTTTTATTATACAAGATTGCTTTAGCTATTCTGTTTTTTCTTTTGTTTTGTTTTTCCATATGAAGTTGAATATTGCTCATTCCAGGTCTGTAAAATTTGTTTTGGGATTTTAATGGCGATTGCATTGAATCTGTAAATTCCTTTTGGTAAGATGGCAATTTTTTTTAGCTTTCATTGATTCTTTGTAGATTTCACATTATACATTCTGATCCCACTTATCTCCCTGTCCCCTCACATCTGCCCTCTGCCCTTGCAACCTCCCTCCCTAAACAAAACCACCATGGTCTCAGATGGTTGACCAGACAGACCCTGGACATCTGTAAAGTTACCAATGGTAACAGGAGCCATGAACATCACCTTAGACCCCAGCTGCTGCAGAGTCATGGACCCACCCCTGGCTAAAATAACATCGTGGCCCCAGGTGATTACATAGGTCACTCAGATCAGCATGGTCCTCAGATACCCTCATAGCCACAGATTATGGCTTAGACCTCAGGCATCTGTGTGGTCTTTGGTAGCAGCATTGGCCATAGACATCATTACAGACCTTGGCTGTGGAAGAACCACAGACCCAGACATGATCCTAGGCAGCAGTCCAGGCCTATGTGTCACCATGTTCCCAGGTGTCAGGGCAGGCCACTTTGATTGACACCTTAGACCCAGGTGGTATACAAGATCCCCAGCATTGGAATGGTCTTTGATGGTCTCAGGATCTATGGACATCAATACAGATCCTGGTTGCAGTAGGGTCACAGACCCAGACATGGCCTTAGGAAGTAGCCCTGGTATAAACAATACCATGGCCCCACATGACAGCACTGGCCATTGAAACCAGCATGGCCATGGCAGCAGAACAGCTCGTGGACACCAACATGGTCACAGGTTGCAGCCCAGACCTTGAGCATCCATGTAACCTTTGATGGCAACACAGAACAGAAACATCAATGCAAATCCCAACTGTGGCAGGACCATGAACTCAGGAGGCAGTGTAGGTGACTCAGATTGTCATGGCTCTGTGATAACATGGCCCTCAGACACCAACAAGGCCCCTTTATAGTGTCCCAGACTATAGGCCTCTACATGGACCTCAGTGGTGACAAGAGCCACAGATATCAACACAAGTTCCCTCAACTGCTTCAGGGCCTTGGACAAAGACCTGGCCCTTGACATTAGCACAGTCCTGGATATCACCTTGGACTCAGGTGGCTAGTTGACCAATTATCTCAGTTTGTTCCTTTACACTTCTTTCTTTAGATATGCCACTCTTCCCAGCCCATGAACAATTCTACTTCTTTCTTGCTTCCATTCCCCACACTATACTCACTTACCATAATGGTGCCTGACCACCTAGCACCAGGACTCTTGGTTGGGTCCCAGGTGGTACTTGGTTGGGTCCTCCCCAGCCCAGCCAGAAGGCAATGCACGGGGCTGTTGCTTTTCGTCTCTTGCATGCCAGGACCTAGAAACCTCTGGCAGCACTCAGTATCCATTCAGAAGCATGTGGCAAGCTCCTGATTGATTGTGCCTCCCCAGACCAAAAAGTCTGGGGACGGGCATCTGTGTCTCTGCTGGCTCAGGTCTGAAAAAAGCTCCTAGTTGACTGTGCCCCCATCCTGAGACCCAGAAGTCAGGAGCGAGGCGCCTTCTGTGTCCTCCTCTGGCTCAGGCCTGAAAAGGGTCTGATCAACTCCTGGTTGATTGTGCCTGCACCAGACCAACAAGTCTGGGGAGGAGACAAGATGCCAATTTTTACTGTTAATCCTGCTGATCCATGAGCATGGGAAATCTTCCCATTTTCTAATATCTTCTTCAATTTCTTTGTTCAAAGACTTGATGTTGATATCATATGGGTCTTTCATGAGCTTGGCTAGATTTAGATCAAAATAGTTTATATTATTTGTGGCTATTAAGAAGGGTGTCATTTCCCTTATTTCTTTCTCTACCTGTTTAACATTTGTGTATAAGAGGGCTATTGAGTTTCTTTTGAGAGAATCTTGTGTGAAGCAACTTCACTGTAAGTGTTTATCAGCTGTAGGAGTTCCCTGATTGAAGTTTTTGTGTCATTTATATATACTATCATATCATCTGCAAATAGCAATATTTTGACTTCTTCCTTTCTAATTTGTATCTGTTTGATCCCCTTTAGTTGTCCTATTGCTCTAGCTATAAATTCAAGTATTGCATTGAATAGATAGAGAACGTGTGGACAGCCTTATTTGGTTCCTGATTTTAGTGAAATCACTTTTAGTTTCGGTCCATTTAATTTGCTGTTGACTGTTGGCTTGCTGTATATTGCCTTTATTATGTTTAGGAATGCTCCTTGTATCCCTGATCTCTCCAAGACCTTTATCATGAAGAGGGGTTATATTTTGTTGAAGGATTTTTTTTTTCAGCATTCAGTGAGATGATCATGTGGGGTTTTTTCTTTCAGTTTATTTATATGGTGAATTATGTTGACAGATTTTCATATATTGAACCATCCCTGCGTCTCTGGAATGAAGTCTAACTGATCATGGGGGATGTTCTTTTCGATATGTTCTTGGATTCAGTTTGCCAGTATTTTACTGAGTAGTTTTGCATCAATGTTCATGAGGGAAATTGGTCTTGTAGTTCCCTTTCTTTGTTGAGTCTTTGTGTGGTTTGAGTATCAGGGTGACTGTGCCCTCATAAAATGAAAGTAGCAATCTTCCTTCTCTTTATATTTTGTGGAATAATTTAAGGAGTGTTGGTAATAGCTCTTTTTTGAATGTCTGGCAGATTCTGAACTAAACAGTTTGGCCCTGGGACTTCTCTGGGTGGGGGACGATTAATAATGACTGCTTCTATTTCCTTGAGTGTTATACATCTATTTAATTTTTATCTGATCTTGATTTAACTTTGGTAAGTGGTATCTATAAGGAAATTTGTCCATTTCCTTTTGATTTTCCAATTTCGTGGAGTACAGATTTTTGAAGTTTGACCTAATGATTCTTTGGAGATTCTTAGTATCTGCTATTATGTTTCCCTTTTTGCTTCTGATTTTGTTAATTTGAATATTCTCTCTCTGCATTTTAGTTGATGTAAGGATTTGTCTCTCTCATTGATTTTCTCAAAGAATCAACTCCTTATTTAATTGATTCTTTGTATTGTTCTCTTTGTTTTAGTCTAGTGATTTCAGTCTTCAATTTGATTATTTCCTCCTGTCTACTCCTACTTGGTGGTCTGTTTATTTTTGTTTCTGAGCTTCAGGCGTACTGTTACAGTGATAATATCAGAAGTCTCCAAGTTCTTTATGAAGGCACTTAGAGATGTGAACTTTCCTCTCAGCATCATTTTCATCATGTCCCATAAGTTTGAGTATGCTCTGCATTTGTTTCCAGCAAACTAAGAAAGTCTTTAATTTTCTCCTTTAACTGTATTGACCCAGTAGTCAGTCAATATATACTTGTTCAATTTCCATGAGTTTGTAGCCTTTCTGTCGTTTCCATCATTGTTGAAATCCAACATTAATCCATGGTGGTCTGATAGTATGTAGGGAGTTATTTCAATATTCTTGTATATGTGGAATCTTGCTTTGTGACCAAATATGTGGTTAATTTTGAAGAATTTTCCATGAGGTGCTGAGAAGGTTTTGTGTTTGGGTGAAATGTGTAGAAATCTATTAGGTCCTTTTGTTTCATAACATCTGTTAATTCCATCATTTCTCTTTTTAGTTTATGGTGAGTGTGGGGCATTGAAGTCTTCTACTATCAATGTGTGAGAGTTGATGTGTACTTTAAGCTTTAGTAATTTTTTTGTACAAATGTCCTTGCATTTGGGGCACGGATTTTCATAATTGAAGTATCAACTTGTTGGATTTTCCACTTGATGATTATGAAGTTTCCTTCCCCATCTCTTGATTAATTTTTGTTTGAAGTCTATTTGGTTAGATATTAGAATAGCTCCACCACCTTGCTTCTTATGGCTATTTACTTGGAAAATCTTTTTTCAACCCTTTACTCTGAGGTTATGTCTGTATTTGATATTGAGTTGTGTTCTTTGTATGCAGCAGATGAATGGGTATTGTTTACATATCCAATATTTTAGTCAGTGTCTTTTTATTGGGGAATTAAGTCCAGTGATATAGAGAAATAGCAATAACCAATTATTGTTAAGTCCCGTTACTTTATTATAGTTATTAGTGATAGTGTGTGTGTGTGTGTGTGTGTGTGTGTGTGTGTGTGTATGTGTGTATTTTCCTCCTTTGGGCTATTCTGGGGTGAGATTATTTTTTTCCTGTGTTTTTGAGTGAGTAGTTAACCTTCTTGGTTTGAGTTTTCCTTCTAGTGCCTTCTATAGGCCTGATTTGTGGACCGATATTGTTTAAATTTGACTTTACTATGTAATATCTTGTTTTCTCCATCTACAGTAATTCAAAGTTTTGCTGGGTCTAGTAGATTGGGCTGGCTTCCTTGATCTCATTGAGTCCACAATGCATCTGTCCAGGACCGTCTGGCTTTCAGATTTCACATTGAAAAGTTGTGTCTAATTGTAATAGGTCTGCCTTTGTATATTACTTGACTCTTTTCCATTGTAGCTTTTAATATTTTCTTTATTTTGTGTGTTTAGTGTTTTGATTATTATGTGGTAAGGGTACTTTCTTCTGGTACAATCTATATGGTGTTCTGTAAGCTTTTTGTTCCTTATCGGTATGTCCTTCTTTATGTTAGGAAATTTTATTTCTATCATTTTGTTAAAAATATTTTTTATTCTTTAAATAAAGAAAGCAAACTATGCAGTTGAAGAATAGAAGGAATGAGAATATGAGCAAAAAATGTCAAAACCATGATGGAGACATCCACTGAAACAGTTTACCTGAGCTAATGGAAGAGTACCAACCCCAATCAGACAGGAGAAGAACCAACATTTGACCAAACTAGATCCTCTGAATATGGGTGACAGTTGTATGGCTGGGGCAGACAGCAGGGCCACTGGCAGTGACATCAGGATTTATCCCAACTGTGTGTACTGGCTTTTTGGAACTCATTCTCTTTGGATAGATACCTTGCTCTGTCTACATATAGTAGAGAGAAACTTGGTCCTTCCTCAAAGCAATGTGCTTTACCGTCTCTGAGGAGTAGATGAAGTGGGAGGGAGTGGAGGGAATGGGAGGAAAAAAGGGAGTGGGGACTGGGATTGGTATGTAAAATGAAAAAGGATAGTTTGTTTTCTTTTTCATAGAACAAAAATATTTCCTGGGCTTTTGAACCGGGAATCTTTTTCTTCTATTCCTATTTTTCTTAGGTTTGGTCTTTTCATAGTGTCACAGATTTTTCTGGATGTTTTATGTTAAGAAGTATTAAATTTAACGTTTTCTTTGACCAATGTATCTATTTCTTCTCTTATCTCTTCAAAACCTGAGATTCTCTCTTCCATCTCTTGTACTCTGTTGGTGATGCTTACTTTTGTTTCTGTTCACTTATCTATATTTTCCATTTCCAGAATTCCTCAGTTTGTGTTTTCTTCATTACTTCTGCTTCCATTTTCATGTCTTAAACAGTTTTTTTCATTTCCTTCACCTCTTTTTTCCCCCGGACTTCTTTGGAATTCTTTAAGAGATTTATTGATTTTGTCCATTTTTTAAATTATCTTTTCCTTAATTTCTTTAAGAGATACATTTATTTCTTCTTTAAGGATATTAATCATCTTCATAAAGTTGATTTAAGGTAATTTTCTTTTGCTTTAGCTGTTTTTGAATAACCAGGACTTGCTATAATAGGATGGTTGGACTCTGGTTGTAACATCTCACCCTGGATGTTGTTTGGGTTATTACACTATAGTTTAGGGATCTGAATTTGGAGTGATTACAGGACTAGGTGCCTATTTCTGAGTTTGTTGTTTTTGGATGGGTGTTTTCTTCTTAGGTTTCTGTCTCCTCCCTGGTCTTCTGTCTGGAGTAGCCTTTGATGCAGTAAAGACTCTCTGACAATTCTGGAACAATCTAAGCTAGACCACAGGAAAGTGGTTTTTGGGTCAGATCCATATATTGGAACTTTGCATCCTAAATGTGTGACATTTTCAGCAGTAGGGTCCCACCCTCCAACCTAAGAGGCAACCAAGAGAAGCATATATAATCTCTACTTGTTTTGGAGTCACTTGCACTACACTGACCAGTCATTCAGGAAAAGGTTTCCATGCCCGGTACTGGTATTTAGCAGTCTATAGTTCTTGTGGGGGAGCATTGTCAGTCACACTGGCTTAACTTCCATATATGTATATATAAGTTTTGGATTAAATTGTATATATAATATTTTATAAATTTTGTATTAAATTATACATATATGAAATATTATATATCAGATTAAATATTCTGTGCATATTTTTAGGTAAATATAAAATAATGTGAATTATTGAGGTTATATCGAATCACCTCAATGTTATTTGTCCTTCTTCCCTGCGTCTCCTTCTGTACTGGTCTTCCTCTCCAGCTGGAGCCTTGTCTCCATTATTCCATTTCCCAGTTCATATCCCCTGTACTTTGATATTCTCTCCTACCCACCTCAATCTTTATACTTTCCTGATTTCTGTGTTTATTTCATGTTGTATACTTACATATGAGTATTTGGAGCTAGGACACTTCCAGAAACTAATGAGGTCATGGATCTAAGAAAATAACTACTGCCAGTTTTTACTACATTCTAAGTCTTCTCCTTATACTCACCAATAAATATAGCTACCACACCTCATCAAAGAAGCATCTTATTGGAGATGTTGATAAGGGGACCCATATCTTTTCTTCAAAGCCTTTTCCTGTTCAGGATCATCAAAACCTCACCCAACACCTGCCAGAGAGCTTTCAGCTGCCCAGTTTGGACCAACCACTGCAAGCAACTACTTCTCCCCACTGCTTACTCCTTCCAACGTCTTAAATCATTGCTGGTCATATCTCAGGGAGCCTCAGCTGCCCCATTATACTATCTTAGGAGACTGAGCAAACTACTTCACTCTCTGACACACTGGTAAAACATCTTATGCTTCCTGTCCTTGCCCCCTCTCCATTTGAAGCAATTCACAGCAGCATTCTTTACCATCCAGGGACCCTCCAGCTATCCTATAAGAACAGAGACCCTAGTAAGAAAGCAAACTTCACTTACAAATAAAAGAAACAAAAGACTGGAAAAGAGATTCAAATCAAAGAGGACCATAGAACAAGTAAGAATTAGTATTCTAACATCAGATTAAGCAGAATTTTAAACAAAACTATTTAGAAGAGATGAAGAAGTGCTGCCTTATTCTAATCTCTCTAGACACCAGTCATGCTTGTGGTATTTATACATACATGTGGCCAAAATACTCATGAACATGAACAAAAATAAAAACATAAAGAATAATATATATAAAAAAGAAATACACAAACTTATGGAGATTAAACAACACATTATTGAATGGTAGATAGAACTCTGAAGCAATTTATATGGAAATCAAAAATTTCTATAATTAATAAAATGAAGGTAACAACATACCAATATCTGTGCAACACAAGATGCTTCTGGGAGTGAAACGTGTGTGTGTGTGTGTGTGTGTGTGTGTGCGTGTGTGTACATGTGTTTGGGTGTATGTGTATGTACCTTCAACTGTACAACTGTGCCTGGGCTTGGGTGTGCACATACATATACACAATAAATAAATACACAGATTTAAATTTAAAGATATACACATATTTTAAAGAACCATCAAAGTGACTCAGCAAATGTATACTTAATTTTCTATTGCTGTGATAAAACACCATATTCAAGAAAATTTATAAAAGAAAGGATTTATCTAGGCTTAGGGTTCTACAGTGTTAAGAGCCTTTCGTCACCACAAGAGAGAAGCATGGCAGCAGGCAGACACAGCAATTGTTGCAGCAAGTGGAAACCTCACAATGAATACTACAAATAGGAAGCAGCAAGAGCAAATGCAAAAGGGTGTGAGTCTTTTAATTCTCAAAACCTTACTCCAGCAATGTACTTCCTTCAATAAATACATGCCTCATAAATTTACACAATCAGTGTCACCAACCTGGGACCAATTGTTCAAACATCTCAGTCTTTGGGATGAATTCTCATTCAAACAACCACAGTGTATAGTATCACCAACCACAAGCCCAAGGACCTGTGCTCAATCTTCAGGAGACATATGTTGGGAGGAAAGAACCTATTCTCATCAGATGTCTTCTAGCTTCTGCACACAAACTGTGGCATGGACACATGGACACACAGGCATATACAAACACAAGTTAAACAAGTAAAACAGAATTTAATGAAGCTTTTCTTAGAATCAGTAAAAGGAAAAGTTGCCTCTATGAAAAGATAAATCAGATTGGCAAATCCTTAGCACTAAGGGAAAGAGAGACAGAGACAGACACAGAGAGACCAAATCAATGAGTGAAGATGTGAAAAAAGATACATTATAACAGATACCAATGAAATCCAGAAAATTATAAGAATATACATAGACACTATCAAATTATAAAAATCTAAAAGAAATGGATGAATTATTTGCTATATTTAAACTACAAATGCTAAACTAAGAGAAGGTAGATAATTTAAACAAACATATAACAAGTGATAAGATGGAAGCAGTAATAAAATTCTCCTAAATAATAAATCCTTGATTCAGGTGTATTCAAATCAGATTTCTATCAGAAATTTAGAGAACATAGATCAATATTTTTCAAATCTTTCTGTAATATGGAAAAGGAGCGCTTCCAAATTCTTTCTATGAATTAACTACTGCACTGATTTCAAAACATTCAGAGATAGAATAAGAAAATAATATTAGCCCAATCTCCCTTATAAACACTGATAGAAAAATATTAAATCAAATACTTGCAAACCAAATGCACAAATACATAGAAAATATCATCTGCCACAAGCAAGTCAGATTCATTTCAGAAATGCAGGGATCATTCAACAAATGTAAGTCAGCAAATGAGATTAATCATATAAATGACCTCTATTACAGAAATTGCTTGATCATCTCAATAGAAGCGTAAAAATGCCTTGGGCAAAATCCAAGATCACTTCAAGTTAAAAACTATTGAAAGGCTGAGAATAGAAGAAATTTCTTTCAACATAATAAAAACAGCATGTGACAAGCCTGAAGCTAACATCATCATAAATGAAAGAAACTCT
Organism: Myodes glareolus; assembly: GCF_982192425.1. Lineage (NCBI taxonomy): Eukaryota > Metazoa > Chordata > Mammalia > Rodentia > Cricetidae > Myodes > Myodes glareolus. The sequence continues at coordinate 86,296,430 of NC_142053.1, read as the reverse complement.
AAACATTCCCACCAAAATCAGTAGTAAGACAAGACAATCTACTCTCCAGATGATGATTCAGTTTTGTACCTGAAATCCTTGACAACTCAAGAAGACAAGAAAAAAGAAACAAAAGAGATGCAAACATGAAATTAGGAAATCAAGAATTACTATTTAAAAAATGAAAATCTGTAAATAAACAATTCTAAAAAATCAACCAAAATGTCCCTTAGATCTGACAAACACTTTCAGGGAAGTGACAGGATACAAATGTTAACACAAAAATCAATAGATTTCTTATATATTAATGAAGAAACTGAGAGAGAAATTATAGAAAAAAAATCCCATGCCAGGTAGACTTCAAAAACACTTCTAAAATATTGAAAAAATAAATTGATAAAGACAATGGAAGATGGAAAGCCCTTTCATGCTCAGGGATTAGGAGAACCAACATTGTAAAAATGTTTGTTTCTTCAAAAGCAATTTACGTATTCAATGCAATCTCAATCAAAACTGAAGCATATTTTTTCAGAAATGTACATATGCATTCATTCATGCATGTGCACACACACATACACACACACACACACACACACACACACACACTTGCACACATGCACACTCACACACAGAGAGACAGAGGGAGAAATCCAAAGCAGCTTTCAGCAAAAAAAGAGTAATATTAGAGATATTGCTATAGCTGATTTCAAAAAATAATACAAAGTCACAGTGATAAAGATTACTTCATCCTTGCACAAAAACAGACAGGTAGATTAAGGGAGTAACATAAAGGACCCACACGCAAGCCCATACAACTTCAGCCACTTATATTTTAACTGGATCTTTGAAAAGTTCATAAAATGAATTTTGACCATATTCACCCCGCATCAGCTCTTTCCATATCCATCCTCATTCCCTATACACTCATCTTGTGTCCTCTTTTTTACCCTTATTTATCAATTTCAATTTATGTTACTCCTATATTCATGAATGCCTGGTATTCCACTGGATTGCAGCTCTGCTACCAGTGGCATTGCTCATAAGTAAAACTGTCTACTTCTCTCCATGCAGGGATTTGGTCTGTCTTGAGATTGCATGGGGCTTGCACATGGAGTTATAACCTATGTAAATTCGTATTTGTAGCTGCCATATTGCTCCTGGAAAATGCTGTTCCTTGTACTCTTTCACTTCCTCTAGCTCTTATAGTCTTTCTACTTTCTTTTCTACAAACATCCCTAAGCCTTGAGAAAAGAGAATACAGTATAGATTTTTCATTAAGGGCTGAAGTTTCTGAAAGCTTTTATTCTCAACACCTTGATTAATTGTAGGTCCTAGTGTTAATATCCGTCTAGTGAAAATATAAATTTTTACAATGAAAGTTGAGAGATGTACTAACCTATGCATATGAGTCATTAATAGGCAATTCAATATTATGTCTGCATAGCAGGAAAAAAAATTAGGTTCTCTCCTAAGGTCTGTGACCTTTTCAGCCACAAGTTCTTTTACCCAAAATGAATTCAGGTTTAGGTTTCATCTTGGGGTGTGGGACTTAAATCAAAACAGAAAGTGTTTGGTTATTCCCATGATATCCATGCAACCATTGCTCCAGGGGGCATGTCTTCCTAGGCTGGTTATTATTTTAGCTCAATGTGTACATAGCTGTGTAAGACTCATGATTTCTTTTATCCTGCAAAAGCCTGCATATCACCTCCCAACACCATGAAAGCTAACCCCCAAGGATGACACTTTCAAGTCATTAGCAACTTGATTTGGAACTTTGCCCAAAATTTATATGCATAATTATTGTATAAAGCTAATTTTAGTTTTTAGCAACCAAAAAAACTAATTATTACAGTGGCCATAACAATTCACACTCCAACCATCAATGAATAAGTAGTCCCTTTTGCTCACATCTAAGCCTGAATTTGTCATTTTTTTGTTCTTTGATTTTAGCCATTCTGAAATCTCAAAGTTGTTTAATTAGTATTTCTTTGATGAATAAGAATGATGAAATTTTTTAAATGTTTCTCAACCATTTATATTTTATATTTTGAGAGCACACTCTTTAGTTCAGTGCCCTGTTTACTAATTGAATTTTTGATTTTCTTCATGTTCGGTTCTTTAGATTTTTTTGTATATCATACACATTAACACTCTGTCAAATGTATATCTAGGATATATATTTTTCTATTCTGTAGACTGTCTGTTTTGCTGTACAGAAGCTTTGTTTTATTAGGTTATGTTGCCAACTTATGGTCTTAATGTTTGTGTTATCATTGTTCTGTTCAGAAAGTTCTTCTCTGTGCCAATGAGTTCAGTCAGATTCTTTACTTCCTTGCCTATCAAAGTGTATCATCTCTCCTGGTGAGATTCTTAATTTCCTTGGAGTTGAGTGATATGCAGGTATAAGAAATAAGAATCTAATTTTATTCTTCTATATGTAGCTATCCAGTTTGACAAACACCTTTTATTATCTAGATTGTTTCTTCAACATAAACTACTGACTTCTTTCTCAAAAAATTAAGTAGTGTAGGAGGTACTTCTGTTTGTGCATTGCTTTCATTGATTAATCAATAAAGAAACTGCTTGGACATGATAGGGCAGAACTTAGGTAGTCAGGGAAGACAGAACTGAATGCTGGGAGGAAGAAAGTAGAGTGAGAGAGTCACATGAAGCTGCCAGGTCAGACATGCTGAATCTTTCCTGGTAGGCCACGACCTCATGGTGAACACAGATTAATAGAAATGGGTTAAATCAAGATGTGAGAGTTAGCCAATAGAAGGGTAGAGCTAATGGCCAATCAGTGTTTTAATTAATAGTTTCTGTGTGGTTATTTCAGGTGTAAGCTAGCCGGGCAGCCAGAACAAACAAAGGGCCCCCGTTCCCTTCAACAATCAAGTGGCTATAAGAGTATAAGTTTGTGTGTTCTCAGTTTTATCCCACTGATCAATGGATTTTTATTATAACACTAAGCTGTTTTATTACTATGATTCTGTTGTATAATTTGAAGTTTGGAATAATGATAGCGCTAGCATTTTTACCATTAAGTATCATTTTTGATAATCTTATTTGCTGATGTTTCCATATGAAAATTAAAATTATTTTTCAATTTTCATGAAGAATTTCACTGTAATTCAGGTGAGAATTGCATTTACTGATTTTTGGTAAAAATGGTCATTGTTACAATATTAATCCTATCAAAGTAAGAACATGGCAACAAATCTTCACATCTTCTGTATCCTCTTATTTAAATACCTACTTTTAGTTTGGGGGGCTATAGTAGATAATTACATGCTTCTCACCTTCAGTTTTCCCCTCTAAAACATCCCATGTACCTCAATTTTCTCTCTTTCAAATTCATGTCCTCTTTTTTTAAAATTTAAACTTTAAAATTTTAAAATCATTTTGAGTACTGTTTCCTCTATTTATATTTTCAGGAATGGGCATTTGGTTTTGGAGAAGCAATTGGTGTGCTCTTCTTCAGGGAAGACTATTTCTTCTGCTCTCGGCACTCCTCACGTGCCTGTAGTTTTTTGTCTAGTCATTGTCTCTAATTTCTTTCTTCTATGTCTTACCATTTCTATTTTACAAATATTTCACTTACTTAGTTAGATTTACTCCAAACTATGCTTGATAGAATATATATCAACTTCAACAAAATGTGCTGGGAAAAAAAAAAACCTGTATGTGTACACATAGAAGATTGAAACTAGATTTTTATCAGTCTCCACAAATTCAACTGCACATGGACCCAATATTTCAACATAAAACCTGAAACTCTAAAGCTTTTGGAGGAATACATAAGGAATACTCTGCAAGATAAAAGTATAGGCAAGAATGATTTAGACAGGACACTATTTGCTCAAGAAATAAGACCAACAGTTCATAAATTGAATTTCATGAAACTGAAAGTTTCTATAAAACAAAGAAAACCATAGAAAATCTTTGACATCTATATCCCCAACATGGGATTAGTACCTAGAATACACAAAGAGTTACAAAACTAAACATCAAGAAAACAACCCAAATGAAAAAATGGACCATGCATTATTGGACAGACAAATCTCAAAAGAAAAATACAAAGGGAAGCTAAATCCTATAAAAAAATATCCAAAATCATTTTCCATTAGGGGATTACAAATTAAAACTACTTTATGATTACATCTTACCACAGTAAGAGTGACTATCATCAAAAATTCTAATTGTAACTAATGATGAAAAGGATGCAGGAAAGAGTAATACTTCTTCATAGGTGGTAGGAATTTCAACTTGTATAGACAGCACTGTGGAAGTCACTATGGAGGTTCCTCAAAAATATATAAATCGTAGAACTACCATAAGACCTAGATATAACATTCTTAGGCATACGCACAAAGGACTCTATATCCTAGTTTATAGACACTTGCTCAAATATGTTCACTGCTGCTCTATTCACAATCGATAGGGCATGGAAAGACTCTTGATATCCATTACTAATAAATAGACAATGAAAATGCTGTACATGCACACAGTTGAATTTTATTCACCTGGAAAGAAAAATGAAATTAAGAAAATTGCAGATAAATGTATACTAGTTGAAAAAAAACAATACTGCTAACACAGAACCAGAAATCAAAATGCTGCATGTTCTTTCTTAAATAAGGATTCTAGTTTCCTGTATTTATACCTGAGTGCTTATCTTAGAACATATATAAAAATTAAGAAACTTGGAAAGGGTCATTGGGGTAGAGGATGCCAAAAAGGAGGAACATTAGACTATAGATAGTATGAAACAGAGAGGCAGAATATTTGGGTGGGGGTTGTTTAAGCAGTCATGTGATTAAGGAAGTGGCGGAGTAAAAAAGGAGAGAAGGAGACTTAACAAAATGAAGCATGCTTGAAAATTCCATATGGAAACCTACTAGTTGGTAAGTCAACTAAAATATAAGAATTAGTATTTTGGTTGGATGATGAAACGGTGCTGCAACTAATAGCCACTGTGGTCATTAAAAAGATTTATCCACATACCTATACTTCAAATATCTTTCTTGCCAATTTTCCAATCATGCTCCTTCCAAGTCCCCAATTATCCAGCCAAACAATTATCCAATAAATCACCTGTAATCACACTGGTAGCTATATAGCCTTTAAAACAAAATATATGATCATTTGTGTTGCTCAAATTTCTGCTTACTGTAGAGTTCTTTTTACAGGGGCCTTTGTATTTGTTCCAGAAAAGAACTATAATGATACAGCTATCCATTTTTACTGATGCCTGCATAATATCCAAAATCATCTGCAATCCAGATGTTGGTTTTATCTTTTTTTCAGTCAACCAATCATATGACTCACTAAAGAAGGCCGTTGCATGCTTGAGGATCAAACCATAGGACCATGAACAACTTCTTTATTATTATTATTTATCTGGCAATATTATACATGTATATAAGTATGTTTTATTATGTTCATCCCCCATTACCCTCTCTTAACCCCTATCTGTCCCCTCTGAATCCCTTTACCTTTCCAAAATGTGTCCTTCCTGTTTTCTTCTGGTTTTTTTTTTTCTTGCTCACTGAGTTTAATTAAAGTTGCTCTCATGGACAACCTACCAGTGACTATACTACTGAAAAAAATTATTCCCCCTACCTTAGCAGCAATAACTGCCATGTAGTTCTTTAGCTACTTGGGGTGGGGGTACTCCCCTATCTAGGAATGTTGATCATCTGAATCTAGTGATGATTTTGTGCTGGGAACCTTCGCTGTTGTGTATATGAGTATATCAAACATGTCATGGTCAGAAGACAGCATTTCACAGCATCCCTCCCTAATTTCCCACTCTTAACATTCTTTCTTCCCCTCCTCTGAAATTCCTTGAGGGTTGATACAGATATCCTATTTAAGTTTGAGCACTTAACAGTCACTTCTTTACAAGCACTTTGAAGGATTCTGAGTCTTTGCCTTAACTGCTGTCCACTACCCAATCCTCCCCTAAAGCAGTTTTCCTGATCAAGTACAAATCTATAGGTCTAAATGCATTTGGAAGAGAGTTTTACCCATCCATTTAGTGAAACAGTAGTAGTTGTGCCCCCACCTAAGGTCTATGAACTACTCAGCCTTATGACCTATAGGCTTTTGACAGGTGTGTGGTATCAGACATGAATTACTTTCTGAGGAGTGGCCCTCAAATCCCATCAAAAAATGGTTGGGTCAGACATGGTGGCACATGCCTTTAATACTAGTACTTGGGAGGCAGAGACAAATGGAGTTCTCTGAGTCTGAGACCAGCTAGGTCTAATATTGAGTTCTAGGACAGCCAGAGTCACCTATATAGTGAGATCCTGTCTCAAAAAAAGAAAAAAAAGAATTGTTCATGAATCTGGCTATGCCTTCAGGACTTGTCCAGGTCCAGTAAAATATACATCACTTTCATTTGATAATAGATTGCTGAAAAAACATTCAACCTTATGACTTTGTAGGTCAGATAACACACATCTGATGACAGAAACACAGGCCACACAGAAACTTGATGGTCATTGCCAAATATTTGGTATTTCTAACAACACTAGTTGGGCAAGTGCTGTCTCATAAAAGGAGAATTGTTGCCCACATAATCAGGACAAGGCCTTGCTCCATAAGTTCAGGGACTTTTACTATAATCCACTTGTAGGGGCCTGTAAAAGGCTCCAGACAGCATCCCTATCTGCCACTGGTGCCACAGAACTGCTAGATCTGCTAAATTATATGGCCCACGTGATAGGTATCAGCTTACACAGCAACCTACACCAAATTAAAAGCCTTTTGCTATTCTACAGTTCATTCAAAATCAGCAGATTTTTGGATCACTTTGTATTTGGGCAGAGTAATGCACCAGCAGATACAGTGACCCATAGAAAAGAACTGGTCTGAGCTCCTAGAGTTCAGCTGAAGAGATGAAGGAGAGATCATATGAACAAGGGTGATCGAGAGTGGAAGAGTGGGGTGCATCTTCCCTGGACTGAGATCCCAGACCCTGTCCTGTCCTAGGAAGGCCAACCAATGAAGACGAAATTGCAGATTCTCTGGCCTGGCTTCCTAGGTCCTGTTGGTCCCTGCTTAGATCAGTCCAACGTCAGGGTTACCTTTTACTGCCTCCCATTAACAGTTCAACTCAGGTTGCCTCATATGAATGGTGTACTATATGTATCTCAAATCCTTTAGCATTGTGAACTATTATTGGTATTGGGAGAGGCCAAGTACAACAATCTATCCTTTACAATAGAAGAAATACCTCAGAATGATTCCTAAACTCCTATAAATTTAACTGAAGATGAAATCCCTTCAATGTTGATGGGATTTATTTCCCATTCTCTGATGTGAGCATGCTTTACAAACAAGTCCAGAGTGGACTTGTGGACTCTTACTCACTTTGTACAACCAACATAATATCATCAGTACAATAGACTAGTCTGGTATCATGTAAAATGGAAAGGCTGTGAATATCTATGTGAGCTAATTTAAGACAAAGTGTTAGAGAATTAATATACCCCTAATTAATAATTATGAAGCCACACTGCTTGCTTTACCATTTGAAATTAAATTGTTTACCATGGTTCTTAGGGATAGGTACAAAGAAATAAAAACATTTGGTAGATGTATTAGTTGCTTACAATGTACTAAGAAACCTATTGAAAGTCTCAAATAAGGATATACCACCTCATACAGCAATTGCAGTTGGAGTAACTGCTTAGTTAAGCTTGCAGTAATCAACTGTCATTCTTCATGATCTATACAAGCCAAATAAAAAACCTAAATGAAAATGTGGTAAGAACCACCCAATAGCTTTGCCTCTCTCAAGACATTAATATGGCATAATTTCCATAAACCCTCCAATTATGTGATATTGTCTTTTCTGTTTGCTATTTTTCCTGAAAGAGGCAACTCCAATGGCTTTCATTTGGCATTTCAAATCATAATAGCTCTTACCCCACAGGTTGTAGAACCACTGTGGGATTCTGCCAACTCCTAATTATAACTATCCCAATTAAGTATTATGGAACAGTGAACACAAACATAGGATAAATTTGAGAGCCTAACAGAGCCACTGTGAATTGGACTTTAGCTAAAACTTCATTGATAGCTGGGCCTCCATTAAGTCCCTACTTTAACAGGAGGACCAGAGTTCTTTGGGGGGGGTCTACCAGAATAAATTTAAAGTGAAATTCAATATTTGGTAGACAATATAGTATTAATTCTTTAAACAAGGGTAGAGGAGGTGATAATGTTGCAGTTAATCATGGAGATGTGTCCACTGCTAAAGGTGATGGGACCGCATCACTTAGAAAACCAAGTCAATTAGAATCTATGAGTTTGATGCCATGAGCATATTTAGGGTCCTTGTACACATCACCTTCTAAAATTACATATCCCTTCATTTCCAAACATTACCCTCACTACTTTATCTGCTGAATTAGTCTCGGATTGGGAGACAAATTTGCCTTGCAGTTCAGCTGGACATATAATGAGGCTTTGGGTTTGATTTTTTTCAGCTTAAGCCCTGTGACTTCTGGAGAGAAGATTCACCTCCAAGGCAGATTTAAAATCTTTTAGACTTTGTACACTTATTTAGGGTTGGGTAATTTTATGGCTGAACTCATTATAATCCTTTGCCACTTTTATCCATAAATACTTGTAATAACATCATAGCATTATTATTTTCCCAAATGTTCCAGAATTTTCTATTTAGAGTCACCACATTCCTCGTTTTTCATATAAAATACTTTTATCAGGTGTAGTTAAACTTTTTGTGACTTCATGATTGCATTTATTTATTTACTATTTTTTTACAGAGTCTCATGTATTTCAGACTGTTCTTGAACCCTTTATGTAATAATTAATAGTCTTGAACTTCTTCACTTGTCTCCATCTCTTGAGAACTAGGGTTATAGGCATGCACCACTATGTCTGATTTTATGAGATGATGAATAGTCAATGTGGGGCTTTGTATATAATAGACAAGCATTCTACAAACTGAGCAACACCCCTAGCTCTTATTGTTTTTGCTTCCTTATTATTTATCTTCTCTCATATACTACAACCCCTCCCTCATATCCTCCCAGTCCATCCACCACACATCCTACAGATCCACTCCTCCTCTATTTCCCTTCAGAAAAGGGCAGGCCTCCAAGGAATATCAACCAAACATGGCATGCCAACTTATAATAAAACTAGATAAGACTAGGCACATCCCCTCATAATAAGGTTAGGTGAGGCACAGAAGGAAGATTGACAAATTCATTTTCTGAGGCCACAGTCATCCTGATACCCAAGCCAAACAAAGTCTCAACAAAGAAAGACAATGACAGACCAATTTCCCTCATGAACATGAATGCAAAAACACAATAATATATGCACAAACTGAATCCTAAACATATCATAAGATCATCTTTCTTGAACAGGTAGCCTTTATCCCAGAGAGGTATAGTTCTTAAAATAGTTCATACTGTGGATCTTCAGTGCTCTATTCATGACATCATTGGTAACTTTAAGTTTTACAAGGTTGGAGAGTCAGCTCCAGAATGCCATTGGGTCCCCAAAGAAAGTTATAATTACATTGCTCTTTCTCTAGAACTACCCCTGGTACCATGGTCAGTATTAGTCAAGGTTCTTTAGAAAAATATAACTGTTAAAATTTTACATATACAAAGGTTATTTAGTAGATTTGGCTAGATATCATGGTAGCTCAAGGTGATTGACTTCACACTGGAAAGGCTGAGAACCTGAAAGATACTCAACTTATAAGTAGTCCTTCTCTAGCACTGAAATTTCTTAGGATTCTTAGGGAGTCACTGGTCTTCAGTCAATATGGAAGGATGAAAACGTTGGCCTCTGATGTAGGCGAAGAGTGGCAGCACCAGTGACAGCAGCCTTAACAAGGTAGATAAACTGGATAGGAATGCATAGAGTAGTTGGACTTTTGAACATAATTCAGAAGCAACTCAAATCCTTCTTCCATTGGAGCAAGCTTTTACCATTGGCCCTCCTTTTCTCTTTGTGCTTCTAGAAGGTGCCTTCTTCATTGAGGCTGGGTATTCCCCCTTCAAATACTCATGTAAAGATAGTTTTTCATAGGAATATTTTTATTATGTGCTTAGAGGAAACTATATAAGAGTAGGTATTCTGACCCTATGAATCTTTCCTCTTCTGTAATTTTCTCCAAGCCTTAAGTGTAAGATTGCATTGCAGATGAATCAGTTTCGGTTAGGCAGCTCATAGTCACTTTTTCTCTACATTTTGACCTCTTTGATATTTTCATAGTAGACTCTTTCTGCAACAAAAAAGATGTTTCTTGATGAGGGATGAGAGCTACACTTATCTGTAGGTTCAAGGATAAATACTTAGAAAGCAGTTAAAAATTATACTGTTATAGGAAAGAGGTAATATTAGGTTCTCCACTCAGGTCTGTACATTCTCTAACCATAGGGAATTGGATATGTTTACAGTATCAAGGTTACATTCCGTCCTGTTAAGCAGACCATAAACAGAAAAAATTCCACATGGTACTACATGAAGAACTACATGAAGTCAATGTCTTCTGAGAGAGCAAGAATCAGTTTGTTCAGAAGACAGGCTTCCAATTAGGTTGTTGAATACAAAATGGTCAGTCTTGACAAAAGTGTGTGTGTGTGTGTGTGTGTGTGTGTGTGTGTGTGTGTGTGTGTGTGTAGCTATATATGTAATGCTACAATAAAAATTAAAGAAGCAATCATTAATTTTGGAGAGGGAAGGATATAAGAGGATTTGCTAGAGGAATGTAAGAGGGATATAGATGTAGGACTCATGTATGAATTTTACCAAAAGATAAGGAAAGAAAAAAATTCCTTATGGATATGCTTAATTGCTTCTCTCTCCCCTTTCCCTAATTAGTTTATTTATTTTACATCTGGATCTCAGTTTCCTCTCCCTCCTCTACTCCCAGTCCCTCCTTCTCCCTTTCTTCTGACTTACACCCCCAGCCCCATCAACTCCTCCCCTATTTCTTTTCAGAAAAGGGCAGACCTCCCATGGACATCGACAAATCATAGCATATCAAGTAGCCTTCATCTCACTTTGTATTAAGTCTTGTCAAGGCAACCTAGTATGAGGAATAGGGTTCCAAAAGCCAGCACAAGTGTCAGAGATAGCCCTGCTCCCAAATAGGAGTCCCTAAAGAAGATCAAGGTACACAACTGTCACATGTATACAGAGGGCCTATGTCAGTCTCATGAAGGATCCCTGATTGTCAGTTCAGTCTCTGTGAGTTCCTATGAGCCCACGTTAGTTGTTTCTGTGAGGTTTTGTGTGTGTGTGTGTGTGTGTGTGTGTGTGTGTGTGTGTGTGTGTGATGTCTTTGACCCCTCTGACTCCTATAATCCTTCTTCCCTCTCTTCAGCAGTAATCCCCAAGCTTGGCCTAATGTTTGACTGTGGGTCTCTTCATCTCTTTCCACCAGTTGCTGAATGAAATCTCTCTGATGACTGTTGGGCTAGGCATCAAACTATGGGTATAGACGAATATTGTTAGACATCATTATGCTGATATTTTTTTTCTCCAGTTATATCTGGTTCTATCCTAGGTCTCTGGGCCATCCAACCTCTGGGCCCTGGCACTCCAGGTAGTGTCAGAGCTGGGCTCAGGCTTGTGGTGTGGGTCTCAGGCTGGAAGAGTCATTTGTTGTCCACTCCCACAATCTCCGTGGGAGTTCTTTTACCCCAGAACACCGCATAGGCAGAGCAGGCTGTAGGTTGAAGGATGTGAGGCTGGGTAGTGTCCCGATCCTTTCACTGGTAGTCTTGCCTGGTCACAGGAGATGGCCAGTTCAGGTTGTATGTCACCTTTTGCTCGATGTCATAGCTGGGTTCATCCTTAGAGAGCTCTGGGAGTTTTCTTTGCACCTAATTTCTATCTGACTTTGAAATGATGCCCTTTCCAGTTGGCTCTTTCTGTACTCTCTCCCCCCAACCCCACCCCACCTATTCCCTATCTTCCCATCCCCACCCTTCTCCAGTTCACCCATGAAATCTTTTCTATTTCCCCTTCTCTGGGGAAGGTAAGGCCAACAGGCATGTAAAGTCTTCAGTAGATTTCAATACTTCTTGCTAAGAAGCAGATCAGAGAGGATGATATAGGAGGGTCATCTGTCTGTCTATGTGTTACTTTCATTGGTTAATAAAGAAACTTCCTTGACTTTTGTTAGGACAACAGCTTAGATTGGTGGAGTAGACAGAATAGGATGCTGGGAAAAAGACACAGAGTCAGGCAGACGCCATGATTCCCTTTCCCGAGATGGACGCTGGCTAGACTCATGCCGGTAAGCCACCACCTTGTGGTGACATATAGATTATTGGAAATGGGTTAGTCAAGATGTGAGAATTAGCCGATAAGAGGCCAGATATAATGGACTAGGCAGTATTTATAAGAATACAGTTTCCATGTAATTATTTCAGGGGTAAGCTAGCCGAGATCCAGGTGGGAACACAGCCCGCAGTTCCTTATTACTACAAGAGGAGATATACTGGCTTTCAGCTTTCTAACATGTTAAAGACTGTAGTAGAAAAATCAAATTACATAAACAAATAAATGGGGAATTTCAAGAGAGAGAGAGAAAACCCTTCTAAGAATCAAATTGGATTGAACTCTAAGAAAAAGGAATGCAGATATAAATACTAACAAGAACAGATAGAGTAGTAAAGAATGTGAAATATAAAAGGACAAATTCTATAGTACCATAAATAAGTAACATTGAGTCTGTATTTTTCTCCTTTGTGAATTTCAGAATTGGACTCAAAGATAGCCAATTTCTAAAAAAGTTCATACCAAGTACAGAGACCAAAAGTTAAAAAGTGAAATTATTTCTTTCTATTCTGGAGAAAAGAAAGAAAAAGGTACTGAACATTAAAAAAATATCCATACATTTATTTGTCTGGGTGTAGAATTCTATAGGAAAAGAAAGACTCTTTGGGGCCAGAGAAACTATAGCATAGACAAACAAGGAACACTACACACATTATTCTCTCTCGCCTATCTATATGTCTGCCTGTTTCTCTATTCATCCAATTGTGTCTGTTGGCTTCTCTATTTCTCTTCTTGTTTCTTTTACTGTTTGTCACTAATTAAAAAATAATGCTACAAGTGATGTGATGTGAAATTGAGCTCCATATCAGGGAAGATTAACTGATGAAAGAAGGTAGATAAAATATATGTGTGAACCCCTGGGTTCACTTCTTTGCAGGTATGCATATCTTAGACAGTGTAATTTTCTAGGAACCAGATTATAGAGTGAACCATCATGTGCACTGCATGTTGAACTGACTAAACAGCAATTATAGAAATTTGAAAACGGACACTGGAACTATAGAACAAGGAATGAAAGGTAGGAAATATATACCAAGCCACTAATTTAAGAATATTAATGACAATTATGACTGAGCACCCCTCTGACATCTGCTTTCTGCACTTTGACCAGTTGCAAGTCTTTCTGTCCTAATTGCTGTTCACTGTGCAAGGATGATTCTCTGGTATAGATTAATAGATGTGCCAATTTATTGATATAAAGATACATCTTATTTAGGAGGCAGTTAGATGCTATGTCTATTTAAAATGCTAATAGTAGTAAACTCTCCATTCACATCTTTTTCTGAGGTCTAGCCTGGTGAATTTTCCTGATCCTATCCTCCATGACATTCTCCAAACACCAAATCTTCCATTAAATGCCAAGATTGGACCAGAGCACCCATCTTACAGTCCAGTCAAGCACCAACTGTCCACACAATTTCATAAAAAGTCAATTTCTGGTATTAAATGGGCAAATTATCATCAGCCCATTAATAGTCGGTGATTTGAATACCCAATTTTCTTCAATAGACAGGTCACCTGAACAAAAACAAACAGAGAGATTTAAAAATGGCTTAATAGTTCAAATTGATTTAACAGATATTTACAGAATATTTCATGCAAACAACAATGAATATAAATTCTACACACAGATAAAGAAACTATTAATTGAGTGAAGAAAAAGTTCACAAAACTGGAGAGAATGTTTTCTATCTATATGACAAGGGATTAATATCCAGAATATAGAAAGAACTCAAAAGACAAAGAGTCAAAAATAAATGATCCATCCAACACTGGGCTTGGGACCAGAACAGGAAATTCTCAGAAGAAGAAATAAAATGATTAAGAAACATCTCAAAAAAACGTTCATTGTGTCTAGCAATTACGGAATTAAATCAAAACTACCTTGAAATTTGTTCTTGTCCCAGGCAAAATGGCCCAAATGAACTAAACAACAACAAATGTTAGAATGAATTGGGGGAAAATTTACCTTGACTCATTGTTGACGGGACTGAAAATTGGTCCAGTTACTCTGGTGATCAGTATGGAGAACTCTCGAAAAGCTAAAGAGAAATCCATCATAAACCCCAGTCAAACCACTCATTGGTATATTCCTGAAAGACTAGCCATGCTACTCTATAGACACTTACTCAGCCATGTTCTTTACCACTCTATTTGCAATAATTAAGAAATAGAAACAAACTAAATGACCTTCAACTGACCAATGGAGAATAAAGAGATGGTACATGTATACTGTGGAATATTAGTAATTTATAAAGAAAATTAAAATCATCAAATTTTCAGTTAGATATATAGAAGTATAAAAAATGTTTTGATTGAGGTGACCCGGGCCCACAAAGATCACATGCTCTTTCTTATCTGTGGTACCTAATTCATGTTTCAGACATGAGTATATTATTTGAAATAACTATAGAAATAAGAAAATTAAAAGAGCACCAAGGGGGGCAATAGAGAGGAGACTAATGAGGTTCAAGTGATTTGAAAGAACAAATGGGAAAAATAGCAAAGCTTTAATTAGGGATGGAAAGAGAAATAAATACAGAAAAGGATGGTAGATGATAAAATAAGAGTAAGGACACCTAAAAGAATCATGAGAAATAATATCATATCAAACAAAATTACATATAACACACATAAGTGCATAGATATATACACATATTGATCTTAAATAAAAATTTTCCCATCTGGCTGAAAATACTTTCTTTAAAAAAGCCATAAATCATTTAGCAGAACTCCCAACACAAGGTATGAGAAGCTCTCCTTTTAGTTGTGATCAGGTTTGTCAAAGAGACTGTCCAAACCCATAGCCTATTGTTGTTCTTGCCCTTGGTTACCCTACAGATGCTGAACGCAAGTACCTATTGGCTGAAGATACCATGTACTATGGACAAAGGACCTGAGATGGAACTTACTGGAAAGCCTCCTTCCTGGATACTAGTCTTCATTACACTACAACTTTACTAAACCACCACAATCCCTACCTACATTTGAAATATTTTACCTTAAATGCGTAGACAAGTCTAGTTATCATCTCACATCAAAAATAATAGAACATCTTTTTCAGCCAATGTCTTGAGATGCATACCATGAGAGGAAACATACCCCTGACACTGCCTGGAGGGCTTAGAAGCAGAGACTAGGTATCCCAGATACCTAGGATTAAACCAAACAAGACAGACAAAAAAAATCCAATGAAATGATCCCTAATGATGTTCTGCTATACTCATAGACAAGAACCTAATATATTCAAAGCAGCTACATCCAGCAACTGATGGAAAAAGATGTAGAGTTACACCGTCAAACATTAGGCAGAACTAAGGGAATCCTGTTGGGAAAAAAAGGAGAAGGCTTGTAGGGTCCAGAAGGGACAAAAATATCACAAGAAAAGTCACAGACAGAATCAACTAATCTGGGCTCAAAGGGTCTCAGAGACTGAAATGACAACCAGAATGTCTTTATGGGGCTAACATAATATGTTATGCTTGTGTAGCTTGGTCTTCTTCTGAGATCCCCAATAGTGGGAACAGGGCCTATCTCTGACTTTTGGCCTGCTTTCTGTATCCTTTTACTCCCACTGGTTCCACTTGTCCAGCCTTAATACAAGGGGAGATACTTATTCTTAATGTAACTTGATATGCAATATTTGGTTGATAACCCTAGGAGTACTGCCATTTTCTGAAAGAAAACAGAGGAAGAGTGGGTAGGTGGTAAGGTGAATGATTGGGAGGAGGGTGAGGAAACTGTGGTCAAGATGTAATATTTGAGGGGGGGATAACAAATAAAGAAATGTAAATTCAGACAGTAGAATTAATGTCCAGTCCCTACTGATATATCTTCTATTCAACTCTTAAACCTAAGTCTCAGAGATCCTAATCGAAGAGGGGAACAGAAAGTGTGTAAAATTCAGAGTAACAGAGGATTTGTTATATGATATCTTATCATAGAAATGTATAAGAAAGACACCCATAAAGTTTGATTGACATGCATGCCTAAACAAGTATCTGGACAAGGGCAACACCAATAGACATGATAACATGGCTGGTGGGAAGCTCATGAGGCCTTTTTTGACCGAAATTCAGAGTCAAGGATTTCTGAGAGTGGGAGAAATACTCTTCCATAGAGAAGAATTCCAAGCCCCCAGTTTGGTTATCTAGTATCAATTAGTGAGCTCTAAAATTATATACTTACAGATAATATTGCACAGATTGAACTGAAATTGAGTTTTAGATTTATCAGTTGGGACTGGGCTATTGTTCTCTGTTTTTTGATTAATTTCGTTTGTTTTGTAAAGATCTTTATGTGTTGCAAAGAGAAGTTTCCTTGATGTGGGGTTAGGACTAGACTTATCAATGTATTTAAAGACATATATTTAGAATGTAGGTCTTGTTGTGTGTTCACATGAGCACAAGCTGAGGAACTAAAGTAAAAGTGGGCAGGACATGAATTTGAGAGAGAGTAAAGGAGGTTATATGGGAGGAGGTGGAGGAAGGAAATGGAAGAAAGGGAATTATGTAATTTATAATTTCAAAGAATAAAATTGTTATTAATAAAAGAACTAGAATCAGAATAATTTAAGTTCATCAGAAGAACAAAACTATAAAACTATAAAATATCAACTCTGAAAAGATAGAGACTTGTAATTATCAGACAAAATCTTCAAAATGCTACTACCACAAAGCTCCAAGAAGTAAGAGTAAGCACACCCAAGAGATGGGAAATATATCATCTTAGCAAAGAAATACAAAGTATAAAGATGATTATGGGAGTTCTGTAAACATTAAATCATTGGAGGAGACTAATAATAGAAGGAATGTAAAAGAAAAGTCTAGGGACCCAAAGACAAATACAAACCAATATAAACAAGAGCTAATTCTTTGAAATATCAAATCAATAATATAATGATGAAATGATCTATACAGAATAGAATATAATATGAATAGCTACACATATTTTTCAAACCTTTATTTTAAACTGTTTTTATTGTAATAAAGTATGTGATCACCTTTTTGCCCCACTTCAGATTAGATTCAGTAGACATGGTAGTCTCTGTGCATTTTTTTAAAAATCATCTCCTAATAGACCTTAAGGTCACTGCACATTGAGAGCCATTAAAAGAAGATAACATATATGATTAAGGATCAGGAGTGATGTGAAGTAGCATATTTGGGAGACACAAGCCACAAACAATGCCTTTGGGGAAAGTGAATGCAGTCATTATATTACTGTATAAGATATATTTTTGTAGGACTGAATTTGAGGTAAATATTTAAGGAAAATTTCACTAGAAATAAAAGTTAATATAGTATTTTCCATGGTTTGTATGCCATCATGGAATTTTCTACTTACTCTGTGAATAGTCAATAAATACTAGGAATTTTTAAGTTAAAAATTACATATTTTATTTTTTTATCATTCAATTTAATAAATACTTCAAATTTCCTCTGGGTGTGGTAGTGTATGCTATGCACAGGGCTACAGTATTATGACTGTCTAACAAACAGATTGGAAGGATAAGTGTGGAACGAGAAAGACGTACAGAAGCTAATGAAATAATTTTAAAAGGGGATAAGGGATAAGAAAATTTATAATGATAGCAACTCAACCTCAGGTAGTAGAAATGTACAGAAGAACAGAGAACAGAGGCTGTATAATAGAGAGTTTGGATTTGGTTTCTAGTATTTACTGAACTACTCACTGCAAGGAAGGAGGATTTGGAGAATCCAGAAATATAAATGACTTTTAGTTGAACGTTCTGCATATATAATGGTGCCAAGAGAATAGGGGAGGAAGAGAAAAAAAGAAGTGAGGGAAAGAAATGAGAGAAAGTGACAGAGACAGTGGCAAGAAGAGCCACCTTTCCTTATACCAATTTAGCCTCCTCAATGAGAAGGCTATACAGCAGTTTGACACACAAAAGGATAGTATTCCCAAGGCCATGGTTTCAAGGTCATAAAACTTCAGTTTTATTTACAATTTGAATCAGATAATTCTACAAAACATAGGAGTTAGGAGCAAGACAGGGCTGTTCTGTGCACTATAATAGTGAGAATCCTCTCCTGTATCCACTAAAGGTCAGGAGCACATCCACAATCATAACAATCTACAGTGTTTTCATATATTCCCAAGTACTTTCTAGGGGGAGAGCACCCTAGGTGACAGTGGACTTCCTTCCAGGTCACCGTTGTATGAAAATACCAATTATTAAATTATTAAATTTCCCTGCTGTTTCGGATTCCTTTCCCACTGTTGTGCTACCTCCAGTGTGTTTTCCAGCACTCTTCAGCATCAAGCGTTTCTCTACAAATAAGCAAACCTTAACTCAGTGCCATAGGCAAGCTATGTCTATTCTCTCTGATCAGCACTCTGGCTACATTTGTTAGCAATATTTTCAAGAATTATCAAAGGAAACAATTCTTATATCTTCTTTTATCTCCATCTATGTATCCTAATTTCTATGCCCTACTCTACTCCAGAAAATATTTTCCCTTCTAATAGTGTTAATGCCTTTCAGATATTTATAGAGGACCATGTGGCCCATTCTCTGTGCCTCCTCACCAACTGTGTCTCGAAAAGCATAGCTCCTTTAATCTTTCCATGCCAATCAGACCTTCCCACTTCATAAATCATGTCTACAGATTCTTCCTGACTTCCCTCACTGTGCATTCATCATTTGGAGCCTCTGGTGGCCCCACACTAACTCGGACATCCTAGGAGGCATCTCATCAAAGTCACGTCATTCCCTGACACAGTGTCTCTCAGAACACTCCTGGAAATAACATTGGCCCCTTTCAGTTACCTTATCATATTGCAAAACCATATCTAATATGAGAAAAGCTCATCCTCACACACACTGTTACCCAATCCAATGGGGAACCACATGTTCACATGTCTGAGGCCAAAAATAATATATGATTGTGGATAGAGGTAACATTTCCAGGAAGCGTTCTTGAACTGAGAAGAGCTGACCACTTTCTCTTGAACCGCGCTATGTTTTCTTCTCAGTATTCCGTTTATTATGTAGCTCCCACCACTTCTAATCTTTGTGATGTAAATGGTCCTGTTCATGAACTTTCTTCATGTGGGCTTTATGCCTAAGTAGCTCTAATTTTAAGGGCAGAAATCTAATACCATAATCCTTGCAGAACAACAGTAGGAACTTACTATCTTTACATATTAGACTTTAAATGATGGGGAGGCGAGAGTCATTTCTATTAATACTGTACCTCAAGAAAGTATTCAAGAAAAAATCAAATGGAAGGTTTCCAACAGTCAAAATGTCCTATTGTCTGGTATTCTTCACTGAATGATTGCAAAGTTAATGAATGAAGAACAATAAACCATGAAACAAAAGAAATTTATAGTATTTTTTCTAAGATGTAAGTACAGATAATATAAGTTGTGTGATGCAGTAGTACGTTAAAATTTTATTTATATTTTTAAAACTCTACAAATAAAATTACCAAATAAAATACACCCTAGTCTTAGAGATTGTTAATATTTTGGTAGCTGAATTATGAATATTATTTATTGTTTCTACTTTTTAATTTCAAAAACAATTACTATATTATAATAATTGATTGCTTGTTTTATATTTAAAATAAATACAAAGATATAAAAAATTTTCTAAATTATACTCAATAAATATTTATTGAATACCACCTACTTTATGCCAAGTAGTCCAGTAGGCATCACACCACAGGGAAGAATTAACTGTGTATGTTGTCTATGTCTAAAGCTATCAAAAAGTATCATCTCTATGGTTAATGCAGAATAAAATAGGCAAATGTCTACTTAAAGGACTTATGCTTGCTTTTATAAATGAGATAACTTCTGAATCACTCCCAGAACTTTATGGCCCTAACTATTGGTTAAATATAATCTTAATAATTTACAACATGAAAAATAAGAAAGCCCTTCATTTTCAGAGGAGATTGCAGGCTTCTATAAAGCCAATAAAATATTAGAGTAGCTTTAAGAAATTACCTTTGCCAACTGCAATTTGCCTATAATATATGAGATTTTGGACAACCCTTTGGTTGGTTTAAACTAAAGTTATTCCTAATTCCCACTTCTCTTATCAACACTATATTCTGCTTAGGAGGGTAAAACCATCCAAAAGTCATCACTAAGCCAACTCTATGTGCATATTTCTGCTACTAAACAAAGCACCTCCTCATCACAGAACTAGAAGGATTGGATATTTAAAAATAAATCACTGGAATGAAATCTAGTTTGGATACCTTGCTTTACTCCATGGAAAAGAAGATTAAGTAATGGCATCATAAGAACAGAGGCATGCTCTTTACCAAATCCCAAGAAAGGAAACGAGGCAGTAAGTATGATGAAAGGACAGGATTATTGATTCAAAAACCCTGTCATTGCTACCTGATTTTGGCAAATCATTTTATCCCAAATGGTCAGAGCTACCTCATTTGTCAAATGTAAAGTTTGGATAAGACAGCTCTAGAAATCAGTTGCTGCTATGCAGCAGTTTATGGATTACAAATTCACTTTCTTTCTATTTCCAGCTTTCTATGATCATTCTGGCACAAAGTGAATTGTAATCAGGGCACATGCAAAGAAAACATTCAAAATGTAGTGGTTAGTGGTTTAATCAATGTGAATTGTATAATCATCTTGGCAAAGGAACTTCATGAACAGTATGAAGACATGAGGAGGTTGATACTTAGAACTATGTGGTAGACAATTGATCCCACCAAGTTCTTCTGGCTGAACAACCGTATGACGCAACAATTCTTCTCAAAAGTTAAGTGAAAATCTCAAAACTGAGAAGCAATAAATGACCATGAGAGTAAGTTCTCCTGACTGAAAGTAAAGGCAAAAAAAAAAGGCCTAATGGAGAAACATCATTTCCCAAACATTGTGATCTATGATCCTTTGAAGTTTGGCCACTACTAGAGAAAACCCTATCAGAATATTGATCCTCATAAGTAAACCAGAAAAAAATGACCTCAACAGAACTGAACTCCCTGCCCTTAAGAGGCATGGTCTGATTCTGAGAAAACTCTTCACACACCCTCCGGTCTTTCTCAACTTCTCCTCTGAGCAATGCTGGCAAGGTTGAGGAATGAGAAGCACCAGCTGGAACAAGAAACGGAACCTTGAGCATCAAAATTAGGCCAGGTCTCATGGGAGTGCTGTGGGAGACCCTTTCCATTCTTCTGAGACTTGGGCGGGAATGACACATTGGGTGTTTGCAGCACTGAAGACCTAGAATACAGACTTGCTTACTTTCTCCTTCACTATCTTGACTGCTTCTGCTTGCTTATTTACAGTTCTACTGGGAGACCCAGGGCAGCAAAAAGACATAAATGAAAATATGTGTTCATGTTGGGCTCAGCATTCCTAGGAATGCTTGCAGTAGAGTTTGCCAGAAGGATGTTCCAGCTGCAGCCAGAGCCTGACAAGTTCTACAGGGAAAAAGAGGAACTAGCTCAAAGTGAAACTGAAGTCTGCTTCACTCCAGATTTCTCATTTGAAAATGTGAACACAAATCCAAATTGACAGAATCATTCAGCAAGAGAACAAACATAAACAAATTTCCCAGCCTGGTACATGATAGGGCCTAAATGATTGACTATATTCTTCCTTCATCCTTAAATTTAAGCAAATATTTTGTGCTACTTCTAAGAAAGAGCAGTGAGGATCGTTATCCAATGTGCCAGTGTTAGAGTTATACAATGCTAGAACTGTATTTGGCAGATACCTAGCAAGTGTTCAATAAGTATATATGACCCTACTGACCAAGGCTGTGTTGTTAATATTAAATGAACTATGATAAGTCAGTTCTGGTTCTCAATTGTACTATCTGCAAAATGATAGATGACTGTATTCTTTACAACCTACGTGCTGAACATAAAAGGAAATGCATATGGAAGGGTTGTGTATTTGATAGATGCATTTGCTGTTTAGAAAGCTTACATAAAGCAATTGAGCAACAGTTGAAGAAGAATTCAGGTTACTGGGTTTACCGAAGTTATAAAGAAGGGGTCAGGGAGAGTGTGTCAATGAGAACTTGAACTTCTTGTTTTGCAGTTTCACTCAAAAAATTATACAGAAGACCTAGACCACAACAAGAATTTTGAAACTAACCTGAAATAGAAATATCCCATCCCTCTATGTCTTGTGGCATTTTTTAATTCAAGGCTGCACAGTGCTGTTGTATAGAGGCAGTTTCATGTGTTGTAAGGTCAAATATCTTATATTCAAATGTAGCCTTCTGTGAGACAGTATGCTATTCACTGCATTTCTCTGCTTGCTCATTTGAAAACGCAGGTGATAATTTCCGTGCCTTCTTTAGAGATTGTAATGAATTTGAAAGGGTGAAGATATAAATATATGTTTAGAATGTTTCTGGCTGTGAAGAAGCACTGAAAAAATGTAGGGCTAACTGTTATTAATATACTAGAAGTCATGTAGCAATTCTATACAACTAGGTGTGTGCCACAGGGATGATGACTGTATTTTAGATTCTGTATTTTTAAACCTGAGAACAATCTTTGAACAAGCACTTCTCTACAGAGTTATGGTCCACAAGTTATGCAGTGGCCTTATAAATTATTCCTTATATACTATACTAAACCAAACAACTTTATAACATAAGAACACACTCTTTTACACTATTCCTCTTTTTTGAATTCATATGCTAGTTAGTATTCAGCATAGCTATAAAAGCAAACCTTCTTGAAATCTTTGAAACACCACCTAGTTCATCTTTTACACAAATTTTGCTGCTCAGATTATTAACAAAACCACACTAAAGAATACTGTTCACATCTTGCACTTGTAATTGCTTTTCCCATGCCTTGCAGAGCTCTCTCTTTCTGCTTGCAATTAAAAAACATCATTCTTGGGCAAAATGGAAAGCGAGGTCAAAGAGCAAGGAGATAAAAAGGGGGGAGGTAATACATCAACTGGCACTGGTTGGCAATACTACACAGTGACAAGATGATGATCTACTTCAAAAATCTTACGTCAGTCCTGACATTGAACCACATACCACAGCCCATAACACAGAACTGAGATTAGAACCAAAGAATTAGACTTAAACACACCTTGAAAATTGTCCCATTAATACTTTCTTATATCAATTGACAGAGAAACTGGAGCCCAAGATGAGGTTCAATGACAAACTACTAAATCTGTGAGAAGAGATTTATGTAGATCACTTTCATTTCCTCAGCCTCTATTTGTACCAGACACCGTATTTAATGTTATATTTAAAAATATTTTTATTGATTTTTTATTGAGCGCTGCATTTTTCTCTGTTCCTTTCCCTTCCTCTCCCCTCCCTTTCTGCCCTCCCCTGAGGTTCCCATGATCCCAATTTACTCAGGAGATCTTATCTTTTTCTACTTCCCGTGTAGATTACATTTATGTAAGTCTCTCTTAGGGTCCTCATTGTTGTCTAGGTTCTCTGGGATTGTGATTTGTGGGCTGCTTTTTGTTGCTTTATGCTTAAAAACTACTTATAAGTGAGTACATGTGATAGTTGATTTTTATCTGTTTTAGTTCACCTAATTTTCAAGACATCTATTTAAGACAGGTACTGAATAGAAAAGTCAAAGTATATTCACCTAATAGAAAAACAAATGGCATTCACAGATATTAAAAGACATAACTCAAGCCATTCAGTCATCACTTAGACTTATTTACAGAGAAATACAGTCTCAATCACATGTATTGTATCAATGATAAAATAATACAGACCAAAAAAATCATGTTTTATGGATATTTCTGGACCAAGGAAATATGTCTTGTGAGTGTCTATGTTTTGGGGTGTTCACCAGAGAAGATTGCTCAGACATGGATTTAAGCCAATAGAAAGTCTTATTAGCTGACCACTGAACACACTGGGTGTTTGGGATCACAGTGTAGTCCTGAGCCTTTCTCAAGATGAATTTTTAAGCACAAAATCTTTGTCCTGGGTTGACATGTTTTAGTTAACAAGAACAGTTAGCCAGAGGCAGAACTACAAAAGCCAAAAACAAGGTTAGTACATCTAGAGACTTTTCCATAACTGTGGACTTTGATGGATTAGGTCTTTGTTTTCATTTTTGGCAGGTGATGCTGGCTACATACTGAGCTTTAATCTTCTAATTTGTTGTGTATGTCACATCAACTGTAACTAAGAGAGCTACTTATTGCAGAGATATTGATATAGTTTCTACCATTAACATATAGTCACTGACCATGCTCTTCATTTTTAGATCTTAGTTATTTTGCAATACTTAATTTTTTGTATACTTGTTGTTTTTCGAAACAGAGTTTCTCTATAGTCCTAACTATCCTAGAACTTGAATGGCAACCTGAATGGCACTTCCATCATGGAGTCAGTTGTACTAAGGCCTGGAAGCCTATTAATGTCTGGGGCCCTGTTGCATTCTGGAGAGAGTAATTTATATAGCACTTAAAATTCATACCTGCCAACTACACCACTGAACATAGTTTATCAATGTTGCCTTTCCTTATCTACAAAAGTCAGGAGCCTTTCAAAACCGTGTTGAGTTGTAGCAGAAATCACAATGCTAACCTCGGAATTCTCGAAGTGTGTTCCAGGGGCTACTTGTTCTAGAATCACCCGGAAAGCTAACAAACATCCAAATGCCTGTCCATAGTTCAGACCTAGTGAATTAGAATCATGTCGAAGGTGGTTCATCAGGAGAAAGAGACTGGTAGTCTGTATACTTGACAAGTGTGCCAACACTATAATTAACTCAAAAGTATGAAATTTCTTACCTTAGCCAAAAAACTGCTGCTACATTTCCCAAGAATATCTGGGAAGATCAACCTAAGACTCAATCATATATTGATATATGAAACATTTGATGCTTGTATAAGCGTGTGAGTGAGGATAGTTTGAGGAAGGCTTTAAGAAAGGATCTTACCTGCATAGCAGGTTATTTTGACCTCACTCTGTACATAGGCTAGCCCCAAACTTGAAATCCTAATTCAACTTCCCAAGTACTGGAGTTATAAGAATGTATAATGCCTATCCTTTATCCCAACATTTTATATCTGTGATTTAAGAATTAATTTCTTAATTTAGGGATTATATACTGATGAATCAGGCACTGTTTATAGAGTTATGTTTACAATGACATACAATAAATAATAGCTGCAGTGAAGTTTAGTAACTGAGTAGCATGGTAGCTATTTTGAAAGAATGGACTTTTAGGAATAAGTGGCAATATGTGGCAAAGGACACAATGCTGATATAATGAACAACAAGAAAAATGATCACTGAAAAGTATAGAAAAACCACCACTATATAAATTAAAATTATTCTGCCAAACAGTTAAAATTATGAAGAAGACTTAGATTAACATTTGTTAAGTTTATTAACCCATGAACTCTATATGCATACTAATGTTGACTACCTTACAATCTACACCTCCAGAAAAATTTCAAATGTGATTCTTCAAATTATATACCTCATTTCAATCTCTAACCTCTCATTTGCCCTTCTACATACACATATTCTAAAGAAGCCCTAAAAACAGAGCTGTGTAGAGAAAATGGAGATCTGACTCACGTGAGTCAGATGTGGAGAATGATAACTACAACTCTGATGCTCTTGGGAAAAAAATCCTTCTCCTCCTTGGATCTCAGTTTCCAGATTAATAATGCAGGAATGGGGTCTAGCACCTGGGGTTCTCACAACACTGCCATCTAGTTAAGGTCTCTCTCTTTTGTGATGGTGAATGCCCTAGGGTGCCAGCGCTATGTGCTGTCCTGGAAGTGTTAACACTAAGGGCAGAGTCATGCTTGGAAATCTCTAAGCAAGCAGGATTATGTGGTATTCATGAGTCACCACACTTCATGGCAAAGAGGACCACCCTCAGCAATTCCAGAATTAAAACAGGGTGAGATACCAGTCTCAGGATAGGGTCTCTAACTTCTAGATGATAAGAAACCAGACACTTGAGCCCCAAACCAAATCTTAATGTATGATGGCACCTGAAACAAATCAGTCTAACAAAGCTGTCTATGTTATGCCAGTATATAAGCAACCAGAAGGAAATGATACTCCTAGAGATCTGATCTTCAGTCTGTACCAAGTGCTTCACAGAAGTACACACACACACATACAAGCAAACACACACACACACACATACACACACACACACACATATCTGTTTCATTGGACAGACTTAGGAGATATTGCTCCACTCAATAATACCGTAACTGTTTATTCATTAATTGCTTTAGCCTGGGAATTGTTTGTTGTCCTGAAAATACAACGCTGAATGAGATACACAAGTCCTATTGTTGTAAACATACAGCAGACATGGAAATTAATAATTAATCATAGGCAGATAATATATTTTCAAAATCAAAACCAAGAAATGTGCTGAGAAGAAAACAATGAAGTAAAAAACAAAGTAATGATGGAGACAGAGGGCAGCAAGGACTGGTATTAATTTAGCAATGAAGACATAAAAAAGAATACTGAACTGATACCTGAATATCGAAAAAGCAACCAGTCAAACTTGAAGGCTTTGAAATGGGGAGGGGTGAAATGCAAAGAACTGAAATTTCAAAGAACTTTTTAGATTCAAGAAAGATTCAAAAACAATATCAGTGTTCACAGAGAGCTGTCATCAAGAGAAAGAGTGACAGAAAATGAACTATGAACTAAGAAAGGCTTAAGCCATCTAGAACCTTGGAAGCTTCACAAATTATGTTCTAAAAGCAGGGAGAAGATGTTTTAAGGTCTTAAGTGCCTGAGTAACAGATTCTAAATGCTACACAGAAAATCAATGTTAAAACTAGAAGTCCACTTCAAACCTATAAGCTTTTAAAAATTCTCAAAACTTAATCTTGGAAAAGCATGGAGAGAGAGAGAGAGAGAGAGAGAGAGAGAGAGAGAGAGAGAGAGAGAGAGAGCGCAGAGTCAGAGTGAAGACATGTAGCCATTGCAGGAAACATATGCCGGATGCCAGACAGAACCTTGCCGGTAGGCCAGTAGGCCACAACCATGTGATGATACACAGATTAATAGAAATTGGTTACTTTAAGATGTAAGAGCTCGCTAGGAATACGCCAGAGTCATTGGCCAAGCAGTTTTACAATTAATATAGTTTCAGTGTAATTATTTCGGGTCTGGGAAGTTGGGAATCAAATGAGCAGCCTCCGATGCAATTTACTTGGTGGCAGCATGGGCCAACTGCTTACTAGAGTTGAGGTGGTAAACGCAGTTCCCACCCGGAAGTCCCAGAGCAGGCAGTAAGGTATCCACCCACCAACACAAAACCTTAGCTCTCTGTCATACTCAGTTAAATGGAAGTGAAAACATTTACATATTATATTCTGAGGAATACATGAGAAAACAAATGATAAATAATTACAGTGCAAAACACAGCACAAAGCAGAGTTGCTGTGTGATAATATAATAAAATAATTAATATATATGTTATTTAAAAAGTGTTGTAGTGACAATTCAGTGGATAAAGAATTTGCTGCCTGAAAGTAGAACATGAGTTCAAATCCCCAAAATTTTACATAAAAGATGGTCACAGTAACACATATGTATAATCCCAGTGTTCCACATTGAGAAAGGAGATGGAAGCATATGGATATCTGGAAACCATGGCAAATAAGAAATAAAAGACGGTATTAAGACAGAAAGAAAACATGACATATGAGACTGTCCTTTGACATCACACAAGGCCAAAGCATGTGTATATGTTTACACTGACACTGTATTCAAATACACACATGCACACCCACATGCATGCACGCACACAGTAGGAGAGAAGGAGAGAGAGAATATTTTTATGGAAATCCCAGATGAAGTAAAAGAGATGGTATAGCCCAGTGAGTGTATTTTTATTCTCATAACCAGTAAGATTTACCTTCCTGCTGTTAAACACGGTTTTCCACCACTTGTCTTATTGATAAGGCAGAAATATTAGGCCAGAGGATTGGACTGTTGCTTTGAAGAAAAGTCTCTCCCAGGCCGGTATATATATATATATATATATATATATATATATATATATATATATACATATATATATATATATATATATATATATATACACATATAAAACCTTCCGTGTTCTTTAAGAATTATGATAAACAGATTGGGTAGGGTGAAATCACATGCTATGGTTAAGAGTGAAGAAAAAGAATTTCAACTTCTTAAACACATATTCTCAATATATTTTCATTCATTATTCATCAATATATTTTCATTCATTGTTCATCATTATTATTATTACATTTGGTATTTCCAATAGCTTATAAGGGTGTGAGGAATCAAAGACACAGGTAAAGAGAATGGCTTAACCAAGACCACTCAAATAGCATGCAGTGGATGCAGAACTGAAACTTGGTTATGCCTGGCTCTAAATCCTCTGATGCACTTGGTCCATTCTACACTCTCTTCTTTTTGGGCTTCTCAATGATTCCTATGTCCCAACTCAGTAAAATAATTTCATTTTTATGGTTATCATTTCTTTGATCTTTAAATTGAGAATAGCAATTTTGTCTCATAAGATTGTTATAAAGAGTGCAATTCATTGTTATGGTAAATATTCAAAGTTTTATTTCTATTGTTGAACTATCATTAAATCTTAACTACATGACTTAAGCAGATATGATTACTGTCTTATTCTCCTTTACACTACAAGGCAGGAGACTGGAATCTACAAATTCTCACATTTCTTTTTTAGACAGAAGATTCCAAGGTTATCTCAGGATTAGCTGGATCATCCAGCAACAAATTCTTAGAAAATGTGGAACTGGAACAGAGAAGGAGCCAACACCACTCCTAGTAAAGTAGGTCATCAGAAAGGCTGAGAAGAAAAGACCCAGGCACAGATGGCAATCTAGATATGGGCTTCTCTATCACATGGAAATTACAATAAAAAATATATGCCTCATTGAAACACATAGTCATTGAAAAGAAAACTGAGATTTCTTCCAGATTCATCAAGGGATTCTCAGAGGGACTAATAATAAGCCATTTAAAGTCTACCAAGAAGTATAAATTGCATGATATAATACTGAGATGAAATTGCTGAAGAAGATGTTATAGCCTATTTTGAGAATATTTTGTTGTACCATTATAAAATAGGCAACCTAACAAGAAAGCCCACCAAATAAATCATACTTCTACTTGTAAACAGTTTGAACGTGTGTATTTGAAAACTGACTTGGAAAAAAATGTTTTACCTTTTGTGTTGGAGGAGGCTGCTTGTTTGTTCCAGCCACCCAGAACTGAAATATTCACAAAGAATCTGTATTAATTAAATCACTGCTTGGCTCATTAGCTTTAGCTTCTTATTGGCTAACTCATATTAATTTAACACATTTCCTTTAATCTGTATTGCCACATGGCTGTGGCTTACTGGGTAATGTTCCCATAGTCTATCTCTAGCAGTTCCATGGCTTCTAACTCCACCATTCTTTCTCACAGCATTCAGACTAGCTTTCCCTGCCTACCTAAGTTCTGCCTTGCTATAGGTCCAAAGCAGCTTCTTTATTTATTAATCATAATCACAGCATACAGAGAAAAATCCCACATCATCTCTCCTTTTCTGTTTAAATAAAAAGGAAGGTTTAACTTTAACATAGTAAAATTATATATAACAAAACAGGTATCAAACAAGAATTACAGTTACAATATTTCTATTTACTTTAACTTTTATCATGACTAAGGAAAACTATAACTATAAATTCTTCAACTCCATCAAAGACTCCGGAAGGCTTTAATATTACCCAAGTAAACAGGAAGTGCATTGTAAGCAACTTCCAAAATTCTAGAATTGACAGAGGCATCTCGCTGCTTGGACAGTCACCCAAAGTTCTTCTGTATCATTGGGCATCCATATTCAGCCTACAGTCCCATAGTATACAGCAGACTTTTCCATAAAGCAGGAAATTTCTAAGACAGTTCCACCAACATTGGCAGTTTTTAGTCATTTTCTTCTGTGTCCTGCAGAATGTTTAGCAGACTCTTTCATGAAGCAGGAACCCCAAAGGATGTCTCACATTCTTTAAGCAAGCTTAGCAGTCATTTTTCTGTGAGTCCTGCAAGTCCAGGAAAAAAACAGTTTCTTGCCCAAATGGCTAATCAACTCCATAAAAGCCGCTTTGATGCCCATCTTCCTCTTGAAGTAGCATGGTGCTGCCAGGAGCAGATGTGTCTCATTGTCATGAAAGTCTTAAGTTCTTAAAACATTTTAAATGTCATATTCTGTAGTCTTTGAAAGATATGAAGAATGCCTATCCATCTGACATACATATTTCTCCATCTACACTTTAAATTACAATGTACACTAAAATAAATGCCATTGAGATGGAGACAAGAACAAAACAACAAAACAATAAGAAATACAAGGAGAATAAAAAGAGAAGAAAAGCATCATCATCTTAGAGTCAGAGCCCTATTAAGGAACACTTAAACCCAGGAAGCATCATTTCTTAATGATAAAATTTACTACATAAAAATTAAAAACAGGATACAGAGAGTACAAATTCGAACTTGAATAAAGGCTCTGTGCTTTTATATACGGAATTCGGTCTCTGTGGTGACCTTTTGGGGGTCCCCACAATCTGGCCACAACACAAGCCAGACTAGAAATACTCAGCAGTGAGAGGCCCACCAATCTTGTGGTTGGCATGGAGAAGAGCAGCACCTCTGGTTAAGGAACACTACCCCATTTAGTTTACCTCTGGAGATGGAAAGAAAGTCCCGACCATGCCTCTTGCGCCAAGACAGTCAACTGGACTGGGCTGAGTGAGTCATCTTTCATCCTTGAACTTCTCTGGCATCCATACTAAGGGTTTCTCTGTGAAGCCCTTGCTGTTCTCAAACTCCTGCTATAGACTAGGCTAGCCTCAAACTCAGAGATCTACCTGCCTCCTGAGTGCTCGGATCAAGGGCTTATGGTGCCACCATGCAGCAATAAATCTTCTATAAAAAAAACTGTCCAGTGGAACTGTGAGGCACAGGCTATGACTGTACAGAACAGACTAACAGGTGAGTAATCAGCCAGCCGGCTGGGCACCCCACTCTCTAGGCCCTCGATACTGGAACAAAACCCAGGGCTCCTCTCCCACCTGACTCAGCCTCACTAGTCATCCAGCCAGCAAGCTTCCTGGAGGTAGACTGCTCCAACACCCCCTCATCGACGGGACCCTGTAAACTACAAGACCCATTCCACCCCCAAACAAACCCATTCCCTGTGACCTCAGAGGAACTCTGAAGCACAGCCTGCCACTGCACAAAGTGGACAAAGAGACTGTGACTGCACAGAGCAGACCAACAGAGAAACTCTGAAGCATAGACAGTAACTGCACAGAGCAGACCAAGAGCAACTCCCTAAGACACAGACAGCTACTACAAAGATTAGACCAAGAGGCAAAGATACTGCAGACACCAATTAGAGGAAGAGGTAAGTAGGAGCCAATACAAGAATTCATTCAACAACCTAAAAAGCAACATGGTAACACCAGAACTCAGTGGTCATACATCAGGAAGGCATGATCCATACTAACCCAGAAGAAGCTAAAGAAAACAATCTTAAATATAACTTTATGAAGATAAAAGAGGCCCTTAAAGAGAAAATGAAAAATTCCCTTAATGAAATGGAGGAAAAGACAAACAAAAAATTGGAAGAAATCAATAAATCTCTTAAAGATAACCAAGAAAAAAGCAATAAAGCAGGTGAAACAGTTTGAACAGTTCAATACTTGAAAACTGAAACAGAGACAATAAAGAAAAGCACAAACTGAGAGAATTATAAAAATGAAAAATCTGAGTTAATGAACAGGAACTACAGATGCAAATATAACCAACAGAGTACAAGAGATGGAAGAGAGAATCTCAAATATTCAGGATACTATAAAGAAAATAGATTCATTGGTCAAAGAAAATGTTAAATCCAACAAATTCTTAACACAAAACACCCAGGAAATCTGGGGCAACAAGAAAAGAACAAAGCTAAGAATAACAGAGAAAGAAGGAGAACTCCAGCTTAAAGGCATGGAAAATATATTCAACAAAATCATAGAAGAAAACATTCCCAAACTAAAGTAGGATATGCCTATGAAGGTACAAGAGGCTTATAGAACTCCAAACAGATTAGACCAAAAAATCCTCTCACCATATAATAATAAAAACACAAAACAAACAGAATAAAGAAAGAATAATAAGAGCTGCAAAGGAAAAAAATCAAGTACCAGATAGAGGCAGACCTATCAAAATTACGTTCAACATGTCAATGGAAATCATGAAAGCCAGAAGATTCTGGACAGATTATTGAAGACACTAACAGACCATGGATACAAACACAGACTACTATACCCAGCAAAGCTTTCAGTCACCATCAATGGAGAAAACAAGATATTCCAAGATAAAACCATACTTAAACAACACCTATTCACAAACCCAGGCTTACAGAAGTACTAGAAGAAAAACTTCAAAACAAGGAAGCTCACAGTACCTACAAAAACACAAGCAACAGATAACCTCACACCAGCAAACTCCAAAGAAGGGAAACACACAAACACTACAACCAAAAAAAATAACAAAAATTAACAATCACTTGTCATTAATATGTCTTAATATCAATGGATTCAATTCACCTATAAAAAGACACAGGTTAACAAAATAGATATGAAAGCAGGATCCATCTTTCTGTTGTATACAAGAAACACACCTCAGCTTCAAAGACAGACATTGCCTCAAAGTTAAGGGTTTGGAAAGGGTTTCCAATCAGATGCACCCAAGAAACAAGTGAGTATAGCTATTGTAATATCTAACAAAATAAAATTCAAGTTAAAATCAATCAGAAGATATGGAGAAGGACACTTTATACTCATCACAGGAAAAATCCATCAAGATAAAGTCTCAATCCTGTACATCTATGCCCCAAATATAAGAGCATGCACCTATGTAAAAGAAACATTACTAAAGCTTAAATCATACATCAAACCCCATACATGTTCTAACAGTGGGAGATTGAAACACCCCACTCTCCATCCCCAATGGACATGCCAACCAGAGAGAAACTTAACAGAGAAATAAGAGACGTAATGGGTGTCATGATTCAAATGGTTTAAGAGACACCTATTGAACATTTCACTTAAACAAAAAAGAAAATAACTTGATTTCAGCACCCATGGAATCTTCTCTATAATTGACCACATACTCTGTAACAAAGCAAACCTCAACAGATACCAAAAAAAATTGGACTAACCCCCTGTATCTTATCAAATCACCATGGTTTAAATTTGGAATTCAACAATAACACTAATTGCAGAAAACCTACAAACACATTGAAATTGAGCAGTGGCCAGTTGAATCATATGTCAAGTAAGAAATAAAGAAATTAAAGACTTCCTAGAATTCAACAAAAATGAAGGCACAACAAATCCAAACTTATGGGACACAATAAGGACTTTGCTAAGAAGAAAGTCCAGAGCACTAAGTATGTACATAAAGAAAGCAGAGAAATTTCACACTAGTGATTTAATAGCATACCTGAAAGCTCTAGAACAAAAAGAGGAGGAGTAGATGACAAAGGATAATCAAATTGAAGAGTGAAATCGATGAAAAAAACAAAGGAAATAACACAAAATTTAAAGAAAGAAAGAGTTGGTTCTTTGAGAAAATCAACAAGATAGACAAACCCTTATCCAAACTAATCAAAATGCAAAACATCCAAATTAACAAAACCAGAGATGATAAGGGGGATATAACAACAGGCAATGAGGAGATCCTGAAAAACATTGGATAATACCATAAAACCCTGTACTCCACAAAATTGGATAATGTAAAAGAAATGGACAATTTTCTGAATAGATATCATATACCAAAATTAAATCAAGAACAGATGAACAATTTAAATAAACCTATGACCTGCAAGGAAATAGAAGCTGTAATCAAAAGCCTCCCAAACAAATAAACAAAAAGCCAAGTGCTTGATGGGTTCAATAAAGAATTCTACTAGAACTTCCAAAAAGAGCTAATACCTACATTCCTAAGAGTGTTGCACATAATAAAAATAGAAGGAACATTACCAAACTCTTTTAATGAGACTACAGTTACCCTGATAGTGAAACCACATTAAGACTCAAACAAGAAAGAGAATTACAGACCAATCTCATTTATGAACATAGATGTAAAAATACACAATAAAATACTGACATACTGAATCAAAGAACACATCAAAAAAATCATCCACCATGATCAAGTTGGCTTTATCCAAAGATGCAGGTATGGTTCAAAATATGAAATACTATTAATGTAATTCACTATATAAATTAACTGAGAAAAAATCATATGATCATCTCATTAGATGCTGAAAAAGCATTCAACAAAATCCAACACCCCTTCATGATAAAGGTCTTGGAGAGATCAGGAATACAAGGAACAATTCTAAACATAATAAAAGCAGTATACAGCAACCCAAAAAACAACATCAAATTAAATGGAGAGAAATTCAAAGTGATTCCACTAAAATCAGGATCAGACAAGGCTGTCCACTCTTTTCATATATAGTCAACATAGTTCTTGAAGTTCTGGCTAGAACAATAACACAACAAAAGGAGATCAAGGGGATATAAATTGTAAAGGAAGAAGTCGCTCTTACTATTCACAGATGATATGACAGTATATGTAAGTTACAGCAAACTTCTACCAGGGAACTCTTACAGCTGATGAACTCCTCCAGTAATGTGACAAGATACAAGATCAACTCAAAAAATCAATATCTCCTTTATATACAAATGAGAAAGAAATGAGAAAAACATCAGCATTCATAATATCCAGAAATAGCCTAAAATATCATTGGATTACACTAGCCAAAGAAGTGAAAGACTTGGTCAACAAGAATTTAAGTCTTTGAAGAAAGAAATTGAAGAATATATCAGAAAATGGAAAGATCTTCCATGCTCTAGGATAGGTAGAATCAACATAATAAAAATGAAATCTTATCAAAAGCAATCTATGGATTCAATGTAATTCCCATCAAAATCCCAACAATTCCTTTTTTATTAAAAATTTCCACCTCCTTCCCTCCTCCCTCCCCCTTCCCCCACTCCCTCTCCCTCTCCAGTCCAAAGAGCAGTCAGGGTTCCCTGCCCCGTGGGAAGTCCAAGGTCCTCCCACCTCCATCCAGGTCTAGGAAGGTGAGCAATCCAGACAAGACTCCCACAAAGACAGTACATGAAGTAGAATTAGAACCTAGTGCCATTGTCCTTGGCTTCTCAGTAGAATCAGAACCTAGTGCCATTGTCCTTGACTTCTCAGTCAGCCTTCATTGTCAGCCACATTCAGAGAGTCCAGTTTGACCACATGCTCCATCACTCCAAGTTCAGCTGGCCTTGGTGAGCTCCCATTAGATCAGCCCCACCGTCACAGTGGGTGGGCGCACCCCTTGCAGTCCTGACTTTCTTGCTCATTTTCTCCCTACTTCTGTTCCTCATTTGGACCTTGGGAGCTCAGTCCAGTGCTCCAATGTGGGTTTCTGTCTCTATATCCATCCATCACCAGATGCAGGTTCTATAGTGATATGCAAGATATTCATCAGTGTGGCAGTAGTATAGGGCCAGTTCAGGCACCCTCTCCTCAGCTGCCCAAGGAACAAGCTGGGGACCTCTCCTTGGACACCTGGGAACCCCTCTAGAGTCAAATCTCTTGCCATCCCTAAAATGGCTCCCTTAGTTAAGATATCTACTTACCTGCACCCATATCCACCCTTCTTCCATCCCAACCATCCCATTCCGCCAAGCTTTCCCCATCCTTCCCTTCTCCCTTCTCTCTCCCCATTTCCCCTTACCCCCACCCCACACCCAAGCTCCCAATTTTTGCCTGGCAGTCTTGTCTACTTCCAGTATCCAGGAGGATAACAATATGTTTTTCTTTGGGTTCACCTTCTTATTTAGCTTCTCTATAATCATGAATTATAGGCTCAATGTTCTTTATTTATGGCTAGAATCCACTTATAAGTGAATACATACCATATTCATCTTTTTGAGTCTGGGTTACCTCACTCAGCATAGTGTTTTCTATTTTCATCCATTTGCATACAAAATTCAAGATGTTACTATATAGAAAAAGAAAACAAAACCAAGACAGCCAAAACAATCCCATATAATAAAGTAACTTCTGAAGGCATCACCATCCCTGATATCAAGCTCTGTCCAAATCCCCTCTTCTGAATATATAGAAATGGGAGTCTAGGGAGTGAAGATAACAAAAATATGCGAATTCCTATTAATAAAAATATAAAAGTCACA
The DNA here is from genome assembly GCF_982192425.1 of Myodes glareolus. NCBI lineage: Eukaryota > Metazoa > Chordata > Mammalia > Rodentia > Cricetidae > Myodes > Myodes glareolus. The sequence continues at coordinate 86,259,827 of NC_142053.1, read as the reverse complement.
GTTCAGTCATCCAATTACAGGCTAGTCCTTGGTCCTTCCTGTTCTTAGAAATGGTTGCTGTAGGCTTGCTATATATGGCATCTGTTATGATGTCATAAAGTTCTTCTGTAGTGTAAGGTCCTCTGACCAGCCAGGAAGTGGAACCACATTTCTTTAATTCCAGCGCTCAGGAGGCAGAGGCAGGGAGACCTCTGTGAGTTTGAGGTCAGCCTCGTCTACAAGAGCTAGTTCCAGGACAGACTCCAAGGCTACAGAGAACCCCTGTCTCAAAAAAATCAAGCAACATTATTTGTAATAGTCAGAACCTGAAAACAACTTAGATGCCCCTCAACTGAAGAATGGATAAAGAAAATGTGGCACATTCATACTTTAGAGTACTACTCAGCGGTAAAAAGCAATGATATCTTGAAATTTGAATGCAAATGAATGGAACTAGAAAATGCCATCCTCAGTGAGATAACCCAGATCCAGAAAGATGAACATAACCAGAAAAATAAACGTGGTATGTACTCTCTCATTCATGGATACTAGCTGTAAACAAAGGATATTGAGCCTGTAATTCATGATCCTGAGAAGCTAAGTAACAAGGTGAACCCTAAGAAAAACATACATAGATCCACGTGGAATGGAGAAACAGACAAGATCGCCTGACAAAATTGGGAGCATGGGGGTGTGGATAGTAGGGAGGATGGAAAGAGAAGACGAGGAGAGAAGGGTAGGGGGGAAGGAGAACTGGTGGGAACAGGATAGTTGAGATGGAGGAAGGACAGAGATCAGAGCAAGGAAAGAGGCATTTTGATTGAGGAAGTCATTATGGGACTAGCAAGAAACATAGCATTAGAGAAATTCCCAGAAATTCACAAGGATGATCCCATCTAAGATCCTAAGCAATAGAAGAGAGGGTGCCAGAACTAGCCTTGCCCTGTAGTCAGACTGATGAATATTTTAAATATCGCCATAGACCTTTCATCCAGCAACAAATGGAAACAGAGGCAGAGACCTGCATCATAGCACTGGACTGAGCTTCCAAAGCATGAGTATGAGAATATGAGCAAAGAAATAAAGACCGTGATGGGTACACCCACTGGAACAATTTAGCTGAGCTAAAGGGAGCTCACCAACACCAGCCAGACAGGGAATGAAACAAACATAGGTCCAAACTAGTCCCTCTGAATGTGAGTGAGAGTTGCATAGCTGGGGCAGACTGTGGGGCCATTGTCAGTGGCACCAGGATTTATCCATATTACTTTACTGACTTTTTTACAGCCTGTTCTCTTTGGATGGTTACCTTACTCAGTCTAGATGTGGTGGAGAGGGCCTTGGACCTTTCCATTGATTTTATTTTATATAACTACAGTAGTAGACTAGAAGGACTGGGAGATCAATATTGGTTTATGTATGTAGACTTACAATCATTTTTTTCACATATATAGATGCTTATAACCACCACTGAATACAAAATATAGAACTTTTGAATCTCCATAGACCTTTCACACTAATATACATCCTCTTACTGACTATTCCTAACCCTTGACCACCACTAAGTGGTTTATAACTTCTAGAATTTGTTTAAGTAAACTTTGAAGCCATCTAAGTTTACATATATATATATATATATATATATATATATATATATATAATTTATGTTTGTTGCTGAATAGGGTTCCATGTTATTCATGTACCACAGATGGTTTAACCATTCATCAATCAAAACATTTTAGTTCTTCCCAGTTTCACAATGTTATACATAAAAGTTTAATTGAAATTCACATTTTATATTTATATTTTTATTTCTCTAAGGTAAGTGTCTAAGAGCACAAGTGTTGAGGTGTGTTGCAATTATAAGCTCAGTATTATGAGGGTCAAAATATTTTCCAGAGTAGCTGAATCATTTTCCATATCCATCAGCAACATCTGAGCTCTCGAGTTGGTGTGTAAGCCAGCCAACAATGGATATTGTCACTGTTTGTAGTTGTTGCTTTGGTTTTTGGTTTGCTTGCTTGTTAGTTAGTTAGTTTGTATATTGACAGAGTAGATTTCACCTTTTGTTATTCTTTTTTACTATTTTGTTAAATTTGTTCTTTGATAATTTCATACATTTATGAAAAGTATTCTGATATTTCCCCCACATATACCCTATTTCATATCCCCACCACATCTATTGGCTCTGCTTCTTCTGTAAAAATCTCCCACATTTATGTCTTTTGCTTGCTTTTTGACCCACTGGCTTAAGCCAGCATTACCTTTGTGACAACAGTTTTAGGACTATCCATTGGATCTTAGTGGGTTCACATGTGGGTACATAGTTAGAGAAAGTTATTCCCAAATTAAAAAAAAATAGAGATGAAAATGGAGCTATTAAAACAGATACCAATAAAGTCAAAACAATGTTAAGTTGTATTTTGAAAGTATATTTTCTATTAAATTAAAAAAAATCTCAGTATTATGTAGGGTTTTTTCCCTTTCAGGTCTATATGTGTTCTAACTTTTCCTGGTGTGTGGGTAAAACTTTCCACTTAAAATATTCAGTCGTTATGCTAAAATCATAATCCTTATTGTGTACACAATATTAGGCAATACACCATAGTAGAAGGCTAAAAATTAGTGATTGTAAATTGATATGTTAAAAGCATTTAGCAAATTATTGAATCGTCTTTAACTCACAAATAAGCACCACATAGTTCATGATGTAATGATTTTGTATTTTTCTGAATTTTATAATTATGTGGTTAAAATTTATAATTACAGGCTAATTATATTCCATAAAGCATCCTTAAATTTATATTCTTGAAGAATATTTACAGCTCTCATTTGTCTTTTTTTATTGTCTCTCATATTTACCTTTCTTCCAACTCCCATGTTCTATCATCTCAAACTGATGATCTTGTTTTATTTAACTATTTTTGTTAAATACATACACACACAGCATTCAGAGTCTATTTCTCTTATTTGTGTGTGTATGATTTTAGAGCTAACCAATTGTATTAGATAACCAATTAGAGACTCATACCTGGGAAGAGTTTGCCCTTCCATATCACAAATACATTGCTATTCTCCTCTCAAGCCTTGTTTCTTTGGTCCCTTTAACCAGCTCAGATTTTTCTAGATAAATAACTCACATCTAAAGATTTAGATCTAAGAGACACAGAGAAGAAAAATTTCATTCAATATAATCTTCCTATGTATATCCACTTACCTGGCAATTTCCTGATTTCATTTCTCTTTGTAGCAGAATAGTATAATGTTGTGCATAGTTAACATTAACATAATTAACAATAGTATAACATTTTATAATATTAGCATAATATTAACATAGTTAACAATAGTATAACATTTTAGTTATCTATTCATCTACTGAATGATATTTAGATTATTTCTATATCCTAGTTGTTATAAATAGATAGACAATAAATATGACCGAGAAAATATTTGTGGAGCAAGATTCCAATCCTTTGGCCATATGCCAAGGAGTGTTGTAGCTGAGTCATATGAGATAGATAGATAAATAGATAGATAAATAGATAGATAGATAGATAGATAAATAGATAGATAGATACACATATATACATATCATATATATGATTCTCCATACTGATTTTCTAATGAAAGTCCTACAAAGAGTAGGATGGGAAACAATATACCTTAATATTTTAAAAAGGCTTTATGTATCAAACCCACAGCCAACATTATCTTAAATGAAGAAAAGTCAAAGCAATTCCACTAGAATCAGAAATAAAACAAAGCTGTGCACATATCACCACTACTTTTCAATATAATACTGAAAGCACTACTAAAAGCAATAAGGTAAGTGAAGGAAATCAAACTGAAAAATGAGAAATGAAGAAGCCAAGTGGTCCCGAATTTTAAAGGATATGATATTATACATAAAAAGTCCCAAAAAGTCCACCACAAAATTTCAAGAAACCAAAAACAATTTCAGCAATATTGCAGGGGAAAAAAATCAACTTACTTTTTTCCGTCTTTTTTAATTGATTTTTATTGAGCTGTACATTTTTCTCTGCTCCCCCCCCCCCGCTTTTCCCATACCCTTCAACCCTCTCCCAAGGTCCCTATACTCCCAATTTACTCAAGAGATCTTGCTTTTCTACTACCCATGTAGATTAGATCTATGAATGTCTCTCTTAGGGTCCTCATTGTTGTTTAGGTCCTCAGGGATTGTGATTTGTGGGCTGTTTTTTTTTTGCTTTATGTTAAAAAAATAAACTTACAAAAATGACTAGCCTCTGTGTACAATAACAAACACACTGAAAGGATGGCATGAACATGATCCCATTTACAATAGCATCAAAGAGAGTAAAACAACTTCGAATAAACCAAACCAAGGAGGAGAAAGACCTTTATAAAGAAAACCTCAAATCTCTGAAGAAGCATATTGGGAAAAACATTTGAAAACAGAAAGAAACCACATATTCATGGATTAGTAGAATTAATATTATGAAAATTACCATTTACAAAAGATATTTGCAGATTTAATACAATCCCAATCCAGTTACTCATATTCTTTGTAGAAACTGAAAAGGTAAGCTTTTGTAACATTTACTTTCAAGTTTATCCAAGTAAGTATATGTCTTGTTAATATACTTGTTTGTTTAAGTCAGAATTCCATTTTGTAGCTCCAGAGACACTGGGATTTACTATATAACTAAAACTGACCTTGAACTCAAAATAACTTTCCTGTATAAATTTGCAGAGTGCTTGAATTAGAGGTATGAGCCACCACATTCAGCTTTTAAAAATGTGTAATTGGTTTTATTGAGTAGATTCTAAGTCCAATTAAGGAGCTATTAGTTGCTGCCAATGAATATATAACAATGCTAAACACTTAGAATTATCTTGCTATGCGGCTTCCTCATGACTCAACTGACTATTTTGTTAGTTGGGCTAAATCTTTTGTTATTTTGGTGCTGGGCCACTTATCAATGACTCTCTTCATTCTTGGACAATTGAATTCCTATTCAGAAAGTTCTTTCGTACACCTATATCCTATGGAATACTTCTATGTGTTCTTCAATATTTAGGGTTTCACACAGAGGTCATTAATCTGCTTGGAGTTAGTTTTCGTAGAAGATCTAATTTCATTCTTCCACACATGGACATCCACTTTTCCTACTATCATTATTGAAGATGCTGTCTTTTGACCAGCTTATATTTTTATGTCTGTGTCAAATATTAAATTGCTAAAGTTACATAAACTCAATTCTGCTCATTTGATATGCATGCCTGTTTTTATGCCAGTACCACATTGTTTTTATTCCTGTGGCTCTATAATACATCTTGATTTGGAATCTCCAGAAATATTTCATTCAGAATTATTTTGCTTTTCCAGGCATTTTGTAGTTTCATATGAAGTTAATAATTTTTTTCTCTTTCTGTGAAGAATGAGATGATTTCAATTTGGGATTGCACTGGATCTGTAGAAAGATTTTGAAAAATTGTAGTTTCATATTATTAAATCTACCAATTCATGAGCATAGACTGCCTTTCCAATTTCTAGTGTCTTTATCTATTTCTATTTCTAGGTGTTCTATTTCCTTAAGGTTCTAGGTATTTTATTTCCTTAAGGCTATTGTGAATCTCTTCTCTGTATATTTGGTGCTATGTAAAGCTCTTATACACTGTAAAGATTTGCACTCGTAATAGTGTAATAAAGCACTAATTGGCTAGTATCCAGGCAGCAAGCACAGGTGGAGCAATCAGACTAGGAGAATTCTTGGAAGAGGAAAAGCAGAATTGCAGTCCCCAGCCAGACACAGAAGAAACAAGATGAGAATGCCTCCCTGAGAAAAGTTACCAGGCCACGTGGCTAAACATAGACAAGAATTGTGGGTTAATTTAAGTTGTAAGAACTAGTTAATAATAAGTCAGAGCCAATAGGCTAAATCATTTATAAGTAATATAAGCCTCTGTGTGTTTCTTTGGGAGTGAATGGCTGTGGGACCAGGCGAGACAGAAACCTCCATTTACAGGTCTACAGTCCGGTGCTGCTCTATGGAAAAGGTATTGATTTTTAAGGCAATATTTTTAATCCTACCACATTTGTGAGTTTGTTTCTAGTTTCTAGAAGTTTTAAGGTAGAAATTTTTGAATCTCTAATGTTTAATATTATGTCATCTGCAGAGAGTGATAGTTTGGCTTCTTTTCCTTCTCTTGCCTTAATCCTGCAGCTAGTGCTTTCTGCTCAGTATTGAAAAGGAGTGGTGGTAATGCACAGCTCTGTCTTATTCTTAACTTCTATGGGATTGCTTCAAGATTTTCACCATGTAGGATGAACGAGGCTGTATGTTTCTCACATATAACTTCTATTATATTAAGGTATGTTTCTTCTAGGTCAACATTATTGAGGACTTTTGTCATCAATGCATATTGGGATTATTGTCAAAGTTTTTTTTCTGCATCTATTCAGATATCTGCTACAAACTGCAACAGTACGCAATAATTGTTCAGTTTTCTTTTCACAAGCAACTTATCAGAACCAAGGGATCTGGTAAAGGCTAAACAAAAATGAAAGTATTTTTGGCATTACTGCTTTGTGAATAAGTGCATGGCTTTCACTGTAGATTTTTTTGCTGCAGTTGAACTCCCTTTTGGTTACATATTTGGGAATTAATTCCCACAGTTCAGAACTGTTTCATGAAAACAGTTTCCCATTCCCAGGCATCCGTTCCTCTCCTCTAGGTAATTGAAGCAATCTGTCTTCCTGCAATTATCTTTATCAGCAGACATTTGATCAATGCTTAGGGTCCAGGTATAGAGCATTTCATTTAAGATATTCACAGATACCTAAGGACATAGAATTGCTACCTACCCAAGTTACTGTACTGGTTTTACCCCACTCAAAAGATTCCTTACTTCTTATGCTCACCTTCACCTCACTTTACTGATGATTTTAGTTTGGGACCCTGAAGGACAGCAGAAGAGATAACTGCAATCCGGAGAAAGACCCACAACACCCGTGATCAGAACGGCTGATAACAGCATAGTCCAGAACAGATCATTAAGAGGCTTGGGTCTCTTCTTCATTTAGAGCAGTAAGTGTGACCTCAGACTTGGGACCGCTGAAATTAAGACATCTGGTATATGTGCTCTCTGATCAAGAGCCATCGGCTTCTCCCTGACTGTTTAAGTAGGTTGCCTAGTTACCTGGTATCCTCCATGCATGCTAGGAGAAAAGAAGTGGTGCACTGATTTAAACAATTCATGTCCTATTCATAATTTTACTGAAAATAATCCTTTTTAAATGGGGAATATATGACTGGGAAGGTTTGTAATGGGTAGAACTAAGAACAATGTAGAACAAGTAATGGATGAAACAATGAAAACTAGTGGATTGAATAGAGAAGAAAAAGAAATATGGATAGACAATCCTGTTGTGAGCAGATTTCTTAGCACTCAGATCTTTATCCTCAGATCTTTAGTCCCTCTTTAGCTATTCATGGCATCTTTAAGTGAACCCTGAACAGAAGTCTTAGAGGCTAAAACTTTTAAAGTTCCCATTAGATAATCATATAAACTTTGTCTTTAATTCCATTACTATAGTTGGTTACATATATATTTTTACTTTTGTATGTTGAACTACTACCCTACATTTTAGAGATAAAGTCAATTTTCTCGTAATGGTTAGTATTTTTGACATATGTTTAATAATTTTTAATATTTTTGGCTCTGCATTTATTTTATTGAGCTTTTTTGAATGAATGTTCATCAGGAACCCCAGCACGTATTTCTTTTTTTGTGGCTTTACTTGGCTTTTGTCTTACAGTGATACTGACTTCATAGAAGGTGTTTGAGAATACTCCTTCTGTTTCTGATCCAGTTTTTTTTTATGGCTTAAGAAGGTCTGGATATAGATTTCTTCGAAAGTCTGTTTGAACCCTGCTATGATTTGTCTCTGGAAGTTTTTCGGTTTAAAGGCTTTTACTACTATCCTAATCGCCACATTTGTTATGGGTCTGTTTAGTTTGATGACATCTTCTTGCTTTAATTTTGGTAGTTTGGCTGAATCTAGAAATCCATCCACTTCTTTCAGGTTCTCCAGCTTAATAAAATACAGGTTTTTAAACTTTTCCCGCACAGTCTTCTGAATTTCTTTGCCGTCTGTTTTAATGTTTCCTTGTTCATTTCTGTTTCTGCTAATCTGACTCATCTCTTTATTTATTTTGGTTAGTTGACCCAAGAGTCTGCCAATATTGTTTATCTTCTCAAAGAACCAGTTTTTACATTCATTGATCACTTATACTATTTTCTTAGTTTCTGTTTCAAAATTTGGGCTCTGATTTTTATTATTTCTTATTGTATAATGGGTCTGATTTTGGTTTATTCTCATTTTTTCAAATTCTCAGTTGTATCATTAAGTCATTTATTTATACTCTTTCTGATTACTTTATTGTAAACATTTAGGGCTAATACGTTCCCTCATAGAACTGTTTTCAATGAGTCCCAATGGTTTTGTTTTGTTGTGTTTTCATTTCCATTCAGTTCCAAGAAGTAATTTTTATTTCTTTCTTGATTTCTTCTTTGACTTGTTCATCATTCCCTAATACGTTTAATCTCTATGAGTTTGTATATTTATTAGAGATTTGTTTGGTGCCAGTTTTAAGTTTTACTGTATTATGGTCAGATAAGATACACATAAATATTTCAATCTCTTGGAAATTGTAATATTTATTTTGTGTTCCAGAATATGGTCTGTTTTAGAGAAACTTTCAGATGTTGTTGAATAAAATGTGTTCTGTGTTAGTCTGAATAAGAATGACCCCCATACACTCATAGATTTGAATGCTTGATCATTAGGAAGTGGCACTAGGAAGTGTGACCTTATTGGATGGAGTTGGAGTGGCCTTGTTGGACGAATTGTGTCCCTGGGAAGGGATTTGAGCTTTCAGAAGCTCAAGACAAGATCAGGGCTTGGTCTTTCTTCCTGTTGCCCACTGATCTGGATATATAACAGGGTTGGCTACCTCTCCAGCACCATATCTTGCTATGTGCATACTGTCATTCCTCCTACAATGACAAAAATGGACTAAAGCTCTTAATGTCAGCAAGCACCAGTTAAATGTTTTTTTAAATTTTATTTTTTAAATTTCATTTTACACTCCATTAACAGTTCTCCTTTTCACCTGTCCCCCCACCCTCATCACTGCCTTCACCCCCGCCCACCCCATCCACTTCTCTCCATGGTGTAGGCTTTCATGGGAAGTCAACAAAGCCTGGTACATTAAGTAGGAGCAGGACCAAGACACCCCATGTATTAAGGTTGAGCATGGCATCCCTCCATATGGAATGGGCTCCAACAAGCTAGCTCATACACTAGGGATAGATTCTGGTCCTACTGCCAGGGGCCTCTCATGTAGTCCAAGCTTCACCACTGTCTCCCATATATGGAGTGTCTAGTTCGGTCCCGTGGAGGTTCCACAGCTACTGGTCTTGAGTTACAACAAGCTTGTTTCAGCTGTCGCTGTAGATTTCTCCCTCATAATCTTGACCTCCCTTGCTCATATATTCCCACCTCTCTCTCTTTTATTGGATTCCTAGAGCTCAGACTGATGCTTGGTTGTGGATCTCTGCATCTGGCACTGTCACTTACCGAAAGAAAGCTCTATGATGATGGTTGGGGTATTGAGCAATCTCATTACAGGTGAAGTCTAGTTCGGGCCCCCTCTCCACTATTGTTAGGAGTCTTAACTGAGATCATTATTGTGGATTCTTGTGAATTTCCCTAGCACCAGTTTTCTCCCTAACCCCATACTGGCTGTCTTTATGAAGATCTCTCTTATATTGCTCTCCCACTCTGTCCCTTTCCTCCCTCTGCTATCCCATTCTCTCATATTCTCATCTCTAATCCCCTCACCTTTACTGCCCCCCTTGCCATGAGTTTACCCAGAAGATTTCATGTAATTCCCGTTCCCTGGGTGATCCATGTGTCCCACTTATGATCTTCCTTGCTACCTAGCTTCTCTATAGCTCTGGATCGTAGTCTGGTTATCATTTGTTTTGCATATAATAACCACTTAGGAGTGAGTACACACTGTGTTTGTCTTTCTGAGTCTGGGTTACCTGACTCAAAATCTTTATTTTTTATAGTTCCATCTATTTTCCAGCAAATTTCAGGATGTCATTGTTTTTTTTTTACAGCTGAGTAATAATCCATTGTGTAAATGTACCACATTTTCTTTACTTATTCTTCCGTTGATGCAACTAGGTTGATTGTGAGTTCTGGCTATTCGGAATAATGCTGCCATGATCATAGTTGAACAAATGCCCCTGTGGTATGATTGAGTATCCTTTGGGTATATGCCCAGGAGTGGTATCACTGGGTCTTTAATATTAATTTCCCAATTTTTGAGAAACCACCATATTGATTTCCAAAGTATCTGTACAAGTTTCCACTCCCAGCAGCAGTAGAGAAGTGTTTCCCCAACTGCATATCTTCTCCAAAATAAGCTCTACACAGTATTTTTGATCTTAGCCATTCTGGCAAGTGTAAGACAGTATCTCAGAGTCATTTTGAATTGTATTTTCCTGATGATTATGGATGTTGACTAAGTCCTTAAATTTCTTTTGATGATTTGAGATTCTTCTGCTGAGAATTATCTATTTAGCTCTGTACCCCATTTTTTAATTGGATTGTTTGGCATTTTGATGTCAAGTTTCTTGAGTTCTTTATATATTTTGGAGGTCAACCCTCTGTCAGATGTTGGTTTGGTGAAGCTCTTTTCCCATTTTGGAGGCTGTTCTTTTTGTCTTATTTACCATGTCCTTTGCCTTACAGAAGCTTTTCAGTTTTAGCAAGTCACATTTACTGATTGTCTCTACCACTGTCTGTGCTACTGATGTTATATTTAAGAAGTGGTCTCCCGAGTCAATGCGTTCAAGGCTACTTCCCACTTTCCTTCCTATCAGGGTCAATGTAATTAGATTTATGTTGGGGTTCTTGATCAATTTGAACTTGAGTTTTGTGTGTGATGATAGATATGGATCTATTTGCAATCTTCTACATGTGGACATCCAGCTATTCCAGCACCATTTGTTAAAAATGCTTTTCTTTTTCCATTGTATAATTTTAACTTCTTTGTCAAAACTCAGGTGTTCATAGTTGTATGGATTAATATCAGGGTCTTCAATTTATTCTATTCCATTAGTCCACCTGACTGTTTTTGTTCCAATACCAAGCTGTTTTCATTACAATAGCTCTATAATAGAGACTAAAATCAGGGATCATGATGTCTCTAAGTTCTTTTAAAGTACAAGGACTGTTTTGGATTCTCTTGGTATTTTTGTTTTTCCATATGATGTTGAGTATTGTTCTTTCACGGTCTCTGAGTGATCATGCTGGGATTTTGATAGGATTGCTGTGAATCTGTAGATTGCTTTTGGTAAGATTGCCATTTTTACTATGTTGATCCTACCTGTTTGAGAACATGGGAGATCTTTCTATTTGCTGATATATTCTTCAATTTCTTTTCTTAGAGACTTAAAGTTCTTGTCTTACAGGTTCTTCATTTGTTTGGTTAGAGTTACCCCAAGATATTTTATATTTGTGGCTATTGTAAAGGGGGATGCTTCTCTGATATCTTTCTCAGTTCATTTTTCATTTGTATATAGGAGAGCTAATGGTTTCTTTGAGTTAATCATATGCTGAAGATGTATATCAGCTGTCGGAGTTTCCAGGGAGAGTTTTTGGGGTCATTTCTTTATAATAACATATCATCTTCAGATAACTATAGTTTGACTTCTTTCTTTCCAATTTGTATCCCCTTGATTGCTTATTGTCTTATTGCTCTAGCTAGAAATTCAAGTACTATATTGAACAGATATGAAGAAAGTGGACAGCCTTAAATTGTTTCTGATTTTAGTGGAATCACTTTGAGCCTCTCTCCATTTAATTTGATGTTGACTATAAGTTTTCTGCAAATTGCTTTTATTATGTTTAGATTTGTTTCTTGTATCCCTGATCTCTCTAAGACCTTTTTCATCAAGGGTGTTGGATTTTGTCAAAGTTTATTTTTCACCATCTAATAAGATGATTGTGTATTTTTTCTTTCAGTTTTTTTATATGATAGATTACATTGATAGATTTTTTTGTATGTACAACAAGCCTGCATCTGTGGCATGAAGCCTACCTGCTCATGGGTGATGAATTTTATGTGTTCTTTAATTCAGTTTGTCAGTGTTTTAATGAGTATTTTGCATCAATGTTCATAATGGAGATTGTTTTGCAGTTCTCTGTCTTTGTTGCACCATTATGTGGTTTGAGTATATTGTAACTGTAGTTTCTTATAAAGATGTTGACAATGTTTCTTCTGTATCTATTGTGTGGAACAATTTGAGGAGTATTGCAATTAGATCTTCTCTGAAATTGTAGTAGAATTCTGCACTGAAGCCATCCAGTCCTGGGTTTTTTGTTGTTGTTGTTGTTGTTTTTTGTTTGTTTGTTTTTGTTTGTTTGTTTTTGGTTGGGAGACTTTTGATGACTGCTTCTATTTCCTTAGGGGTTATAGGTCTATTGAAATTGTTTATCTGTTCTTGATTTAATTTTGATATATTAACCTATGAAGAAAGTTGTCCATTTCTTTTAAATTTTCCAATTTTGTTGAGTGCAGGATTTGAAAGTATGACCCAGTGATTCTCTGGATTTTTTTCAGCATCTGTTAAGGGCCCATTTTTTATTTCTGATTTTGTTAGTTTTGATAATCTCTCTCTACTTATTGGTTATCTTAGATAAGGGTTTATCTATCTTGTTGATCTTCTTGAAGAGACAGCTCTTTGTTTTATAGATTTTTGAATTGTTTTCTTTGTTTCTATTTTATTGATTTCAGCCCTCAATTTGATTATTTCCTGATGTCTACTCCCCCTGGGTGAGTTTGCTTCTTTTTGTTCTAGATCTTTCAGGAATTTGTATTGTTGTTGAATTCTACCTTTAAGCCATGGTGGCCCAATAAGATGCAGGGGATTATTCCAATTTTTATATCTGTTGAGGTTTGCTTTGTTACAGAGTTTGTGGTTAACTTTAGAGAAGGTTCCATGAGGTGCAGAGAAGACAGCGTTTTGTTTGTGTGTGTATTTGGGTGAAATGTTCTATAGATGTCTATGAAGCCTTTTTGAGTTATAATATCTGATAGTTCCCTTGTTTCTCTGTTAATTTTCTGTCTGGTTGACCTGTCCATTAGTGAGAGTGAGGTGTTGCAGTCTCCTACTATTAGTGTGTGGGATTTGGTTTTATTTTTTGGGGGGGGGTTGTTTTGTTTTGTTTTTTAATTTATTTATTTATTAAAAATTTCCACCTCCTCTCCGCCTTCCTTTTCCCTCCCTCTCCCCACCTCCCCCTCCCTCTATAGTCCTAAGAGCAGTCAGGTTTCCATGCCCCATGGGAAGTCCAAGGTCTTCCCCCCTCCATCCAGGTCTATAGAGGTAAGCATCTAAACAAACCAGGCTCCCACAAAGTCAGTCCATGCAGTTGAATCGAAACCCAGTGCCATTGTCCTTGACTTGTCAGTCAGCCTTCATTGCCAGCCCATTCAGAATATCCAGTTTGATCACATGCTCCATCAGTCCCAGTCCAACTGGCCTAGGTGAGCTCCCATTAGGGAGATGGGTAGAGAGAGTGTGTGGGATTGGATGTGCAATTTAAGCTTTAGTAGCATGGGTTGTTTTGTTTTGTTTTGTTTTGTTTTTGTGAGACAGGGTTTCTCTGTAGCTTTGGAGCCTGTCCTGGAACTAGCTCTTGGAGACCAGACTGGCCTCAAACTCACAGAGATCTGCCGACCTCTACCTCCAGTAATGGTTTTTTTTACAAATGTGGATGCCCTTAGAAATGTTTAGGATTAAGAATTCATCTTGATAGATTTTTCCTGTGATGAATATGAAATGTCTTCAGATTACCTTTAGTTTGACATTTATTTTGTTAGATGTTAGATATTAGAATAGCTACACCAGCTTGTTTCTTTGGTCCTTTTGAGTGAAAAGTCTTTTCCCAACCCTTTACCCTGAAGAAATGTCTGCCTTTGAAGGCATGCACTGTGGTCATTAAAGACATGCACCACCCAGTTTCTATGGCAACTAGTGTGGCCACTGGCTTTAAAGGTACGTGTCATTACACCTACTGAGATTCATGGGGTGTGTTACCATAATCTGGTTTGTAAAACTGACCAGTAGGACTGTTTTACTCTCTGATCTCCAAGTCAGCTTTATTAGTTAAAATACAAACAAAATGCCACCACATTTCCCCTTTGGTTGGCTGTTTTGCTTTGAGGATCTTCAGGAAGAACCCCAATTTCTGACCCTGAGTTTTTATTAATTGTACTTCACTTGACTTCCAATATTTTGGTGTACAAATTCAAGAAAATGTCATTTGCCTTAGGTTTTTTAGCTACCAGTCTAGGTCAGAATTGGAGTTGGCATTCCAGCTCTAGGAACCTAGCCACTTGGGTTGAAGAGAAAAACTAGTGCTCCCAGCTTCCATCCGCCCCAGTTAACGTCCATGTAAAAATGGAAAATAACAAAGAATCTGGATACTGTATGTTATTGTGTTGTCTTTGAATTACTTGACTGCTAAGGAAGGAGTAACAGCTGCTAAAAGACGTTTGATTATAAACGCTGATGTATTAATCCTATCTATGTATTTTGAAAATGCCTTGACTTCAAAATTTAAGTCAAAAGGTATATTACTTTGGAGAAGAGGTTTTCCATAGGAAATAATAATCTGTGGATTCATTCTTGGTTAAGAAAAATAAGGTTTGATCAAGAAAGATCCCCTGAAAAATCTCCAGTGGGGCCAGATGACATAGATGATCCAACATTTCATAGTATATTTGTTGCAGTTTCCCCTGAGTTCTACATCCAGAACAACTTTAAGACTGCTGGCTGAAATGATCCAGCCTCACAGGATACTCTAGTAAGGACTTGGCCAAATCCTAAATTTTCTTTAAGTCCCCATAAGATTATCAGAGCCCCCAATATATGGGAAATAGCCTAGAAAACTACAGCTAAATTCTCAAAAAATCGATTATGGATGTTTGCTTTTGTTTAATGTGTTGGTTACAAGTTGTTATGGATAATGGTCAGAAGAAAACTAACAAAGAAAATTAGATTTAATAATATTGTTTTAGAAAAACAAAAAAGGCCAGGCAGTAATGGGGCATGCTTTTAATCCCAGAACTTGTAAGGCAGAAGCAGACAGATCTCTGTGAATTCAAGGTCAGCCTGGTCTACAGAATGAGTTCCAGGATGGGCTCCACAGCTACTGAGAAAACTTGTCTCAAAAAAAAAGAAAGAAAAAAGAGAGAGGGAAGGAAAAATAGAAAAGAAATAAGGGATATAAATATGATAAGATAGAAAGATAGATTACCTAATCTACTCTGAAAAGAAAAATGGAGGATATAGATATGATAAAATAAAAAAGTAGATTATTGAATCTATTTTTAAAAAGAAACTATAAGTTTTAAATATTTTACATTGGTTTTACTTTTGTATTTTGTATTCAAATTTTGTATATTGCTACAAATTTGAGATTAATTTTGTTAAAACAGATTGTACATACATTTCTAATCTTATTCAAGGCACTGCACCTATACAGCTCATTTAACAATGTAATACAAATTTCTTGTTCTTGAAAATTATTATTATCAACTGTTCAGGATTAAAAAAATATAGGTTGATAGTTAAAATCGTCTAGTATAACTGAACTTGTAATCACATTAGGTATGTTTTCAAGGTCAAGCAAAGATATAATTTAGATAGATCATCTTCAAGCACTTCAGAGATCTAAAGAATATGGCATTTAAGATGTTTTAATAACCTAGCTAGGTTCTTCGTTTTTATCACAATTAGACATAGCTGCTCCTGGCAGCACCAATCTACTTCAGAGAAGATAATGGGCCTCGAAGAAACTCCACATGGAGTTGACTTTCTTTGTGACAAAAGTAAGCCAATGGGCAAGAGAATACCCCTGCTTCAACTGCTAATGTTATCATGTCCTAATTAGATAAGCAGAAGACAAAATATCCTGCTTCACTGAAAAGTCTGTCAAATATGCTAGGCCTGTAGGCCAAAGATGAATGCCACAACATTGCAGAGGAACTTTGGGTGACTGTTCAGGAAGCTAAATGTTTCTGTCATTCCTCACATTTTTTTGGAAGTTGCTTGCTCGTACTTCCTGCTTATTCAGTTAATATTATTTCCTTCTTGGGACTCTGAGGGAGTTGAAGATTATATAGCAATAGTTATAGTTTATCAGACACAGAAAGCAATTTATGATAGAATGTAAATTGGGTATAAGATTTTGGATTCACCAAGATAAGATAGATATGAAATATTTTCTCTGAATTTGTCTAATGCAAATTTGTCTAATACACTGTTGATGTATTTATTGCCTGTATATATTGTATATAGTCATTGTACTTATTGTATATAGTTTTTTTATATTAGAGCCTTTTTATTTTCTTCAAAAAAGAAAAATGTAGTGATATTTTCAATTGTTTATTAATAAAGACTGCCTGAAGGTCTGTAAGGAAAACAATCCCACTCATCAGCCTTTAAATCATGTTATGGTAACACACACCTTTAATCCAAGTAAGCATAATACCACACACCTTTAATCCCAGTAGCCACAATGACATGCACCTTTTATCCCAGTGGTTCATGCCTTTAATTCCAGCCCAAGAGAGGATTATAAAACAGGAGAGAGAGCACTCAGAGACACAGTCTCATTCTGAGATTTCAGGAGGTAGAACCACTATTTCAGACTGAAGTTGAGGTAAGAGCCAGTGGCTGGATGTTTTTCTTTTCGTATCTTCAGGTTGGACCCCAATTTCTGACCCTGAGTTTTTAAAAGCTAATTATAAGATTAGTAATGGTGGAACATATGGTGATTGAGAATAATTTCTGAATACATAGTTAAATGTAAGAATAGGGGAAAATAGCTTATGAATAAAAAGAATATACATGCTGAATTTTTGTGTTGAAGACCACAGTACATTAGAGAAACTTAAACCAGTGAGATTAGGGTATAATATATGCAGCAATTGAAGGGGAGAGAAATGTGAGGTGATTAGGATGATAACAGAGACAATAATGATGATTACGGAAACTATTGTGCTATAGGCCATAGAGAATTTTGTGCGTGCATGAAACAAGAGGATTTCCATCAAGAAAATATTATGATTTAACCTAATTTTAGATCCATTTTTGAGCTGTCAGTGAGGAGATGAGGAAGAACATGAAGCGCTAACAACAAGGCAGGGGATGATGGTGGCTAAGTTTGCAATTCCAGGTTGACAATGAAGAATGTAAACTGGATGCAGCAATAACTAAATTTGGTTAAGAAGTCATAATAAAACTTAAGTAAATGGGAAATAAGTCAAAAGGCAAACCAAGAGCTACTCCGTACATAATTTTTGCAATGTGCCCTTAAAGCTTACTTTTATTCATAATACATAGTAATGACACTTTTCAATTCATTTACTAACTTGAGCTTCATAGACTGAGAAGTACTGATTATTACCCTAGTAGTCTTATTACCCACATCATCACAACTATTTGATAGATTAATACATTAAGAATCAAGACAAAAATAATTTTCATAAGGTCAAATGGTAACAATCACGAGACAATGCATTTCATCCATTTTAAGAAAAAGGACTGTAGCGTCTGTTTTTTATGAAGCTCTGCATTAAACTAATTATTATCAACATAAAAGCAAGTTTATTTTTGATTAATGGTCTGTAAATAATGCATGAGAGTCAACTGATTCTCCCAACAAATTCGTCAGGAAAAGAAGAATAATATTGAGCTTCTTTTTTATACTAATAAAATGGTCAGATCAGTTATATAAAAATTAAATTGTAGTTTGCATGTGTGTGTGTGTGTGTGTGTGTGTGTGTGTGTGTGCTACAGCAAATGGAGATGTGGAGATGAGAGAACAACTTGCTGAAATGCGTTCATCCTTTTCAATCAGCTCTTGCTTTCCAACACGTGCCTCCCAGGATCAATCTAAGTTGTATGGTTTAGTAGCAAGAGAGTTTACCTGATGTGTCATATTGGAGACCTGGAAGGGTCTATTTCCAATGTTCCTCTGTTTAGATAATTATTCTAGGGAGAACATATATGTGATATTTCATGCCAGGGCCTAACAATTTACTCAAATCTGCTCAGTTTCAAAAGTTATTATGAAGACCTAGTACAACTTCCACAACTGGAAAATAAATAGATTTACTCTTCATCATATTCAGATTACAGCAAAGTCTACCAAATACCCTCAAAATGGATATCCTCTTACATTTAGATCATATAATCTTACTTGGAAAATAACACACACATGGAAATTTCTTCAACTTGATGAACTTTATTAATTAAAAACTCAAAGTTAGCATCCTACGTAATAATGAAAGACTAATCTTCTCTATTGTAAGTGAAATAAGAACATCTACTGTAGGCTACACTTATTTGGCATTCTATTGTAGACTATAGCCTACATGTAGATGTTAGGTCTCAAACCCAGGACAAACAGCTAACCGAGATATAACTATTTAACGTATCAAAGTGAACCTGACTGCCAGGTTCTCCCAGAATCCCTCAGTGCCTACATGTTACAGGGTATGGCTAGAAAACTTCACCCCTACCTTAAACTTCTCTAGCTTAGGGACTCTGCTGCCCTTCTCCCAGCTGCCCTTCCCAATATAACACAACCATTTTGGTTAGTCGACCGTTTTGTATACCCCTTACTCTCCTGTCTCTCCCCTCTACCTTTCCCCCTGCCCTCACATGGCCTGACAAAGAGTCATGGTTTTATTCTGAAATAAACTCTCCCATAGCCTCTGGCTATGCTCTCCCTTTTAAATACAATAAACCTTTTCCAGCACACCTAGGAGTAGTCCTGTCCTTCCTTTTAGTTTTTTTTTTTTTCATTTAGTAGATAAGGAAAAAATAAAGGCATGAATATTAGGATAGAATATGTAAAAACAAGCTTTATTGGCAAGTCATATTTTCTTGTATGTTACAGTTCCTAAAAAACCCACCAAAGCTATTAGAAGTATTAAACAGCAAATTTTCAGGATATAAGACTGATAAATTATAATTTATTCTATTTGTACATATAGCAATGAGAAATACAAAATGAATCCAAGAAAACAAGATCAGTGAAATTTTTTCCACCCACATTGGCATGTCAACATGAAGGATCAGGAAGTTCAAGTTGGTTGAAGGACAGAGAGGGAGAGTAAGGAAAGTAATACCTTGAAAGATGGAGCTTATTGTGGGGTTAGTGAGAAACCAGGCACTAGGGAAATTCCCAGGAATTCACAAGGATGACCCCAGCTAATAATCTAAGTAATAGTGGAGAGGATACCTAAAATGCCCTTCCCCTGCAATCAGATTGGTGACTACCTTAATTGTCACCCTAGAACTTTTGCCCAATAACTTGTGGAAGCAGATACAGAGATGCACAGCTAAGCACTGGGCCAAACTCCGGTAGTCCAGCCATAGAGAGGGAGGAGCGATATTATGCCCAAAGGCACCGAGACCGTGATTCAGAAACCCACAGAAACAGCTGGCCTGAGCTTGTGGGAGTGCACTGACTCTGAACTGACAGCTGAGGAACCTGAAGAAGACCAAAAGAGGCCCTCTGAATGTGGGTGACAGTTGTGTAGCATGGACAGTTTGTAGGGCCCTAACAGTGGAAACAGTATTTATCCGTAGTGCATCAACTGGCTTTTTGGAGCCCATTCCCTATAGAGGCATACCTTGCTCAGCCTAGTATAGCGGGGAGGGCCTTGGTCCTGCCTCAAGTGATTTGACAGACTTTGTTGACTCCACATGGGAGGCCTCATCCTCTCTGAGGAGTGGATAGAAGGTGGTATAGGGAGAAGATGTGTTGAATGGGAGGTCGGGAGGCTAAGGAAAGTGGGGTTGGCATGTAAAATAAGATTGTTTTAAGAATAAAAATAAAGATAAAAAAGCCTGGAGTTTGAAAGCGGTTAAAAAGTGAAAACAACACCCTCCCTGAGTTATCACACTAAAGCATTAGTGTGATAAATTAAATTCAAAATAAATTCCATCAGAGTAATTTCTATCTGGCAACAGTTAAGTTAGGGTTCGAGAAGTCTGCTGGGAATGGTGCTAATAGGAGCTCCGTTACTTAACTGGGGACTCTGGATGGTTTGGGGGAGCAAAACTATTCTAATTCATAGAATTTTCCAATTCCTTTTTAGGTAAACACGTCCACAACTGAACATTAAGTCAGAAAGATGTATTTTTTGTTTAACAAGCAGTGTGAAATAGTTCTAGCCTCTCATAAAATAAGACATTTAGAAAATCAACCATGAGTGCCTACAATAACGAAACAGGAACCTGAGATCAAATCTGGGTCCGCGACAAAATGACCACATGTCAAAATCTCAAGAAAATGCTTATTAAAATTAAGATCAAACTGATCCTCAAACTTGGTTCAGTGTTGGATCTTTAGGTTGAGGTGAGAAACTTTGTTTGATTTTTGAAAGAAGTATATGAGCTGGCTTTAGCACAGTGGTTCTTCTGCTC
The DNA here is from genome assembly GCF_982192425.1 of Myodes glareolus. Taxonomy (NCBI): domain Eukaryota; kingdom Metazoa; phylum Chordata; class Mammalia; order Rodentia; family Cricetidae; genus Myodes; species Myodes glareolus. The sequence continues at coordinate 86,239,277 of NC_142053.1, read as the reverse complement.
AGGTGATCCCAAAGGTCAGCAAGCAGCAGCAGTACCAGGAAACTTGCAAGAAATATTCACTTGTAGTCCCACTGTGGATCCAATCACTTAGAAACTCCAGGAGTTATGCCCAGCCATCCTCACAAATGTTGTGGCTTCCTTTGAGTAACTGCAGCCCGTGCATCCCCATTTTTTTTTCCTGTGACCAATTAGGCCAAATCCACACTAGAGGTTTTTGTTTTGTTTTGTTTATGTCTTTTTTCTTTGTTTGTTTCTGACAAAAATGGCCAGGTTAACTTGCTTCGAAAATGAAATGGCTGGAAGTTTGGCTAGAGCAGGCAGGGCCTAGAGACTGACATATATAAGAACAAAGGGTACTGGTACTAGCAGTGCCATCTCCAGGCTCCAGCTCATCCCTTCTCTGCTGCAATCACATTAGGATTAATTCTCTTTAGAGTTTTCCTTTGGCATTTTTAAGACATAGAAACACAAGCCTTTGTTTTCAGCTAGGCCATTTAGTTCTTCATGTTCCAGTTCAACACTTCTTTCTGTCACTTAATATTATATTAAGGGATTGTAAAATTATATAATCTGGAGGCAGAGAGATAGTACCAAGCAAGAAGAGGTGCTGGACCTTTCTTAAAGGCTCAGTATGTTTTATCATTAAATGATGTGAGTGGATTGATTTCTTGGCTCTGTGTTACATTGGATGGAGTGACTATTTCTTTGCCACAATATCTTACATTTTTATTTTGATATCTTTGTACTATCTAAATCAGGAAATTTGTTGCCTATTGCTTTGTTATTTTTGCTTAAGCTGCTCTAGCTATTTAAGGCTTGTAATTTCACCTAATTTTGTATTGCTATGAAAACGGATATCCGGGTTTTAAAATACATTACATTGACTCTGAAGACTGTTTTAAGTAGTATAGGCTATTTAACAATTTTATAATTTATGAACATAGAATTCATTCTTATTTATTCCTAATCTATTTTATTCATCAGTTGTTAGTATGCAGCAAACAAATCTTTCAACTCATTAGTTATGTATTCAAATATTTTACTTTTATCTGTGTTGTTGAAAATATAACAATGTTCTTGATTATCTTTTCAGGTAGTTCAATGTGTCAGTTTTGCTGAATTTTTTTTTTTTTGGTTTTTCAAGACAGGGTTCCTCTGTGTAACAGCCCTGACTGTCCTGAAACTCATTCTGTAGACCAGGCTGGCCTCAAACTCACAGTGATTGACCTTTCTCTGCCTCCCAAGTGCTGGGATTAAAGATGTGTGCCATCACCACCCGGCTCTCAATTCACTTATTAGTTTTGTTATTGTTGTTTTAGTTCATGAGTGGTATTTTGTTTATTTGTTTGAGAGAGGATCCCACTATGTAGTCCTGGGTGTCCTGGAACTCACTATGTAGACTAGGCTAAGTCTCAAACTCTACCTTTCTCTGACTCCCGAATGCTGGTATTAAAGTCATGTGGTGTTATGGACAGGCACATTTATTAGTTCTTAGTGGGATGTTTTAAATCTTGAGAACTTTCTGTATGTAAGACGAAGGCATCTGCAAACACTTTACTTCTTTTCTGGCTTTTTCCCCCTGTGAGAGTGGCTAGAAAACACAAACAACCCAAAAGTCTCTTCCATAAACGGTGTTGGAAAGTTGTATATCTACAGAGAAAAGAAATCAACGGAAAGGCCACTTTGCACAAAAATCAGCACAAAGGAATTACATATTTAAACATACTCCCTCCAAAAAAATCTAAAACTCTTCAGAAAGAAACCTTTGATAATTAATTTTTGGTATGACCAAAAAGCATAAGCAGTAAAAGCAAAAATGAACAGACTCCATTGAACTCAAAGGCTTCTTCACAGTATAGAAAGCATTCAAGAAAATGAAAAGGCCTCCTATAGAGTGGAAGGAAATAATTGTAAACCACACAGTTGATAATAAATAGATTAATGTCTTCTGAAACACAAGACTTAATACTGAAAGATCACAAATAACCCTAGTAGGTTAACTTACAAATAGGTGAAATACTGAAGAAAAGTTATAAAAAACAGACCTACAAATGCCCAATAGGTACATGAAATGATTAATATCAGAGATATTAAGAAAATACATTGAAAAATACTGTTGAGGTGGGAAGGAAACTCTTGTGGAAATTTAAGTTAAAGCAACCATTATGGAAGGTTTATAGACATTGTTGAACTTTTAGATACACAGCAAAAATAATTGAAAGCAATATGTCAAAAAGGTATCTGTTTTCCAATAGTCAGTGCAGCTAGTAACAAACATATGAAAACACCCGAAACACTCATTGACACATGACAAAATAGATAAATAAAGAGTTACATACACAAGAAATGGAACAATTATTCAGCCTTAAAAAGAAAAAAAATGTTGTTATTTGAAACACTGTGAATAAATTCTTTTAAAACTTTGCTAGGTGAAATATTTTATATACACAAGAGCAAACATGACAAATTGCCTTATAGAAGAAACATTGGAACTCAGAACTACAGACTGGAAGGGCAGAGACCGGGAATTGGATGGGGAGATGTTGGCCAAAGACATAATGTTTCAATTACACAAGGTGAATAAGGCTTAGAGACTTACTATACAGTATGCGGTAAACAGCTAAGAGGTAAAACACTAAATCAAATAAATATTCATGCATAGGGTAGATCTTATATTCTTTTTGCAAAGGAGAAAAAGAAAATTATTTAAGGTAGTGGGTATTTTTATGTAGCTGATTAAGATGATAGCTCAAAGGTGGACCAGGTTACATTATGTAGACTTTCCTGCTAGGAGTTAAAAATCCAGTACCTAGATAACGAGTTGCTACATCACATAAAAGAAATAGGCAACCTTGCCATTGTCAAGTGGATGGTAGGTAACATATGTTTCTTCTCCAAACTCAGATGCCCTTACATTTCTTAATCATTACACATCTACTGTCAAGTCTCTGCTCATATCTGCTTCAATTTTTCAATCCCAAAGCATAGAACTATACTATTCTTGTATTATGATTCCTGCCCAAACCATATCTCATTAGAATATAAGCTGTTCCTAGAATTTAGGCTGCCATGCTTTCCACCAAATGACCACACTTGATTGACTCGATTGAACCTTATCCAAAGGCACAGATATGCAATCTGAACTAAAAAATGAATTGCCCCATCTCTCTCTCTCTCTCTCTCTCTCTCTCTCTCTCTCTCTCTCTCTTTCACACACACACACACACACACACACACACACACACACACAGACATACACACACACTCACAAAAATTATCTTTATCATATGGGGAAAATTCATAGTTGTAGGAAGCTGAATATCACCATATTGGGTTGTAACAAGAAATATTCTTGTATTGTATTCAAGCTAAAGTTAAGAGAGATCCAGCTGGCAGGGTACTGGGATAAATAGGAATTTATCAAATAATACTAATGATGGTTCTTTGACGTTGTCGAAGACTCTGTAGCTTCCTACATTTATTTTCTTCTGCGTCAGGACTCTTAAGTACTTGTTGCAAGTTTTGCTTTACTTGACAATCTCTATGATAATTTTTAGACTTCACATCTCTTCTTATCCTTACCCTCTGTATGGCACATGAACCTATAAACTTACAACAGGAACTAAATAAGGAAAGGACATTCTTTAGTTACTACACAATTAACCATTGATCTCACATTTCTATACTGCTTTGCTTTTCATAATAATTATAAGAAACAGTTATTTTGTAGGTGACAAAATGAAAGCTTCAGGAAGAGAACAGATTGGTTCTAGGTGAGGACTTGAACTTGTTTGTCCTGGATTCAAAGCCCCTTTCTACTCCCTTTCACTGCATTGATGAGCCTAGAACAGTGGAATTTAATAGTAGTCAACATTGACAATTTTCTAAGGGTTATTTGGTGAAAATAATGATATTCTGTCGAATTAGTTCTTCCTTCTCTTTTGGTTCTGAATTTCAGGTCCAGGTTTGAGCCTAATAAGGGAAAAATGACCTTCACTATTAATTTGTATTAACTGATACGATCAGTGTGTTTGGAAACCAGCATTTTGGACTATGTACATTTTAAAAAAGCTCACAATTACATTTTAACCACTCTATGTTTTCCCTTCCTCCATTTATTAGAATAAAGGTGGAGATGGTTTCTACTGTGTTGATTTGATGTGGGTAATTGAATTAGCACGAATACACATAAGCTGTGGCAATGCTCACCAATAATCTGAGCACCAAGCAGGCTGAGGCTAGAATATCAAAGCCAATGAGGATACTATATCTAGACACTTTCTCAGAAGGAGAGGGAAGGGCAAAGCAGGAAGAGGGGAGGGGAGTGAAGAAGTCCAGATCTAGTCATGAAAACCCTTTTATAATACCATCACTTTCAAACCACTTTCATAGCTCCATTAAAATATTTGAACCATATCTAATTATTCTCATTTTACAGATGAGGAAACCAAGGTCAGAGAGGTTAAGTAACTTGTCTAAGGACAGCCAAGATTAGAAATGTGAGTCTTGGAAGACCAGTATTGTTCTTAATTGATGTAATGCTCTCCCCTCATCTGTCAATTACAGGTCTTCTCCTAGTTTAGCCTGATTTCTTTTAAGCCTGTCCTCACTTTTTCCCAGTCTGAGAACTGTGAGTCCGAAGATACATTACATAGCTATGTTACCACGTTCTTGGCCTGTGGTCTCTGTTACAACGAAACGCATAGGAGAAGGCTCTACGCAAACATGCCCCAGGCTAACTGGCTAAGCCTGGTGATCCTCAGGGTTCCAGATCTTCCTTAGCAACACATCAGCAAATAATCCAGGCCTAAATGAACTTATAGTATATCATCATTGCAATTTCTAAATCAAGCATAAATCTGTGGCTTTCTGTCCACATGATAATTCTCAACCAGAAAACTGTGTTATCTGAATTTAAAGGGTTATTGACAAGAGTCCTTTGGGGAAAAATAACCAATAGTGGAAAAATCACATGGTCAAGTGAGAAGAGTAGGCTGGAGCTCAGCAAATCAGGCTTCCAAAGTCATCCATTCTCTGAGTTCTGGTGTGGTAATTTATACAAGAAACAAATGGGGCTCTGTTGTACATAATGTTGCTCACAGCTATGACACTTTATCAAACTCTTTGCAACTAAGTCTTTACAGAACCCATTTATGCATATTTGATTTGGTTAGTTGGTAGAGTACATTCCAAGGATGAAATGTTTAATTTTGGTCATTAAATTTGAGTAATGTCAGATATTGGTACAAAAGTTCAAAATTAATATGGTATTGAGGGTATTTTTCTTCTATTTAATATTTTAAAGACAAAGTAGGTGGAAATTAAATTAGAAATTATAGTTTTTCCTTGCAAATGAGAAAAATAGATATAACAAATCATTCTCAGAATTATTTCTGAATTGGATCCCATTTTGATCCACTGAGATCTTCTATTTCTATTTCCGTACATGAGCTCTCTGTTAATTGAAGAAAGTTGGAAAAATTTGGCACATCAAACTTTAAGATAAGAAATGGAAAGTACTCTGTGGAAAGACTGCACTTTATCACTGGCAGGAGGAATACTATAAAATATTTATTGAAGTATGTATTTACTTAATAAATATTTCATCAGCAACTATTGTATGACCCATGAAATAAAGAGATAAGTAACATACAGAATGATTCAAAATAACTGTGTGACTTTCCTATTACTATATCCTAAGTTACTCAAGTTGTACCTGGCATGGTCAAAATGCTGGGGTTAGCTATTACTCTGACCTTTGAGAAAAAGAGAGAAATATCAAGAAAAAACTTTTTTTAAGTTATTACTTGTATGCCACCAAATTTGCAGACAGAACCTAGGCCATAAACCTTCAACACAAACACATCATCTGCATACCAGCAACAAGTGATATTAAATTTGGTGTAGCCATATCAGTACACCACTGTAAAGTACAGGAGTTTCAGGTCAGTAATATTCAGTAAGACACAATAGTAGTCACTCTTTCTTAACCTCATTCTTAAATGACTTAATAAAGAATGTCTTTGTTTCTTAAATTATTGATCCTTCCCTCTCAACAAGATTTTACTACTTCTCATATCTCCCTGATCTCTATGATAAAAAGAAATCCTGGACCTATATATGTATCAACCATTGTATAATTAAAATGTAGTATATTTATACAATGGAATATTACTCAGCTATTAAGGAAAATGAAAATTATGGATTTTTCGGGGAATTGTATGGAACTGGAAAAAATAACTCTGAATGAGGTAAAACAGAACCAGACTGATAAATGTCACGCATTTTTCTCTTATTTGAAGTTGTTGGCTTTGAGTACATGTATATACATATATTCAAAATTTGGACTATGCATAGAGGTCAGGAAATTAGCAAGGGATCATTGAGAGAGGTTTTAAGGTTAGGAGTGTGGAGAGCAGTGATTATCATTTCCTGTTTCACACTTCCCCTTTAAGTTGGGATGGGGAGGGATAAATAATACTAAATATTTTTAAAACCATGTGGAAATCTACTACTAAAAACATTTCCTAAAGTATATCTCTGTACTAACATCACAGGAGTTAAAATGGAGTTACCCTATATCAGAACAACAATGTCCTACTACACACCATGGACTAACAAATAAATGCTTAATCCCAGAAATGGGCTACATATTAGAGTTGTTGGCCAATGAGTTTCCAAATAACCCCAAACACAACAGGCTATAGCAAATACTCTTGCTTTCTCTCCAGAACTTGGTTATAAGATCTTGTTGCTAAAGACACCACATACTTGAAACACAGAATAAAGAGAAACCAAGCCTGAACTGACCTGGACACTGCATCCCCACTGGTTAGGTTTCATAGTGATTGAAGTGGCTTTGCATACTACCAGAGGGAAAAATTAGTCATCAGTCTTACTGTGCATTTCACGCAATACAGTAGTAACTGAAAGGGAAAGACATACTTACCAGTGCAGTAATTATATGTAGGTCCTATGAGTAACCAAACCCTCTCTGGTTAAATTCAATGTCCACTTTACAGAATAGAATCCATATATGGCACTGTTATTGAGCCAAGAATCTATAGTTAAACAAATCATAGACCCTAGGAGAGAACCCAATACCAGTGTTCTGCTAAACGGATATAGTATTAACCTAACTTCTAATGAATTATCATTTTATCCATAAATTGGTGGTATCTCTCATCCCTGTGCTCCTGGGTTTATATTTAGAAAGTGGTCTCCTGTGCCAATGTGTTCAAGTGTTCTTCCCAATTTTTTTCTATGAGGTTTTATGGTGAGATCTTTGATACATTTGGACTTGAGTTTTAAATATGGTGATCGATATGGCTCTCTTTTTATTCTTCTACATGTTGATATGTAGTTATGTAAGCAACATTTGTTGAATATTCTTTCTTTTTTTCCATTTCTTTTTATTCTTTGTCAAAAACCAGGTGTTCTTAGGTGTGTGGGCTGATATCCAGGTCTTCAATTCAGTTCCATTGGTCCTCCTGTCTGTTTTTATGCCAATACCAGACTGTTTTCAGTACTGTAGCTCTGTAGTAGAGTTTGAAGTCAGGGATTGTGATGCCTCCAGTTCATTTATTGTACAGGATTGTTTTCGCTTTCCTGGGTTTTTTGATTTTTCATATGAAGTTGAGTATTGTACTTTTGAGGTCTGGGAAGAATTTTGCTGGGATTTTGATTGGCATTGCATTGAATCTGTAGATTGCTTTGGGTAAAATTGCCATTTTTACTATGCTAATTCTATGTACCCAATAGCATGGGAGATCATTCCATTTTCTGGCGTCTTCTTCAATTTCTTTTATTTATTTATTTCCATTAAAAAATTTATACTTCCTCCACTCCTCCCATTCCCCTCCCACTCCCCCACTCACTCTTCTCCCTCCCCCTCCCTCCTTAAGAGAGGACAGGGATCCCTGCCCTGTGGGAAGTCCAAGGCCCTCCCCCCTACATCCAGGTCTAGGAAGCTTTGCATCCAAATAGACTACTGTCCCAAAAGGCCAGTACATGCAGTAGAAACAAGTTCCAGTGCCTTTATCAGTGGCTTCTCAGACAGTCCCCCTTGTCAGCCACATTCAGAGAGTCCAATTTGATTGCATGCTCATTCAGTCATGGTCCAGCTGGATTTGGTGAGAAGATCTTCAGTTTCTTTTTACTTAGATGTAAATTTCTTGTCATACAGATCTTCCCCTTGTTGGTTAGAGTTACTCCAAGATGTTTTATGTTATTTGTTGCTATTGTGAAGGGTGATAATTTCTCTGATTTCTTTCTCAGTTTATCATCTGTGTACAGGAGGGCTACTGATTTTTTTTAGTTAATCTTGTGTTCTGATACATTACTGAAGGTGTTTATGAGTTGTAGAAATTTCTTGATAAAATTTTTGGGATCGTTTATGTAAACTACCATATCGTCAGCAAATAGTGAGAGTTTGACTTCGTCTTTTCCAATTTTTATCCCCTTGAGCTCCTTTTGTTGTCTTATTGCTGTAGCTAGAACCTCAAGGCCTACATTAAATAGATATGGAGAGAGTGGATAACCTTGTCTTGTTCCTGATTTCATTGGGATCGCTGGGAGTTTCTCTTCATTTACTTTGATTTTGGCTATTGGTTTGTTGTATAATGCCTTTATTATATTTAGGAATGTTCCTTGTATCCCTGATCTCTCCAAGACCTTTATTATGAAAGGATGTTGTATTTTGTTGAAGGCTTTTTCAGTATCTAAAAAGATGATCATGTGCTTTTTTTTCAATTTATTTGGTAGATGACATTTTGTACGTTGAACCATCCCTGAATCTCTGGAAAGAAGCCTACTTGGTCATGGATGATTTTTCTGATGTGTTCTTGGATTCGGTTTGCCAGTATTTTATTGAGTATTTTTGTATCAATGTTCGTGAGTGATATTGGTCTGTAATTCTCTTTTTTAGTAATGTCTTTATGTGGTTTGGGTATCAAGGTAATTGCAGCCTCATAAAAAGAGTTTGGCAATGTTCCTTCTGTTTCTATTGTGTGGAAAAATTTGAGGAGTATTGGTGTTAGTTCTTCTTTGAAAAGCTTGTAAAATTCTTCACTGAAACTATCTGGTCCTGGGTTTTTTGTTGTTGTTGTTGCTGTTGTTGGAAGATCTTGATGACTGTTTCTATTTCTTTATCAATTATAGATCTATTTAATTAGCTTATTTGGTCTCTTACTCTCTTATCAGAGAAGGTTCTATTTTCAATATTGATAATCTACACAGAGACTCACAACTGGCCAAGGCACAGAAAATAAAAAGAATGCCAAATGCTTGGCAGTCAATGAAACATATATGCCCCTCCCTTTCTCCCGAAGATTCAGAGTTCATTATGAAAGAGTGGGCAGGAAGACTGTAAGAGCTGGAGGTGGTAGCTGATTACAATGTGACAGTGTCATCTGGACACAGAAGAATAGCTGACTGGGATATACAGTGGTTGTGACAGTAGCTACAAGACCTGAGCAAACCCAAGCTAGATCAAATCCCAGCATGGAGAGGAGAGGCAGGCACAAAGTTCCACCCCTAGCCAAGGAGCCATTGGCAATTGTTAGTTGCTAAAAGGAAGGGGAAGATTTCTCTAACAGTATAGCCCATGATAAGTTGACTATGCTCCAGCGGAAGACTATGCATCCCAGAATATTAGAGAAGCACAGGTTGGTCTTGATGCAAAAATGGGACACAACACTGGATGGGCAGAGAGGAGAGAGTGGATCTAGGAAAAGTTGTCGTAAGGAGGGTAGATATGATAAAAACAGCACAAAATTCTCATAGGACTAATAAAATTATGTAAACAATTTTAAAAAGAAAGCTATATTTCTAAAAGTCAAAAAAAATCTGAGCATCTCCCATGTTTAGACTGAAAGAAGTACAGAGTAAACAATTAAAATAAAGCTGCCAACTCTCTAAACTTCAGTGTTTGGAATGCAAGAGCAGTTTTTCTTTCCCACATAAATCCCTCCCCTCAACTGTTTTCTGATTCCTACTTGGAACATCCCATGCTATATTTTCACATGAGGAGTAGAGAAGAAGACACTGGAAGACAGACATTTGAAAGCTTTCCTAATTCTTCTTTCCCATTTGGACCAAGCAACTTCTTAACTGAAAAAAAATGGGATGAGAGCTATGAGATTTCTTCCAGCATTATCAATGCCTACTGGGGTTTAGGGTTGGAATCCTGGCCAATTAGAACATATTTCACATCACTTGTACAAAATCAATAAAAATGATATTGTCGAGTAATTTGTGCCAATTCAACCTACTGAAAAAAAAACTTTGCCCATCTGGCAAGACAGCTAGGCCATTTGGAAGACTTCATAGAAGTAAAGCTTTGCTAATTGGCTTCAGTGCAATGATCACTCCTGCTTTTGACTCACCACTACAGGGAGGATCTGGGAATGTTGGGTTCTCCTTCATTCCACCAAGTCATTCCTAGACTTATAAAGGAGTGTGTAGTATAAGAAGAAGCAAAACTTTAATGTTATAATTAAAAAACCACCTAAGCTCTGTTCTTGCATAATTATTATCCAATAGTAATTCATGTGAAGCAACCAAATGTGTCCTGCAATGTTGACTTTACCCCATATGGTCTTGCCAAGACAATGGGAGCTGCCCAGTTCCTGTGCCTAGCTTCAGGCAAATGGGAGCATTCAGTTTTTTCTGCTTTTGGAACTTCAGAGGCATGTTACTGGCCAGAAGCAATATGAACTGCCAAGTGAGGGCTCTCTAGACAATGCAGAAGCTTCTTTTTAATGAGCAGAAGCCTGGCATGTGGTAAGATTTACACTGCATCAGACAAAACACACTTCAATATGCTTTGATTAATTTTCTCAATCTGTTAGAAATAGGACCCATTTGACCAGCAGAGTATGGGAGCAAGGAGACATGACTTGCTAAATCTATAAAATCTCCATCTAATAGATGTGTCGGGGCTTCTTGTTGCCCTTAATATACTTAAGTACTATAATTATGTGGAGAAACCAAGCTATCCATATCCATATTTTTCCAAGAGCACCTAGCCTCTGGTATGGATCCAATAAACTTTGAAAGATTGATATACAGCTAAATATATTAGGAGGGTATTAATAATGATTTGCAAGTGGCTAAGAAACGAGTTGGGACTTTTGCTATGCCAAATCAAAGGTCCCAAACACCCATCTATCCGAGCCTTCTCCAAAGCTGCTTTAACATTTGGCTGCTCTCACAGCCTGGATCTCCCTTCTGCATTGTCCCCCTGCGCTCCAGTCCTCTATTCTCTTCAGTAAAAAAATAAAACCATGCAGCCTTTTTCTTTGTTTTTTTCTTTGAACAAGGTAGCAAAGTGTAACCTTCCTCGCTTCCAAATCCATAATAGTTTTATATCAAATTCTACTACATCATATACATTCTGATTGGCTAGCCAGGCTATCAAGTTATGGGTCAAATTTGAGTTCCCATTTTGCTGTGGGAAATTTACACAAGGTCCTTTAAAGAGAGAAAAACCACTGCTCTCAAGCAAAGAGATGTGAGTTTAAGAGGCCCCTCTGCAGCTATCATTCAATTTGCCCTTAGGAAAAAAAAAACTTTCTCTTTGTTTCAGTTTGATTTGCAAACCTGGGTGGAGTTCCCTGTTTGTGATCATCTTGAAGCTGGCTTTTCACACCTGTGTAAAATGGAAACAAAGTAACTTGGCATACTGAGCTTGGCTTTGCAAAATAGTGTTAGAAGTTGAAGTTTTCTAAATAAGGAAAGAGTTGCACTTCCTAAATCCTGTCAGAACCAAATCTTTACTACATTATCAAACTGGATATTTAGCTGAGCCTTCTATCCTTCCTAACATCCAGGGGATGAGTCACCAAGGAGGAATTGTGGATGTGTGCCCTAAGGTGTTCCCAGGATAAATATCTCAAGGCCAGATTTAAAGGGTGCTTGTTCAAGAGTCAGAATGTGGCCAAGTCACTATATAACTCTGAATGATAGCAATTGAAAACTGCCTTAGAAAATTCCATTTTCCTTTCTGATTCTCAAAGGTAGAAAGACTAAATGTTTTCTAGATTTCTGCAGTTCTTATTAAAACTGTTGATGTTACGTATATTTGGCCTAGAAACTAGAGCTCTCCCTATGGCCCCTTAGCTAAAGCGATAAGGTTACCCTCTGATTAAAGAAGCAATCTTCCTTTGAAGATGACCATTTTCTTTAGTCTTCAAACAACTGGGGCTGCTAGGCTACATGGACTTAATCATTTTTTCCTTAAGTCTTTAAACATTAACCCTTCTTCAAGACAGAGACCAGACATGACCTGCTGTAGAAAGACCTAAACTATTTTCTTACAGATTCAATCAAATGAGACTCCCAGTTATGCATTCAGTCAAATGAGACTCTCAGTTACGCATTTCCTGGTGTGACTTCCCTAAGGTATAGTATTTCCTCACCAGTTAACTCATAATGTCTGACTAATGGTCAGCTCAGCAAATAAAACAAACTTAATACTACACCTCCAGAGAATCTCCTGATAGCTCTTGGCCTGCCGCACGTAACTAAAACAGGGAGTAAGCCCCTCAAGAGTTCTATTTTTGTTTTACCTGAATCTCTGCTTTGAGAAAAAGACCATGATGGTCCTTACTTAGGACAGTTGAATGGCGTAGACTCAACCAGACAAGCTTGATTTTACATAAATTGCCTTTGATTTCTGGAAAAGTAAGAGATATAATCTGAGTTTCGACCAAGGCTTATGCCTAGAGCATCTCCAAGGAGTGCTGGTTAGAGGCTGGTTTGGAAGCTTCATTATGTATGGCTAGGGTTCATATGCATACAGTCTGTGCATGCAGACAGGTGAAACTGGTTATAGAGTTTTTCAGCACTGTTTGGAGTACAAATTGCAAAGAACGTGGTGACTACATATTTCATTGTTTTTGGGAAAGCAACGAAGGTGGGAGTATTGCGGAGTTAACAAAAACAATGATGAGAAAGACTGTCATTACTGAATTAATGAAAATAGGAAATAAGAAATGAAAGAAACTTAAACTTTTATGTGTCTGTAGCTTCTATTTGTCTGTCTCCTAGATGAATCTAAATATTTAAACAGCTTTAAACAGCTTGCTATGTATTTAATATGTAGCATACAATTCATTCATTATTCATTTTGAAAAAGCACTACTAGAGAAGCCAGAATTTCCACTCTCATGGTCTATAGCCAAGTCTCTTTGAAGTTTTTCTTCTTAAAAGCTGTTGTTAGGTTTCTTGCTAGCCCCATAATGACTTCCTCGATCACGATATCTCTTTCCTTCCTCTCCCACTTTGTCTTTTCCCAATCTCAACCATCCCACTCCCTCATGTTCTCCTCCCCCCTCCCTTTCTGCTTTCCCTTCTCCCTCCCACTCCCATGCTCCCAGTTTTCTCAGGAGATCTTGGAATCCACACTGATGGCCCCAGCTAAAACCCTAAGCAGTAGTGGAGAGGGTGCCTGATCTGGCTTTCCCCTGTAATCAGATTGATGACTACCTTAATTGTCATCATAGAACCTTTAACCTGCAACCGATGGAAACAGATGCAGGGATCTACAGCCAAGCACTGGGCTGAGCTCCCAAAGTCCATTCGAAGAGAGGGAAGAGCGATAATATGAGCAAAGGGGTCAAAAACATGATGGGGATAGCCATGGAAACAGCTTTTCTGAGATAATGGGAGCTCACTGACTCTGAACTGACAGTGGGGGAACCAGCATAGGACCAAACTAGGCCCTCTGAATGTGGGTGCCAGTTGTACGACTGGGACGTCTGTGGTGCCACTAGCAGTGGGGCTAGGATTTATTCTTACTTCTTGAGTTGGCTTTTTGGAGCCCATTCTCTTTGAAGGGATACCTTGCTCAGCCTAAATATAGTGGGGAGGGCCTTGATCTTGCCTTAAAATGATGTGCTAGACTTTGTTGACTCCCCATTGGAAGTCATACTCTCTCTAAGAAGTGAATAGGGGTGGGGAAGAAGGAAGGTGGAGGGAGCAGGAGGAGGGGAGAGAGTGGGAACTTGGTTGGTATGTAAAATTTCAATTACTTAATAATTAAAAAGCTGCCATTAGACCTTGTATTTCCACATTGTTTCCCTCTTATAAGAAGCTAGAAATACACAAACATCTCTCCTCAAAAGTATAGTTGAAAGTCTATCGAATTTTGTCTGTAATCAATGTCAGGCATATTAGCCTATTAGTTTTTGGTAGCTTTGCCTTCTTATTTTCTTTCTGAATGGCTGTATTTGGGTATAAACAATCCAGACATTTTTCATTTCTGTGAGAGCAATTTTTAATATTTCATACAGTGACATTGTGGTACAAAGGAAAGGCCATAGGGCTGTGGAATTGGATAGTCAGAAGTCAGATTTCCAATTCTGGTACTTATCAAATGTGGAACCTTAGCCACCTTAAAACTCATTCTTCCCTGTGAGTTCTTCTCTGGAAAAGTAGAGTATTTGCCTTGCAGAAAGGGGTCAAAGAGTTTCGGTTTGTTAAGTATTTGGGCACTACAATATGACAGGGACATTATAAACAAGTGCCTAGCTCTTTCTTCCCCTTCCTTTATTCTATTTATATTCCATTTTGGAGAGCATGGACAAAAGCCGTGTTTTAGAAAGTAGTTTTGAGATTTCAATGGCAGACATTTTTAAAATCAACTCTTAAGTGCCACAGGCAAAAGAGTAAGCAAGAGGGCATGATTCTTGGATGGGAAAGGTGCTTGCTTTTCCTCTCTTCCTTTCTCCCTCTCGGCTCTTCTAGGTTTGCTGCTTTTCACTTCCTCCTCCCAGTCTTATGATAGTGTCTGTTTCCCAAGCTGCTGCTGTGTTTCTCTCCTACTGAGCTTCATTATTTTGTAGAACAGCTTGAAATGTCAGTTTGCCAGCTGTGAATCATGGGTGAGTTTACCTCACTGGATGCTAGGAAGTGCCATAAGTCCCGAATACCAAGCTCTCGGAAAATGCCAAAGCACTATAAGAGACTTAATTGTCAGCATTAGCACAAGTACAAATGGCAAGGCTGGGTGGAGCTGCCCAAAGAACATGATGTGGAAAGAAGGCCCTAGATTTGGAGTCAGGAATCCTGAGCTCAAGCCCCTCATTAACTCTGACATGAGTTATAATCATAATAACTCAGATTTATTTAGTGCATTAGAGTTGAAAAGTGCTTTCACATATATTCTATCATTGATCCTCTTAATTGGTTTCTCTGTTCCAGTTTCTTAATTCTCCAATCTTGCCAGTTAAAGTAAACTTCCTAAAACACAGGCCTGATCATGTTACATCCATATTATAAACCCTTTTGGGCTCCCTATGAGCTGTCAAAGAAACTACAATATATTCATCAAAACAAAATAAAATGTGTCTGTGAGAAAGAAGTCTCTTATGTACTGATACTGTGCAGTCTTCAAGACATGTCAAATAAAATGCAATAGTGAAATACAAAACAGAAAGTATAATATGCAATAATTGGTATTTTTAGCAAAGATAAAATATTTATTATTATATAAGTATAAAGAAAGGAAATAGCAAAATTAAGGTGTCAAGGATAGGCCTCAGATTTTTGTTGTTTATAGTCATTACTACACATATGGACATATTAACGTATATCTAATAATTAAAACCATGCACACTGTCCTTCAACTATCTACACACAGAGAATTTTCTCCTTGAGTATCCTTATTCTGTTTATGTAGTTCTATCTCTAGCAACCACTCCTAAGCTCTAGTATCTTTTACAAATTATGGCCTCCTCACAGCCATGTTTCAGTTGATCCTTTACCTCTTCTCAAATCTAATTACATAATAATGCTATTAATCCAACAATGTCACACTAGATTTTAACTTGTTGTGTTTAAATCAGTTCTGACATGGAACATCTTACAATTAAACAACCCCTATGTATTCCTTAGACTTCTTCACATCTTCCACATTTAGTCTGGAAGACTTAAAATATGCATAGAAGATCTAAATGTTTTGTTTGATTTTGTCAGAATAGAAACCATGCCACTAATTTGCAGAGATATTTGAAACACATCTGTCATCAAGAATGAATGTTTAATGCCCCTTTGAGTCTCAATCCAGGGACAAATAGCTGAGGTGCCTATTTAACATACCAAAGTGAACCTGGCTGCCAGGCTTTCCCAGAATCCCTCTCTCCCTCTCCTTCTCCCTCCCTGGGGTATGGCTGGCATACTCCACCTTCTACACTGAGTTCTCTAGTACAGGGGCTAGGCTGGTCTTCCCCCAGCTGCCCTGTCCTATATAATAATCTAGATATTATGGTTACCTGGTCTTTCTTTGGTCTAGCTTTACCCACCTGGCTTATTAATCTGGCTCCCAACTTCTACCTACCACACTCCCTGTGTCTCCTCACATTGCCAAACTCAAAGTCATGTTCACTATGAACTCTCTCAGATGTCTCTGCCTCTGAATTCTCTCCTTTTCATCTACAACAAACTTCCTCCTCCATCATACCTAGGAGCAGTCATGTTCTTCCTTTTTCTTTCTTTCTTCCATTCACTTTGTTAATTTGTTGAGTTAAAGTAATTCAAACCTATCATTATGCCTTCTTTTTAAAAATATTATTACATTTATATATCACTTGTTTGCGTGTGTGTGTGTGTGTGTGTATGTACATATATGTGCCATGGCATGAATGTGAAGTGTTAGTTCTCTTCTTCTCCCATATGGATCCAGGGAATTGAACTCAGGTTTGATAATGATTGGCATCAAGTGCTCTTTAAGGCTGGTTCGCATCACTGACCCCATTATATCTTCTTAAGTCACAAAAAATATTTAAAATTCATAGAAACAAAGTGAGTAAGTTTGTATAAAATAGTGTCTAAAAATTACCTTTTGATAATTCCTGTAAGATAAGTCAACTGGAATGATAAAAGACAAGCTGAGTAAAAATTTTAAAACTATTCTAGAATATGTTGAACACATAAGGTATTAGATAGTCAAATCTTCCATCACTAAGATGGCAAATTAATTTGATCAGAATAGGAAATATGGTGTTATAATCAAATGTGTGATATGTAGAAAAACTGAATCAATTCCTATAAAAAATTCTGAATAACTTAGAGACTTCCAGACGTGAATGTAATCCATACCATTGACTATGGAAGTTAGCGTGTATGACAAAATACAAATGAAACTCCTGAATGGGACAACAAAGACTACCAAGAGGGGGAAGAGAAATGAAATGGGAAGGGAAGTTATATAGGTATTTGGGGAATATTTTTATATCCAATATTTAATACCCACTGTAATTCCTTTAGCCACCTGTAAGGCTGCTATTGTTCTTTAAAAAAATAATATGTTGGGATGCCCTGAGCGGCCTGCAAGCCAGGCAGAGGCTGCCACCAGAGCAGTGCAGGTTCCCAGGGCAAGCGGCAGAGTCAGGCGGCTGGATGTGGTGGACGGCAGAGTAAATGGACATAAGGCTATACATAAAGCTAAACATTTATTACTTAAAGAAGAGGGAGACATTTATTACTTAAAAAGAGGGAGACAGAGAGACATGGAGACAGACATAGAGAGAGAGACAGAGACACGTGTATACACGCCAAGAGACGAACAGAAGAGAGAGTTAAGATGGCAACCAGGAGGTCAGAAGAGGCTGGGAGTGGGCGTGGTTAGTCCTTAAAGGGACCACAAAGGACTAACAGCTGGACTTTACGGTTCTGAAGCCAGCAATGTACGCATGTACCCCCTGTGCACATGCGTGGGTCACCCACCATCTACATCATCAGCTTCTGACGCAGAAGCCCCCATACGCAGGCACAGGGCATAGCATCGCCCGTCACCTGCTTCTGACTTGGGCACATCTTTCCCCCTTGTGTGCATGTGCTGAGGAGCCTTTAAAAGCTAAATGCGCCATTCCCATGCTCTCTCTTCTCCCCCTTCTGTCCAAACCATTTTCACCGAGCTTGTGCACACAATCTTCTTAATAAACTTGTACACGTGGGTTCATTCATGTCTCATGTTCTCTCCTCATTTCCGCCAGACATTTTTACCCACCATTCATTAATTTTTAAAGTGCATATGGTACTCTTCTGGGTCTTGCAAAACGTAAGTATGGCAGCAAACAAACAGGCAAATTAATGCAGAAATTATTTCTTTACTTTTTTGCTCTTAAGATCTAAGTAGAATAGTTGAATTACTGACCTATGCTGTATGAATAATGCAATACCTTCTTTGAGATTCAGGTGTTGTGATAAGCATTTAAAATTTTCTAGTACCAATGAACTGTATTTGTAACTCAGTAGTTCCCAGATTTCTATTTTACATCTTGCCATATCCTTCAAACTTCTTGTTGGGTACTAGATTTCCTTTTTATCTCTATAAAGCAGAAAACTGTGATACAATCTTTAGTATGTGGCACACTTTACTAAAGCATTAAGAAAAGGATAAAGGTTTATATAATAGAAAATTAGACAAGTTAAAGTAACATTTATCAACCTACTTTTTTAAGCCCCTAATTATTTTATCTACCTCATGTCTAGCATCATCCATGTAATCATTTCCCTTACTTTTCCAATACCCTTATCTTGCCCATCAGTTTAAGTGAAAGGATCATTTATCTCGTTTTTTCAAGCATTCCATTTCTTAGCATAAAATCCCAACCTCTGTTTAGATCATCACTACACAGATATATATATATATATATATATATATATATATATATATATATATATTCACTAAAGCTACCTGCTTGACAATGAATCATGCACATGGCATTTCCTATTCCCCTAACTCCATAGTAATATATTTATTTCTCATTCAACATTAATTCAACACTCAACATTTATATTCTCATTCAATTGTCCACCAATTCCCAAACAATCACATTCCTATTTTTTATTACTTACTTATTGCTACATAACAAATTACTCCCAAAATCTAGCAACTTAAAGCATTAGCTACCATCTCACATAAATTTTGTGTTTAAAACCCCAGGGAAGAAACCCTCCTAGCCCCCATGACCACAAAGGAACTCTAAAACACAGGCTGAACTACACAGAGAAGATCAAGAGGCTGCAACTACAAAGAGATGACCAAAAGGTAGGCTTCTCCAACACCCCACACCATGGATCAGATCCTGTAAGCTAGAAGTCTCACTTTGCCCCCAAACTCTCCTATTCACCACTCCCCCACCCCTGCTAGACCTCAGTGGAACTCTGAAGCACAGACTGTGACTGCAGAGTGGACCAAAAGAGCAGGCCAAGGGAGACCTCAGTGACTCCTTGAGACTCAGACAGTAACAGCACAGAACAGACCAAGAACTGTTCCCAAAGATACAGATAGCAAGTCTAAGAATTGCATGAAGAGGAAAAAAAAACTCTGCCAGCACCAATTAGAGGAAGAGATGGATAGGTGCCAAAGCAAGATATCATTCAAAAACCTAAAAAGCAATATGGTAACACCAGAACCCAATGATCATAAAACAGGAAGAAATGATCATCATAACCTAGAAGAAGCAGAAGAAAATGAATTTAAATGTAACTTTTTTGAGGATGATTGAGAACTTCAAAGAGGAAATAAAAAATTCCCTTGATGAAATGGAAGAAAAGATTAACAAAAAGTTGGAATAAATCAATAAATCTCTTAAAGAAAACCAAGAATAAACAACCAAACACATGAAGCAAACAGTTCAAGGAGGTCAAGGCTTGAAGACTGAAATAGAGGCAATAAAAAGACA
Organism: Myodes glareolus; assembly: GCF_982192425.1. Classification (NCBI taxonomy): domain Eukaryota; kingdom Metazoa; phylum Chordata; class Mammalia; order Rodentia; family Cricetidae; genus Myodes; species Myodes glareolus. Next base: position 86,219,586 of record NC_142053.1, on the reverse strand, counting down.
CAAACTGAGGGAATTCTGGAAATGGAAAATCTGGATAAACAAAAGAGAACTATAGAGGCAAGCATAACCAACAGAATACATGAGCTGGAAGAGAGAACCTCAGGTGTTGAAGATACTATAGAGTGACGTGGGAGGTCCTTTTGTTTATGCTTTGCATTTATTGGTTAATGAATGAAGAAACTGCCTTGGCCTGTTGATAGGGTAGAACTTAGGTAGGCAGAGAGGACTGGACTGAATACTGGGAGAAGGAAGTCAAAGAGAGGGACTCTATGTAGCTGCCTCCAGAGTCAGACATGCTGAAAATTTGCTGGTAAATCACTGTCATGTGGCACTACACAGATTAATAGAGATGACTTAAATTAATATGTAAGGAATAGCCAATAAGAAGCTAAGGCTAATGGGTCAAGCAGTGATTTAAATAATACAATTTCTGTGTGATTATTTCAGATCAAGCTAGCCAGGCAGCTGGAAACCAACAAGTAGCTCCTTGTAACAAATTGGCCCTCCTACTACAATAGAGGAAACAGATTCATTAGTAAAAGAAAATTTATTGAATCCAACAAATTCATAACACAAAACATCCAGGAAATCTGGGACAACAAGAAACGACCAAATGTAAGAATAATAGGGATAAAAGAAGTAGAAGACCAGCTCAAAGACACAGAAAATATATCCAACAAAATCATATAAGAAAACTTTCCCAGTCTAAAGAAAGATATGCCTATGAAGGTACAAGAAGCTTATAGAACACCAAATAGATTGGGCCAAAAAAAAGTTTCCTCATCATATAATAATCAACACACCAAACATACAGAACAAAGAAAAAATATTAAGAGCTGCAAAGTAAAAAAGGTCAAGTAACATATAAAAGCAGACCTACCAGAATTACACCTGATTTCTCAATAAAAACCATAAAAGCCAGAAGGTCCTGGGCAGATGTGCTGCAGACAATAAGAGACCATGGATGCCAGTCCAAGCTACTACACCCAGCAAAGCTTTCAATCACCATAGATGGAGAAAACACAATATTTCAAGACAAAACCAGATTTAAACAATATCTATCCACAAATCCAGCCCTATAGAAAGTACTAGAAGGAAAACTCCAACCCAAGGAAGCTAACTGTACCCACAAAAACACAGGCAACAGATAACCTCACACCAGCAAACCCCAAAGAAGTGAAACACAAAACACTACTACTGAAAAATAACAGGAAATAACAATTACTAATCATTAATATCTCTTAATATCAGTGGACTCAATTCACCTATAAAAAGGCACAGGCTACACAGGCTAAGAGAATGGCAAGAGAAAGCAAGATACATCTCTCTGCTGTATACAAGAAACACGCCTCAACCTCAAAGACAGACACTACGTCAGAGTAAAGGGTTAGGAAAAGGTTTTCCAATCAAATTGACCTAAGAAACAAGCGGGTGTAGCTATCCTAATATCTAACAGAATAGACTTCAAAATAAAATCAATCAGAAGAGATGAGGAAGGATACTTTATACTCATTGCAGGAAAATTCCATTAAGATGAAATCTCAATCCTGAACACCTATGCCTCGAATACAAGAGCACCCACATGTGTAAAGGAAATATTACTAAGCTTAAATTTCACATCAAACCCCATACACTAATAGTAGGAGACTTCAGCATCCCACTCTCCCCAACGGACAGGTCAACCAGACAGAAAATTAACTGAGAAATAAGAGAACTAACAGATGTCATGTCTCAAATGGACTTAACAGACATCTACAGAATATTTCATCCAAACATAAAAGAATATACCTTCTTGACAGTACCTCATGGAACCTTCTCTAAAATTGACTACATACTCGGTTACAAAGAAACCTCAACAGATACAAAAGAAAAAAATAGAATAACCCCCTGTATCTTGTCAGATCACCATGGTTTAAAGTTAGAGTTCAACAATAATACTAATTGCAGAAAGCTTACAAACTCATTGAAATTGAACAGTGCTCAGCTGAATCACCCCTATATCAAGGAAGAAATAAATAAAGAAATTAAAGACTCCTAGAATTCAGCTAAAATGAAGGCACAATGTACCCAAACATATGGGACACTATGAAAGCAATGCAAAGAGGAAAGCTGATAGCACTAAGTGCCTACATAAAGAAAGTGGGAAAAAAAATCTCACACTAGTGACTTAACAGCACACCTAAAAGCTCTAGAACAAAAAGAATGAGACCCACCCAGGAAAAGTAGACAATAGGAAATATTCAAATTAAGGGCTGAAATCTATAAAATAGAAACAAATAAAACAATGCAAAGAATGAATGAAAGAAGGAGCTGGTTCTTTTAGAAAAATCAACAAGATAGACAAATCCTTATCCAAACAAATCAAAAGTCAGAGAAAGAAATTCCATATTAACAAAATCAGAAATGAAAAGAGGAATATCACAACAGACACTGAGGAAATCCAGAAAATCATTAGATAATACTACAAAAACCTGTACTTCACAATATTGGACAATGTAAAAAAAAATGGACAATTTTCTGGATAGTTAGCACATACCAAAATTAAATCAAGACCAGATGAACAATTTAAATAGATTGACAACCTGCAAGGAAATAGAAGCTGTCATCAAAAGCCTTCCAAACAAACAAACAAAAAGCCATTGGCCAGGTGGTTTAAGTTCAGAATTCTACCAGAACTTCAAGAAGAGCTTAGAAACAGAAGGAACATTGCCAAACTCTTTGTATGAGGCTACAATTACCCTGATACTGAAGCCACTCAAAGACTCAACCATGAAAGAGAATTACAGACCAATCTCACTCATGAACATAGATACAAAAATTCTCAATAAAGTACTGACAAACTGAATCCAAGAACACTTCCAAAACATCATCCACTATGATCAAGTTGGCTCCATCCCAGAGATGCATGAATGGTTCAACATATGAAAATCTATCAATGTAATTTACCATATAAATAACCTGAAAGAAAAAGCCATATGATCATCTCATTAGATTCTTAAAAAGAATTCAGCAAAATCTAATAACCCTTCATGATAAAGGTCTTGGTGAGATCAGGGATACAAGAAATATATCTAAACATAATAAAAACCAACATACAGCAAGTATATTAAATTAAATGAAGAGAAACTCAAAGCAATTCCACTAAAATCAGGAAGAAGACAAGGCTCTCCATTCTCTCCATATCTATTCAACCCAGTTCTTAAAGTACTGGCTATAGCAAAAAGATAACAAAATGAGATCAAAGGGATACAAATTGGAAAGGAAGAAGTCAAACTTTTGCTATCTGCAGATGATATGATAGCTTACATAAGTGACCACAAAAACTCTACCAGGGAAGTCCTATAGCTGATAAATACCTTTAATAATGTGGAAGTATAAAATAAAAACTCAAAAAAATAGTAGCCCTCCTATATACAAATGATAAAGAAGCTGAGAAAGAGAACAAAGATACATCACCCTTCACAATAGCCACAAATAATATAAAACAGTTTGGGGTAACACAAACCAAGGAAGTGAAAAAACTGTTCGACAAGAACTTTAAGTCTTTGAAGAAAGAAATTAAAGAAGATACTAGAAAATGAAAAGATCTCCCATGCTCTTGGATAGGTAAGATCAACATAATAAAAATGATAATCCTACCAATAGTAATCTATAGATTCATTGCAATCCCCATAAAAATCCCAACACAATTCTTCATAGACCTTGAAAGAACAATACTCAACTACATATGGAAAAATGAAAAATCCAGGTTAGCCAAAACAATCCTGTACAATAAAGGAACTTTTGGAGGCATCACCATCCCTGACATCAAGCTCCATTATAGAGCTACAGGAATGAAAACAGCTTGGTACTAGCATAAAAACAGACAGACTAACCAATAGAATTAAATTGAAGACCTGGGTATTATTATCCTCACCTTTGAACAACTGATTTTTGACAAAAATCTAAAAATGTACGATGGAAAAAAGAAAGCATCTTCAACAAATGGTGCTGGTATAACTGGGTGTCAACATGTAGAAGAATAAAAATAGATCCATATCTATTCTCATGTACAAAACTCAAGTCCAAATGGATTAAAGATCTCAATATAAATCCGACCACACTGAACCTTATAGAAGAGAAAATGGGAATTAGTCTTTAATGCATGGGCACAGGAGACTACTTCCTAAATATCATCCCAGTAGCACAGACACTGAGAGCAACAATAAATAAATGGGACCTCCTGAAACTGACATGTTTTGTACAATGACATAGTCAATAAGACAAAAAGGCTGCCTACTGAATGGGAAAAGATCTTCACCAATCCTACATCTGACAGAGGATTGATCTCCATAATATATAAAGAACTTGAGAAAATAGACATCAAAGTTCCAAATAATCTAAAATTGAGGTACAGGTCTAAACATAGAATTCTCAACAGAAGTATCCTAAATGGCCAAAAGAACACTTAAGTAAATGTTCAACATCCTTAGTCATCAGGGAAAGGCAAGGCAAGTGACTCTAAGACACCATGTTACACCTGCAAGAATGGCTAAGATCAAAAACACCAGTGGTAGCTTATACTGGAGAGGATATGGAGTAAGGAGGAACATTCCTCCATTGCTGATGGGAAGGCAAACTTGTACAAAACCACACTGGAAATCAGTATAGCGGCATCTCCGAAAATTGAGAATCCACCTACCACAGGACCCAGCAATTCCTCTCTTGATCATATGCCCAAAGAATGTTCAATCATACCACAAGGGCATTTGTTCAACTGTGTACATAGCAGCTTTATTTGTAATAGCCAGAACCTGGAAACATATGCCCCTCAACCAACGAATGGATAAAGAAAATGTGGTGCATTTACACAATAGAGTACTATACTACTCAGCAGTAAAAAGTAATATCTTGAAATTTGCATGCAAATGGATGGAACTAGAAAAAAAAACATCCTGAGTGAGGTAATCCAGAACCAGAAGGATGAACATAGTATGTACTAACTCATAAGTGGATATGAGCTGTAAAGTAAAGAATAATGAGCCTATATAGTTCACAACTCTAGGGAAGCTAAGTAACAATGTGAACCCTAAGAGAAACATATATAGATTCCCCCTGGGAAGGGTACATATACAAGATCTTGTGACAAAATTGTGAGCATGGGGGTTGAGGAGAAGGGAAGGTGGAAGTTGATAAGGAGGGAAGAAGGGGAACAGAGGAGAACTTGGAACAGGATAGCCGAGATGGAGGAAGGACAGAGACAGAGAGAAAGGAAATATATATTTCGATTGAGAGAGCCATTATGGGGCTAGGAAAAAAACCCTGGCACTAAAAAAATTTCCAGAAATCCACAAAGCATGACCCTAGCTAAGACCCTAAGCAATAGTAGAGAGGATGCTCGAACTGACCTAACCCTGTAGTCAGACTGATGAATATTTTAAATGTAATCACAGAACCTTCATCCAACAACTGATGGAGACAGGGGCAGAGACCCACAGAGGAGCACCAGGTTACACTCCCAAAATCCAGTAGAAGAGTGGGAGGAGTGAGACTATGAACAAAGAGGTCAATACTATGACAGGAACGCCCACTGGAACAGCTTACCTGAGTTCACCAACTCTGGCCAGACAGGGAAGGAACCAGCATAGGAGCAAACTAGACCCTCTGAATGTAGGTGACAATTATATGATTGGGGCAGACTGCAGGGCCACTGGCAGTGGCACCAGGGTTTGTCCCTGCTGCTTGTATTAGCTTTTTGGAACCCATTATCTTTAGATGGATACCTTGCTCAGTCTGAATACAGTGGGGAGGGCCTTGATCCTCCTGGGAGCAATGTATCTTGCCCTCTCTGGGGGGTGGATGGGGGGTATAGAGGGGTAGGTGGAGGCAATGAGAGAAGGGGAGGGAGTAGGAACTGGGATTGGTATGTAAAATGAAAAAAATTTTGTTTTCTATTTTTAAAAAGTAAAATAAAAGTGAAAAATACAATATAAAAACACTTCAGTATAAAAGCTTTGTTGCAAATATACAAATACCATTTAATAAATTCAAAGTTACTATACATTAAAAAACAAAAATTATCCTTCTGGCTTTAGGTCTTATTAGCATGTAGTCAAGATTTTCCGGGAGTGCCACTATCTGGAGTTGGAGTATGTACTTAAAAATCTCACTTAGGTAAGGTTGTTGTAATGCTTTGGTTCGCTGAAGGCTTATAAGCATGAAATCATGATTCCTTATCATATAGGCTTCTCTATAAAATACCTTTCTGTCCTGTGATAGAGGAGTGGGCCTTTGCCAGACAAGGTGGTTTGAAAAAGAGGCAATAAAGCTACATTGACTTTTATAATATGGTTTGTGAAGTTATATATCATCACTTCTTCCCATAGAGCTCCATAAATACACATTTTAGAATAAAGCCCTTAAAGCCTTGTGCTTAAGAAAATAGAGCAATTGATCTTCTACCATACTAAATTATAAATCATATTCAATTCTTCCATGATCCATCTCTTCTTTTGTCATTTTTTTCATTTGTTGTGTAGTATGCCAAGGTTTTTTAATAGCTATTAATTTGAGTTTAGTATCACTTTTACCATTCATCTTTGAATACAAGACAAATTCAAAATACAAATATAAGTATCAGAGGATTTAAGTCATATGCATAATCACAAAGTTATAGAATTGGTAATTGAGTGTGTGTCAATCAGGTCAGAAGATGGAAATAATTCAAACTTTGGAATTTGAAAAGAAGAGAAGGTACTCTGTCACAAAGCAGCCTTGGAGACAGTTGTAGAAATGGAATGATGTAGAAATGGAATATTTGTAGGCCAAGTGCAGACTCCAGATTTTACATACACATACTAGCTTAAGCCTATTAACTATGACTTTTCTTCTCACCCTAGTCCCTGAAAGCGTATGCTATAAACCCTGGGAAAGTTAAGCCAAAAGTCTTCCTTTACTATAGGTTCACTTCAGTTGAGATGGGCTCAACCAGGAATGTCTGAGTGTCTTAAAAGTATACAACTGAAGGAGTCAAGTATGAACAAGGAGTCTTCAACCAGCTGAGTCGCAGTCTCTGGGAAGCTTCCACTAAATTTCTCCTGGAGCTGACAATATGAGGTCAATATGTGTCACTAACTTTGCCAACTCTGAAATACCATGCTCCTCACACATGGACACCCTACCCTTCCCACCTCTTTTCTAGACTACAGCTAGGTGAAAAATGGCAGAAGCTGCTAGTAAAAATTAGGAGAAGTATGAGTCCAAGTAGAGACTTAGAAGGGAAGAAAGGGGGATAGAAAGAGGCCCAAAGTTTATCGGAGAGCGGCAGAAAGAGGAGATGGGAGGTCAAGCTTCATTACCCTACTGGACTATACTTACAAAACACAAACTCAAAGGGAAATTATGAGGAAATTTAAGACAGTGGCTACAAAGGATTAAACTCCAGATGTAATGCTATTTTGAGCACTGATCCCTATATAATTTTATTGACTGCATGTTAGTAAATCTTTTGTCTGTTTTATGGCATGTTTATCCAAATGAGCTCTGCTGCATAATACTGAAGACATTGAGTACCAGAAATGAGTATATTAGGACTTTTAAGTTTCCTTGACTCTATTCTCTCCATGGTCAATTAGATTTATCATCCCATGCAACTTACTCTTATGAAAACACTTAATCCAATGTATTACAATTGTATTTTTATTTGTCTTTCTTTCTACCTCAAACAGAATGTGAACTCACTGAGGGCATGAACCATAAATTATTTATTTTTGTTTTCTCAGTGCTGGCACTCTATCTGATACAATTTGAAGGCTCAATGCTAATTAATGAATAAATTTCTTCTCCTAAATTTTAACTGTACTATAATCTAAACTCTGTGGTAGCATACTAGAAAGATTCTGTAAAATTTTTGAACCTAAAAAAGGGTTGTAAAAGGTAAGAATGCATTTCAGGCAAATGTGATTACCATTCATTATATAATAATCTTTAACTGAGGTCACAGGGTTGTCCTTTTCATTCAAAAATCACAGTTCTTTGAGTACATAGAAGAATAAGGATCTACAGAATTCAAGTCTGTCAAAAGCATAGTGAGTTAAATGAGTAGAAGAAGTAAGTCACTACAGAAGATGAACGGTCATACATTAGAAAAATATTGATGTGGGTAGTAAATCTTAACCAACTGAGAATAGAGACCAGACTCTTATTATTATTAATCAAGTCACCAGACAAAATTATCAATTCTGAACAAGAATTTGTAGGAAAATAGAAACACACACTAAAGAAGAAAGTGTGATTTAAGCTGGCATAGGTAACTTTAGAGGGAAGGGTCATGATTTTTCAGAGCAATTGTTATGTTAAAAAGTCTTTGAAATGCCAAGAATTTATTTTTCTTGAGTACTATTAAGCTCTCTTTCAAATATTTTATTTTTTGAGTGTCATATAATAATTGTCCACATTTATGAATTATTGTATAATATTTTAACTCATATATTAGATAATACCTGACTCAATTATTTGCATAACTGCCACTTTCAACTTTTGTCACTTCTTTATGGTAAATTCAAGCTTATTTTTTCTAGATATTCTGAGATATTTATCTATTGATGTACTTATTGCATCTAATAGTCCACTAGTTTTAAAAGCACATATAATTCTTGACAATTAAATTATGACAGATAGAAGGACACAACACACACACACACATACACAAAGAGAAGGGAAAGGAAGGAGATAAGAGAGAGGCAGAAAACTTGTAAACAAACAAGAGTTTTGTAATTAATACATTCTGTCAAAAACCTCCATCCAGATCCAAAGGACCTGCAGCAAGCCTTGTTGATTACATTCCCAACACCATCTTTTCCTCTTTCTACAGCCCTATTCTTCCAGTATCAACCCCAACCCAAATACCCCTTTGCTCCAGAGAAAAGCAATCCAACCTTAGTACTCACTTCAGTATCAGTCTCAGAACTAGGGTGGGGATAAGTTTGTCTATGGTATTATCTCTCTTGATAGAGTAGTTAGACTCTGAGGCCTAAGTTATCAAATCCAGGGTAGTTCCCTTGCCATCGTGATTGAATCATAAAGAATCATGTCACCTAATGTAAGATGATATTCTGTAAGAACTCCTTTCTAAATATGACTGTGAAGCGAAAGAGAATTGTCAATAATGGCTACACTTCCTATGCCTTTGAATATTTCAGTTTGTGCACCAAGTTGCTAAAACTATTTCCTACCACAAGAAGATACAGATAAAGGACCTTTAGCACATTGAACAGGAACAGCTGCAGAACATGTACAGAACAAGGACCAAAAGATTCCATGGAAACTCCAGAGTTTTAGGTTATAATAATCAGGTAACAGAATGATATTGATAACTGGCAAAAAAAGGAAAATTGAGATTCATATAAGTTCAAAGGATAATAAATAAATGATAATTATAATAATGAATATATTGCCAAAAGATTAATAACTAAATTTGAATAAAACCAAAGTCAAGGCTATCATCTCTCAACTCAGAATTATACAAATCAATAGTTCTAATTTACAAAGCCAAAGAATTTCAACTTATGTGGACCCACAAGTCACTTCTTTCTTTATGTTCTTACATGACTTCTGGCCATCCAGCAGTTTAGTGTGCTGCAATAGTTGGCAAAGTAGGCATCAACTCTAGTACCAAAAGAAGCTATTTAATTAGGCAAGAAAGAGCCTGTATTGCTTTTGCAAAAATCTGAATTTGGTTCCTAGAACCTATATCATCCTAAATTGAAAAAACTTGAAGCATTCCTGCAGAAGGATGATGTTGACACTTAGTTCCAAATATAGCTTTTATTATGTATATAATTTGGTAGAATATATTCTGAAACTATTCCTTGTCAATTCCTCCCCTTAACTCTTTTTCAGTTTCTCTTCCTCTCCCAACATTTTGTCCTGGGATGTTTGTATGTATATGTGTGTGTGTGTGTGTGTGTGTGTGTGTGTATATATATATATATATATATATATATCTGTCCATATTCATCTGGGTGTAGAACTATCCATCCACTGGAGCCTAGTTCATCTAATAGGAGCCACATCCTCAAAGAAAACTGACTCTCCCTCTCCCTCTCCCAGAATTCATCATTTATTGATAGTTTTTGGTTATGTGTAGAGGCTCATATCCCCTTCTCACTCAATCCTAGAAATCTGAATGGCTTAATCTTGTGCAGGCAATGGCAGTTGTGATGAATAGATGACAGCAGTGGTTCTCTCATATCTAGAAGACACTCTTTGCTCTGGTCCTAGTCAACCTATGGCTCTTACAATCTTTCTGCCCTCTTGCCTGCAATGGTCCCACTTTCATGGGAAAAGGATGTGTGATATAGATGTCTGATTTGTTGATGTGCATTCCACTAATACTTATTATTTTCATTTTTATCAGTTCCTGTATTTACCACCATTCACTGAATGAAAAAAAACTTCTCTGATAATACTAATCTATGGATAGAGAAATATGAATTTAGAAAGAAGTTTGATACTATATCCATTTAACTAAATATTAGTAGAGTCACCCCTGGGGCTTATGAACTTCACAACTATAAGCTCTTGGTCAGATTTTCAGGACCAGCATGTGTTCCCTCTTGTGGAAGGCCTTAAATTAGAAGAGAGTAGATTACCCCCATAACATTCGTGCCACTACTTGGTGTGGGAGAATTATCTGTATTCTGTCAATCATGTATTTTAATAAAACGCTGATTGGCCAGGCAGGAAGTATAGGCAGGTCAACCAGACAGGAAGTAGAGGCGGGGCAATAGGGACAGGAGAAGGCTAGGAAGGAGGAAGCCCATTCCTCCATTCCTGCCCAGATCACAGAGAAGCAAGATGTAACCTACCCCGCTGGAAAAGGTACTGAGCCACATGGTTAACACAGACAAGAATTATAGGTTACCGTAAGATGTAAGAATCAGTTAATAAGAAGACTGAGCTAATGGGCCAATCAGTTTATAACCTAATGCAGACTCTGTGTGACTTTCCTTGGGTCTTGCCGGCTTGTCCGGGTACCGGGAGGGACAGAAACCCTAACAAGCTGGCCCCTCCTTGTTACAACTACTGCACCCATGGGTGTATCTTGCCATGCCAGTCACTACTAAAATTCACAGGCTTCACAGATGAATGATATTGTTTGATGACTTACCCACCTACACCAACAACCTGCATAGGACCTTCCATTCCTATGAGACCTAGTAAGCATGGAGAAAGCTTTCTGGTCACTTAACTTGATTTCTCCATGTCTTATAACCAATGTCAGTGGTTTCCTCAACATTAGGGTCTTATCAAGTTCTCATGGCCAATCAGAAACAATGGCAATAACCTGTAGTAATTGGAAGGGTAAAGTCATCCATATGTCTCTAACCAACAATGTGAAGGCATGTATCTCACATATGACACTGGACAATGACTTCTGGGATATGCACAATACACTGTATAGGGAAGCTATAATTGAAGTCTTTGTATGAATATAAATATAATATATATGTATATGCTTGACCTAAACAAATGTCATATTTTTCTCTCATACATGAATGTGTGTGTATGTGTGTGTGTGTGTGCAAGTGTGTGTGTGTGTGTGTGTGTGTGTATGAGAGAAAGAGGGAAATTGGAGCTAATATGTGAAAAACATATTATGTACATATGTGTAAATGTAGTGAAATCCAAAATGTTGTATAATGTATAATAAATAATAAAATGAATTAAGTCTCAGCTAAAAAAAAGTAAAAAAGAAGGAAATGGAAGAAATGAAGAAAGAAAAAGGAGGGAAGGAGGGAAAAGTGAGCATGTAGGAACTAGTAGTAACTTGAAACTTGGCATTCTGGTCACATTTCCTCATTACTTGCTTTGAGAACAAAAGCAAATCAATTTCACTGAACTTGACTTTGCATCGATAAAATATTAACAAATTGTAATGTCTATTTCAACAACTTGCAAGTACTGGCTACAGCGAGTATTTACACACTAAGATCTATGATAGATACAAACTTAATTCATGAGAAAATGTGCTGAGATGAGTCTCCCAAAAGATTGTGATGGAAATATTTCTCCTTTCAATTATTTTTATGTGACAATTTCTTTCTATACTGTCTGATTTTCCAGGTTTTTGGAAAATAGATACGTATTTTAACTCACCTCTATACTTATGTTGGAGAAAATTTAACAAATGAATACATAAGTGAATATTTTAAATCATAGATGCTGTTTAGATTTTGTCAACTTGACACAAGTTAGAATCATTTGCAAAGAGGGAACTTCAATTAAGGAAGTGCTTCCATCAGACGGGCATGTAGTCAAGTCATGGGGATCAAGTCAGTGAACAGTGTTCTTCCATAGTTTCTGTTCCAGTTCCTACCTCTTGCTTCCTGCCTCAAGTTCCTGCCATGACATTCCTTCATGGTGAAATACAGCTATAAGCTGAAATCAGCCCTTTCCTCGTCAGGTTTCTTTATAGAGTTTTATCACAACAACAGAATGTAACTAGGACTATACTTCACATGGGTTATCTATCTCAAAGTAAGAGAGTTTCCAGTCCATGATGACTAATGCAGAAAGTCATCCCTGTTAAATGTAATAAGAATCATTTTAAATGCCTGGCCCTAAGCAAGATATCTACACTACTCACTTAAAACTTATGTAATATCATGGGAAAGGGGGTAGAAGGTAAGAACTGGAGGTCAAAGACGGGTTGCAAAATGCTATGTTCAAAGATATAACCACAGCAATCATGAGCTCTCGGCATGCCTGTAGAGAGCCTGCACAAGAATGAGCTGGCCAAACAGTTAGGCATAGATTAAAGAGGAACTTAGAAGGCTTTACTATGACTGCCAAATAATTTGCGTTTGATAGGTTCTGGGAGATGGGGTCGTCATTTTTATGTTTTATAACCTCTGGTGATCCCAGCAGGCTCCAGTGGATAGTTCTTAATCATATGTCATACATAATGTCTTAGCTAAACTAAGTGAGTCACAAAACCAAACATAAAGACACGAATCTTGGGAAAGAGCCAGTAGATAAGAGAAGGAGTAGATGGGGAATAAGAGAGGGGAAAGGTGATATTAAACAATGAATTATATATATATATATATTGAATAGTCCAAGAACCAACTCCAGTATACACCAAACAGGATATAAAAATCAATAAACTAAATAACATTTTTTTAAAAAAAGAGAGCTTGATTAGTAAAGAATCATATGCATAAAAGAAAATAATACAAACAAAAATGAATAATGCTAGAAATACTGAAATAGATATTTCTCAAAAGAAGATAATTAGAAGATGTACAAAGGAAACTAGGGGCATAAATGGTCATCGATAGATGGAAAGTTGCTCAGCATCTGTGGTTATTAGATTAAAAATGCCTTCCAGACCTTACAGACTATTTGGTATTCTTCTTTGTCACACTCCAGAACATGAAGATATAACCATATTGCAGGAGACAGTAGACCCCTAAGTCAAACAACATGGAAAAGTAACAGGCTGATACTGATCTGGAAGCTTTGTTCCTACTGGCTAGCTTTCATTGTGCTGTAAGGTGCCATGCATGCTACCAGAGGATAAAAATAATCATTAGTTTCGCCCAGTTACACACACACTGTAAGTTGTGATAATGACTGGCTTGAATATGTGTAATCATTGTGTGTCTGTGCACTTGTGCCTGTACAGGTCTACTTACACATGCTATGTGAAGCAGAAGTTGGTGTTTGGTGTACTCCTTTGATTGTATTCCACCTGATTTTGTGGCACCCTGTCACCAAACCTGGAGCTTTTAGTTTTAGTTCGGGTAGGCCGACTGATCTGTGAGTCCCCAAGGTCTTCCTAACATGCCATACCCTGATCATCACTGAGGCTACAGTTACACACTGCCACATTTACAGGTTTTTCACGTGTGCTTGAAGACGCAAACTCAGGTCCCATGCTTTCACAGCAGAACTATCTCTCCATCCCTGGCATTTGTTTTTCATTAATTTTTAGGAATTGCAATACTATTTTCAACAATGGCTTTGCCAATTTACATGTCCATCAAAATAGTAGAACAATTCTGTTTCCTCTGTGATTTTGCTAGTAGTTGTTACCAGCAGTTTTCTTTTTGATAATAGCCATTCTGACTGGAGTGAGACAACACCAAGTCTCAGTTGTGCTGTGCTTTTGCTTATTGGTTAAAGATTCTGAGATTATTTTTTTCATAAAAATCCTTGGATTTGAATATCTTCTTTGGAGAAATGTCTACTGATGTCTTTTGCCTATAAATAAGAATATGGTACTTGTGTTAACTAATTTTCTTTTTGCAATGATAAGACACCTAAGAATAACAGATAAAGGGAGGTTTTTTAAACTTTAGCTCAGGCTTTCATAGATAATAATGCTAGATTCCATTGATTTTGGAACTGGGGTGACTCAGAACATTCATGATGGTGACAATACATACAAGAAGCAACAGATAGGAAGCAGACAGCAACAGATGTACTAATGATTGGGTATAGCTATTAAATGTGAATCACCAGGGACCTACTCTTTCTAGTGAGGTGCAAACTGTAGCATGATCAATAAAAACCCAGAGCCAGATATTGGGGTTCAACCTTAAGACCAGTTCATAACCATGAATCATGTTTCTACTTAATTATTTCTTCCTAAAACTTCTTTTCAAAGTTGTTTTATAGTTTTAGCTATATAAGTCTCTTTCATCTTTCTTAAATTTTATCTTTAAGTTTAAAATGTATATTTATTTAACAATGCTTGTACATGTTTTCAAATTCTGAGCATGTTACTCTTTAAGATTCAGAGACAGTATATCAGTATTCCCAGGAAAACTCAGAAATTAATTTCAAAATTATGATTGGTTTAAATATTTTACATCTGAATATTCTATTACTTGAGTTGCTGAAATTTATGTGTAAAGAATAAAGCACAGGCGTTGATGGTGCACTCCTTTAAACCCAGCACTCAGGAGGCAGAGGCAGGTGGAGCTATGTGAGTTCAAGGTCAGTCTGGTCTACAGAACTCGTTCCAAGATAACAGGGGCTGTTACATAGAGAAACTCTGTCTCTAAAAACCAAAAAAGAAAAAAAAAACACAATGAATTGAGTAGTATTTACAAAGAACCAAGGCATATAGAAATAGTCAAAAAAATATAAAACAATTTAAAATACATATCTCTGGGTAAAATAACAACACTTCATGGAATTATATGTGAACACTACTCATTTAAGAATATTTTGCATTGACTATGTGTTATAACTTGAGAAAGTCGACAAAATACTTACATGAAGTATGCTATATATGTAAACTCATTAGTAGAGAAGGCATGTTATGGTTTGTATTAGCCTTTCTTATTTCATTTCTAACTATTATACTACAATCGTGACATTGCTTAATATTATATGTCTAAATGCATTTTTCCTCACAGGAAAATGATACTCCATTTTGAAAATATACAAGATACTTTTTCTTTTCTTTTCTTTTCTTTTCTTTTCTTTCTTTCTTCCCTCCCTTCCTTCCTTCTTTCCTTCCTTCTTTCTTTCTTTCCTTTTTTCTTTCTTTCTTTGAGACAAGGCCCCAAGATCTTACTGTGCATCTCTGGCTGTCTAGGAAATCACTATTTAGACTTGAATGGCCTCAAACTCACAAAGATTCATATGCCCCTTCCTTTGCCTCCTGAGTACCAGGGTTAAAGGTATGCAGCACCATGTCTAGCTTTGCATCAGATTTTCATTGTCCATTTACATGCTGATGTAAAACTACTTTGATTGTATTTCGTTGCTCTAATGAATACAACAGCAAAAAGCACAGGGGATGCAAATATCTGTACTGTAGGATATGGAGTTAACTGTGTATATTTCCAGAAGTGAAACTGCTGGATAATATGGTGGTTTTATTTTTAATTTTCTGAGGGATCTCCACAGTGATTCCAATAATGCCTTCATTACTTCGTACCCCCATCAACAGAGAATAAATGTTCTTTGTCCACATCCTCTTCAACATTTCCTGTTAGATTTCTTGATAATAAGCATTCTGACTGGCATGAGGTGAGGGAGTTCATTATAGTTTTAATTGGTGTTTTCCTGATTACTAGGGATGGTGATCACATTTTATAGTAGTTATTTAATATTTGTGTGTATTATAATTGACTATTCATTTCATTAGGCCATTTGTTCATTAGCCAATTGGCAGTTTTATTTCCTTGGTATTTAATTTCTACTAATCTTTGTAAATTCTATATATTAGCTCCTTGAGTATAAATGGTAATGATTTTCACCTATTATAGAGTTCTTTGTGTGCTCTGCTGATAATTTCGAGTACTCCCATCTGTTGATAATTGAATTTTATTCCTGTGTTACTGGTATTTTGTCCAGAAAGTTCTAGACTTCTCCACTGTCTTAAAGAGTATTCCCAATGTTTTCATTTAGATGTTTTAGTGATTTAGTTTTTAATAAAGCTTTTAATCCACTTCAAACAGATTTTATGGAAAAGGGAAAGATGTGGGTTTAATTTCATGCTTCTGTAGGTCGTGTAAGGCCATCAAGGCACACAAAGTGGCCAGTCCTGCCCCCAGACTCCAATAGCCAGGCCCTGCCTACAGAACACTCTAAGGACCATAATGACCAAACAGCCCCTCCAGATGCAGATGACAAAGCTCTGCCCTACAAAGTAAAAAATCCAAGCTCAGAACTTGAAAATTCACCAGTTCCCATCCTGGAAATCTCCAATCTGGAAAGACCCCCCTCCAAAAGATCCTTTCTTCTGCTTATTTATCTCACCCTCCTGGGATTTTCTCTCCCAATAAACCTTTTGTGTTAGAATTGTTGTGCCGTGTAAGGGTTGTTGCGTGGTGTTATTTTGTGGTATTTCTTGGCTCCTGACTACCAGGATCATTTCTCCCTTTCAGAACTGTAACATTTGCTTTGGGGAACCTCTCCCCTGCCAGGCAGAGCTGTAATAACTGCATTGGGAAAGATCCTGACTCCACCACCCTCTGCCCAGCAAATCTGTAACACTTACATTGAGGAAACCTTCCCACCAAGAGTTGTCACACTTCTATTGGAGAAACCTTCCCCTCAAAGCTGCAACACATACAGGTAGATACTAAGTTTTGCCAGGACCCTTTGTTGAAAAGACTTCCCCACCCCCGTGTATGTTCTTACCTTCTTTGTTAAGAATTAGATGATTGTAACTTTGTCAGTTTATTTCAGGTTCTCTCTCCTGTTTCATTTGTCTATCTTTTATATATACACCAGGACCACCCTGGTTTTGTCACTATGGCTCTATAGTATAATTTGAAGTTGCGTATTTTGTTCTTTCTTCTTAGAATTGTCTTGGCTTATTTGTGGTCCTTTATATTGCATATAAATTTGTGAATTAATTTTTCTCAATCTGTAAAACCTTAAATCAGAATTTTGTTAAACCTAAAGATAAATTTTGGAAGAGTAGCGTTTTTATAACATTAACTAATTTTTTATTTTACAATGATTATTTCTTTTGTGCCAATACTCAACTACACTTTTTGATTTCATATATCAAAATTTTCCCAAATCAGCTCATAAGTTGTAACAATTTTCTGTATGCTTAATGTTTTCAATATACAAAATCATATAAACTTGCAGAAGTTGTAATATTTCTTCCTTTTAATGTCAATTCTTTTTCCTTTTAATGTCAATTCTTTTTATTTCATTTTTTCTAATGATTCTACTGGGGTTTTCCAAAAAGATACTAAATACAGTGGGTAAAAGTGGGAATCTTTGCCTTGTCTCTGAACTCAGAAAAAAAAATTATTCTTTTGCTATTGTGTTACTAGACATATATTTTCTGTATGTGGTTTTTATAATATTGAATGTCTTTGCCTATTATTGGATTATTTGGGATATTTAATATAAAATATACTAATGTTTTTAAAGTTAAATGACTGTATGTTTTTTCTGCTTCGTTTTTAAAATACATTATATTACATTGATTTTGTATGTTAAAACACCCTCGCATTAATATTGGGAATAAGTCTAAATTCATATAGTTATATACTCTGTTTAATATACTAGTGAATACTTTTTGATAATATGTCACTAAAATTTATATATATATATATATATATATATTCACTAGAAATATTGATTAACCAATACTCATATATTCAACATTTTCATGTAATGTCTTTGTACTATCAAAGTAATGCTGGCTTTATAGAATTATTTTCAGGGTTCTTATTCTTTGGGAGGTCATTTACAAATTCCCTGATTTTTTCCCTATTTGCATGCCAGTTTAATTTTTGTACTTTTTCATGATTTTTAGTGATTAAAACTGTGTTTCTAGGAATTCTTTACCCATTTACCGCAGGTAATTTCATTACTTGAATTTTTAGAAATTTGATCTAACAAAACAATTTAAGAATGCAATGTGGCTAACAGTTTAAGATGACTTAAATCCAAGCTGACAGGGAAAGAATGAGTAAGCAGTTCATATCGTGGTGATAAAAGCCTTGTGAAGTCTGTGAATATCAAATCAGACCAGGGCTCTCAGAATAAGGTAGGAACAATGGCGTGATTTCTAAAGGCACACACGTAGTCACATACTTTAGCCAGAAAGTTTACAGCTCCAAAATTTCTGTAATCTGACAAAAAAAATACTAATGCCAAACACACAAGACATGAACCAGTGGGGATATTTCAACTTTAAGCCATAATATATATCCTGTCTTTTGGCATTCAAATTATTTGTATAGATTTGTTTTACTGTGTATAACGTTGGTCAAAGTGTCATTTATTTTATTAATATCAGTAATTTGAGTCTTCTCTTTTTCTTATTTTATCTGAAGATATATTTTGAAGATTCAACTTCTATTTACATATTTTCATCTATTGTTTTCTTAGCCAATGCTTTATTTTTCTCCATTACAACCATTACAATATAATTTGTCCCTTCTGCTAAGGGTTCAATAACTTCATTTTTACCAATGTTAAGTTATCAATTCAAAATATTTGTCTTATTTTATTATGTACATATAAGAGAGAAAGCACGATATTTATCATCTAATTTTTTCTTTTATTGAAAAATGATTCTTTTTATTGCAATATATTTTGATTATGGTTTTCACACCCCTACTTTTCCTAGTTCCTTCTCCCTTCCCCTTCCATCTGAATTCACATCTTCTTTTTCTCTCTTTATAAAACAAGCAGACATATGCAGAATAGTAATAAGAATAGTATAAAACAACCAAACAAGGAAATGAGCCAAAGAAAAAACACAAAAGACACATATAGACACAAAGACACATCCTTTCACAAACACAAGAATCCCATAAAAATTCAAAACTGGAAAACATATATGCAAAGGACCTATAATTTTTTTAAGATGCCCTCATTAATATTATGAGACAGGAACACCCAAAGATTCCAGTGCATTTGTTTTCTGTTGGACATATACTGCAGGACATGCAACTTACTCTTAAAAATGGCTTGTTTCTCCAGTGAGATTGCCTTGGAGAAAACTAATTTTTCACTTGGAAGTGGGCATCAATTGAACATAGTTTCTGGGTTAGAAACAGGGCATGTGCCCACTTCTCCTTTCAGCTCTAGTACTCCATCTCCTACAAACCAGTGCAGGCCCTATGCAAGTCTCTGAACTCATATGTGCACCAGCCCTGTTTCCTTGATTCCTCCATCCCCTCTGACTCTTTCTCTTTTTACATGTCTTCTTCCACAGAGTTTCCCAAGAACCAAGGAAAGGGATTTGATGGAAACATCTCTTTTTGGGCTGAATATTTTAAGGTCACTCACGATCTACATATTAGTGGTGGAACTGTATATCTGTTACCATCGAGAGATCCAATGCCTCTATAACCTCTATGGTTAAATGGATTGCCACTTGTTTATCAACTTAATAGGTAGCATCCAAATATAAGTGAATACGTACTATGGTTGTACTTTTGGATCTGAGTTATCTCACTGAAGACAATCTTTTCTAAGTCTATTTACCTGTGAATTTCATTTATTTTTATTGCTTAATAGCATTCCATTGTATAAATTTATCACATTGTATTTTTTATGCATTCATCCACTAATGGACATCTAGATTGTTCCCAATTTCCAGTTATTATGAATAGAGTAGCAAAGAACATGGTTGAGCAAGTGTATCTATGGTGGGATTAAATGTTCTTTGTATTTCTTTTGGGTTTATGCCCAAGAGTGTCAGAGTTTGACCAGAACTGTTTTTGAAGATGTTGACTTTTTTAAAACATATATTTTTGTTGCTTTATTTTTATCAAAAATCAAGTTTTCATAGGTGTGTGGACTTATTTCTGGGTCTTCAATTTGATTCCATTAGTTAATATGTCTGTTTTTGTTCCAATAGCATGTTGTTTTTAATTACTCTAGCTCTATAGCATAATTTGAAATTGGAGATCTCCAGCAGCTCCTTTACCATCTAGAATTCTTCAGTGATCCTGGTGTGTGTATGTGTGTGTGTGTTTCCATGTGAATATTAGTATTATCATTTCAAGTTCAATGAAGAATAGTGTTGGAATATTGATAGGTATTGCATTGAATCTGTAGATTGCATTTGTTAGGATTGTCATTTTACTATATCAATCCTACCAATCCATAAGCATGGTAGATCTTTCTATCTCCTGATATCATCTTCAATGTCTTTCTTCAGTGTTTTAGAGTTTTCATCATACAAGTCTTACACTTACTTGGTTAGAGTTACTCAAAGATGTATTATTGAGGCTCTTTTGAAAGGTTTTGTTTCCCTGATTTCTTTACAAATTAATTGCCTTTTTAATATACAAAGGCTGATTTTGTGTGTTAATTTTGTATCCTGCTACATTGCTGAAAGTGTAGGAGTTTTCTGGTGGAATTTTAAGGATTATTTATGTATTCAACCATATTATTTGCAAATATGTATACTTTGACTTCTTACCTTCCTATTTGTATCTTCCTGATCTCTTTCAGTTGCCTTACTGTTTTAGCTAAACTTCAAGTACTATATTAAATACATGTGGAAAAAGTGGAAAACCTTTTCTTTTCCCAGATTTTAATGGAAATGTTTTGAGTTTCCTCTCCATTTAAGTTGATATCGGCTATTGTCTTGCTGTAAATTGCCTTTATTGTATTTAGGTATGACCATTGTATCCCTAATCTCTCTCTGTGACTTTTATTATGGAAGGGTGCTGGATTTTGTCAAAGTCCATTTCTGTATCTAATGATATGATCATGTGTGTTTTGTCTTTTAGTTTGTTTATATGGTAGATTTTATCTATCTATCTATCTATCTATCTATCTATCTATCTATCTATCTATCTATCTATCTATCTATCTATCTAGGTTGAACCATTCCTGCATCTCTGGGATGTTGCCTACTTGGTCATGGTGAAGGATCTTCTTGATGTGTTCTTGGAATGGGTTTGCAAGTATTTTATTGAGACATTTTGCATCTATGTTCTTAAGAGAAATTGGTCTATATTCCTCTTTCTTTGTTGAGTTTCTTTCTTTTGTGGTTTGGGTATCGATCTAACTGTGGCCTCAGAAAATAAATTGACAATGCTCCTTCTGTTTTTATTGATGTTAACTCTTCCTTGAAAGTCTGGTAGGATTCTCTCTCTCTCTCTCTCTCTCTCTCTCTCTGTTGGAAGACTTTTAATGACTGCTTCTATTGCATTGGGGATTATAGGCCCAACTTAAATTGCTTCTCTGATTTGATTTAATTTGGGTAGGTGGTATATATAGAGGCAATCAACGAATTACTGGTTTTTAAAGCATATCCTTAAAAGTCACTTGATTTCCTCAGTGTCTGGTATTATGACCCTTTTTCCATCTCCAATTTTGTTAATTTGTATCTTCTGTCTTTGCCATTTAATTTGGCCAAGGACTTCTCAATCTTATTGGTTTTGTTCAGGTAATAAACTATTGTTTTTCATTGAGTCTTTATATTATTTGCTGTTATTGTTTTTATTTTATTGATTTCAGCCCTGTGTTTCAGTATTTCTTGCCATGTACTCTGTCCAGATGTGATTTCTTTTTTGTTGTTGTTCAAGAACATTAAGGTGTGCTATTAAGTTTTTAGCATGGGATATCACCATTCTTAATGTAGACACTTTCTGCTATGAACTTACCTCTTAGAACATCCTTCATTTTGCCCCATAAGTTTAGGTATGTTGTGTTTTCATTTTCATTAAATTCAATGTGTTTTTCCAATTTCTGTTTTGACTCATTTTCATTCAGTACAGACTTTCCATTTCCATGAGTTTGTAAGGTTTCTCTTGTTGGTGATCAAAAAGAATTCAGGGTGTTATTTCAATTTTCATGTATCTGTTGAGTGTTTCTTTGTGCCCAAGTATGCAGTCAATTTTGGAGAGAGTTTCATGAAGTGCTAAAGAGAAATTATATCCATTTGTGTTTGGGTGAAATGCTCCTAAGCACCAGCTAGGTCCATTTGATTTATGATGCCATTTATTTCCAGCATTTCTCTGTCTAGGTTCTTTCTAGATGATCTGTCTATTAAGAGCAAGGTATTGAAGTTACCCTCTACCACTGTGTGAGGGCCAGTATGTGATTTAGTCTGTAGTAGTGTTTCTTTTATGAACTTGGATGTCTTTGTGTTTGGGACATAGTCGCTAAGAATTAAAATGTCCTCTTTGGTGGATTTTTCCTTTGATGGGTGTATAGTATCCTTCCCTATCACTTCTGATTAGTTTCCATTTGAAGTCCATTTTGTCAGACCTTAAAGTAGCTAAACCAGATTTCTTCTTAGGTCCATTTGCTTGAAATATTTTTTCCATCCTCAAGTAATTTCTATCTTTAATGTTAAGATGTGTTTCTTAGATACAGTAAAAATGGATCATGTTTCAAACCCGTACTGTTAGTCTTTTTATCTTGGAATTGAGTCCACTGATATTGAGAAATATCAATTTTCAGTGCTTGTTGATTCCTGTTACATTTGTGTTGTGTGCGTGTTTTTTCTCTTCCTTCTGATTTACTGGTCTGATATTATTTATTTCTTGCATTTTCTTGCTTGTGGTTAGCCTCATCAGGTTATTGTTTTATTTCTGTTGCCTCTGTCAGCAAGATTTGTAGAGAGATACTGCTTAATTTTGGTTTTATCATGAAATGTGTCTCTTTATTCAACAGCTGACATCTATGGTCTCTTAGAGTTTGCAGAATAGGTGTCCGGGCTTTTAATGTTTCCACTAAAAAGTCAGGTGCTATTCTACCTTTATATGTTACTTTGCCTTTTCCCATCTAGATTTTAATATCATTTCTTTGTTGTGTAAATTTAGTGTTTTCATTATGATATGCCATGGGGAATTTATTTTCTGGTCCACTCTATTTGGTGTTCTGTATGCTTTTTATACGTTGTTTGGAACCTTCTTTTTTAGGTTGGGGAAATGTCCATCTATGATTTTGTTGAAAATATTTTCTGTACCTTTAACATGAAATTTTTCATCTTCCTCTATTCATATTATTTATACAATTAGTCTTTTCATAGTGGTCTAGTTTTATGCCTAAAATGTTCCAGTTTCCTTGATATTTTGTACCTGGACATTTTTTACATTATATTTAACATTTTCTTTGGATTAGGTATCCATTTCTTCTACCATGTCTTCAATTTTTGAGATTCTCTCTTCCATGTCTTGTATTCTGTTGGTGAGGTTTGCCTCAGAGTTTCCTGTTCAAGTTCCTAAAGTTTTCATTTCTACTTTTCCCTCAGTTTGGTTATCTTTATTGATTCTATTTTCACTTGCAAGTCTTGAACTTATTACATCATTCATTCAACTGTGTTTTCATAAAAGTTTAAATGGATGTGTTCATTTCTTCTTTAAGGGCCCCTTAACATATTATAAAGGCTGTTTTGTTGTCCTTGTTTTGTACTTTAGCTGTATTGCATTTCTTGGGGCCTACTGTGGTAAGGTTGCTGGGTTATAGTGGAGAAAAATTGTCCTGACTGTTAATCATTGCATTTTTACACTGGTCTTTAGGCATCTGGGTCTGGAATGGTTAGAATTCTATGTAGTCTTGTCTTTGTCCAGTGGGTGTTCTATTCCCTTGTTTCTCTTTGTCCTCTCTGGTTCTTACATTATGGGGGCTGTAGGTTCCTGGAAGTAAATGTTTCTGAAATCCTACCAAGTGTGCTTACTGGAGGTTCCAGATAGAATTTGTTTCTTGGTACTGGGACTTGATACCTAAAAATAGAGATGGATTAAAAGTGGGAGACCTGCAAGTTTCCAGAAGATGGAGGAAATGAGAGTTTTCCACCAGGATTTGATTGGTTTCCTATCAGAGACGAGAGAGAGAGAAGAGGCAGCAGCATGTAGTCTGCTACAGAGCCGGGGATGAGACTGGGCGGTTGGACTTGGAGAAAAGGAGGGACAGCGAATATCTGAAGATTGCTTACCTGCATCCCTGGCTTTGCTTCCCTGGTCAGAGTAGATGGTGGGTTTACAGGGAATTGATGAGGGAGCTAGTGGTTTAGACAATGGGACAGGTGCTGAGGAAACCTGTAGGAGAATAACTGCATCATTCTCTGTCCTAAGGAGATGGAGGAGACAGGAAGGGGAGCCTGCCTCAAGTGACCTGCTCTGGAACTGGAGATGAGACTGGGAAAATCCTCTCCACTGGATTTGGTGGAGAGGAGGGAGAGTACAATTCTGGAGATCACCTACATGCTTCCCTGACTGGCTAGCTTTCTGATTATTCACTGCCTCAGTTAATATGATGTTTTCCATTTCTTGCAATTTTTTATTTTATTTTTAATTTTTCTTTTTATTTCAATAAAATTTGATTGTGTATTTTCATTATTCATTCATCTTTGGAGGAACATCTAGGCTGCTTGCATTTCTTGCTAGTATGCCTAAATTATAATAAACACAGACAGGCGAAATTATCTGTATCAAGATACAGAGCTCTTTGGGTATATGTTCAGGAGTGATATAACTGGATTACATGATAATTTTATTTTTAGTTTATGTCTTAAAGAAAGATCCCCACTGATTTTCACAGTGGTTGCACAAGTTTATGCTTCCACAGTAAATAACAATTCTTTCCCACATCCTTTCTAGCATTTGTTGTCATTTGTTTTCATAATGAAATCTGTTCTTACTTAAATAAGTTTGTAAGACCAGGATAAAAAAAAAGAAGCATTAAGATGGGATAGTGGGGAGGTAATAGGATATAAATGATATGAAAGTAAAAGCAGGAATACTGGGGTGAAAGGATTTAAGTACCCATGGATGCCAGAGAGATGGGAAGGAAGAGGGAGCTAGGGAATCATCAACTAAAACTAAGTTTGTATGAAAATTCCATAAGGAAACCTGTAATTTTGTAAGATAATTAAAAATTTAAAAATAATGGTTTACAGTAGTCCCTGTCTAGTAATCTCACTGTCCAAGATCACTCAGAAATCTTCAATTTATATTATCTTTTAAGGCACATTACCTGTTTCTTGATGTGAATTAATTTCTTGTCATTGCTGAAGTTAAGCATTTATTCATGATAATGTGAAAATTCCAGAAAACAATTTCTCTCATCTCCCCAATATTTGATGTTAATTGGTTTTTTATTTAAATTATTTTTTACACAGTTTTATTCTTTTTTTCCCAATATCCTCCCATTCCCCCCACTCCCTCTCCTCCTCTCTCTCCAGACCCAAGAGCAGTCAGGGCTTCCTGCCCCAAGGGAAGTCCATGTTCCTCCCCTCCTCCCAATACCCTCCAACTCCCCCCACTCCCTCCCCTCCTCCCTCTCCAGTCCCCAGAGGAGTCAGGGCCTCCTGCCCCGCTGGAAGTCCAAGTTCCTCCCCCCCTCCCGCCAGGTCCAGGAAGGTGAGCATCCAAACAGACTAGGATCCCAGAGAGTCAGAACATGCAGACGAAACAAGACCCAGTGACATTGTCAATGGCCTCCCAGTCAGCCCCCATGTCAGCCCCATTCAGAGAATCCAGCCCGATCACATGCTCGTTCAGTCCCAGTCCAGCTGGCCCTGGTGAGCTCCCACCAGACCAGTCCCCTTGTATCAGTGACTGAACGCACCCCTCGCGGTCTTGACTTCCTTTTTTATGTTCTCCCTCCTTCCGCTCCTCATTTGGACCTGGGGGCTCGAGATGGAGACCCACATTGGATGTTAATTGTTTAAATGTTCTTGTTTAAGATTTATTTGTTTGTTCGGTTTGGTTTGGTTTCTTAAAAACATGTTTAAAAGATTAATCTTTGTCTCCCATGATCACCAGAGTAGCTGTCCATTAGATCATTTTCAGTTAACCTTTTTGCCATATACTTCCTTGAAATCCAGAAGCTTGAAGGAACAAGCAAATAACAAAATAGGAAGGTCAGATCTTTGCAAGCTCACAGATTTAACACTCAGTAAAGCTTATGCTCACCTTAAAAGATGAGGTCAACTTTTAAGACTCGTTGAGTTTGATCTGACCTGACTATTCAAATGCTTTTGAAAATCTGTTTTAGATAAAGCTGTTTTCTAAATCTCCAATTTCCTAAAGTCACCCACACCCTACAATTTACCAATCACTCAATGATTTATTGTATGTATTTAATCATGATCTATTTGTCCTTGTATTTACAGATTAGGAATATCCTTTGTAGCCATTAACAGACACACTGTTACTTTTTCTCCTTGTGTTTTGTGTTACGAAAACAGAGAGGAACACTTTACATTAGTTACTCTAGCATGCCTCAGAAAGAGTAACAGATGGGCACAGTAATTTACAAATAAAGCTAGCTTATTTCAGAGATGGGCCTTCCCAAAAAGAGATCACTGCACTGCATTGTGAGGATGGTAGGGCACACAGGAATTAAAACAGCATAAAATTATGTATAATTTTCAAGATGGCTTTAAAATGCATATTTACTAAATTAATGTAAAACTTCTGCTACTTTCCAGAGCTATTTTAATGTCAATTCTGGCGACTCTAAATGTTTTGTTTGTTTTCTAATTCTTCTGTGAACAAACCAGAATTTGACTGCTTCCTATATTTCATCCCAAATATTTTAGTGTTTGGCTCAAATCTATCCCCCATCTCAACCCCCTGCATATCCCCCAAAGTCACCATCACTGTTCCCCATCAAACTCCATTCTCCCTCTCTCTCTCTCTCTCTCTCTCTCTCTCTCTCTCTCTCTCTCTCTCTCTCTTTCTGCCTGTCTGCCTGTCTGCCTGTCTGTCTGTCATTCACTATTCACTATACCTCTATCATTACCTCTCTCTTTATATACCTTAAGTTCATTTAGTAATACCTATATGTGAAATAGATGTGAGACCATCTATTAGGGCCTGAATACCCTTTTAGGGCCAAGATTGCTGAAGAAAACTGCCTCTCTCACTCACAGAAAACCACCAACTGGCAATAGTTCCTCAGATAGAGTTGAGGTTTCATGAGACCATTGACTGTCTATAAAGGCATTATGACTGGCTTGATATTTGCAAGTCTTCTGCATGCTGTCTCAGACACTATGAGTGCAGGTGTGATTCTGCACTGTCCTGTCCATCACATACTATTTTGGTACAGCGTTTTCTTCTTTCTGACTGTTACAATCTTTGCTCTTCTTTCTGTGAAGTTCTCTAAGCCTCGGGCAGAGGAATTGGGATATAGATGTTGTATTTATAGGTGAGCACACAGCAGTTTCTTGTTTTGTGCATATTTATTGGTTGTGGGTCCTTGTATCAGAGTATTTGATGAGGGTTTAGATATCCACTGATCTATGGGCATAAAGATAAGAACTTAGTGGGCAGTTTATTACTGTATGCATTTAGCAGGATAATAGCACTGAATTTTCACTTAAAGACTATGACATGGGTTTTCAAACCAATTAACATCAGGTATAGATTTTATCTTATACACCATTTTAAATCCAATCAGAAAGTGGTTGGTTATTCCATAAATTTCATAGCATTGTTCCATCACACCAAAGGGCATATCTTGTCAAGTCAGGGACTATTGTAGCTTCCAGAGTTCACAGTTGTGTAAGACTGATGGATAATGCCATAGTCTGGTATTATACAGAGTAACTTCCAGCTCCATAAAAACGAGCCAGTATAGACAAAGTTTCCAGGTTGGTACTAGCTTAGTTTCTCCATGTGTTATGATTCAGGTATGTGGTATTTTTATCAATACAATCTTACCATAAAGGTTCCAGAGGGTAATGAGGTGCAACAGCAATAGTGTGTAAAGTTTTAAGAGACTTATGGGGCTCCACTTACCAAAACCTCAATAAAGATAATCCATACCAGGCACTGAAACTTTTATTTGGTAGCCTATGGTATCTAAGTGGGGAATCTTTCCCCTACTATAGGCTAATTACATTTAGTCATTTCTATGTATATATGTATGTATTAAAGGATTATTATAAAATAGAAGGATTCCATATGGTATTCTCAAAGGTTTTTTTTTACCTGTTACCCTTGTCCATACACCCTCTTCTACACTGCCCTCTGATTCCCTAACTCATTTATCACTTCTTGTTCCTCTACCACCCTTTAATACCATTCTTGCACTAACTCCCTTCCCCTGGAATCCTTAACTCACTGCCCCTTACTCGTTTCCTAATTTCTTTGAGTACTCCAATTTAAATAGCATGTCAAAAAATTTAAATGTAATTTCCATATGTGAGGAAGAACATGCATTGTTTCTCTTTGGGCTTTCTCGCCAGCTCCATTCATTTATCTTTTGATTATAAAATTTTATATTTATTTGCAACTGAATAAAATTCCACTTGTATAAGAATCACACTTTTATTAGCCATTCATCCATTGGTAGATATCTACTTTGTTTTCTTTTTAGTTTTTGTGAATATGGCAGCAATGAGTGGATATAAGCACGTATCTTTACAGAATGACATAATTCTTTAAAATAGGCTCAGGAGTGATGTAGCTAGATGATGTGCTAGATCTGTGTGCATCTTTTAAAAAATTTAACATTTTTTTGTATTTTGAGATTATAATATAATGACATAAATTTTCTTTCTATCTCCTCCTTCTAAATCCTTCCATTTTCCCAAGGATCCTTTTACTCTCTTTCAGATTCATAATTGTTTTTTTTGTCATTACGTATGTATATGTGTGTGTGTATGTACATAAAAATACATACAAACTACACACACCCATATCAATACATATAGTAATATGTAGTGAAATATATAACATATCAAGTATAGTAACATAAAAATACACACATACACACACACGCACATATATATAAGCACCCTGGTAAGTCCACATAATATTACTTGTATTTTTATGGTTTTTTAGAGCTGACAATTTGGTATTGTATAACCAGGGGGAGAAAAGCTTGTAAGAACCAGAGGAATGAGAAGTTTGCTGTAAGATTATATCTCTTATAAATATCAGAAGCTACACCCATTACATCTCACCAACATAGCTGCTGAAACATGGCCTGAACAAGGCCAATGTTAATTGATATACTATCATGGATGAGAGAAACTAATGAGAGAGGCCTCAATTTTAGACAAAAGATTAAGTTAGTTAAGTAATGCTGAAAATGGAAGAAATAGTATTCCCCAGGGAAGAGCACACCAGATTATTTCTAGATTTTTTTTCTTAGAGATCTCCACACTAATTTCCATATTGGTTTCACTGGTTTGCACTCCCAATAAAAATAAGTATTCCCCTTTCCTCAAATCTACACTAGCATTTGTCTTATTAATCTTAACCATTTTTTTGAGGATAATATGAAAATTGAAACTAGTTTTAGTTTGTATTTCTCTGATGGTTAAATATGTTAAACAATTACGTTTGTCTTTTCTTTTTTAATTATTTAAATATCTCATTTTTATTTTCATAAAAATTAAAATAAAAACAAACAAACAAGCAAGGCGGTTACACAAAACATACTAAAATGAAAAGCAAACCAACAGTAGGGCTTACACAGGAGTTCTCAAGTCAGCCTATTCTATAGATCAATATGTCTGTTTTTAATGTCAGTATCATACTGTTTTCAATACTATAGCTCCAATGTATCTTAAAATTAGGGATGCTTATATCTACGTCAGTGTTTTAATAGTTCAGAATTGTGTTGAAATCCTAGATTTTTATATGAATTTTGTGATGATATTTTTGAAAAATCTGTGAAGAATTGCATTTGAATTTTGATGAGAATTGTGTTGGATCTGTAAATTGCTTTTATTGGTTTGGACAGTTTTACATTATTTCTACCACTCTACAAAAATGAGTTCCCAGACAATTAGTTTTCATAATCCTAGAAGATCCTATACAAGCTTCCAAGGGAGAAAATTATTCAAACATCCTATCCAGATATGACTCTATGAGCCATAACAATAACCAGCATAGCAAGATATTCCCCCAAATGACTCTTATATCTTAGTGGTAACCATCAGTTTTGTTACTGTACTTAAGAACTACTCAATAGGAAGGAATTCCTCACTAGTGCTGTACATCTAACCAACCTTTGTTAGCAGGTTAGGCCATAGAACCCAGAGGAGAAGCTATACTTCTACTTTTCCATGATAGTGCAATCCCTAACCACTTTCTGTGGGTATAAGAGTAAGTATAAGTTCTCAACCCTAATCAAAGGAGTTGGATTTGTAGCAGAAAGCTACAACTGGTCAAAATACAGTCAACAACTGATCATTGGATGCCCAACACCACTATTTCCCCTGAACCTAAGACTCAGGGACCACCATGGAAGAGGGGTTAGCTTCCCCTAAGAGCCAGAAAACCATAACACCTTTTCTGCTATGAGATTTTGTCATCAATATATGACCAGTGAATTCCACCGATGAACTCTCAAAATATGGTTGTCTAAATAAGACCTGAACAATGACAACACCAGTTGATATGCCAATGTGAATGGGGAAAGACTCACAGGGACCTTCCCCCAGTCAAAGTGCTACAGGCAATTACTGACTGCTTAGAGGGAGAAAATCAATTTTCTTCAGGGAGGAGCCTCCTAATAGGTTGTCAAATACCAAGTGGTCAGGTTTTAAGAAAATATACAGATAAGCAAAAAAAGTATTCTACAGGTTGCATTTATATACAACTTTGTGAGAACAATAATTAAAGAAAAAGAGGCTAGAATTTGAGAAAGAGGGAAAATGATACAGAATGCGTTGGAGCGAAGAGAGAAATGGCCAAATGGTATAAATACCATACACACATATGAAAGTAATAAAATACAATTTCAAAAGAGGAAAAGGTAAAAATTATTATATTTCACATAAAGATATTATTCAGAAATAATAGTCATTATTGCAAATTATTTGTGGATGTATAGGTGCATAATGAAATAGAATAAAATACAGAAGTCAGAGATATATATGCATAATAAAAGCATATTATAAGCTGAGATGAGGGCCTGGAACTGGCAGAAGCATCAGAAAGAGGGGACTTTGGGTTTGTACTACATGTCGTAGCTCTGGGTCCGGGGTCCATGGTGAATTCCAAAGGAATGGTGATGAAATCAGGGATATATAAACAGAAGAGAAACATTACATAAGTACAACAAACTTATTTTTCAGAAAGAGCTAGCCAGGTACAGTGACACATTCCTGTAATTCTTGTACTTTGGAGGCTAGTGTCAGAGGATCAGAAGTTTAAGGCACTCTGAGCTATATATATAGAGATCCCATTTCAGCAGAATAAAGAAGTGAAGGGAGCAAGGAAAGGAAAGGGTAAAAATATTTAAAAATTAAGCAAATGCTGTTTAAACAACTTTGAGATACCATCTTACACCTGTCATAATAGCTAAAATCAAGAACACAAATAATAGCCTATGCTGGAGAGAATGTGGAGTAAGGAGGACACTCATCCATTGTTGGTGGGAATGCAAACTTGTGCAGCCACTTTGGAAATCAGTGTGGCGGTTTCTCAGGAAACTGGGAGTCAACCTCCCTCAGGACCCAGCAATTCCACTCTTGGGAATATACCCAAGAGATGCCCTATCATACCACAAAAGCATTTGTTCAACTATGTTCATAGCAGCACTATTTGTAATAGCCAGAACCTGGAAACATCCTAGGTGCCCCTCAATAGAAGAATGGTTAAAGAAGGTGTGGAACATATACACATTAGAATTTTACTCAGTGGTAAAAAACAATGATATCTTGAATTTTGCATGCAAATAGATGAAAATAAAAAACGCTTTACTGAGTGAGGTAACTCAGACCCAAAAAGAGGAATATGATATGTACTCACTCATAAGTGGATTCTAGCCATAATTAAAGGACATTGAGCCTATAATTCATGATCCTAGAGAAGCTAAATAAGAAGGTGAACTCAAAGAAAATCATATAGTTATCCTCCTGGATATTGAAAGTAGACAAGATTGCCAGGCAAAAGTTGGGTGCACGGGGATGGGGGGTGGATATAAAGGGAGATGGGTAGAGAGAAGGGAGAAGGGGAGGATTCAGGAGAGCTTGGGGGAATGGGATGGGTGGGATGGAGGAAGGGTGGATATGGGAGCTGGGAAGTAAATATCTTAATTAAGGGAGCCATTTTAGGGTTTGCAAGAGACTTGACTCTAGAGGGGTTCCCAGGTCCAAGAAGAGGTCCCCAGATTGTTCCTTGGGCAGCAGAGGAGAGGGTGCCTGAACTGGCCTTGTCCCATAGCCACACTGATGAATATCTCGCATATCACCATAGAACCTTTATCTGGCGATGGATGGAGATAAAGACAGAGACCGACACTGGAGCACAGGACTGAGCTCCCAAGGTCCAAATGAGGAGCAGAAGGAGGGAGAACATGAGCAAAGAAGTCAGGACCATGAGGGGTGCATCCACCCACTGATACAAGGGGACTGATCTAATGGGAGGTCACCAAGGCCAGCTGGACTGGGAGTGATGGAGCATGTGATCAAACTGGACCCTCTGAATGTGGTTGTCAGTGAGGGCTAACTGAGAAGCCAAGGACAATGGCACTGAGTTTTGATTCTACTGTATGGACAGGCTTTGTGGCAGCCTGGTTTGTTTGGATGCTCACCTTTATAGACCTGGATGGAGGGGGAGGACCTTGGACTTCCCACGGGACAGGTAACCCTGACTGCTCTTAGGACTAGAGAGGGAGGGGGAGGGGGAGAGGGAGGGAAAAGGTAGACGGGGAGGAGGTGGAAATTTTTAATAAATAAATAAATAAATAAAAAGAAGTATTAATGTCACAAGGCATAAGGAGGAAGAAGATGAACAAGCAAGTCAGGACCACGAGGGGTTGGTCCACCAACTGAGGCAGTGTGCCTGTTCTAATGGGAGCTCACCAAATCCAGCTGGACCAGGTCTGAATGAGCATGTGATCAAACGAGTTTGAATGAGTATGTGATCAAACGAGACTGTCTGGTTGTGGCTGACAATGAGGGCTGACTGAGAAAACATTGATAAAGACACTGGAACTTGTAAAAATAATAATAATAATAATAATAATAATAATAATAATACCTTGTGCCTCTGTATTATGTAATTTTCCTGTTTCTATGAGTAAATATGTGACAAAAAGCAAATTAAAGGAGATATTTTGTGAAAAAAAATTAATGTGTGTGTATGTGTGAAAAGAACATGGACATAAATCCAACACCCCATAATATATGTAAGTGGACAATGGATTACATGCAAAACATAAATATAAGATTATGCCTGCCTTCCAGCAACCCCACAGCCACCCCACCTGGCCGAGATGCAGGTAGGTTACATGTATCCTCTTTTACTTCCTCCACTGTGGTCTCCCTAGGGTACCACTAGCCCTGCCTCTAGCAGAGCCATTCTGTTTTCCTTGCTCATCACCATTGTTATGGAATTCACCATGGATTCCGGACCCACTTCTTACCATGGAGCCCACAGCTACCACATGAGATGCAGACCCAGAGTTTCCTAGTTGTGGTGCTTCTACCAGTCCCAGGCCCTCTTCTCAGTCCATCTGCACTACTTTGAGTCTGACCCCTAACCCCAGACCTACTTCTCACCAGGGAAATCAGAGCCAACACACTTGACAGAGAGCCAGACGGGCTGCCTACGCCCTCCTTCCTCCTCATTCTGATCCCCCTAAGAAACACGTAGTTTTGTAGCCACCAGCCACTCATTTCAGCCCATCTTCATTGCTTTGGGACTCAGCACTGACCCAAGCCCCATTTCCAATCAGGGACCTCATAGCCACCACACATAAGAGCCTGGATAGGATGCCTACACTCTCCCTCCTCTCCTACTCAAATTTAGACTCCAAAGTCAGATCTTTTCTCCAGGCCTTGCTTAGGTCCCATATCTTGTGCCCAGATCAAGTCTAGTGAATTTCCTGAATCCTAGTCAACCTGTATCTCCTTCCACTCCCCCACATGTAGCTTACCGCCCTTTCAAGCTCAATCTTACCAGCTTCAACTGCACTATTTCCACCCCTGAGCTTGACTTATCACACAGTTCTTGCCTCTGACTGGCCTTTTCAGTACTTCTAACCTTAGCCGTTAATACATCCAGTGGCCAGGCCAAGTTGTGGTGATATAGCCTATGTTCAAGTCTAATCTGTTGAGCTCCCTAAACTGGAACTTTTGTGTAATATCCTCAATCTCCAGAACTACTCCTGGGTTACACATCTTGTGCACAGGTCCAGTCCCCTTTTCCACACCCTAGACCACTTGTACCATATCCAACCTCCATGCCTAGCCCAGATAGCACTCTTGTGCAAGGATATACTTGAAACCTCTTCTAAAATCACCCAACCCTCAGGATTTTCTGTATAGCCTCTACACTGGCTTAGCTTGAGGCAGCCTAAAGTGATTCATAGCCAAAAGAAAAAAATCCACATGCCCAGGTCTTATCATAAAATCAAAAACAATATGAAAAACTAAGACGATATATGTCCCCGAAAAATCCATCAGACCAATAAAAATGTTCTCCAGTGAGAATTCTCTGGAAAAACCCAAGACACAGAACTAAAAGAAACAGCCATAAACTTCATCAAAGATCTCAAAGAGTTTAAAGAAGGCACAAATAAACAATTCAGTTTGTTTAGGAAGAATAGCAAGAAATATATGTCTAATGTCCAAGAAAACACAAATTTTCAGCTGAAGGAAATGGTGAAAAACCAGAGCTTGAAATGTGGAATTTACTAAAGAGATAAAAATATTGAAGAGAATGCAAGCTGAAATAAAGTCAAAAGTTAAAAGCCTAATAAACTGATTAAAAAATCAGGAAAAGTCTTGCAAATAGATTGAATGAAGTAGAAGATAAAACAACAGGATATGACAATAAAGTGGAGGAACTGTAGACAAAATCTTAAAAAGAAATCTTCCCCAAGCTAAGGAAAATCATACCAATACTGATATAAAAAGCACACAGAGCATCAAATAGAAAAGACCAGAAAAGGAAATCATTACATCATATCAAGGTTAAAATGTTCTTTAGAAGAAAGAAAGGATACTGAAGCTGCAAAAGGGGGAAAATCAAACATAAAGGAACTTTCATCATAATAACAACATATTTCTCAACAGAAACTTTGAAAGCTAAAGATTCTGATACAATGTACTCCATGTTCTAAAAGATCATGAATGACAAGCTACACCACTGTACCCAGCAAAACTACCTGCCATTATTGAAGGAGAGAAAAACTTCCAATGATACAAACAGGCTAAAAGAATATCTGTCTACCAAAACAACACCTCTAAATATATTACAAAAAGCAATATTTGCTCTGAAGAAAGGAATCAGTATATCCAAAAAGCTAGAAAGAAAATGAAAATACAGTTACTAAAACAAAAAATATGACTAAGAGCACACACACACATCAATAAAATGTCTGCAATCAACACACACTCTCCAAAACTAACTAAGAATTAATGACCTTTTAAAGTATTAATGGCCTTAATTCTCAAATCAAAAGAAATAAGTTCGACAAACAGATTAAGAAAAAGTCCAGTTTTCTGTTGTTTGCAAGAAACTCAGCTTGAAAGCTAGACTCTACCTCATAGTGAAATGATGGGAACAAAATTACTCCAAGTAAACAGAACCAAGAAACAAGTATGCATTGATATCCCAATATATGTCAAAATAGACTTCAATTAAAACTAATCAGAAGAGAAAAAGAAGAGCACATTTTAAAAATCAAGGTAACAGCTGACCAAGAAGATACTACAATCCTAAACCTATATGCACCAAATTATTTTAAACCCAATTTCATAAAAGCATGCAACTGAAATCAAAGATTTATATTAACACCAACACAATAATAGTAGTTGACTTCAAATCCTTTCTTATCCTAGTAGATCTACCACCTGTACAAAAAATAAACATAGAAACACCAAAATTAAATGGCATCCTATATCATGTGGACCTAGCACATATCTACAGAATAGTCCACCCAAGCACCAAAGAATATACATTCTACTCAGCAGTCCATGGAAGCATCTCTAATACCAACAACATCCTGGGACACAAAGCAAATCTTAACAAATTTGGAAAAATTGAAATATCTCTATGCATTTTTTCTGATCACAATGCTGTAAAATTAAAAGTTAACAACAGATAAATGTCTAGTAAATTCAGAAACTAATGGATATTAAACAACTTATAATGAATGAGTGGGTCAAAGATGAAACAAATAAAGAATTAAAATAAATAAAAATGAAAAACAGCTAAAATAATCTCTGAGCATATTAAAAGAAATACCATGAGAGGAATTATAAGCTTCTTTGTTACTAGTCCATAAAAATAAACAAATAAATTAATTAATGATGCAATTCAAAAATTCAATGAGACCAAATATTTTTTTCTTTTTTTATTAGATTTTTTTAAAAATACCAATCCAAGTTCTCACTCCCTCTTTTCCTCCCATTCCCTCCACACACCTTCCCATCCCACCACCATCCAATTCTCAGA
This sequence comes from Myodes glareolus, assembly GCF_982192425.1. Lineage (NCBI taxonomy): Eukaryota > Metazoa > Chordata > Mammalia > Rodentia > Cricetidae > Myodes > Myodes glareolus. The sequence continues at coordinate 86,182,768 of NC_142053.1, read as the reverse complement.
AAGGGTAAGGCACATTGCTTTGGGGAAGGTCCAAGTCCACCCCTACTATATCTAGGCTGAGCAAGGTATTCATCCAAAGAGAATAGGTTCCAAAAAAGCCAGCGTATGCAGTAGGGATGAACCTAGTGCCACTGGCAGTGGTCCCTCAGTCTGTCCCAGCCATGCAACTGTCATCCATATTCAGAGGAACTAATTTGGTCCTATGCTTGTCTGGCTGGTGTTGGTGAGCTCCCATTACCTCAGGTAAGTGTATTGGTGTATCCATCATGGTCTTGACCTTTTGTTCATATTCTTATTCCTCCCACTCTTCAGCTGGAGTCTGGGTGCTCAGTACAGTGCTCCTATGTGGGTCTGAGTCTCTGTTTGCGTCAGTTGTTGGACTAAGGTTCTATGGTGATATTTAAAATAATCATCAGTTTGACTACAGGGCAAGTAAATATCGACCCCTCTCCTCTATTACTTAGGGTCTTTGCTGGGGTCATCTTTTTGGATTCCTCCGAATTTCTATAGGAGCCAGGTTTCTGCTAACCCTATAATGGCTCCCTCAATCAAGATATATATATTTCCTTGCTCTTATCTCCGTCCTTCCTCCATCTCAACTATCCCATTCCCTCAAGTTCTCCTCAACCCTTTCCTCTTCCTCTTCCACCCTCCCGTCTCCCCCCACCCCATGCTCCCAATTTTGTCAGACACGTTGTCTGTTTACAATTTCAGGTGTGTCTGTATATGTTTTTCTTTGGGTTCACCTTATTACTTAGTTACTCTAGGATCATGAACTTTAGGCTCAGTGTCCTTTGTTTATAGCTAGTATCCACTTATGAGTGAGTACATACCATATTCATCTTCTTGCATCTGGGTTACCTCACTAAGGATAGTTTTTTCTAATTCCATCTATTTGCATGCAAAATTCAAAATGTCATTGTTTTTACTGCTGAGTAGTACTCTAATGTGAAAATGTGCCAGATTTTCATTATCTATTCCTCAGGTTAGGGACATCTAGGTTGTTTCCAGGTTCTGGCCATTAAAATAATGCTGCTATGAACATAGTTGAACAAATGCCTTTGTAGTAGGACTGAGCAGCTTTTGGGTATATGCCCAAGAGTGGTATTGCTGGATCCTGAGGTAGGTTGATTCCCAATTTTCTCAGAAACTGCCATACTGATTTCCAAAGTGGTTGTACAAGTTTGCATTTCTTCCATCAATGGGTGAGTGTTCCCCTTACTCCACATCCTTTCCAGTATAAGCTATCATTGGTGTTTTTGATCTTAGCAATTCTGATAGGTATAAGATGGTATCTTAAGGTTGTTTTGATTTGCTTTTCCCTGATGACTAAGTTTGTTGAACATTTCCATAAGTATCATTTGGCCATTTGTGATACTTCTGTAGATAATTCTCTGTTCAGTTCTGTACCCCATTTTTAAACGGATTATTTAGAATTTTAATGTCTAATTTCTTGAGTTCTTTATATATTTTGGAGCTCAGTCCTTGTCTAATGTGGGGATGGTAAAGATCTTTTTCCATTCAGTGGGCTGCCTTTTTGTCTTATTGACTGTGTCCTTTACTTTACAGAAGCTTCTTAGTTTCAGGAGGTTCCATTTATTCATTGTTACTCTCTGTATCTGCTGTATCTGTGCTGCTGGGATTATATTCAGGAAGTGGTCTCTGAATGTGGCTGGCCCGGAGCCTTTCTGAAAAGCAATTGACAATGACACTGGGACTTGTTTCCTCTGCATATACTGGATTTTGGGGATCCAGTCTGTTTGAATACTCACCTTCCTGGACCTGGAGGGAGGGGGGAGGAACTTGAACTTCCCACAGGGCTGGAAACCCTGACTGCCCTAAGGGACGAAGAGGGATGAGGAGAGGGAGTGGGGGGAGTGGGAGGGTGTTGGGAAGAGGGGCGGAAATGGAAACTTTTATAATTTAATAAAATTACTTTCAAAAAAATTTACAAAAAAAAAATCTTCCAACTAAAACAGAGTTCATGACCAGGTTGATTTTACACAGAACTCTATACCTTCAATGAGAATTAACACCAACCTCTTAAGATAATTTCTTATGATAGTCAAGGAAGGAACATTTAAAAATTATTTTTATGAAGGAAATTTTAACCTAACACCAAAATCATTTTATTTCTTAAACTGCGTATGAACACACAATTATGTTAAAATATGAAGTTTGATTAAAATACATTGAAGTTATCATAAAAATAAAATATTTTAAGTCTCATAAATAAAATCATGTAACAAAAATGTATGAATGGTGTATATATAACCTTGTTGAAAGACATGGTCGAAGATGTCAGTAAATTGAGACACTATATTCTCAGAATAAACTGAGAATCTTTGAAAATCAGTATGGCGGTTTTTCATAAAATTGGGGATCAACCTCCCTCAGGATCTAGCAATACCACTCTTGGGAATATACCCAAAAGATGCTCAATCCTACTACAAAAACATTTGTTCAACTATGTTCATGGCATCATTATTTGTAATAGTCAGAACCTGGAAACAACCTAGATACCCCTCAATTGAAAAACAGGTAAAGAAAGTGTGGCACATTTACACATTAGAATACTACTCAGCAGAAAAAAAACCAATGACATCTTGAATTATGTGTGCAAATAGATGGAATTAGAAAATACTATCCTGAATGAGGTATTCCAGACACAGAAATACAAACACAGTGTGTACTCACTCATAAGTGAATAGTAGCTATAAACAAAGAACCTTGAGCCTATAGTTCATGATCCTAGAGATCCTAAGCAATAAAATGAACTCTCCCCCCCCAAAAAAATATATATAGACCCACCTGGGAACTGAAAACAGACAAGATCACCTGACAGATTTGGGAGCATGGGGTCAAGGAGTAGAAGAAAGGGTAGAAAGGGAGAAGGGGAAGAGAAGGGGTGATGGGGAGGGTTGAGGAGAACTTGAGGGAATGGGATAGTTGAGATGGAAGAAGGACAGATATGAGAACAAGGAAGAAGATATCTTGATTGATGTAGCCATTATGGGGTTAGCAAAAAACCTGGCTCTAGAAAAATTCCCAGAAATCCAAAAGGATGATCTCAGCTAAGACTCTAAGCAATAGAGGAGAGGGTGCCCGATCTTGACTTGCCTTCTAATCAGGCTTATGATTATCTTAAATATCACCATAGAACCTTTGTCCAACAACAAACACAAACAGAAGCAGAGACACACATCAGAGCACTGGACTGAGCTCTCAAGGTCCGGGTGAAGAGTAGAAGGAATGAGAATATGAGCAAAGAGGTCAAGACCATGAGGGTTCATCCACTGAAACATTTTACCTGAGCTAATGGGAGCTCACCAACTCCAGCTGGACAGGGAAGGAGCAAGCATAGGACCAAACTAGTCCCTCTGAATGTGGTTGAGAGTTGTATGACTAAGGAAGACTGAAGGGCACTGGGATTTACCTCTACTGCGGTACTGGCTTTTTGGGATTCTATTCTCTTTGAATGTATACCTTGCTCAGTCCAGATGTAACAGAGACAGCCTTGGACCTTTCACAAAGCAAAATGGCTTACCCTCTCTTAGGATTAGAAGGGGGTGGGGTGGGAGGTTGTGTGGAGGGATTGGGAGGAGAGGAGGGAGTGGGAATTTGGAATGGTATTTTTTTTAGAAATCTATTAAATTAAAAAAAATAAACTTCACTGTGATAATGCTATGATCAAGGACAGATGTGAGTTCATTTTAAGGAAGGGAGAGAGAGACACATGCAGAGTGTGAAAAATGAAATATTTCAGTGTGTGCATAAAGTTACTGAAACACTAACTGCTAAATGAGAAACAAAGCTGGGTTTTGACTGTTTGGATAATAGGTTTCTTATTAACATCTCATCAAGATGATTAAAATAGATTAACAGTTCAGGAAGCACACTGTAAAAAAAAGCATTTAGATACATTATAACCCATGCACAAGGAATTCTGAGTAGTTGGTGTAGTGACTATTGAAATATTTATCACTACACCTGTGCACATACTTTTCAGACTTGGGAAGTGCTGTATCTACAGATAGAAATAACACATTTCTAAGATGTACTTAAGAGTTCTTTACAATCTATCATTAGTGAAACCATAGAGTAGTGAGGAGAACAAAAAGGAAGAGGAAACTAGATGAATGCCTACCTAGTGCTAGGCACCATTGCTTAAATTTTATAACAACATTTTGTCTGATTTTTATTTTGCCTGTTTTGAAAACATCATTTTAATATTATAATATAATTATATCATTCCCCTTCCCTTTTCTTCTTCAATACCCTTCTATGTTCCCTTCCATCTACTTTTTTACTCAGTGCCCTCGTTTTTACTAATTGTGGTCATACAAATATATATAACTAAATATATAAGTACAAGCAGCTTACTCTGTATAATGTTACATGTATATGTGCATGTGCACTGACCACTTAGTGGTGGATAATCCAATTGGTATGCTCTTCCCTAGGGAGGACCGTTTCTCCAGTTTTTATCGCTACTTAGTTGCCTTTAGTACTTTGTGTAAGGTTGAGGCTTCCTGGGTTTTCCTCCATTGACCCTAGCATTATTATCTTTATTCAAGATATGTTTAGGCATTCACATTGGTGAGACTACATGAGTGTAAATTCTGACATTTCTAAGTGACACAGTCTCACAACAAACTTCCTATTCCTCTGCTTTTACAGTCTTTATGCCCTCTCTTCTGAAATGATCCCTAGACTTTAGATGCAAAAGTTATAGTGTTATTTTATGTTTCTCTTGTTTTTTGTTTTGTTTTGTTTTGCTTTGCTTTGCTTTGTTTTGTTTTTGAGACAGGGTTTCTCTGTAGCTTTGGAACCTGCCCTAGAACCAGCTATTGTAGACCAGAATGGCCTTGAACTCACAGAGATCCACATGCCTCTGCCTCCCAAATGCTGAGATTAAAGGTGTTTGCCACCAAGCCCAGCTTACTTTTGTTTTAATAAATAAACATTGCCTGAAAATCTCTAGTGGCTGCCCGTTTTGGTTTCTGATCTTAAACTTGTCCTCAATATCTGTTTCTGAGTTTTATTTTTCGTGATACAGAAAGTTGAAAATGAACCCTTAATGACTGATTGCCACAGTTCTGGATTTTTTGTTTTGTTTTGTTTTGTTTTTTGACCGGTTGTGGGTTTTCTGTAATGGTTTCCGTCTTCTGCAAAGAAAAAAAATCCTTTAATGTGGGTATAGGGACATTTAGAATGTAGTTAGGGATTATGCTTGTTTAGTAAGATAGTGGTTCTAGGTTCTCCTCCAAGATCTCTGACTTCACTATTGTTGAGTAGTTGACTAGGTTTCCAGTATCAGGAATAATTTCCCTCTTATTGAGTGGGTCTGAAGTCCAAATAGAAAGCTGATGGTTACCACCAAGGTCCGTGTGCCACGATACTGGTTATTGTTGTGAATCATAGGTTTCATAGCTGGGTAGGACTGTTGACTGTTTCCTTCCTTTAGAAACTTGCACAGAGGTATTTTAATGAGCAACAGTCACTTTGCTTTCTTGGGCTTTGACTATCTAATCTAAAATTCATGGTGTATGCCCTAGTTACCTTTCCTGTTGATGTTTGCAGCTATGATAATCACCATGACCAAGCAACTTGGGGGAGGAAAGGCTTTATTAGCCTTACAGGCTATAATCCATTATCAAGAGAAGCCAAGGCAGGAACTCAAGCAGGATTCTGAAGGTAGTAGATAACATAGAGATCATAAAGTAATGAACATGGATTAATACCTTAATGTTCATGATTGACTCAGCCTGATTTCTTATACAACCCAGGTCAACCTGTGAAGGATGGCAGGGTCCCTTAGTGAGCTGGACCCTCACACATCAATCATCAGTCAAGAAAATTCCCACAAGCTTGTCCACAGGCCAATCTGATGAAGACAATGTCCCAATGAGATTTCCTCCTTCAAGTTGAATCTAGTTTGTGTCTATAGGAAAAAATTAACTAGGACAGTATATAAGGATTTAAAGGCAATAATGCTAACACGCAATTTTATGTGATCTCTGTCATAAGTCCATGAAGTTAATATCAATATACCCACTTTAGATTTGAGAAAATGAATGATTAAATAGAGTAACTAAAAACCTCCAAGTTCTACAGCTAATGAGAGGTGGAGTCATAATTTTAATTCAAGTTTCCTCTCACATTTAAGTTTTATTGAAGCCCTTAAGTCTAATAATTTATGATGATATAAGATGTATAACTTTGCGTTAGTGACCTTCCTGCTCTGAGACTATTTTGTCATCTTATTTTAGTAGGGAAGTTATTTTTTTATAAAGGTGTGAGGAACCCTGTCTTAAAATTTAAGTCACAACCCTAAATCAGTTCATGCAGTTTCTATGAGTCTGTACCCTATAGAGTCTAAATTTCCTCTTATTCCTCTGATTTCCCCCTCTATTCTTCAAAACTTGTGTTTAAAATTAAAATGTAGACTAGATGACTAGAGCTTTGGCCTATGCATATTTTTACCCTCTGACACTGAATGTTCTTCCTAATGATCTTACCCACAGCCATGATTTCCACATGCTGATCAATTTCCAACTCTAAAACGTTCTTTTGAGTTCAAAAGCAGTATAAGCACCTGTAATATAGCCTTTACCACTGGATAGTGTACAATTATAACAAAATTGAACTTATCCAATCTATCAATCACCCAAAAGAACGTATATGTTCTTCTGGTGCATTCAGATTAGTTGAACGAACAAACAAAAACACTATTTACTCAGTTTCTCAGTTCAAAAATATGGTTATTCACTACATTTAAAATTAAGTTTAAAACTGAATTACCATATCTAGCCCTGGAGAGCATGGTCAATGAGAATAATTCTGAGACATGTTTATTATATGAATCTTTGATCTAACGTACAGTGAATGGCACTTTGAGCTTGTAGTCTTCTTTATCCTCCAAACCCATAACCCTTGTCTCATAATTATGATCACACATAATTATACAAATTTAAATAGAGGAACTTTTCTCAAAATGCTTCACTAGCTGTCCCGGAAACGATGAAGAACATCAAGCAAGTCTTAGGGAACTGTTGTAAGCAAAAGGAATCTAAGGAAACCTGACAATTAGATGTTTTCTGTTTCTTAAATCAGAATTGTCCCCATACTTTCTTTTACCAAAAATACTCACAGTTATTTTGGGGGGGATTTCTTCACCTTGAGTTTCAATGAAAAGTATTTCCCACAAAATCTAAAATATGTACTTCGAAACCCTTTATATAAAACCAATGATTGACAATAGCCACGAATACTGCCTAGTGCTTTTTGGTCTGCGAAAATTATTTGTCAGTTAACTGAGGATTAAAACTATTTGCGCGGGAAAACACACAATTGTTGAGTCTTTTATTATTTGTAATTAATCATGAATTGTTTTCAGTGAAATTACTAACTCCTGGCTAGAGAGAGATTGCTTCAAAGACAGAACTTTCTTTGCCTTTCTATTTGGATTCCTTACAATCCTTATTTTTTACTCTATCTGGGACTCATTTCATAGTATTCTCCTGTACTTATATTGTCTTCCACCACACTAGTCTGTTCAATAATGCCCCTGAAATGAGTAAAATAATATACTTTTCTCAATTAACATCTCAACAAATAAAGCCAAATAAAATTCCTAAGTAGGAGTATCTGCCATCAAAAGAAATTCTGGATCCTTAACAATATGGTGCTTTCTTTTGTTGTTTTTATTTAAGTTTATTTTTTTTAGAAATTTAATGCATGAGTATGTCATAGTGGCAATCGACAATCGTTTAAATGTAGTCAAAGCATACTTAGCCGGGAAATGATGTCTGGTACTGTAAACATAGACAAATACCCATGGCAAGTGAATGCATGGATCTTAAAGGAACATATTATGATCCGTTTTCTAAATCAGTGTAATTCTTAAGTGCATTCTAAATGCCTATCTTAATATCCACATGTAAATGTAAATTTCCCTCTTTATCAAAGAAGCTTATTTTTGCAGCACAAAACCGTCGCAGGAAGCCACAACTAGTCGAAGTACAAAGAACTGACTGTGGAGTACCCAGCCCCAACTGACACATCTACTGTATACCTCCTGCAACCAAGACTCAGAGAACATTATAGAAGAGGGAGTAGACAGAGGTAAGAGCCAGACAACCAGTCACTCTGCTATGTGACTGCCTTCTAATTAAAACAGAGTAGTTGCACACATGAAATCTCATCAACATGGCTGCCTAAAAAGACCTAAACAACTTACAACAATCTTTGACATCCCAAAGTAGTAGTAGGAAATCTCAAAATTTCCAACACTAGATAAAGAGCTATAAATAATTTGCAATTGCTGAAAGGGAGAATTATTCTTCGCAGAGAATAAGGCCCATGATTCATTAGCCAGTGCTGAATGGTAAATCTGAGGAAAGCACACGTGCTGGCAACACCAAAGGGACTCAGCTGGTTGTATCAATTACACACATTGCATTTGATCTTATTCTTCTTCCTCTCCTAGCTTCTTCCAGTTCTGCCCCTTATTTCCTACGCAGTCAACTCTGTATGCTGACAAAATGACAATAAAACATAAAATCTCATCAGTGCTTCGCATATACATTGAGATGTGTGACTACCCAATAGAGTATAGGAACCCTATTACCATAACTGACTGTACCCTCAAACTGTAACAAAGAAAAAGAAGAAAGAAAAAAATTGCCACCTTAGGCTTTTTCAATTATATTGTCACAGCAATCAGAAGAGTAATCAGCACACAATTAAATATATTAATAAAAGTTTGACTCGTATATTTAATATAAATACACAATAAAAATAAATAAAAAATAAAAATTAGATTTTTCTCACAAGTTGCTATACTGTACAAGGACTATGTACCTCTCTAACATGGGCAAGGGAGTGCAGAATCTCACAGACTGATGATGTGGACTGTAAGTTGGGCAATTTATGATTTCCTATCATATTTCAATTCAGAAATTATATAGAAATTTATATATAAATTAAATATCTGCATAATTTCAGAGAGACACATACATACATACAGTGAAAAGATATATAGAATAACATCAAGTACTAAAAATATTTAGTATTATTTCTAAAAAGAAATAAATATCCTATATATAAAAGAAAATAAGTTCTGTGTTATTTGTAAAGGAATTGAGGCCAATTTGTGTGCACCACCATGAAAATGGATTCACAATCCACAGAGTAAAAAAGGAAATGACAAAATATTATAATAAAATCTGACCTTTAAAAACTAAAAAGCTATTGTTGCAAACAAATATGTCCATATTATAGTATACATTAGAATTAAAACTAGCTAGACAACATTTAAAGTGCCAAGTAATTATTTACGAAGAATGGATGTTCAAGCTTTTTTTCACATGATTGTAACAGAATTGATCTCTGAACTTCAGGCAAGCAAATTTTTGACAAAGACAAATAGAATCTAGACTTTAGTGAGAAAGCGTAGCTTCAGTGATAAACGGGCAATGAAAGAATTAAACCCAGTTCTTCCAAGAGGAAAATGATATTTACATGATTAGAAAAGCAAAGTCAAACCAGATCTTCCATGATAGGATGATAACACATCCTAGGTAAAAATTCTAAAGCAATAGCATTAATATAATACAATAAAATATCATTTGGATACACGCATGTATAATTCTATTCTTTTTTCCACATTTTGAAATTAAGAAAGTTAAAGCTCAAAATAAAGTCTTTGCCCCAATGCCACAATACTAATCAAGATATAATTCTGATCAGCACAAAGATGCCTTCCAGATGACAAACAATTCCAGAAATAGAATTTACAACTGCATAGCTATCAAGTCTCAGAACTGTATAAAAGTTTAGATATTAAAACCCCATGTCTTCTTTGCTCTTCCCCTCTGTAGTAAATGGATTATGTGGACAAAATGAAAGGGAGCCCATGAATAGAGTTAGAAAAAAACAATAGATATCTTGGTCTACAGTCTTCAAATAATCTCATCTTTCCTCTATATCTGTACTCCTAAATCAGAGCTATGTCTGTAGTGCCAGACAGATGGGTACTGGACTAAAAATGTATAGTTCTACTCATACTGATACTCCTAAGTGATAAAGGCCAATCTCTTTATATGTAAGAATCTCTTTATATGTAAGACGCAGTTTTCTACACAATTAAGCTTTCTGGTTCAGACATTTGGAGCATCTGGAATTACATTCACTGGAAATATCATAAAAAACTAAATCCAAGATTTGACAGTATGTATTTCTAGGAAACATCTTTTCTAATAATAATAATAACTAATAGCTATTATAGGATCATTTTGCCTCAGGTACTGTAGTAAAAACTTAATATTTCATTCACTACAAATCTATGAAGTTGATGCAAGTAATATCCTCATCAGCATCATGAAAAGGCTGAAATTAAACAAAAAGATCAGTGGGGCTGAGAGTTTGTTCCTGCCTCAGTTTGATATGCCATGCTTTGTTGACTCCTATGGAAGGCCTTACCATCCTGAAAGAAAACAGAGGAGAAGTGGATGGGGCAGGGTGGTGGAAGGGGGGGGGGAACAGGAGGAGAGAAGGGAGGGGAAGCTGTGGTTGGTATGTAAAATAAATTTGAGAAAGATCAATGAACTTTCTCAAGGACACATAATTGAGACAATAACTGACACGTTTCAAATCCTCATGATCAGTAGAAAAGAGGAATTTCTTCCAGCCATTTATTTACCAGTAAAATCATCTGGAGGTATTTTGAGTAAAGAGGACACACTAGCTCCTATTAAAAAATCTCCCTTCTAAGTATATTTTGTATGGTATTTTCTGGATCATTCTTTAGAAGTAAAAATTCATTAATTTTTCTTGGAATTAACTGCTCTCTAAAATCTTGTTACAAGAGCCTTCATAGAGAAACTTCTTCCCAAGCACAGTACAGTTCCAAGAACCTAAATGTAAACTAAATTCTGTGCTCAGACACAAGCATCCACAGCAGTACTATAGAAAATAATTCGATGAAGGCTTTTCCTTGGGACCTGTTAGCATTTGATACTACCCTTACAGATAGGACCCACTATCTATAGGTTTTCAGTTCATCCACTGCCTACGGACATCTTTTAAAGAGCACAAGAATGACTGGGATCTAGTCCCCTTCCACTCAGTGTATGTGCTCTGAATTTAGTCTGAATCTCTCAAAACGAGATGTACATTTCTGCTAACTTTCATAAAGGCATCAACTATGAACCCAACCACAAACACACTTGCAGAAATTGGCCAGCTAAGGGTATGTAGGCATAGGAATGTTGGGAGTATGAAGATGCTTTTATTAATACATACAAACATGCTGCATAAAGTGCCAAAGTGATCAGCCATTCAAAAAACCACTCATTTCACTTACAGACTTATTATAAAAGCTTCCCTACTCAGGCAACTGTTCTTTTCTGGAAGAAGACTAGATAATCAGAGACATTAATTCTCCTTATGACCAGTGTTAAATATTCTGACAATGACAATTTTCACCCAGCCTAAAAACTGCGAAATGAACATTGATTAGAAGTATTTGCAGCTCATGTAATGAACAGACTGTAAAGAGGATATAATTGGCTTAAATGAGTTCAAGGCTTCTAAACCAGAAAACTCACTTACCAAGAAATTATGAATAAAGGTCAAACCACTAGCTACTAAGCAATCCTGGAGGATAGCATGGAAGTCTAAAAGCTAAAGACAGTTCAACACAGTAAGACTTATCTGAAACGCTGTGAAGTATATTTCATCAACCACAAATGAACCTTTTGATGTAGACCTAGAAAAGATACAAATTAGGAAGACTATGAGGAACATAATGTGTTTGTTACATTGGAGACAAAATTCACTGAGGACACAATGGCAAATCATCTTCTTGAGCTTATTCATATGATTTAACAAGGCACTCACATGAGAAAACAGAATATGGGAACCCTAAGTCTTTTAGTAATGTCTCTTATGTTAATGGTTTATAGATGTTATAGGAAAAGAATAGCAATGATTCATAACTAAGTACTCTTAAGATAGTGATGGATATTTAAACACGGGTCACTGGCATGACCTGTCCAAAGAGCCCCTGAGCTTGACTCATTTTATATTTTTCTAACATCTAGGATGAGAAACAAAAATATATTCACCATTTTCCAAATGTGGGTATGAAGAGGAATAGCAACTAGCCAGAATTTTAGAGAACAGCACTAATTTAAAATATTTAGTCACAGTGTCCCCGGATACCACCAAAATGACCAAAATGTCCTAGAAATTCTAAAATTTTGGCATCCAAAATATATTCACCAGACATCATTTGATAACTGGACATTGCACAGAATCCTATTGGCAGAATATGTGTGGCACCTGAGAGTTTGGAAAGGAACCATCATTGATAAGGATGGACGTGATGCCAAATTGCCAAAAGAATGGAAACAGAGGAACAGAAAATTCATTGTTAGCTCAGGTAGACTGTTTCAGTGGGTGTCCCCACCATGGTCTGGACCTCTTTGCTCATATTCTCACTTCTCCTATTCTTCAACTGGACTTTGGGAGCTCAGTCCAGTGCTCCAGTGCAGGTCTCTGCCTCTGGTTCCATCAGTAGCTGGATGAAGGTTCTATGGTCATATTTAAGATCATAATCAACCTGACTACAAGGCAAGTCAAGACTGAGCCCCCTCTCCTCTATTGCTTAGGGTCTTAGCTAGGGTCACCCTTGTAGATTCCTGGAAATTTCTCCAGAGCCAGGTTTCTTGCTAATTCCATAATGACTCCATCAATCAAGATATCGCTCTCCTTGCTCTCATCTCTGTCCTTCCTCCATCTTAACTATCCCATTCCCTCAACCCTCCCCTTCTCTCCTCTTCTTCTCCTTTTACCCTCCCTTCTCCTCTCATTCCCATGCTCCCAATTTTGTCAGGCAAACTTGTCCTTTTTTTACTTTACAGGTGGATCTATATATGCTTTTCTTAGTTTTCATTTTATTAATTAGGATTTCTAGGATCATGAACTATAAGCCCAATGTCCTTTGTTTATAGCTAGTATTGACTTCTGAGTGAATACATACCATATTCTTCTTTTGAGGTCTAGGTTACCTCACTCAGGATGGTGTTTTCTACTTCCATCCATTTGCATGAAAAATTCAAGATGTCATTGTTGTTGTTTTTTTTTTACTGCTGAGTAGTACTCTAATGTGAGCTCACCAACACCAGACAGCTTGGGAAGGAACAAGCATAGGACCAAACTAGTCCTCCTAAATGTGATAGACAGTTACATGGATGAGGCAGACTGAGGGGCCACTGGCAGTGGTATCAGTATTTATCCCTGCTGCTTGTACTTGTTTTTTTGGAACCTATCCTCTTTGGATCAATACCTTGCTCAACCTAGATATAGTAGGAAGGGCCTTGGACCTTCCCCAAAGTAATGTGCCTTACCCTCTTCAAGGAGTGGGTGGGGTGGGGTGGAGAGGTAAGTGGAAGGAATGGGAGAAAGGGAGGCAGTGGGAACTTGGATTGGCATGCATAATGAAAAACAATAGTTTGTTTTCTTTTTAAAAATAATAAAATTAAATAAATTAAAGTAAATATGCAAAAAACCAAATGTCATCAAAGGGAAACTGTACTGCATTCTCTGTCAAGTCATTACATTGAATCTTTGTGTTTCCCACCCTTACCACATTACAAAATCAGATTTATTTGATAATGTTGGTTGACAGTTTTCATTTAATATATTTATTTTGGCCACTGTGGTAAATGTTGAGGAATACAGAAGTCAGGTGTTCAGTGCCAGAAAAGAAACAGACTAAACCAAGTTTTTCGATAAGCTTTCACAGAAGTAAGGAGCAACTGTAGACCTAAGGGTCAAAGAATTTCTAGTTTCCCTCTTAGCACTACATTAACTGTGAGATCTGGGGCAAATTATTTACCTCCTTTATACTTCCATTTCAACGTACTTCAAATGTCAAATCATACTCTTCTCAGAGAGTGACCGAACATTAAGTAAACTAATTTATATGAAGCATGCAGCATGCTATTGTGAATATTTCAGAACTGTGCAAATTTAACCCCATTTCCTTTCAAGGGAACTTACCTTCATCACAGTTTCTTCAACAAATAGTTGCTCTGTATACTCAAGAGCTTTAAAAGGCCTGAAATTAACAGCCTTGACTCATCACTTTTCAGGCATTCCCTGTATAATTCAAAAACACAAACACACAATCAGTTACTAAGTTCTTAAATTCTTTCTACTGTCTTGATTTTCTGAATGCTCCTTGGGTTTATCCGTATTTGTTCATACCAACTAACTGTTTTTGTTTTCATTTGCCACCATCTTTTACCTGGATCTTACTAGCTTCCAAATTGATATCATCATTTCTAATTATTATGTCCTTAGCCATTTTATTTCACATGCAGCCAACGTGATTTTTCTACTACCAAAAATTCATTATCTCACTCACTCATGTTAAATCTGCCAGCAATAGTCCATTTTCCTTATATCAAAGATTATTGTCTTTTGGTCACTTCTTAAGAGCCAGGCATTACTAACCCTTTGCATTATTCCAGATGTGTCAATTTTAATGACCATCTGGGAAATTTTCTCTAATTAGGAGTCTTAGTTTAACTTTTTCTTCATCAAAAAGCTTTTTATAAATTCCCAAACAAGATTTCCCTTTCCTCTACTCAATGTTAAGAACTTCTAATACTCCTAGCATTTCTTCTCTACTGCACTCTACAGTTATAAGAGATCAACACTTGGATAGCATAAGCTATATCTCAGCAACTATTCTAAACACTTTAGATCTATGGTCTAGTACAATTTTTACAGTAATCCTGCAGTGTTGGTGCTATTCTTATGCTTGGTTTTCAGGTGCACATACCTCAACAGAGAAAGGATAAATTATTTACCCCAGGTCGAATAGCTAGTAAATGACAGAGGTAGATAGAGTTTGGAATCTGGGCCCGAGTCCATGTTCTTAGGTACTATGTCATGTTGCCCCATCATTTATAATAAATTATTCAATGAAATAAAAGATGTGATTAAAATAGATTATGAATTATGTGACTCTGTGAATATCACTTTAGCTTCCAGGGCACAACATGGTACTGGAATCAGAGCTATCAATAAATTTTCATTATACAGGCAAGTAAACATAAACTGAGAAAAAACATTAAATGGATGTTTAGAATCCGTTATCATTCCTAAAAAACACCTCCAACTTTCATTGCTATGTAAAAATTTTCCTGACACCTGTTTCTCATCAGTGTTATCAAATTTCGTTCAAGAGCCCAGAAAGTCTTGCAGGACAATATATGTGTAACTTCTTCACAGGCCTATAGGATCTATGTTAAGGGTACCTGGTACTCAATTAATGCTAATGAATGAGGCTATGAGAAAATACAATACCGACTACACCAACACAGATAACAGATAAGAGATTACAAAGCAAGTAAGTCATAGAATAATGACTGATATTACAAAAATAAGCATAAATCAAATAAGAACCTTAGTTTATAATTCTGTGCAATGTTCCAAATAACGTTCTGCCTGAAAAGACAGGGAGATATTTTACAGCAAAATATATGTGAAGACTTAATACTTTTAGTCAACAATAATAAATGCTGTTCTTGTTCATTAGTAACATCTGACCAGAAAATACTAATTGTGTTACTTTTGAGTATATACCTAAATATATCCATAGCTGGGTCACATGGATGATTTTTATATGTGCTAGAATCCTTTTCTATTTTTACTTTAGTATTTCATAGATTTTATTGTACAAATGTTTCACTTCCTTGGCAGGATTTATTCCTATGATCTTTTAAGACTATTCTGAATGAGATTTTTCCTTCATTTTTCTCTTAGTGAATCCACTATTCATATACAGAAAAGCTACTAGTGGCAATTAAGATGGCTTATTATATGCAGGTACTTGCTATCAAGTGCAACAATATGAATTTGATCCCACAATCCTATATAGTGAGAGGAAAGAGATGATTTCCACAATTTGTCCTTTGATATCTACATGTACATGCATGTCCCCCCCTACAAATAAATGATTGCATAAACTTTAATGAAATATTACTGATTTTATTATGTATTTATCCTGTATCTTTTAACTTTGTTAAATTGTTCACTGGCTGTAACAGTACTTCTGGTAGACTTTCTAGGGTCTTTTAAGTGTAGGATTTTAGCAGCTATAAATAGGAAGAATTTGTCTTCTTTTTTTTCTACTTGTGTCTTTTTGATTTTTATTTGTCCTTCTTCCTCTATGATTTTAAGCATTATATTGGATAAGAATGATAAGACAGGACAGCCTTGTCTTCTTCCTGATGTTAGAAGAAAACATTTTAACATAGGATGTTGGCTAAATGTTTAAAGTATATATTCCTGTGCTGAGTTATGAAACTTATATTCCCAGTTTACTCCCTTAAGCTTCTAAAGCTCAAAGTCATTCATAGAATTCATAAGCATTGAAAAATACGGTTACAGAGCAGAGAGAGAGAGTGAGGAGGCTGCATCTGGCTCCCGCTCTCACAGCCATTGTAGTACATTGAGCTCCATAGAGACAGCGCCGGGGCAAGCAAGAGCCGAACGGGCACTGGGCGACTCTGTGCCTCGTGGACGAAAATCAACTAAATATGGGCAAAGGAGATCCTAAGAAGCCGAGAGGCCAAATGTCCTCGTAAGCATTCTTTGTGCAAACTTGCCGGGAGGAACACAAGAAGAAGCACCTGGATGCTTCTGTCAACTTCTCAGAGTTCTCCAAGAAGTGCTCAGAAAGGTGGAAGACCATGTCTGCTAAAGAAAAGGGGAAATTTGAAGACATGGCCAAGGCTGACAAGGCTCGTTATGAAAGAGAAATGAAAACCTACATTCCCCCCTCCCCGCCCCGAAAGGGAAGATCAAAAAGAAGTTCAAGGACCCCAATGCACCCAAGAGGCCTCCTTTGGCCTTCTTCTTGTTCTGTTCTGAGTATCGCCCCAAAATCAAAAAAGAACACCCTGGCTTATCCATTGTTGATGTTGCAAAGAAACTGGGAGGGATGTGGCACAGCACTGCTGCAGATGACAAGCAGCCCTACAAAGAGAAGGCTGCCAAGCTGAAGGAGAAGTACCAACAGGATATTGCTCCTTACAGAGCTAAAGGAAAACCGGATGCAGCGAAAAAGGGGGGTGGTCAAGGTGGAAAAGAGCAAGAAAAAGAAGGAAGAGGATGAAGAGGATGAATAGGAGGAGGAAGAAGAGGAAGACAAAGATGAGGAAGAAGATGATGATGATGAATAAGTTGGTTCAAGCGCAGTTTTATTCTTGTCTATAAAGCATTTAACCCCCTGTACACAACTCACTCCTTTTAAAGAAAAAAAATTGAAATGTAAAAAAGAAAAAGAAAAAAAATACCACAAAAGATTCTATATATAGGAATTTATTATCAACTGCTTCAAAGTCTGGCCACCTTAAAACATATTCTGTTTTAGTACACAGAGTTTCAGTGGAATACAATGTTTAATTCTTTATCTCTAGCTCCTTTAATATTATATTGTCAAAGTTAACTGCTTGAAATTAACTGAATGTTTACTGGTTTCATTAGCATATGTTAGTCACATAAAATTATGACTTCCATAAGTATACGTATATGTAATATACTTTGGTCATTTTCAGTTCCCTATTATCATATCCTGTTCTGTGACCCACTGTTCCCCTTTCCTATTTTCATCTGTTATCTCTATTGACTTCTCTGTTTTTCTTAATTAATTTTGTTACATGTGTAGAACCACATAAATATAGAAATAAAACTTGTAGAATTCCTTTAATGGTGTGTGTGTGTGTGTGTGTGTGTGTGTGTGTGTGTGTGTGTGTGTGATCACTTGTATTGGATAGCCAACTATCCAAGTCCTGTCAAGGACTGATTCTGTCTCCCAGGAGTCTCTGAACTTCTATATCTCTTCTTCATCTAGGGGTGGGGCTTTGTGAATTTCCTCATCCATACTGGCATGTCAACTGGTGTTGTCATTCTTCAAGTCTTCCTTAGACTGTAGGAAAATAAGGCTTACCAGACCAAAAAGAGCCAACCGGAAGCCTGCCTGAAGCTGTCAAAGGTCCTGTCTGTTCTTAGCCGAAAAGGAGCTACCAAGCAGTGTTTCCTGAGTTCCTGGCAGCAGGCGCTGTCAGAGGTCCTGATCGTGCCTCGCCAATTAGAGACAAATATGAAATGTCAACTGTCAACATATCAGAATGGCTGAGTGTTGGAAGGGTATGTAAGTTTTTCCCTGTTGTTAAATAAATGAGTCTGCTGTAAACCTTCTAGCTGACTCCCAGCGTCTGTGACCACTGACGTCGCTCCTTTTCACCTTCTCCCCTGAGGAAGACATTAGGACCCAGCAATATTTAAACATGATAGTTTTTTCTTCTATTTTTTATTTTATTTTTAAAGCAGTCTTATTTTGCATACCAATCTAAGTTCCCATTTTCTTCTGATATTTTTAAGGAGTTTCTGATTTAAAATTTTATTTTATTTCATGTGTATTGGTGTTTTCTGTGTACGTATATATTTTTTAGAGTTATTTATTTATTTATTTATTAAGATTTTTCACCTCCTCCCCACCTCTCATTTCCCTCCCACTCCCCCTGCTCCCCCTCCCTCTCCAGTCCTAAGAGCAGTCAGAGTTCCCTGCCCCTTGGGAAGTCCAAGGTCCTTCCCCCTCCATCCAGGTCTAGGAAGGTGAGCATCCAAACAAATCAGGCTCCCACAAAGCCAGTCCATGCAGTAGAATCACATGCCATTGTCCTTGGCTTCTCAGTCTGCCCTCATTGACAGCCATATTCAGAGTCCAGTTTGATCACGTGCTCCATCAATCCCAGTTCAGCTGGCCTTGGCGAGCTCCCATTAGGTCTGTCCCACCATCTCAGTGGGTGGACGCACCCCTCAAGATACTGACTTCCTTGCTCATGTTCTCCCTCTCAGAGCTTCAGTTACAGAAGATAGTGAACTATCATATGGGTGTCAGAATTCAAACTCTTGTTCTCTGGAAGTGTAGCCAGTGCTCTTAACCACTGAACTATCCCTCCAGTGTGTAGGTTACCGTATTGTTGAGATTTCATAGGCACCACTTCCCTGTCTTACATAGAAGATCCAATCACGTAGCAGACATCGTAGACCTCTGACTCTTAAAATGCTTCTTCACTGTCTTCTGTGATTGCTTCCTGAATCTTGGGTTCAGGGATTGTGCTGAAGATGTATCAATTGGGTTTGTGCACCCCACAGTTAGTTGTTCTCTGCAGTTTGGCCAGTTGTGGGGTGCTATAATGGTCTTCATATGTTGCAGTGAGACGTTTCTTTGATGAGAAATGATAGTTACACTTATTTGTGAATATAAAAGTAAGAGCTTAAAATGTAGTTTAGAATTGTGCTGATTGAGGAAAGTGATAGTAGGAAGTTCTCCTCTAGGTCCCATGGACCCACCAGCCATGTTAACTAGATTTACAGTATAAGGAATGAATTCCCTTCTGGTGAGCAAGCCTAAAGTCCAATTAGATAGTTCTTAGTTACCCCCAATACATAAGTGCCACTATTGCACCTTTGGGGCTATCTTGCCATGCTAGACATTGTTGTAGTTCACAGACATTACAGTTGCATAGGGTTATTGATGGTTTCTATTCCTTGGCAGTTTACATAGCACCTTAAGACACAGTGAGAGCTGGTCCTCCTGCAAGAGAATGTTTGGGTAAGTTACAAGTTGATTCCTCCCAAGTTCTATGTTGGAAGTGTTTGGTATCTTCAGCGACAAGGTGTTACTTTCAGCTTCTTGAAGGTGGGTGAATCAAAGACAAAGGAAAAAAAAGCATACTATTTTGGGAGTCTGACTCCCCTAGTCCTGCAAAAGTTGAGGGGAGGGTTCCCCTGTCTCACACTAGGTTTTTTGTTAAATAGTAAGTGGCATAACTTCATTTAAACGGCTTAAGCAATGTATATTATATGTAATTTTAGAAAAAGATAAAATAATAATTCCCTGGGGCTTTTTCTTATTTCTTTCGTGTTATTTCTCCCTCTCCCTCTGTATTATCCATTTAAAGCCTCCCTCTTTGTCCTATGTCAACTCTCAGAGTACCTGTATCCTCCTATCTGCTAGTCCCCTAGTCTAGAGCTTCTCTCCCATCCCACTCCCTCATCTCCTTTTTACCTTTTTTGTTTCTCTGGGTACTCCAGGATGCATGCTCACAACTAAAGATTTGAAACAATTATCCATAAATAAGGAGACTATGTGACCTTTGTCATTCTGGGTTTGGGTTACCTCAGCATAACATTTGCTACTTATATCCATTTACCTGCAATTTTCATAAATTATTTCTCTAAACAGTTAAGTAATATTCCATTGTATAATTGTACTATACGTTCATTAACATTTCATCAGTTGTTGGGAGTAAAAGGCATTTCCATTTCCTCACAATCTTTTTAATTGAAAGTAATTTTTTCAAAGAACACATTCCGATCATGTTTTCCCTCCCCCAACTCTTACCAGACCCTCACCTCCACACCTACCCAATTCCTCACCTTCTCTCTCTTTATAAAACCTAAAAATAGACATTTTTCAGGGTATTTTGAATGCAGGACATTCAGTGAGTGAACACAGATGAGCTAGTATCTGGCATGATATAGAGTCTTTCAGTATATGTCCAAGAGTGTATAGTTGTGTCATGTGGTAGATTTATTTTGAACCTTTTGAAGAACCTTCACACTGATTTCCACAGTGGCTACATGAGTTTACACTCCCACCAGAGTGAGTAAGTGATCTTCTTTCACCACATGCTCCCCCAGCATTATTTGTTAATTGTTTTCTCGATTTTGTCCATTCTTACTACAGCAAGGTGAAGTCTTGAAAGTAGTTTTAATTTGTACTTCCCTAAGCACTAAGTATGCTGAATACTTTTTGAGATTTTTCTTAGATATTTTTATTTCTTCTTTTGAGAACCCTGTTCAGATACACGGCTAATTTTATCTATTTTCTTGATTCTTATATTTTTTAGTTCTCTACATTTTCTGGACAATATTTTATCAAATGTTTAACTGGTGAATATTTTCTCCAACTCTATGGGTTTCATTTTTACCTTGTTTCCTTTATGTACAGGAGGTTTTTAGTTAGATGAGGTCCCACTTGTCAATTCTTGACTACAGTTTCTAGACAAATATGGTCCTATACAGAAAATCATTTTTCATAGAGAAAATCATTTCCTACATCTATATTTGGAAGAGTACTGCCTATGACTTTTTCTAGTAGTTTTAGGTGTCATCACATTGAGAACTTTTATCCACATTGAATTTTTTATGCATATATACATATATATATATATATACATCCAACATGTATATGCAGCATACTGAGTTCATTTAGCATTGTTCATATTTATATGATTCAATAAAGTTCAGGATAACTTATTATTGAAATGCCATGGGTTCCCTTTTAAGCTTAGGTAATGCCTTTGACTCTTACAATCCTTTGGTTCCTAATTCTGCAATTTCCCTTAATGTTTAGAATAAAAATTGTGTTGTAACAGTTAGAATTGGGCACCCCAGTCACTTATTGTATGCATTTTAGCAAGTTGTGGATCCGTTTCTTTGTGTGTTTCTATGTGTATGTTTGGACCCTGTCCTGGCTAACCACAAACTCACAGAAATTGTCCTGCCTCTGCCTCTTGAGTGCTGGGATTAAAGGTATGTGCTACCACCATTAGCTTGTGTGACTCTTCTTAATTCTTTTGACGGAAAAGGAATTGAGGACCTAGGAGTAGAGTGACATAATTATTTGGGGGCAAAGGCCAGATACATATCTGGTCTCATGTCTCTCCCTTTCACTTGCAAAAAACTTCTCTTTTTATCATATTTTATATCAAGACTATTTCAGAATCCAAAATATAAACAAGATTTCCTGTTATGATGGAGATGTTACTTGCAGGCTAAATAGTAAAAGGGGTTCTTGAATCTACTCAAGACCTCTCAAGCCAGGTTTTGCTGTCTCAGGGTCATTATTTTCTACAGCTAGTACCAGAATTATATGAACAGAGAAGCCTCCAGATTATCTGTAACAGAAGTTTCTGTCCCACCTGGTCCCACAGCTGTTCAGTCATAAAAGAAATACACAGAGGCTTATATTAATTATAAACTGTTTAGCTTATTAGTTCAGGCTTATTATTAACTTGCTCTTACAACTTAAATTGACCTGTAATTCTTGTCTATATTTAGCCATGTGGCTTGGTACCTTTTCTCAGTAAGGCATTCTTACCTTGCTTCCTCTCTGTCTAGAGACAGACTCTCTGCCTTTTCTCTTCCAGAATTCTCCTAGTCTGGTTGTCCCACCTATACTTCCTGCTTGGCTATTGGGAAATCAGTATTTTATTAGACTATATGAGTGACAAATCTTTACAGTGTACAAGAGCATTATCCCACAGCAATTAGCTCTAGTAACTTTACATATATATAAATGCAAATTAAGGCTAATAAAAACAGAAAGCCATAAAAAGACTGTCTGAAGCCCCTCCTCTTCTCAAATACAAAGTCTAATGTCCACTCCAAGGTAATAATGCCTTCAAAACCCCACAATAGTTAGTTATGCCTTGCCTGTTGCTATTTTGGTACTGTAGAGAAAAGGCCAAGTGACATGAATCTAGTTGTCAAGTTTAGAATGAATATTGTCCGATGAAGAACTATGAGCCATCAAGCAGGCCCATGGTCAGACACTAAATACTATTTAATTGGCTTCCCCAGGCGGTTTCTCCTAACGTCCATCTGAAATGAGAATTGCATACTTCATAAAAACAAATTTTTGCAGCTGTCAGGAGCCAAGACAGCTGTGAAAAGAGTGAGTTAGATTGGGTTCTGCCTCTTGTATCACCTCAAAGCTTTGCCAGCACCAGTTTCTAGAAATGTTCCCACCAATCAAATTACAACGGACAGGGTCACATGTCCTTTGTCTGGCTTAGACGTGCCCAGGGACTTGGCTCTTAGATCTCTCATCTTGTTTCAACATGTACCCTGAGTAGTTCAAAATGGGAATGACAAGAGGTTAAACATGAGGCACTGCAATGGTTTGTTTTGGGTTTTGTTTTCGTTTTTATAGGTCTGTGTATCCTTGCCATAACTTCTCAAAGCTGTGCTTACATGGAAATCACCAACACCTGTTCTTTCCGAGTTGCACTATCTGGGAGAAATGTCTCAGATTTGTGAAATCCTCATACATGATTTTCCATGCTACATGAGCTCAGAATTGACCTTGTAAGTTTTTCATAATGCAAAGCTGAGAATGGCCAAGGACAATATAAATCTGTCAGCAATAGCTATGTACATTGTATGAAGTCTGCTTCCAAATGAAAATGTGGGACTCTGATTTAAAATGACCATAGGATGAATATGAAGTCCTACTAATGGTGCTCAATGCAACAGTTTAAGTCACATGCTCCTTATTTAAACATAGACCATCACTCTGCTGATTTTCCAACTCAAACTGCTCCTTGACTGGAAAAGAAACAGGGTTAATGGCTATTAAACTTTAATTCCCACTCTGATGAGAGAGTGACGCAGAAAAGGAAAAACAACAGTTAACCAGTGATGCTAAAAAGCTTCAAGAGGACTTTACTGGGTTATGACTGCCAAGAGTCAGAAATTATCTTTGACCTTTATCAATCTTTTACAAGAATACTATTTCTGTGATCTTCCTTGACTTCCCACGACAAAGTCCTGACTCTCTTTTGGTCAGATTTAACAACCCATCTAGGCTCCTTGCCACCTCATGCTTACTCTTTGGATCAATGCATGACTGCTGCTTTCTAACCACACGATTAGCTCAAAGCATTCACTGGTTAATATTTATAAAAAATACTTTGAAGATGAAATCTTTGGTGTGTAAAGAAAACACTAGACATAGATAGAATATGGCATTTTAAAGTCTACACTTTCTTGTGGACTGCCAATATTAGACAATACGGTCTTTGACTAATTGTGGTGGCTTGAGCGACTATCCGTTGCTTTAGTGAAATAGAAAATGTAAAACTAAAAAGAAAAAGGACATAAGATCTGATGGGATTGTGCTCAATTCCAGTACTGAATGCCTGGATTACCTGAGCAGGGGGGTTAATAATGCTTCATCTCTCGAGCCTTCAGTATCCTCTGGCTCCCAGGCCCAATATCCACAAGATGGTCTGGAATAATTCTAAGCAATTAATCACTTCATACTATGAAGAGAAGTAGAGTCAACAATTTCCTGTCTGAGATTAGCTTTAAATTTCATCTATGCACAGAAAACTATCAAATTGAATGTTGAAAACAACAAATAAAGAAGCAATAACGTTAGTTTCACAAAGACAGATGATGGCTTTGGCTACAATTTTCTTTCCTTATTCCGGTGCTATAAATCCCTAAACTAGAAGAGTGTGGGGAAACAAAAACATCGATTCTTATTTTATGTTGGACTCTAAGAAGATTCCATCTTCCCTCGTTAAAAGGAGTTAAAGCATCTGTGTTTTTAATTCCACGTCAGGTTTAAGTACAACCTGCATAAAATGCACTGCCGTTTACAACAACACCGTAAGACTGGAGCTGGAGCAATGCAAAACAGCCCAAGTCTGTGACTGGGAACATGTCCATCCAAGTCCATGACCTGCCTCCTGGACAGGCTGTCACCTCAGCAATTGAGAAAGAGGGCAAAGGACAGGGGTGAGAAGGTGCTTCTTCAGCTCCTGTCTTTTAGCTGTGTCCGTCTGCCAATACCGACTTTAACTGGAACCAGTTTACACTAATAAAATGATCTGCCTTTTCAGAAGCTCCACGGGCATGTCTTAAGGTCTTATATTGACATTAGCTCTTGGCTCTGGGACATTAGAAACCTGAGTGAATTTCAAGGAGTCCCGGAAGCCTGGAGAGGCTACCAAAAGCTTCAAATTGGCAAGTTCAATTCACCATGTATTTACTGAGCAAAGCACTCTGTGCCAGACCAGTACTAGGAACTGGGGTACAAAGTGTGATGAGCTCTAATCTCTGCCCTTCAGGACCTCATAACCTATTTACAAAGCCAGAAGAATAAAGAGAATATTTAAATACAAAGCTATTAATGACAGGCTAGAAATGAGAACTACTAGCCTTATAAGCAATAAAGGAAATAAACCTGTTCCAGGTCCATGCGCATGACAGAAGACTTCCTGGAGATGGGTTCACTAGATAGAGTTCAAATTAAAATGACTTAGTTGAAGGAAAATAGACAGAATATATGTTGTGAATTCCAAAGGAGGAACAATAAAATCAGGGGCAAGAAATATCTAAAAACCATCTTTGCTTAGACAATAATGAGTCACAACATCTCAAATGTATAGCTTAAGATTTACAGGAATGAAAAGAGAAACTAGACAGTAAGAGTGAAGAAGACTTAGTCATGAGCCGCATTAACTTTGACTTATACTTTGAAATACATAGGAAATCAGTTAGCGATTTTAATCGCATAATCAACCCCCCAAAAGTTTCCAGACACAAAAAACAATCTAGAGTTGGGGAATTGAATGGTCAAAAAGAGTATCAAACTATATCTATGTTCATAATGTAATAGGAACTGAAAAACTCAGGGGCATAAACATCTAATGGAAAATGAGACAAAGTTTTCAATGGTTCCTTCAAAACAAGGTGAATGACCAAGAGATACAAAAGAATATACTGAACATCACTAAGCATCATGAAAGTGCAAATCTAAACTACAAGGAGATTAAATTAATCATTTCAGTTAGATTAATTTTTATCAGAGTCAAAAGATAACACTTGGACTAGGTATGAAGAAAAGGAAGACTTGCACACTGCTTGTGGGAATATAAATTAGCATGCATGTTGTGGATAACATTACAGAGGCCCTCAAAAATTAAAAATAGAACTACCATATGATTCAGCATTCCCACTATTAATTATATATCCAAAGGGAATTAAGTCAGGTTTTAAAAGTGAGACCTGCTTTCCTTTGCTCACTGAATCATCAGTCACAATATCCAATAAATTGAAACAGCTTAAGTGCCCATCCGACTGATTAACAGATAAAATAAGTGGTGGTATATTTAAATCATGTAATTCTATGCCATTATTAAAAATAATGGAGTGTGATTTGCAGCAAAGTGGATGGGACTGCAGAATGATATGTTAGGGGATGCAACACAGGAACAGAAGGACAAATATCACACTATCTCACTCCTGTGTAGAATTTTAAAATCTGTTCTCACAGAATTAAAGAACTGTTAGAAACAGGATGTTAGAGAGGCAAGTGGGCTAAGCAGTTGCTATTGAATGGCTACAAGGTAAAAAGTAAATAGAATGATGATCTATTCTACAATAAGATAGCAATAGTTTATAGCAATGTGTGTTTGAACATAAATACCAGGTTGGATCATGGTTTTATTGCTATTATCTTGTCTGTTTTGTTTAAGTTATGTATCTTACTCTGGTCTGAAACATTTTGTGCAGGGTAGAGTGATCTCAAACTCACAACCCTCTTGCACCTGTATTTGAAATACTATGTAGTACTATGTATAGTGCCTCCATACTTAGCTTAATGATAGGATTCACAGGACACTACCACAAGTAACTAATGAATTTTTGATAAAATAAATATATAAATCACCCTTATTTGATAATTGTAAAATATTTGCATGTATCACGTAAGCATCGTTCCCCATAAGTGCATACAATTTGTATATGCCAAAATATTTCAATAAAAAAGAAAGATACATTGAATATGGCAATTGTTATAAATTACTAAACAAACCTATATCATAACTTCATTTAAAATCATGTAATGTGTCATTTTTCTCAGTAGTATAGCGACGTATAGCAACTAGTAAGTTCCTCAAAATCCAGTAAATCACTCTCTATCTTTGTGAGGTTGTTTTGATACCAAAAATTATTTTATTTTTTGAAGCCATGTACATTTTTATTGTATAGACATTTTGTATCCTTGAATAAGTTTCTTAATCTCCTTAATCATATTTCTTTTTGTGTTTTTAATTTATTAAATTAAAAAATATCAATCCAAGTTCCAATTCCCTCCCCTCCTCCCATTTCCTCCACACACTCTCCCACCCTGCTCCCATCCACTCTTCAGAGAGGGTAAAGCACATTGCTGTGGGGAAGGTCCAAGACCCTCCCTACTATATCTAGGCTGATAAAGGCATACATCCAAAGAGAATAGGACCCCAAAATGCCAATACATGCAGTAGGGATAAATCCTCGTGCCACTGCCAGTGGCCCCTCAGTCTGCACCAGCCATGAAACTGTCAACCACATTCAGAGGGACTAGTTTGGTCCTATGCTTGTTCTTTCCCAGTCTGGGTGAAGTTGGTGAGCTCCTATTAGTTCAGGTAGACTGTTTCAGTGGGTGAACCCACCATGGTTTTGATCTCTTTGCTCATATTATCATTCCTTCCACTCTTCAACTGGACTTTGGGAGCTCAGTCCAGTGCTCCGATGTGGGTCTTTGCCTCTTTTTGGATCTGTTGTTGGATGAAGGTTCTATAGTGATATTTAAGATAATCATCAGTCTGACTACAGGGCAAGTCAAGATCTGGCACCCTCTCCTCTATTGCTTAGGGTCTTAGCTGGGGTCTTCCTTGTGGATTCCTGGGAATTTCTCTAGAGACAGGTTTCTGTTAACCCTATAATGGCTCCCTCAATCAAGATATCTCTTTCCTTGCTCTCATCTCTATCCTTCCTCCATCTTGACTATCCCATGCCCTCAAATTCTCCTCATCATTACCTCCTATTTTGTCTATGTATAAAAGAATGGTTTCTCAAACTTGACTATATATTAAAATAATCCAGAAACTGGAAAAAAGTATGACACCTTTGCTTCAGTCTAGGCCAGTTAAAACTCTAGAAGGATGGACACAGATATCAGGTATTTTTTTATTACCTTAGGCATTTCAGGGGATAACCAACTTTGAGAACCACTCCTTGAGTTTCAGGATCCCTAAAACAATATGGAGACTTACTCTCTGTTGAGGCAAGATACCTGCACTTGGTTTTTGTGAGGTCAAATAATCTTATGTTAACACAAAGAAAGTTGGTGGTTTATTTATTGTATCAACTAATTAGCCTAATTAATATACCTCCGTGTTCATCATTTACTCTAGAGTTGAACACATAGAAGGATCAAAACAGCTATTTAATGAGAAACAGTGTTATCTCCCTCATGTTTGTATATGTAGTTCAAAGACATTGAATAATTTAATCAAATTTGAATATCTAAGAAAAAGCCCTGATCTGCCAGTCTGGTCTGCCAGATTACATAAATGAGTAACCCAAAGACAATAAAGCATAAACTTCTCAGGAGGTTATTATGGAGTCAAGGGGTCAAGGAAACTATTAGGAAAGAACTTACAATCTCCTCTTCTCCACATGCCAGAGTCCCCAAAACACTGAACACACAATCCATTTAATATAAAAATCTGTTGAACGTCTTATTAATAGAATGGATCAAGAAGAGGAGAGAATATCTTAGCTTTAGGGTAACATGAACAAACAGTAACAATCAAATAAAAGGACAATGGTAATACAATGTTAAGATACCAGTGAGAATCCAAGATATATGTGACAATCTGAAAAAAGAAAAGAAGAATAAAGAAAAGAGTTAAGGAAGAAGGAAAAGAATCTGGTACTAAAGGCATAGAAACATGTTTAAAAGACTGATAGCTAAAAGTTTCCCTGAGTTAGGAGAAAGGATACCAATCCAGATACAATAGATATTTAGGACACTAAAAAGACAAAATCAGTAAAGAACTGACCCATGTTGCATTATATTTAAGACACTAAATACACAAAACAAAGATCTCATATTGAAATTAGCAAGAATGCAACTCTAGGTCATATGTAAAATGGAGCTCTTCAGAATAACCCAACATTATTCAACTGAAACTTGAAAACATGAGGGCATGAACAGATGTACTTCAAATTTAAAAGGACAGAAACTTCCAACCTAAACTGTTATGCTCAGCAAAGTTATCTGTCAGCATTGAACAGAAAAAAATAAAATTTATAATAAAAATGAAACTAATATAATTTTATCACTGAGCCAGTTTCATAGAATGCATGTGAAGGAATTCTCCAGACAGAAGAGGAAAAAAATTCACCTACAATTTGACAGGAAGTGATCAACCATGCTACAATAGCCATTAAGACAGGAAGAAAAAATAAAATGTCACAAAAATCAACAAAATGACAAGAATCTATATACATATTTGGATAATAACTCAATATTATTGGTATCAATTTCCCAATTAAAAGGCATGGACTACTAAATTAGATCAAAAGACAAGAGCCATCTGTTTGCTACTTCTAAGCAAATCATTAGAACAGATATACACTACCTTAGGGAGAAAGGATGAAAAAGGATATTTTGAGCAAATTGATTTGGGAAAGAAGCAAGCATTTCTGTCCTAATATCTGATAAAATAGACTTCAAACCACTAGTGAGAAAAAATAAAGATGGTCACTTCATAATGATTAAGAGAACAATCTGTCAAAGGGATATTAGAATTGGGAACATAGATATCTGAAAACAGGTGCATATAATTTCATAAAACAAAATTCCAAATATAGTTAACAGTTGGTGACATCAAAAATCCACTCTCAACATTTGACCGATCAGTCAAAAAATAAACAAAGAGATATGTGTATGAAATGTCATCATAGATTAAATGTACTTAGTAGGCATTTATAAAACATCCCATTTTTATCTCCTTTCAATGGAATAATCAGGTGCAAGAGAAAC
The DNA here is from genome assembly GCF_982192425.1 of Myodes glareolus. Taxonomy (NCBI): domain Eukaryota; kingdom Metazoa; phylum Chordata; class Mammalia; order Rodentia; family Cricetidae; genus Myodes; species Myodes glareolus. The sequence goes on along the minus strand of NC_142053.1, from coordinate 86,153,007 downwards.
TCTAAAATGCACCAAAACTAATGGGAAACAAATAGCCCTACTGAGTAATGGATGAGTCCTTGAAATTAAAAAGAAAATATGAAAATTGATAGAATCAAGAGAAAATGAAAACACAACAAACCAAAGCCTGTGGTTATAGAATACAAGTGGTCCTAAGAGGAGAGTTTACAGCTGTGCGTGCATATACTAAGAAATCAGAGAACTCTGATTGAAGCAACTTTGAAATACACCTGGGTGGCCTGGAAAAAGTCAAACAAGATAAATCCAAACTCAGTAGATGGAAAGAAATCACTAAGATCAGATCAGAAATTAGGGAGATATAAAAAAGTACAAAGAATCAATGAGCAAAGAGTTGACACAGGGAGAGATAATTAACACTAAAAACATCTATAAGGAGTTGTATGGAAAGTTAGTACTGTAGAAGCTTCCTAATGTATGTACATACACACATTAAAAAGGAGTTCAAATGTAATAACCTTGTAATGGGGCAACAAGGCCCCTACCGGACAAATCAGGCAGGCTAACAAAAATTCAGTGAATAGGAAGAAGTTATTAAGGTCTACGCAGAAATTAGTGAAATGATAACAAACAGCAAAAATTACAATGGATCAATGATGGATCAATGCTTAGTTCTCTGAAACAGTAAACAAAGCTGACAAGTCCTTGGTTAAACTGAAAGACAGAGAGAGAGAGAGAGAGAGAGAGAGGGAGGGAGGGAGGGAGGGAGGGAGGGAGGTAAAGGAACCAAATTAACCAATTAGAGAAGAAAAGGAAGACATTGCAAAATACACCAATGAGATGTAGAAAATTATCTTACCTTGAAAAATATATCTTACAAAATTGGAAAATCTAAATTATGCTAATGAATTGCTATATGAATTTAAGCTATCAAATGTAGACTAAGGTGCTATAAAATAATTTAGACAGATTGTGATAAGCAACAATATTGAAGCAATAATTTTAAAACTCTCAACTTTAAAACATCTAGGCCCAAATGGATACACTGCTGAGTTTATCAGACATTCAAAGAAGAAATAATACAAATGATAAAAAATAGATAAGACCAATGGAGTGTAATAGAGAACTCAGATACAAGACCGACCACATGATTACAGCTGTTTGCTTTTGGCAAAGATGACAAAGTAGATTAGAAAAAAGGGTAACCTCTTCATTAAACAGTCCTGGGAAAATTGATTATGTACTTGTTAAGGAATTCAGCTAAATCCTTATTACAAAAGTCAATTCCAAATCTGAAATTCTGAAATTAAAAGTAGTTATAGTAGGAAGTATATTTAAAGATATAAGCATGAGTAAGGACTTTCTAAATAGAACCCTCATTGCTCATGAAATAAGGACAATAATCAGCAAACAGTACCTCACATAATTAAACAGTTTTATGAAAGGAAAGTGTCAATCAAGTAAGGAGGCAACCCAAAGGATGGGAGAAACTCTTTGTCATCTCTATATTCAGTAAAGGATTAGTACACAGAATACACAAGTACCCAAGAAAGCAAACATCAAGAAGACATGTAAAGAGGTAACACATATTCACTAATGGTAGGGGTGAAAACTGGTACAGACACCCTGGTAATCAATGTGGAGATTCCTCAGAAACACAAAAAAAAGGTGTAATACAGGTTCAACTTATAACACACTCAGGTATATATTGAAAGGAACCTATGTATTACTGAATATATATATATATATATATATATATATAATTTTTATATATTATAGAAATACTTATGCATATTCATTGTTACTATATTCACAATAATCTCAAAATTAAAACAGCCTATGGAATGCTGCTCACCTATTAAAATTATGAAATACACAGGTAAATGGATGGTGCTAGAAACAATTATTCTGGATGATGTAACTCAGACCCAGAAAAACAAACATCACATTTTTTTTTAATCTATGGCTGTTAGTTTTAATTCTTGAGGTACATATTTTTCACTCGGAATACTCATAGATGTCAGGAAATTAGTAAGGAGCTATGAGTGTGCGGCACGTTCAAAGCAGGTGATGTAGAAAACAATGCTATAGATTGTTAAAAGAAAGCAATGTAACAGGAAGGGCTAAATTAAGGTAGAGGATATAAGAAGAGATTAAAGAAGGAAATATGAGGAAGAATAAAACATTAAAGACATTTTGAAAAATTTATATGGAAACCTATGTCCATAGAAGCTTCTAAAATATATGCATACACATACATAAAAAGATTTACAGTGGTGTCACCTTATAGCAAAGTATAGTCCCTTTCAAGACATCATTGGCTAACTAATAAAAATTCCAGTGCCAGGAAAGGGTTACCTGTTTCTGAGTTGTTGTCGAGTGATATTTCATAGACCCTCAAACACTATAGATTATACTGATTTCTTTTTCTCAGATTGACACAAGTCAAGGTCATTTGATAGGAGGGATCTTGAATTGAGAAGATGACTCCATCAGATTGGCCTGCAGGTAAGTCTGTGGGGGGTATTTTCTTGATGGTACAGTCCACTATGGGTGCGTTTATTTCTGGAAAGGTGGTCCTGGGGCATATAAGAAGGCAAACTGAACAAGCCAGGAGGAAGAAATCAGTAAACAGCATCCCTCCATTGTTTATGCTCAAATTCCGTCCTCTAGATTTATGCCCTGAAAACTCTTTCTGAGGTCCCTCAATAAATAGAGTGTTACCTGACAGTTTTGTGATAAACTAAATCCTTTCCTCCTTAGGATGTTTTTGGACATGCTGTTTCATTCTGGCATTAGAAACGCTAAGATACAAACTATTGTTGATGTTGTTGGCTACCATCAAGAACTTGAGAGTGAGACCCTCTATCTGCATACACTCCACAGTTGAGTCATAGAACATGCAGAAACAAAGGTTCAAAGAAACAAGTCTTCAAAGCTTCATCTCCACTAGATAGCTTTCAAAATTGGGAAAATGCTATATATGCTACAAAAGAAGAAGAGTAATGATCAATCGTGTTCAGATTTAAACTCTGAAAGGTACACTAATTACAGTCCTTGTTGTACAATAGTGACACAAATATTATGGGTGTAACCAAAACCAAACACTTTGTGACTGTATTTAAGTATTTAAGTCTCACTAAATGAGATAAAGCCCATACCTGTTACCATCTGATAGATCATCACGTTGAAGTTGGATGAAACAAGCAAACAGAAGAAAAAGATTGCAACAGTAAGCAAAAGAATTACAGACTCAATTGTTCACACACTCAGGAGTCCCATAATACACTAAATTGGAATTCATAATATATACACAGCGTATCTGGGATGGACCTTCTGCAGGCCCTGTGTATGCTGCCTCAGTCTCTGTCAGATCATATGAGCTTTTATTACGTTGATTCAGAGAATCTTGTTTTCTTGGTGTCCTCCATCCTCTGTCTTTTACATCCTTTTTGCCTCCTCTTCTGTGGGGTTCACTGAGTCCTACAGGCAAGGATTTGATGGAGACTTCCTATCTAGGGATTAGTGTTCAAGGTTTCTCATTTTCTGCATAATGTTGAACTGTGGGTCTCTGTATTTGTTCCCATCTGCGGCAGGAGGATGCTTCTCTGATGATGGATAAGCAAGGCACAGCAGATCCAGCTTTTAAGTTTTAAGTTTGTGTGTTTAATTTAGCATGACTTTAGAGGTCAGGAAGCTAGTAAAGGCTTATGAGGAAGGAATGGAAAGGGGCCTTTAGAAGGGAAGAAGTAGTAGAATGTGTAATATGAAAGTAGGGAGGGATATTGATGATCAATGATTTTAGTGGAGATGGGGGCAAGGAGTTAGTGGGGAAGAATGAGTGGCGAGTGGTAAGATGCTCTACTGATGACAAAGAGCACATTTGTTACTGTTTTTGTCGCTGTGACAAAATACCCTGACCAAAGGGAACTTAAAGAAGAGCTTATTTTGGCTTAAGGTTGTGAAGAGCTAGATGTCCCTAGCGTCAGGAAATGCATGGCGGCGGCAGCAGGACCTCGAGAGATCACATCTCAACTCCGCACTCAGACAGTAAAGACAGGGAATTGGAAAAGGGTAAAAGTGATAACTCTCATACCTCTTTCTACCCCATGCAATGTCCTTTCCTCAGCAAGATTGCATGTCCTAAATATTTTATATCTTCCCATACGGCATCACAAACTAGAGCACAAATATTCAAATATACAAGCATATGAGGGACATTTCTCTTTTAAACCACCACAAAAAAACAGGCTTATGATAAAGTTAACCATTTATTTTCTTACTAAATTTGAGGTCTACTACTCAGAATAGAATTTATGTCCGGTCTGTAAACCTCATCAAAATCCCATGGCACTAATGAGCATATGATAATATTTTGCTAAATGAGCATATTTTCAAACAACTCCTTAAATATGTGTGGTAATACCCATACATTAGTGCTCTCAGCTTTGGCCAGAGAATCCCGGGCAGCAGCAGCGAGCATTAGGCAGCCATACAAAGAGAATTAACTGAGAACATAGAGTCTTAACTGAGAACACCTATATCAGAGTCCACCAAAGTCCAGGGAACACTGTCAAAATGAGGGTAAGGAAAAGATGTAATGGATGAATGATGAGGAAGAGTGCTATAAGATGCTGTCTCCTGAATGGGAAAGAGATTTTGCATTCATGAACTCATAGAAATGGTATTTACTTGCACAAGACCACAGATCAAGCCATCAGAATCAGTCAACTTTCAGAAAACAGTACTAATTAGACTTAGTAGATTACAATAAAAAAGGTCCAAAAGACATGAGGAAGGGAGAGGAACATGTTGGACATATCATATGAGGGATTTGAGAAAAGAATGGGGTGGGAGAATCAGAATGGGTATGAATAAGACACATTGTATGCATAAATTGTCAAAGAATAAATAAAAGATATTATTTAGAATTAAATAAGATTGTATGCTTTGAAAGAAGCAACCTGAATTTGGGTTCATATTCTTTTCACAGTGTATTTCTTTTTCGGGAACTGGTATGTATTCTCAGACTAATATTCATTGTCAGCAAGATGCCACAACTACCAAAGGCTGTACATATTGTAGTCTCAGTGCAAATGGTAAAGTGTAGCTTCAGTACTTTAATGGGCACTTCAAATTATCCCAAAGTAGCTGAATTTTTCTAAACAGCTTTATGGATACGGCAAATGAGCTAAAATGGTGAAGACATCAAAATACAAATTAAGAGCTCTTGTATTGATATTTTTAAAAGGAAAATGCTTGAGCATTTCTAATAATTCAGACAACAATCTCTGAGCCACTCAGCTTTATTCCACTCACTAAATGACAGGGTCCTTCAGCCACCACTGGAAAAAAAAACACACCACAGGACTTTGTGTTCTGCATCTAGAAGTCTACATGCAGGAAGTGACCACATTTGTGTTGAATTTCTCCTTTGGCATTTCCATAGAACAACAAATCGGTGATTTCTCATAAATTTCTGGCAGGTCATATTGCCAAAGTAACCCTCAAACCTTCTCCCAGGTTGACTGACCCATCTCAGTGGATCCGTAGAAGCTAGTACCACTGATGCCATCTCTGGCCAAACCCATATACTGAATTCCAGTGCCTTAAGCAGGGTTCACACTCTTCAAGCTTTTTTCATCAATGTGTTCCAGGCCATGCAACCCAAAATGGGGCCCATATGCTTCAGGCACTATGCTATATGTGCTCAAATCCATGGGTTTCCATGGAAAGACCCCTACACTTCACACCATGGCTTCTGCACTCAATGGTTTGGACCTTGTACTCAATGTTGGAGACCATGTGGTTAAAGCCCAGTTGGACTCATTTCAACATGATTAACAGTTGCATATGTGGTCCAAAATCTCACCTGTGATCTCAAGCTCCGAGCCTAGATCTGTGCTTATGCATTCCATGCCAGTACCCCGAATAAGGACAATTCTAGGGCCAGTCCTTTCAATTCAAGGAGCATTGCTCCAGACTCTACCTCCTTTCTATTTTATAGTGGCCTTCCCTCTCTTCAGTGTATTGCTGGGTATTTTACGTATTTGGCATGTATTCATCCCAAATCCAAATTACCCCATGTTCTCTATACTATTACCGAAGGGTCCCTCCATGCCCCCTATTTTTGATTCCAAGTCCTATGAGTTCCCTTCCTATACTTTCAGACCAAGGTTTCTCATTCCAATTCCAGTGTCCAGGTAATCATTATCCATGAGCTTCCTGCCACTTTGTTCCCGATGGCAATATTAAGTCCATGAGGGAAGTCACCATGCATGTTCAAGAGGAAAAATTCTCCTTTGGGAGAAATTTACACCCAATTTGGCATACATTGGTATATCAAATTTCAGTTGGCCCTTAGGCACAGATATAATTTTCACAACTTAAGTGAACTGTTCTAAAACATAATTGTTATTCCACACCTTTCTCACCTTTATATTACAAAATATTTTCATAGACAAGTATATCAGCCCTCCTAAATACTTCCTTCAGTTTCTGTTCCAGACAACTTTATTGACCAGTTTTCTACCAAAATTAAAAAAAAAAAAACAACTGTGCTTCCAAATCTTTCAATCCGTAATGCATGGATGAACTTCATTTGAGATGTTAGGATTATTTAGGATGTTAGACAGGATATTAATCTTCCCTGGGTCTTCTGGTCCCATACCCAAGTCACCAGTCTTAACTATCACTCAATTCATTGCTCTCCTTATATGTTCACCATAAAGGTCTTTGACTTTTATAATGTCCTTGTTTAGAACTTCAGAAGCTTCTGCTTATTCCCTCTTCTATTCTCAACTGAACAACAGCATATCCCCTTGACATTCTCTCAGCATCGCTTAGCAGCACTACTTAGACTACCTCATCCACTTTCCCTTTATCTATGTCTTTAAGAGCCTTGGATTAATACATGACTCAAACTGATGGCCTTGCCTTTTTGTTTATCTCTTTTCATTATGAGAATACCATTCTCCTTCACCTTTCAAGTCCATCCATTGTCTTGTTGCTGCTGAGCACACAGGGAAAGCCACGTACTTCCTCCATTTCGGGTTGTATTGTCTCACTTCCACTTTAGCCACCGCTTTAATCCAATGCACTATTTTTTTTTCATGTCTGGGATTTGTGTCCATAGCATTGTCTATCTGTTGCTTGCCAGCCATAGCTGACACCGTATGTTTGGTGCCTTCAGTCTTATGATGATAACCTCAGCTGTCAGGGAGTCCTCATGATGTGCAATGGTCCAACTATGTCTTTCCATGGATATCTGGCTGCCTCTAGAACTCCAATGACTTAGATCACCCAAAGGTTGTTGATGTGCAAGTCTTTGCTTCCCCCTCCCTCTCTCCCTCTACCTGATATGACTGAGTACTGGCTTAATATTTGCAGCAACTCCTTTTCTTTCATTGTCATCTTGGTGAAAATATTATGATGTCATGTCTCAGTTTGCAGATGAAACAACAGAATTTAAGAAATACCTTAACATTGCTTACATGTGATGGTTAGGGAAGTGTGACAGTCTTGGTGTCATGTCAGGTAATTACCAGACAATTAGCACTTAAATTAAGAGTAAATGTAGGAACAGAAGGCTCATAATATAAAACTTTAAATGTTGATGAGTGGTGATGCTCCTTTTCTGAAACTGGAGTTGCATACTTTAGTACCAAACTGACTTTCTAAAACTGCTGACAAACTAAGACTATTTTACATAAGACCATATAATCAACAATTAAAATACAAGATAATAATACTTGAATTCTTTTTTTTCTTTTTCTTTTTTTTAAAGTAATTTTATTAAATTATAAAAGTTTCCATTTACGCCCCTCTTCCCAACACCCTCCCACTCCCCCCCATCCCTCTCCTCCTCCCTCTTTGTCCCTAAGGTCAGTCAGGGTTTCAAGCCCTGTGGGAAGTTCAAGATCGTCCCCCCTCCCTCCAGGTCCAGGAAGGTGAGCATCCAAACAGACTGGATCCCAAAAATCCAGTATATGCAGAGGAAACTAGTCCCAGTGACATTGTCAATGGCTTCTCAGAAAGACTCCGGGCCAGCCACATTCAGAAAATCCGGCGACATTCAGAGAATCTGGTTGGATCCCGTGCTCGTTCAGTCGCAGTCCAACTGCCCTTGGTAAACTCTCATTAGATCCGACCCCTTGTATCAGTGGGTGATAGCATCCCTCGCAGTCCTTCGTCATTTTCTTCATCCTTCTGCTCCTCATTTGGACCTTGGCGGGCTAGTCCGGTGCTCCATTGTGGGTCTCCGTCTGTATCGCCATCCATCGCCAGATGAAGGATCTATGGTGATAAGCAAAATATTCATCAGTATGGTTATGGGCCAAGGCCGGTTCAGGCACCCTCTCCTCTGTCCAGAGAACAATCTGGGGATCTCTCCTTGGACCTGGGATCCCATATATAATCAAGTTTCCTATAAACCCTAAAATGACTCCCTTAGTTGAAATATATTCTTCCCTGATCCCATATTCATCCTTCCTCCCTTCCCCCCATCCCGGTCAACCAAGCTTTCTCCATTCCTCCCCTACTCCCTTCTCTCTAACCCTCTCCCCTTCCAACAACCCTCCCACCCCCCTATGCACCCGAGGTTACCTGGGACTCTTGACTATTTCCTACCTCCTGGCGGATAGCTAAATAATCTTCATCAGGTTCGTCTTCTTATTTAGCTTCTCTAGGATCACGAATAATAGGCTCAAAGACCTTTAAATTATGGTTAGAATCCACTTATGAGTGAATACATACCGTGTTCCTCTTTTTGGGTCTGGCTTACCTCACTCAGTAAAGCGTTTTCTATGTCCATCCATTTGCATGCAAAATTCAAGATGTCATTTTTTACCGCTGAGTAAAACTCTAATGTGTATATGTTCCACACCTTTTTTAACCATTCTTCTATTGAGGGGCACCTAGGCTGTTTCCAGGTTCTGGCTATTACAAATAGTGCTGCTATGAACATAGTTGAACAAATGCTTTTGTAGTATGCTAGGGAATCTCTAGGGTATATTCCCAAGAGTGGAATTGCTGGGTCCTGAGGGAGATTGACTCCCAGTTTCCTGAGAAACCGCCACACTGATTTCCACAGTGGCTGCACAAGTTTGCATTCCCACCAACAATGGATGAGTGTTCCCCTCACCCCACATCCTCTCCAGCATAGGCTATCATTGGTGTTTTTGAGTTTAGCTATTCTGACAGGTGTAAGATGGTATCTCAAAGTGGTTTTAATTTGCATTTCCCTAATCGCTAAGGAGGTTGAGCATGACCTTAAGTGTCTTCTGGCCATTCGAAGTTCATCTGTTGTGAATTCTCTGTTCAGTTCAGTACCCCATTTTTTAATTGGGTTAATTAGAGTTTTAGTGCCTAGTTTCTTGAGTTCTTTGTATATTTTGGAGATCAGACCTTTGTCTGATGAGGGGTTGGTGAAGATCTTCTCCCAGTCAGAAGGCAGCCTTTTTGTCTTACTGACAGTGTCCTTTGCTTTACAGAAGCTTCTCAGTTTCAGTAGATCCCATTTATTCATTGTTTCTCTTATTGTCTGTGCAGCTGGGGTCCTGCTTAGGAAGAGGCCTCCCATGCCTATATCTTGTAGACTACTTCCCACTTTCTCTTCTATCAGGTTCAAGGTGGACGGATTAATGTTGATGTCTTTAATCCATTTGGACCTGAGTTTTGTGCATGGTGATAGGTATGGATCTACTTTCATCCTTCTACAGGTTGACATCCAGTTATGCCAGCACCATTTGTTAAAGATGCTCTCCTTCTTCCATTGTATACCTTTAGCTCCCTTGTCAAAAATTAGGTGCTCATAGGTTTGTGGGTTAATATCCGGGTCTTCTATTCGATTCCAAAGGTCGATTTCTCTGTTCTTATGCCAATACCAAGCTGTTTTCAATACTGTAGCTCTGTAATAGAGTTTGAAGTCAGGGATGGTAATGCCTCCTGAAGTTCCTTTATTGTATAAGATTGTTTTGGCTATCCTGGGTTTTTTGTTTTGTCATATAAACTTGATTATTGTTTTCTCAAGGTCTGTGAAGAATTTTGATGGGATTTTGATGGGGATTGCATTGAATCTGTAGATTGCTTTTGGTAGAATTGCCATTTTTACTATGTTGATTCTCCCAATCCAAGAGCAGGGGAGGTCTTTCCATTTTCTGGTATCCTCCTCAATTTCTCTTTTCAAAGGCTTAAAGTTCTTGTCAAATAGGTCTTTCACATCCTTGGTTAGAGTAACCCCAAGATATTTTATGCTGTTTGTGGCTATCGTGAAAGGTGATGTTTCTCTGATTTCCCTCTCCATTTCTTTATCCTTTGTGTATAGGAGTGCCACTGATTTTTTGGAGTTGATCTTGTATCCTGCCACGTTACTAATGGTGTTTATCAGCTGTAGGAGTTCTTTGGTAGAGTTTTTGGGGTCGCTTATGTACACTATCATATCATCAGCAAATAACGAAAGTTTAACTTCATCCTTTCCAATTCGAATCCCCTTGATCCCCTTATGTTGTCTTATTGCTATTGCTAGAACTTCAAGCACTATATTGAAGAGGTATGGAGAGAGTGGACAGCCTTGTCGTGTTCCTGATTTTAGTGGAAAGGCTTTGAGTTTCTCTCCATTCAATTTGATGTTAGCTATCGGCTTGCTGTATATTGCTTTTATTATATTTAGGTATGATCCTTGTATCCCCAGTCTCTCCAACACCTTTATCATAAATGGGTGTTGAATTTTGTCAAATGCTTTTTCAGCATCCAATGAAATGATCATATGGTTTTTTTCTTTCAGTTTATTTATATGATGGATTACATTGATAGATTTGCGTATGTTGAACCAGCCCTGCATCTCTGGGATGAAGCCTACTTGATCATAATGAATAATTTTTCTAATGTGTTCCTGGATTCGGTTTGCCAGGATTTTATTGAGAATTTTCGCGTCGATGTTCATGAGTGAGATTGGCCTGTAATTCTCTTTCTTGGTTGTGTCTTTATGTGGTTTTGGTATTAAGGTAACTGTAGCTTCATAAAAGGAGTTTGGCAATGACTCTTCTGTTTCTATATTATGGAATACATTAAGGAGTATAGGAATTAGCTCTTCCTGGAAGTTCTGGTAGAATTCTGCATTGAAACCATCTGGTCCTGGGCTTTTTTTGGCAGGGAGATTTCTGATAACAGCTTCTAATTCTTCGCGACTAACAGGTCTATTTAGATTGTTCACCTGTTCTTGGTTCAACTTTGGTATGTGGTACTTATCTAAAAAAATGTCCATTTCTTTTACATTTTCCAACTTTGTGGCATATAAACTTTCGTAGTAAGATCTAATGATTCTCTGAATTTCCTTTGTGTCTGTGGTTATATCCCCCTTTTCATTTCTGATCCTATTAATTTGCAAGTTCTCTCTCTGCCGTTTGATTAGTTTGGATAGGGGTTTCTCAATCTTGTTGATTTTCTCCAAGAACCAGCTTTTTGATTCATTGATTCTTTGGATTGTTTTCTCTGTTTCTATTTTGTTGATTTCAGCCCTTAGTTTGATTATTTCCAGTCTTCTACTCCTCCTGGGTGAATCAGCTTCTTTTTTTTCTAGAGATTTCAAGTGTGCTGTTAGGTCTCCAATGTGTGCTTTCTCCGTTTTCTTTAATTGGGCACTTAGTGCTATGAACTTTCCTCTTAGCACTGCTTTCATAGTGTCCCATAGGTTTGAGTATGTTGTGTCTTTGTTTTCATTAAATTCAAGGAAGACTTTAATTTCTTTCTTAATTTCGTCCCTGACCCAGGGGTGATTTAGTAGTTCACTATTCAACTTCCATGAGTTTGTTGACTTCCTGGGGGTAGCGTTGTTGTTGAATTCTAATTTTAATGCATGGTGATCTGACAAGACACAGGTGGTTACTAATATTTTTTTGTATCTGTGGGAGTTTGCTTTGTTACCGAGTATGTGGTCAATCTTCGAGAAGGTTCCATGAACTGCAGAGAAGAAGGTATATTCTTTCCTATTTGGGTGGAGTGTTCTATAGATGTCTGTTAAGTCCATTTGATTCAATACCTCCAATAAATCTCTTAATTCTCTGTTTGGTTTCTGTCTGATTGACCTGTCCATTGGTGAGAGAGGAGTGTTGAAGTCTCCTACTATTAGCGTGTGTGGTTTGATGACTGCCTTGAGTTCTAGAAGAGTTTCTTTTACATATGTGGGTGCCTTTACATTAGGGGCATAGATATTCAGGATTGAGACTTCTTCCTGATGAGTTGTCCCTGTTATGAGTATGAAATGTCCATCTCCATCCCTTCTGATTGATTTTAGTTTGAAGTCGATTTTGTTAGATATTAGAATGGCCACACCCGCTTGTTTCTTAGGTCCATTTGCTTGGAAAACCTTTTCCCAACCCTTTACTCTGAGTAGGTGTCTGTCTTTGTGGTTGAGGTGTGTTTCTTGTAAACAGCAGAATGTTGGATCCTGTTTTCGTAACCAATCTCTAAGTCTGTGCCTCTTTATAGGTGAATTGAGTCCATTGATATTAAGAGATATTAATGACCATTGGTTGTTGACTCCAGTCATTTTTTGGGGGGGGTAATAGAGTGTATGTGTTTTCCTTCTTTGAATTGTGCTAGTGAAGGGTCGCTAGATGTCTGAATTATTGTAGTCAGTGTTGGCAATGTTGGATTCCTTGGGATGTAATTTTCCTTCTAGTATTCTCTGTAAGGCTGGATTAGTAGTTACGTATTGTTTAAATTTATTTTTATCCTGAAATATTTTGTTTTCTCCGTTGATAGTGAACGAAAGCTTAGCTGAGTAAAGTAGTCTGGGCTTGCATCCATGGTCCCTTAATTTCTGCAGTACCTCTATCCAGGACCTTCTGGCTTTCATGGTTTCTATAGAGAAGTCTGGTGTAAGTCTGATAGGTTTACCTTTATAGGTTACTTGACCTTTTTCCTTTGTAGCTCTTAATATCCTTTTTTTAATCTGACTGCTTTGTGTTTTGATTATTATATGGTGAGGGGATGTTTTTTTCTGATCCAATCTATTTGGTGTTCTGTATGCTTCTTGCACCTTCATAGGAATATCCCTCTTTAGGATGGGAAAGTTTTCTTCTATAATTTTGTTGAATATATCTTCTGGACCTTTGATCTGCAATTCTTCTCCTTCTTCTACTCCTATTATTCTTAGATTTGGTTTTTTTATTATGTCCCATATTTCCTGAATATTTTGTGATGAGAATTTGTTGGATTTGCTGTTTTCTTTGGTCAGGGCATTTATTTTCTCTATGGTGTCTTCATAATCTGAGATTCGTTCTTCTATCTCTTGTATTCTATTGGTTAAGCTTGATTCTGTAGTCTCCGTTCGTTTACCTAGGTTTTCCATATCCAGCCAGCCCTCGGATTGTGTTTTCCTCACTGCCTCAATTTCAGTTTTCAATTCTTGAACTGATTCCATTACCTGTTTGATTGCTTTTTCTTAGTTTCCCAGGGTATCATTTACGAATTTACTCATTTCTTCAACCTTTTTGTTATATTTGTCTTCCATTTCTTTACTCATTTCTTCCATCTTTTTGTTATATTTGTCTTCTAATTCTTTAAGTGAGTTATTCATACCCTGTTTAAGAGACTCTATTGCTTTCATAATGACACTGTTTTCCACTTCTTCCAGAATAGGGCGTTCAAGTCCTTCTGTCGTAAGATCGCTGGGATCTGGTGTTTTCATGTTGTTTTTCAGATTGTTGGAGGAATTTTTGCCTTGGCGCCTGCCCATCTCTTCCTTCAGATGCCCTCCAATGGCTCTTCCCTCCGCTGGGTCTTCTTCTACTGGATTAGTGTCCCTTGCTAACCAGGAATCACTTTGCCTGCAGTCTTAGCTCACTGCAGGCAGGCTCTTAGAACCAAGGGACTTCCTTCCCTTTGCACTCACCACCTGTCCCGACCCGCAGTGCCCACCCTGGCTAAGATGGAGGAATTTAAGCCCCGAAAAAGGGAAAGAGGACGGGAGGGGTTCCAGGCCGAAAGCTGGGATGGCGTAGCAGGAGAGAGGGATTAGCTGGGGGAAGCTGCCCCTGTGGAGCAGCCAGGGAGATAAGGATGGCGGGAATACCGTGTGTACCTAACCTGAGTTGTATGGCGGTCAACACACTCACCCCTCCACAGGATCAGAGGCCCTCGCTGGTCAGAAGACTTGCTGCCTGTGGTCTTAGCTTGCTGCAGGCTGGCTATCCGAACAAAGGGACTCCGGTCCCTTTGCACTCACCGCCTGCCCCGGGCCGCGGTGCCCACCCTGGCTGAGATGGAGGTAATACTTGAATTCTAAAGTAAATAAAAATTTCTGCATATTGTTTTAATGACTCCAGTTTCCTTAGAGTTTCCACTTACTGTCTTTTTGAGAAAAATCTGCATAATAGTATATAACAATTCAAACTTATACTATAGTTTCCAGTTTTTTCTCATATCACTTGCACATAATTTTTCCAGACTACCATAAGACACTGTGCATTAAGCTCCTCTGTTATTCAGACAATTTTTCTGTCAGTCTCTCTTTATACCCCATTTTCACCAGGCAAGACACCCTCACACCTGCTATATTCTCTATGCCATACAACATCATCTGCATCATCTCGATAAACCATCATTTTCTGAGACCCTCCAACTCTTGTTCATGAAGTATTTTTATATTACTCTGACCCATGCTACATGTCTTTATAATTGTTTATCTGGTGTGACAATTTCTTTTCCAAAAGAATCTTTTCAGTTTTTTGATGGGATGAACCCCACACTAATTAATACAACTTCTTTTTAAAATATAGATACTTTGCAAAGCACTTCTGTATGCAAGATTCCATCTGATAGTCATATCATCTTAGCCTAATTGTGCTCCTATAACAAAATGCTACAAATTGCAAGGGGATAAACAAATGTTATCTATCAGCTCTATGTGAAGATATCCACAACTTTTATGCTTTCATTTGTTGCATTATCTGGAGAGCATTTAGTCCTTTCTTGTGGAATGATGCTTTGTATTTTCAATCCTCTGGAGAGATGTAACTACACTGTAAAAGGTAAAAGGGCAAAGGAGGGAATTATCTTCCTCTTTCAAGCTTTCTATTAGGGAAACTGCTTAATCTCATTCATGAGAAAGGAGTCCTTATAATTCAGTATCATCCCAAAGGTAATACTACCCAGTTCTATTATGCTGGACATTAATTATGGTGGTGACAAAAATATTCGAGCTGGGCTTCTCATTCTATGAAATTAAAGTATGTGTTGAGGGTGTGCTCCCTGCCAAGCATGATAAAAGGAAGTTATTTCTATAATCTTTCAAAATGTGAGCAAACAGAAGATAATCAAGTGGTAAAGGACTCATTGAAGTTCAGTCACTAAAGCATAACTGGTTTATAGACTCAATCCTGCCTACTATGAACTTCCAGAGTTCTCTTTATAGTATTTGTACCACTTCAAAGTAAATCTTAAATGCTTTCTTATTGAAATAAGATAAATTTCATTTGCACATATTTTCAAAAATTCATGGCAAGTTATTGGGTTCACTTTTGAGATATAAGAAGAATGCATATAAAAATTATAATATTAGACATACTTTCCTAAGTGTGACGTGGGTGTCAGAAGTAGCAGAGTCTTCTTCAGAAGTTCAGTAGTTTGATGAGAATGTCCCATATAGGCTCAGATAGTTTAATAATTAATCCCCAGTTGGTGTCACTGTTTGGGTCAGTTTAGGAGGTTCAGTCTTGCTGGAGGAATTATGTTGCTGGGAACTAACTTTGAGTGCTAAAAATTTATACTACTTACTACTCAGTACTTCCTTTGTGCTTGTGGTTCAAGGTATGAGCTCTTAGTTTCCCGATTCTTCTGTCATTCTTGCCACTATGCCTTTCCTCCATGATGGATTCTTATGCCTCTGGAAATGTAAACTAACCTAAATCCTTTGTCCTCTAACTTGCATTTTATCACAGCAGTAAAAAGTAGCTAATGCAAGAAGAATGAGTTTGTGTAGAATTGGAAGGATTCATAGGGAAACTGAACTGTGAGGTGAGCCTTGGAAGGCAGATGAGATTTTAGGTATCAGAACAGGGAATGAAGGAGGGGCATTTTGTACACAGGAAACAGTGTGAGCAAAAGTACCTCGGGTTGTAAATCCTGGTCAAGTATCACTAGTTTGGATCAGCAGCAAAACATAAGCTTTTGAATAAAATGTAAGTGAAAACACAGCTGGTCTTAGATTCAAAGAAAATGATAAAGAGGTATGCAAGTGGGAGACTGAGGCATTGCACTGATTTCCTAGATGTGACACAAGTTCATAAACTATACAGCACAATGAAATAGAAGTAAACACAGACGAGAATTGCTACACATAATGATTTTTCATAATGAAGCTCATTAAAATTTGCATGCTATTACAAATTAACAGAAATTTTGAGGAGTGTATAATCATTGCTATTATTGTTATTCTACTAGAGAATAATTGATTTAAACTAATAATCAGTGATTTTCATCACAGTGATTACATCTATCATCCAGTCAAAGGCAAAACATGGGCCCACAAAAGGTTTAAGAAAGAAAATTAACAAATTGAAAACTTTCTTTCATTGTACACTATTATGACCTGTTTTGAAGTTCAGACAGGCCCAAATCAACAGGTAGGGAATTTCAGGAACTGATAGCACTTTGCACTTTAAAAAGATGCTCAGAAGAAATGAATTTAGTAGCAGTGATCTTTTATAAAGGAAAAACAAATATTTGAGAAAATGTGCTACCCATATTAATGATGATCCCTCATTTTGCACAGTATTTTGAACATTTCTGTAGCTTGTATGGTTGAATGCACTTTCCTCTCTGATTCTGGAACATAAGAATTAATCTTTCAGTGCACTATGGTAACAGTCTCCCAGCTATGAAGCAAGATGCCTAAGTTAAAACCCCAGTTCTGCAAGGCTTTCTCTAGTAGCAGATGTGAACAGATGCAGAGACCCACAGTCAGACATTAAGCGGAGAGAATCTTAATGGGTTGTCTCCATCAAATCCCTCCTCTCAGAACTCAGGGAACTCTGAAGAAAAGGATGCAGAAAGATTGTAAGAACTAGAGAAGATGGAGGATACCTGAAAGACAATGTGTTCTGAATAAACAAAGCAAGGTGCATATGAGCTCATAGAGACTGAAAGAGCAATCACAGGTCCTACATGGGTCTGCATCAGGTCTTCTGTATATTTATATTATAGCTTTTAACTTCGTATTTTTGTGGGTCTCCTGACTGTGAGAACAAGTAGGTCTCTGACTCTAGTGCCTGCTCTTGGCACTCTTCTTCTGTTGGGTTGCCATATCCAACTTCATTATGATAGTTTTTCCTTCAACTTTTTGTATTTTGTTTTGCTGGATTTGATTGTTATCTCCTAGGAGCCTGCTCTTTTCTAATAAGAAACAGATAAGGAGTGGATCTGTAGGATAGAGGAGGTGGAGGAACCTGGGTGGAGTAGAGTGAGGGAAAACTATAGTCAGGACATATTGTATAAGAAAATCGAATAATTAATTTTTAAAAAGGAAAAAATTGAAAAAATATCAACTCTGCATTTTCTATTTTAGCGACTGCAACATCTTTCAATTCCTCACAGATGAAGAACTATTCCTCCCATTTTATTATAATATGAATAGACAAAATGTATATATTATATGGCCTGGGTATTTCTCAAATATCAGATCTTGCTTGATTCCCTAATATTTAGAACATAGATGTAAAAGTCAAAGAATGCTTGAGCCCAAGTAAGGGTAATTCTTTGATGTATGCAACACATTGAATTGACTTCCTCCTAAATGTTAGGATCATTGAGAGAAGCAAGGGATGGAATATTAAACAAAACAAAAGCAATGATTATATGCTCCAGAAATAACATCAGATAGATAAAGTATTATGGCACTGTAGGAAATTTAACAATAATAAAATCATAAAATGTTATCACTAAAAGACCTTTCTGATTGTTTTCTTCAATAATCATCCTTCTAGTTTTCATCAAAGTGGAAAATCTAATTGATAATATTTCTGAAATTTATTGTAATAATATTAAAATGTTTATTGATCATTGTCATAATTGAGTGAAAGCAAAGGTCTTTTGGTCAGTTAAGAAAAATGTATTTCCTCATATCATTAGTAAAGTTTTCAGGTTATACTAGTTGGTGGAAATGTAAAGTTTCATCTGTGAAAGAAACAAATTATTTTATTTTTTCCTAAAGGTCCCCTTTAAATAAAACTGTAACTCACTTTACAAGAGTTTTCTCATACTCGCAAGACTACTAAATGCTAGGATTTTCAACAATGAGAACTTATTTCATGGTGACAATTAGCTAGTTGAAGGATAGCTATTTGGCCCAGACTTATATAATAAAATTCCGTCTTTCAATCATTTTCTGTCAAGAGAGTTCACTTCATTTTAGCTCTTAAATGGAGCTGTGAAGTTGTGAACAGTAACTGCTTTATCCAATGAGAGTCTAAGATAGAGAAAGTGCTTTATAGACAGAGAAGTCCAAGGAGCTCACTCAAGGGAAAAATCAATAACAGTCTATAAAGCTATTTGTAATTCAGATAAGAAAGATGTGCCATAGAACCCAATTTCTGTTCAGCCTCTGTAATAATTAGAAAAAGAAACTCAGAAATGTCAGGATTCTCTCTCCAGTTGTTTCTCCTTCTATTATTACAACCAAGGCATTTAACCAACAAAACCCTATATTTAACAAAATTAAAGGCATGCCATTGATGAGTTTTATATTCAAGTAATTCAACTATTATACAAGTATTTTTGACTTGTATTAACATTGTTAGTCTTAAAATATTATTTATTTTACAATGACAGAACTTGTAAGAAAGATACCCTTGAGGCTTGTAATACCAGCACTTGGAGGCAGAGGCATGAGGATTGTTATTATCTTGAAGTGAGCCTGGTCTGTGTACCAAGATGCCATCTCAAAAACAAATAAAAACGGTGAAAACTGAGTCAAACAGTAATGCAAATATCAATATTATATATTAAGATATGTGTGTGTGTTTTGTGGTTACTGAGAAACTTTGTTGTTTCAACCCATATTGGGAATCTTTGACATAATGATAGTGATTATGGTTGATAAATATAGATCCAAATTCAAAAAGCCAAAATATATTCTGCAACCAAATTAGTGACAGGAGCTAAAGGTTCAAAGTTACTTACTATGACAACATCTGAACATAGTCATTCTGAGTACACATTGGTCAAGACACACCACACAGAGGCCACATGGTAGCTAAGAACAGAGGCTAGAAAGAAGATATTTGAATCATGACTCTAGCACTTTCCTAAGAAGAAGTCTTGAGCAAATAACATCTGCTGCCATCCATTTTATCATAGAAATGGCAGCAGCTGAAGGTAACAGCAATGAGAGTTATGTGCTTGGGTGTCAACACTGTCTTGTAACTCCACTTACTAAAATGCTGTGGTAGCATCCTTATGGTAAACAAGAACAGTCCAAAATCTGAGCAATTCAAGCCTGAAGAACTGCTGCTAGATTCTAGGAGCCTAAGATGAAAGAAGAGTCATGGTCTGAACATCAAAGCCAAGACCTACTTAGTGAGCTAACATTTTCTGAAGCAAACACATCTGCAGTAATAATCACGCCGATTGTTTGACTGTGGGTAACTGGAACACAATGATGGTGGAAGACTGCAATGTTGGAGGTCTAGATTGAAAATAATCTTGGGCTATCTTGTGCTTTTATTAACCATTTCAGTCTTTGAATATGGCCTAACAATCTTACGACCATTAGGTAAAAACGCTTGGATGTTATTAATAAAAATAACATACCTCTAGACTCACTAACCCTGGAATACTAAGAATGAATGCTATAATATAACATATGAAAAAGACAGAAATCTTTACTTTCTCTTCTAAGTCCCCCAAACTAAAACCCCCAACAACATAACGATTTGTGATTTTTTTTCACTTTGTTATCGGTGAAAGTTTGTATAGCATCTTTGATAAGAGAACATGCATTCAATTGAGTGGAACCCATGTTCTTGAGTTGTGATCACTCATATTTAAGACATAATACACTATACTACTATTTATTTTAATGTTAATATATTATCTTATGTTACCAGTTAGGAATTTACAGCCAAGAGGTAGGATGATGGAGAATGATCTACAGGGTAGGAACATTTAAGAGCTGAAGCTGAAAGCAATCACAGCTGAATTCAAGAAGATAGAGGAAGAAGCTGATATGTTAAAAGAGCTGCAGAATGAAACAATGGATATAAGTTCAACTTCCAGTAATGATGACCTAATAATTTACATCCAGTGTAGAAAAGATGAAAGCTGGTATGAAATATATCTATATTGTCAGTATGGACCATATTGTAAAAAGAGAAGATCAAGAAACATACTTTCTTTTTTATTGAAAACAATTTTATTCATACATGTGCTAATTAAAATTTTCGCTCCCCTACCTTCTCACAGATCTTACCCACTTTCCTTCCCACATGAATCCACACACTTTCTGTCTCTCATTAGAAAACAGGTATCAATAATAATAATAATTGCCCCTCGACTGAAGAATAGATAAGGAAAATGTGGTACATTTAAACAATGGAATACTACACAGCAAAAACAAACAACAACAACAACAAAAATCCCGACATCTTGAATGTTGCAGGAAAATGGATGGAGCTAGAAAACATCATTTTGAGTGAGGTAGCCAAGACACAGAAATACAGTTATCACATGCACTCACTCATAGATGGTTTTTAAATATAAAGCAAAGAAAACCAGCCCACAAATTACAATCCCAGAGAATTTAGACAACAATGAGGACCCTAAAAGAGACATAAATAGATCTAATCTACATGGGAAGTAGAAAAAGACAAGATCTCCTGAGTAAATTAGGGGTATGGAGACCTTGGGAGAGGCAGGGAGGGGAGCAGGGAAAAATGTAGAGCTCAATAAAAATCAATAAAAACCAAAACAATAATAACAATAATAAAATAAAATAAACAAACCAGAATAGGACAAAATGAACAAATAGAAGAAAACGAGTCAAAGAAAAATCACAAGAAACACAGAGACACCCACATTTGCATGCATAGAAATATCATAAAAACCCAGAATTCAGAAGTCATAGTATATATGCAGAAGATCTAAAAGGTTAAAAAAATAAAAGAAAAAAGAACCTCCAAAAATGCGACTGAGTTTCATTTTTGTCGACTATCTACTATTGGGCATGGGACCTATCTCTAAGAGTAGTTTACATACCCAGTGAGACTTTGTTGGAGAAAATTAATTTTTCCATTGTGAATAGTTATGAATTAGAGATAACTTCTGGCTTAGGGATGGTGGCTTGTGTCTACTCCCCTTCTAAGTACTGGGCCCCATTTGGCTTTGATACATGCAGGCCCTGTGCGTGCTGCCTCAGTCTCTGTGAGTTATAGGAGTCTTGTTGTGTTTAGAAGGCCTTGTTTCCTCAGTATCCTCCCTCCCTTTTTTCTCGTACAGTCTTTCTTCCACAGAGTTTCCTGAGCACTGAGTGGAGGGATTTAATGGAGACAGCCCATTGGGGAACTAGTGCTGCAATGTCCCACACTCTGTGCACATTGTCCTGCTCTTTGTTTGTACCCAGATACTGCAGGAGGAAGCTGCTCTGTTGATGGCTGAGCAAGGCACTGATCTATGAACGTAGCAGAATGTCAGTAAGAACGATTTTATTGCTGTGTTCCTTTAATAGAAGAGCAGTCTTTGTTTTTCACCTCAGTCTCTGGCCTATCTAGTCTGAGGTTCTTGGCCACATGAGCAGTGTCAGGGATAGCTTCCAGCTCATGGAATAGGCCTTAAATCCAATCAGATATTTCTTACTTACTCCCATAAACTTTGTACTACTTTTGCACCAGCAGATCTTGTAGGCAGGTCACCATTGTAGAATAAAGGATTTGTAGCTGGTCTGGTTTCTTGTTGTTGTTTGTGGTGGTGGTGGTAGTGGTGGTGGTGGTGGTCGTGGTGTGTGTGTGTGTGTGTGTGTGTGTGTGTGTGTGTGTGTGTGTGTGTTGGGTTTTTGAGACAGGATTTCTCTCTAGCTTTGGGACTTGTCCTGGAACTAGCTCTTGTAGACTAGGCTGACCTTGGACTCACAGATATCTGCCTGCCTCTGCCTCCCTCCCGAGTGCTGGAATTAAAGGCATGTGCCACCACCACCCAGCTGATCTGGTTTTTATCTTTCTACTTTGGTAGCATGCAGAGTGTCTTCTAGTACCAAGAACATTAGTCCATATAAGCAAAGGCCCTAAGTAAGCAACAATTTGACATTTCTATGTTCAATGAGTTGTGTAGGTATGGTCTTCAGCAATAAGGTCTTACAATCCATTTGTGGAGAGTAACTAAAACCTTTAGTAATAACTGCAGTTGTTTTGGCGGTTTCTATGAAACCACTTTGGCCAATATCTTAATGAGATATAACCCATTTTTAAAACTGGAGGCTTTATTTTGTGACAAGAGAAGTCTAGTAAGAGTTTATCTCCATTGTTATTTGGTTGAGTATATTTAGATTTCTTTCATATATGTCTATATTTTAAGAAGCTTCTACTTTACTAGTTCTCCATAAGATCTCTCTAATGGTCCCTAATTTTAGCTGTCAATGCTCATATTCCCTCTCTCCTATGTCTCTCTCTTTCCTGTTTTATCCTCCTTTTCCAATCCTCACCACACACATCCATATCTAATTCTCTAATCTATTTCATCTTCATAGAAAGATCCATCAATTTCTACCCAGTTCCTTACTCTATACCCAGCCCTTGTCATTATACTAATTGTAGCTTGCTTATTAAATATTTAATAGTTAACATCCACATAGAAAGAAATATATACAATATTTGTTGGAGGGAGGGGCTCTGAGTTACCTTTCTCAGGATGATTTTTTTAGGTCTATCCATTTACTATGAATGTCATGATTTCATTTTTAACAGCTGAGTAATATTTCACTGGGTAAATTTGCACCATATTTTCTTTGACCATTTTTCAGTTGGCAAGCATCTAGGTGTTAAAATATGTAATTAATGACTCAGTCAAATGCATTACCGCGACCTATTATATAAATTTAGTGGGCATACCAAAGTATGTAGAACAGGATTCTCAGAGAGGACTCTTCTGACATTAGATGAGTCCTTATTCAAAGAAAAAACAGTCAAGGTGATTCTGTGAGCTGATTAACATGCCAGAACCATCCGTGAAATCAATTTTTTTTAAATTTATAGCAGTTTTATCAAAACATTATAGAGTCATAGACATAAAAGCTGAACTAGTGTTACATCACTATAATCTTTCTACTTAAAACAGTGGAAAAATATTAGTATAATTTAGAGAAAAACATATGGGGAACGGTAAAAAAATGAAAACAAAACAGATCAACAACAGCAAAAACAGTCAGGAGGTGGTGATGCATGCTTTTATTCTCAGCACTCTGGAGGCAGAGGCAGGCATAACTTTGTGAATTTGAGGCCAGCCTGGTCTACAGAGTGAGTTCCAGGACAGCCAGGGCTATTAAACACAGTGAACCCTGTCTTTAAAAAAAAAGACAGAATATGGAAAAATAAAATCCTCCACAGATAGACCTGTATAATGCTAAAATGTTGTTCTTTTACTAATTATTGTGGTTTTAGCAAAGTAAAAATCTACTCAATTAATGTTTTAAATGATAAACTTGCTTAATTTTGTAGTTTGTAACACTTGGGAGAATTCCTGGCACACAATAGGTTGTATGAAAATAGTCATTTGGTGTTGGAAGTCCTTCTGTGTATGTGCTGCTTTCATTGGTTAATGAATAAAGAAGTTGCTTTCAGCCAATGGTTTAACAGAATATAGCCAGGCTGGAAAAGGTATATAGAGAGAATAGGTGGAGTCAATGAGAAGCCATGTAGCTGCCAGAGACAGCTGCTGCTGCTGGAGCCTGCCCCGAAACTTTGCCAGTAAGCCACAACCAAGTGGAAATACACAGATTAATAGAAATGAGTTGATTTAAGTTGTAAGAGGTAGCCAGAAATATGCTTAAGCTGTTGGTCAAACAGTATTGCAATTAATACAAATTTCTGTGTGATTATTTCAAGAGTCTGGGTGGCTGGGAAACAAACAAACAGCCTCCTCCAACAGTCATTAATCCTTAAAGGCTTTGTGCATCTTGGCAATCAGGAGAGGTCAACAGAAATGACATACACGTACCATTTAAGAGACAGACTAATACAGTCTACAAAGCTACATTTCAGAGGTTTCAATCATGCCTTTATCAATTACTTACATATGACCTCGAAAAAGTTACTATAATCACTATGCCTCTCATTCTCAACTGTAGAATAAGAATATAATCATACCTTTCTCACAGGATTGCTCTGAGGATTAAATAAATACATGCACATTAAGGGAAAGAATAACTAAGCACATAGATAAATTTATTTTCTGTTAAATTATTCTGCATGAAGCTCTTAGAGGGATGGGTATCACAATGTAAATTATTAATAAGTGTCAGTTCTTGTTGCAGTCCATTCTGTTAAAAACAATTTCAGTGTGCATATCTCCTGATAAAGGCCCTTAATTTTGATCTCACCACACAATTCGATTATTCTTGCTGTAGTAATATCACTTTTGCATTCATATTCCTGAGCTGATTTGTCTCCTATGACAGGGGCTACTTTAAACAACCTTTCAGACAAATTTTTCTGAGCATAACCACTGCCTTTTGGAAAATAGATGATTAAGGAGTACAATGTCAAGGACGAGACAATAGGACCATTACTGACATGCTAGTATTTGTGACATTATAATCTTTCTTATTCCAGTATTTGTTTTTATAGTAAGAAAAATAGCCAGAATTACTCTACTGTGCAAATAAGCAAGAATGCTGTCACTTTTGGTCTATTGGAAAATAAGATTTACTTTACTCTTCAGCTTTGGTTGTAATGTATAAAAATAGAAAAGATTGAATAATTTTAAATAGATAATCTACTTTTAAATGAGAAGCCTAACAGACCTGTTATGATTCAGTAGATAATATTTAAGGATTTTCAACTATAACCCTCCATTTTCAAAGATATGAGAGAAGGATGTCCTTCCTTAGTATGATTTGCATAGCTACCCTAGTCAAAACTTGAGACATCTTTGTTGTTCATACTTTGATCGATGTTATTATAAATAACTATAGGGGTGCAGGGTAAAACTAAGGCAATTGGTGCATTTCTCGGTGAATTATAAAAAGTCATACTACTCTGAGGAAGAGATATATCTAGGAAGGCAAATATAAACAGGTTTGACAAATCCATCCACAATATGTAATCATAACCTCTACTTTATGTCTTGACTGTCAGCAATTCACAGCAGCAACTGTGACCATTTGTTCAATTTCAAGATGGATCTTTCCAACCTCCAACTGGGTATGGTTATCAATTAGATGCAAACTATTTGTGTCTTGTGGACTAAAGGATGAAACACTGATGAGTTAGTGCACTGAAAAGCCCATTCTGAAAGAGAGAACTGTAACAGAAAAGAATTTTAGTTCATACTTTTCTGCATTTGAATAACTAAAAGACAATGCAATGCTTACTTCAGATTTCCCATGCTTAGGTTCCTCTTCCATACAACAGATATAACCTTACAAACATTTAAAAGTTGCAATAAAAATAAACTGAGCTCAGGAATTGGTTGTCTAGCACAAAATGGTCAGCCCTGTAAACATGTATACATGTAACATTATATAAACTTAACAGATTATATTTAGATACATTCCTAAATATAGTCTGCTAAATTTAACAGGTTATATTTAGCATATTACTAAATATAATCTGCTAAATTATACATATATAATTATGCATATATGTATGAAGTAATGAAAGAAGAGGCTAGGAATTTGAAGAAGAGCAGGGAGAGGCGTATCAAGGTTTGGAGGAAGGAAGTTTGGAAGAAAGAAATGCTATTATATTAAAATTTCAATAAAAGAGTTTAGCATAATGGAGTTCTATTATCTAACAAATAATAAAGGCTCAGATAATTTAAATTATAACTTCCTTCTGTTTAGTCAAGATCTAGACATTAAACTAATATTAAACTGAACTAATCAGCAAAAAATGGTAAAGACTGAGGTAATATATGTGAATATTTTTGTGAAGTACACTGTTCTATACAAAGTTTACATAGTATTTCATGCTGCCAAGAATCAAAGAGGCAGAGCAGGTGAAGGTGTGCCCATTTTCTTAATTCAGAGGGAGCATATAAATGTGATAGCAACTTGAAATCTACTGAGAGATACTGCTGCTGTGACAGATAGAGAGAGTCGTACTAGCATTTTTGGAGACTTGGTCTAATGTCCTTAAACTAATTCGTTGTTTTCAAATAATGTTTGTTATAAATGATTTTTAATTGAAAATTTTAATTAAAACATAATTATTTCACACTTCCTTCCCTTTCCTTTTTCTAACCCCTCACATGACACCTTTCTGCAACTGGTCCCTTGCACACTCTCATTCTCTCTCAAATTCATGACCATTTTCTTGGATGTTATTAATACATAAATGCATAAATTTAACCTGATTATTTCATTTAGTGTGTCTTATGTGTGTATGATTTTATAGCTGACCACTTTGTGTTAGATAACCAGTTAGGGAGATCACCCCTAAAAGAAACTAATATTCCCTTTCTTAGTATCTATTAGCTGCCTTAGTACTTTGTCAAGGAATTAGACCCCATAAGACTTTCCTCTTCTTCATTATCAAGTTTGTTTGTATCACCATGGTTTAGAACTTATTTAGGCATCTGTATTGCTGAGGTATCTTAGATGTACTTTCCCTATGATCTCTAGGAGACACAATCTCACAACAGACTTCCTGGTCTTCAGGCTCTTACAGTTTTTAAATCCCCACTGCTGAAATGCTTCCTGAGCCTTAGGTGAAAGAGCTGTGATATGGATATATCTCTTGGGCTAAGTTCCCCACCACCTATAGGTTTCTGAATTATTACCACTTGTTGTTTTCTATAATGACCTCCATTTGCGGTAGACTATCTTACAAATATTCCAGCACCAAACATAAGAAATTTCCATTTAAGTTGTTAGTTACTTATATTCACAGATGAGTATAGCTCTCATCCACTATCAAGAAAGCTTTTCTTTAAAATTTACTGTTATTATTTCATATTTGTGTATACATAAATCATTTATATAATTTCCTGCCTTCTTCATAAGCTCTCACTTGCTTGAAACCCAGTTCTCTCTCTCTCTCTCTCTCTCTCTCTCTCTCTCTCTCTCTCTCTCTCTCTCTCTCTTTCTCTGTCTCAAATTTATGGCTTTTAATTAAATTTATGGCTTTTAATTATTATTACCTATATAAGTGGACAAATGTATAAATACAACCTGATGAGTTCATTTAGTGTTAGTTATATGTATATGTTTTCAGGTATAACCACTTAGCATTGGATAAATATTAGGGGGTCCTTGGGGAAGACTGATTCTCCTTGTTTCAGCCATTATTGGATATTTGTAGCTCTTCATTTAAGGTAAAGGACTTGTTGTACACATACATGTGTGTGTGTGTGTATGCATGCTTGTATGTGTATGTATATCTACACATATATATGTATGTCCTTTTATATATATTTATATATATAAATAAATGTATTTGTACATACATATAAATACACATTTGCATATATACATATAATAAATATATTTGTATACATTTACACATACATAATATACAAACACATTTATATTTGTATGTATATATATGTGTGTGTATGTATGTATATATTACATATTCATACACTAATTGGTGCTGTCATTGTTTAGGTCTGTTTGGGCAACTATATTTTTAAAATTTGAAAAGTTTGGCTTCCCCTTCACATTCACAATCCCACCAAAATTAAAGAGAGGCTTTCTTTTCCTCATATTTTTACCACAATTTGTTGTCAATTGTAACCTTGATTTTAGTCATTCTGACTAGGGTGAGGTGAAAACTCAAGGTAATTTCATTTTACAATTTATCAATTTTCAAAGACAATGAATATTTTTTGATATTTTAAGCAATGCTTATTACTTTTTTATTACATATCTGTTAGATCCACAGATACTTTTTTTTAATTTTAGTCACATGTTTTCTGTACTCCAGATTTTTAATTTTTCATTTATTCATGATACTAATCCACTGTGAGATAAATAGCTGACAAAGATTTTCTGCCATTCTTTTGGCTTCTTCTTAATTTAATGGATTGTTTCATCTGCAATGGAAAAGTTTTAATTTAGTCTTATGATGACCTAGTTACCAACTGTTATTTATTTTTTGAATGTCAACTTTTCTTTTTTTATTCTTCTCTCATACACTGCATCCTGATCATAGTTTCCCCACTCTCTACTCCCCCCAGTGCCCCCACCTAACTCCCCTCTCTTTGTTATGAGGACTGGTGGATTATCACTTTTTATTAGTTCCTAGTGGTATCCTACTCAGAAAGTTCTTCCCTCTACCTATATCTGAAAGGGTATTGGCATTATTTTCAGTGTTTTGAGGTATTTGATCCATTTCGGAATTAATTGTTATGAAGGTTGATAGGTATAGGTCTATTTTCATTCTTATACATGTAGACATCCAGTTTTCCAAGCAAGATTTGTTGAAGATGTTGATTTTTCTCCAGTTTATGTTTTGGCATCTTAGTCAGATATCAGATGATAATGGTTATAAACACTCACATTTTGGTCTTCTACTGTCCTCCATTGTTCTATAATGTGGGATTTCCCCCTCTGTATGCTGTGATTACCATTGATTGTAAAGAAACTGCTTTGTTCCTATAGCAGGGCAGAACAGAGATAGACAGGGGTTGGGGAACTAAACTGAATGCTGGGAGAAAGAAGGCAGAGTTGCAGTTCACCATGTAGCCACCAGAGGGGAAAGATGTGAGCTGCCTGCTGGAACCTTGCTGGTAGGCTATGAGTCTCATGGTAAAATATAAAATAATGAAAATGTGTTAATTCTAGATGTAAACGCTAGCTAGCAATATGATTAAGCTATTGGCCAAGCAGCATTTAAATTAATATAGTTTCTGAATGATTATTTTGGGAGTCTGGATGGCAGAAAATAAACAAGTAGCCTCCTACTACAGATTGGCACATAAACCTGAGAGGGCTTGGAAAGGAATTCTAGATACTAAAAAACAAAGCTTAGCCTCATTTGTTTTTCAGATGGTCTATGCTTGCTGGCAGCATGGTACAGCTCCTTTAAGAGAGGTCTTCTTGATTCAGTGGTAGAAAAAAAACCCTGCACAGTTTCAAAATGGTTGCATCCTGCTTCACCAGAACAAATGGTCCTGACTCTTTTGGGAGGTCTAGCCAAGGAGCCTTTAAATGGGGTTTGTAAGCAGTGTGATACAAACTGCTAATGTCATGACACAGACCTGCTGCATATTTGGAACTGAGGCAGTGTACAAGCTTGTAGAGGCAGTAAACATGCCTCCATCATGTTCATTTGGGTGGAGCCAAAAGGGAAAGCACCCTTAGTCCTAGTCATGATGCCATTTAGCTCTTTAAGAAGCATTTAGCATTTTAGGAAGCGCTCCTGGACAGAAAAGGATTTCGGATACACAATAGGAAAGATTAAGACATAAAAGACATCTAAGTGAGACACAGTGTATTTAAAAAATGTACGTAGGCATGGCAGAGAGAAGAAAAAGAGTAAAGAGACAGTAAATATATTATAAAAGAGTACAGTCAGTCATAGATTAAAGTGTATAATTAAGAAATATAAGTTGATAGATAATCATCTATAATTGTCAAACTTCTAGTCATGTTAATAAGGTTTGCTAGATATAAGAGATATATTTCAGTTAGATAGATATTCCTCAAATCTTTCAGAGACTTTCAGAATATGGCATTTAAAATGTTTTAATAGTTTAAGACTTTTTATGTTAATGAGACACATCTGTTCCTGGAAGCACTAATTGCTTCAAGAGGATGATGGGCATTGCAGAGGCTCCTTATGGAGTTGGCTAGCCATTTGTGCAAAAAACTGCTCTTGCCTGGACTGCTTGATGCTATGCTGTACATGCAGGGCCCACAGAAAACTGACTGGTCAACTTGCCTAAAGGTGAGATGGCCCTTTGGGGTTTCTGCTTCATGAAAGAGACTGCCAGACAGTCTGTAGGACACAAGAAAATGGCTGACAAACTGCCAATATAGGTGGAACTGTCCTTGAAATTTCCTGCTTCATGGAAAAGTCTGCTGGATATTATGGGTCTGTAGGCTGAAGATGGATGCCCCAAAAGTACAGAAGAACTTTGGGTGACAGTCAAGGCAGTGAAATGTCTCTGTCAGTTCTAGAGTTTTAGAAGTTGCTTACAATGCACTTCCTGTTAACTTAGGTAATATTGTATCCTTCTGGAGTCTTTGATGGAGCTAAAGAATAGGCAGTTGTAATTATAGTTTTTCTTGGTTATGATAAAAGATAAAATAGATATAAATATTTTAATTATAATTCTTGCTTGATAACTGTCTTGTTATATGTAATTTTACTATGTTAAAATTAAAACTTTCATTTTCATTTAGACAGAAAAGAGGAGGTGATGTGGGATTCCCCTCTGTATTCTGTGATTACCATTGAATGATAAAGAAACTGCTTTGGCTCTATAGCAGGACAGAACAGAACCAAATGGGGAAAAACTATACTGAATGCTGGGAGAAAGAAGGCAAAATCATGAGACACCATGGAGCCGCCAGAGGGGAAAGATGGAAGCTGGCAGCTGGAACCTTGCTGGTGGGCCACAAGCCTCATGGTAGAATATAAAATAATGGAAATGGGTTTATTGTAGATGTAAGATCTAGTTAGCAATATGCTAAAGTTATTGGCCAAGCAGCGTTTTAATTAATATAGTTTCTGAGTGATTATTTTGGGAATCTAGGTGGCTGGGAAATGAACAAGTGACCTCCTACTACAGTTCTATATTTCTATTTTGTGCCAATATAATTATGTATTATCACTACAGTTCTGTGATACATTGTGATATATGGAATGGCCATCATGCCTATATTATTCCTTTTTCTCAGAATTGTTTAGGCTGTACAATGTATTCCTTGCTTTTCTTTTTCTATTCCTGTGAAGAATGCTTTGGAGATTTTGATTGGGATTGCACTGAATATGTAGATTGCTTTTGGTAGAATGGTTAATTTAGAATATTAATTCTACCAACCCATGATCATAGGAGGTAACATTCCATTTTCTAGAGTCTTCCTTAGTATCTTCCTTCTGAGATTTAAATTTTCAACTAGAGGTCTTTTACCTTTCAGTTGTATAGGTTTATTTATAATATTTTATTTTCTTTGATGCTATTGTGAATGAAAGTATTTCTTTAATCTAGTGTTTGTTGATGTAGAGAAAGGCAGATTTTGTAAGTAAATCATGTATCTTTTCACATTACTAAAATTGTTGATCATTTATTCAAGTTTTCCTATGAGATTTTGAGTATTTCTTATGCATAAAATCATATCATGTTGCAAACATCAATAATTTGACTTTTTTCCTATTTGTATATCTTTTATTTTCTTCTCTTGTCTTATAACTATTGCTTCAAGCACTATTTTGAAGAAGAGTGGAGATAATAAACAAAGCTGTGTAGTTCATAATTTTAGTAGTATTGCTTTGAGATTTTTTTAGAATGATGTTGGTTTTCAGTACATATACCTTTGTTATGTTGAGGTATTTCCACTCCAATCTTATTCTCTATTGAGTTTTTATCATGAAGGCATGAGGGTTCTTCTTTTGTCAAAACCTTTTCTGCATCTATTGTGTAGATTTTGCTGTCAAGTCCATTTATATGACTTATCATACTTTAAACTTAGGTATATTGAAGCATCTCTGAATTTCTGGAATAAACCTATAGATGTTTTCAGATAAACATATATATATATATATATATATATATATATATATATATATATATATATATATATATTATAGAGGGGGGGATTTCTCTGTGTAACTGCCCTGTCTTGGAACTCACTTTATAGATCAGGAAGACCTTGAACTCACAGAAACCTGTCTCCCTGAGTGCTGGGAATAAAGGTGTATGCTACCATGTCCAGCTCTCCTTGTAAATATAGTACTGAGGTGTTTTGCATCTATGTTGACCAGATATATTTATGTACCTGTTCTTCTTCTTTGTTGGTGGTAATGTTTTGTTTCATTCTTTATTTGCCTTGGGCATTATAGTAATACTAGTTTCTTGAAGTGACTTTGGAAGTATTCCTTCTGTTTTTAGGTTCTAGTATAATTTAATCTTCTTTGATTGTGTAATAGAATTCTTTTGAAAATCTGTCTGAGCCTGGGTTATTTTATTAATAGGGTTTTTTTTTACTTTTTCATTTTCCTTATTTGTTATGATTCTATTTATATTGGTGAGTTCTTGGTAACTTTTGTGTTTTAAAGGAATTGAAATGCTTGTCTACTTCCTTTAGATTTTGCAACTTAATTTTTATAGGGTTTTAGAGTATTCTGTTATGCTAATTTGAATTTCTTTGGTGCCTGTAGTAAGGTTCTCCTGTTCTCTTCTGATTCTGTTAATTTGGGTCACCTCTTTACTTCCTTTGGTTAATTGGGTGGGTCAAGAGTTTGTCTATCTTGCTTATCTTCTCAAAAAAACCCTTCTTGTATTTCTTGATTCTTTATATTGTTTCTTTGTTATAATAATTTACCCTTAAAAGTTTAGGATGATATTTATTCTGTAATGATTATTTTCCATTTGGAAGCTATTGAATCCTTTCTCAATAGTGAAGTCAAAATGAATATAAAGCAAGATTTTCTGTATGTTGCTATCTACATTTTGTAGCAGATAATTGTGGCAAGGTCATTTCTACAGTAGTCTTGAATGTAAACCTTTATATTAGAGAAACATGAGACTGGCTAGGAATGAAGAGGAAGTCTCATTGAAAGGGTTTTTTTTTTTTTTGGTTTTGTATTGTTTTGTTTTTTCGAGACAGGGTTTCTCTTTGTAATAGTCCTAACTGTCCTGGGACTATCTCTTGTAGACCAGGCTGTCCTCAAACTCATATAGATCTGCCTGCCTCTGCATTCCAAGTGCTGGGATTAAAGGCATGTGCCACCACCACCCAGCTCATTGAAAGTTTTAACTATTGACCCCTCCTTCAGATTTAGAAATCATTGATATGGAATTTAAACTTTGAGTCCCATTATTATCCCTGGCACTTGAACTTGAGACTTGAGATCAAATATCTTTACATAGTTTGTAAAGTAAACAGTTTATAGATAATACCAGAAAAAGAAAACTTGCTAAGGCATAAAGGGCAATGGGCAATGTGACATTTTGTTTATGCTAGGTAGATCGAACCTCAAGCTCTAGTGCTGCCTCAATATTATGATCTTTACAAGGGAAAATTGACTGGGTAATAGCTTGGCAATAGAGCACTTGGATAACATACAAGAAGCCCTTGTGTCAATCCCTATCACAGAAAAAAGAATAATAATGAGCAATAATATTTACCTTAGAGAACTGTTGGAAGGACTATAAAAACATACACGTTATGACATAATCAATAAGCATTTATAATATTTATTACACATTTCACTAACATTCATTATTTTATTTGTTCTGTTTTTATAACAATCAAGACAGAAGTTATTGCTAACTCTATTCCAACAAATTAAAACAGGTGCAAAAAGATTAAGACATTAAATTACAGGTCACAAAACATATTAAAGAAAATTGAAATTATTTTTATTTTTCACCTAATATAACACTAAAATTTTATTTCAAAATGAATGTCTTGCTATAGCAAACATTCCACAACACTTTTACTCACCTCCAATCTCTATGTAATGAATGAACAAGCTCCAGAGGGACTTATAGAGATTAAAAAATCAGTGTATTTTAATGAAACATGTGAGTTTGTAGGTCTGACCCTGTCTTTTATAAGCTTATTGATCTTGAGAAAATTACTTAACATTCTCAAGCCTTGTCTGTGTCCTATACAAAAATTAATTATATTATTCATCAATGTCATATGTAAAACAAGTCATTTTCAATGTTCTGTAATGCCTGTGTAATATAACACAGTAGCTTTGTAGTGAATTATTATCAGTGGTCAAAAACATGAGATATGTGAAAACTTTTCATCAGTTTTGCAATTTAATGCTTTATACCTTTATTTTGGTTTACTGGAACATTTACAACTCTTGGTTCCAGTGACTGTCCAAGTACCTGGTACAAGCAGGATTTCCACTTACATTCTCAACAAGAACAATATGACTAAATGGCATTAACTACAAATGAAGGGATTCTTCCTAGTTGAATAGAAAGATCTATATTTATGAAATTGGAATAATTATCTGGCTGTGTTAAATATCTTAAAAGACATAAAAAGAAAGTATCATGTAAATGAACTGTGCTTTTAAAATTCTGTAAGGTTTCCCAGATAACTCAGTGCTTGAACTGGGTTGTAAAAAATGAGTTACATTTGGTCATAAAGAGAAAGATGACCAAATCGTCAGGAAAAGAGACCAGCATGGCACAAAGATCATCCAGTCTTGGAGAATAAGGTATGTCCATAGAAAGCCCAAGGAGTTCTATGTGGTTGACAAGACAAAGAAGTGGAAGAAGTGGCTGCAGAGAGAGAGACTGGGGTATAATTGTGGTATACTTTTAAGGTTAGACTATAGACTATTGGAATTGAAACTGAAGGACAGAGGGTTAAAAACTGGAAGCTCAAAAACTGATTTTTTACCACAGGTATACTTCAGCTTTGCATAATGTTTTTTTTTTTTTTTGTGGAGGGGTGAGGATTGAGTCAGGGTTTCTCTGTATAACAGGCCCAGTTGTCCTGAAATTCCCTCTGTAGACCAGACTAGTCTTGAATTCACAGAGATTCACTAACCTCTAATCACAAGTGCTGGGATTAAAGTTGTGTGCCGCCACCACCCAACTGCATGATGATTTTAAGGTATTTGAACAAGTAACCAAGAAATTTTTAAAAAATGGAGATAGCATATTAAAATCTGGAATACTGATGTTCTTGAAAATACTGGAACATCTGGAACACTGAAGTTGCATTTCTGTCTGATAACAAAATTCTCAGTGCCAGGCATGGAAACTTCCCTTCAAGTTGTTGGTCAGGAGAGTCCAAAGGACCCCCTAAAACAGTATATGTTTATTACTCTTGCCCTTAGTTACCTCCTAGAATTTGAAAGCAAGACCTCACTGTTGAAGATCATACGTTTTTGGACAAATGACTTTGGATGACTGACATAGAACTGACTTGGAAATGTCTTATCTGAAAAATAGCTCTTAGTATTTGAAGATGCTATCCAAGGGAGGAGAACCATCAATAATCTTTCAAATATGTGAAGTCTAAGAACTACAACAATGACCAGAATGATAATATCATCTTATTGTTGCAATAGTGGTACTTAAATCTTAGGGGTAACTAGCATCAATCCAATTGGTCTATGGTCCACTCAATAGGACAGAACGTCTGCCTGGTATTGGAAATCTTTCCAACTACCCAGAAAAAAAAATGCAGATCACAACTGCTAACCTCACTGCTAACCAGCGTATCACCATACAACCCCTACACCTAAGACTCAAGGAACATGATGAAAGAAGAGACAGACAAATTGTGAGAGCCAGAGGACCATGAAATCTGCTACAAGAAAATTGTACCAATGGTACAATTGTACAATTGTACAAGATGGTCACCTAGATAAGACCTATACATAACATCAATTTACATGACAATACAAAGAAAATTTTACAAGGTCCCACCCCTAGATGAAGAACTATAGGAAGTTAATGGCTACTGAGAGAGGTTTTTTCCAGAACAAGCTGGATAATAGGCTATCCAATTCCAAGTGATCAGTCCTATACATATACACATATATACAACATTAAATTGATTCACTAGGTTGTGTGTCTATCTGTCTGTCTGTATGTGTAGATACCAATAATAATTACAAAAGAAGTCATAAATTTGATCGGAAGTTCAGGAATACACAGGAAGAATGGAAGAGGAAGAGGGAGGGATAGAAACCATGCAAATAGAATACTCATGTATGAAATTCTCAAAAATATTAAATAAAACAAAATAAATAAAATAAGCAAAATATTGAAGAAAATATTCATCTAAACAGTAAACAAATGGCACCATCACACCCATAGTCATATCTTTCCATGCTGGCCAATGTGTTGGTCTGTAGGTATCACAGCTAGATAAGACTACTGATGGCTTCTCTTCCTTGGCAGCTTTAATAATACCTTCTGGTGCTCTGAACATTAGTTCTCAGGGAGGGGGTTTTCAGGTGAAATTCAGACTATATCTTCTGAGTTTTGTGTCTGAAGTGCATGCTGTCTCCTGCAATGTGTATTTACCTTAAACTTCTGGGAGACAACCTTGAACATAAGCAAAAGCCTGTTTTGAGAATATCTTAGACTTATAACAACCAACAGCTCCAAAATTGGACTTATGGCCCACTCAACAGGAGGAAAATTATGTCTGGCACTGGAAACCTTACCAACTACCCAAAGTTAGTGAGGTCATGGATTTTAGAGAACATACTACCACTTCTTTACTGGACTATCATAATTCCTAACTATATTCCAACTACTTAGCCATATAAGTATATATCACACCCCTCAACAAAGAAATTTCTCTTTGTAGCAGATGGAGACCATTAGAGGAAAGCACAACTGGTAAAAATATAGAGAACAACTGACTATGGGGTGCCCAACGACTCCATGCACAAAACAACTGTTGCACCTGAGGTTCAGAGAATATAATGGAAGAAAGAACAGAAAAATGGTAAGGAACAGGGGGCCAGGAAATCTGATGTGAGTTTGTGCCTTCTAAAACTGACCAAGAAGCCACTCTCATGACACTTCAGCAATATGGCTTCCTAAACATGACCCAGCCAACTACAACATTAATAGGCATGATAATATGCAAGTAAGAAATCTCAAGGGGTCTCCAGACCTTGACAAACAGATACAGATACCTAACAACTACTGAGAGAATCAATCTTCCCCTGAGATGATCCTTTGTTCAACCAGTATCAAGTGGTCTGAAACAGCTTATGTCCAAATCATATGAGATAGACTAGGCAGGTTGTATTTATACATTTATGAACATTATATATATATGTGTGTGTGTGTGTGTGTGTGTGTGTGTGTAACAATCATAAAGAAGAGGCTATAGATTTGAAAGTGAGTAGAGGTAGGATGGAAATTTGTAGGAAGGAAAGGAGAGAATTTATATAATTATATTTTAATTAAAATAAAAATAAACAAATTAAGCATAAACAAATATAAACCCTCATTTATAATTATTAATTAGATAAAAAGCAAATTTAGTCAAACTCCTTTATTCATTTAAGTAAAATGTTAGTATTAAGTATGTGTTGACCATATTAAGTGTTGATGAAATTTTGAAATGAAAATTGGTGTAACTATTTTAGAAGAACTTGATTTCTTTTTACAAAAGTAAACATATAACTGCCCTGTGGCTCACCCAATTAATTTCTGAGTATTATTTTATTTAAGAGAAGTTAAATCATATGTCCAGATGAAGATTTTTGTATTAATGGTTATAGTATACTTACTAGCAATAGACCCATTCTGAAAGAATAAATGTCTCTATGAAAACGGAGCAGATAAATAATTGTGATACAGGAACGCAATGGAAAACTACTTAACAATAAAGAAGAAGGAATTATGTAGTAATCTATATAAGAGTTTGGATAGCTATCAAAACATTATGCTTAGTGAAAGATGAAAGACAAAAAAGCACATATTTTATGAATCCATTGCTATAATTTCTGGGGGGAAAGGCAAACTAATCTACCTTGACAGAAAAAAAATCATCAACAGCCTGAGTTGGAGGCATTGGAGAAGTACAAATAAACACATCAGTTTGGTGTCTTGAATGGAGATACTCTTATCTGTAGATGTGTATATATATATATATATATATATATATATATATATACAAGTTTCAAAAATTAGCCATTTGTACAACTTTAAATATATACAGTTCATTGCATGTACATTCTATTTGTGTAAAGCTACATATAATCCTTTTGCCTGATCAATGCAGGACTGATTTTCAAAGGAAGAGATGTGCAGGCAGGAAGTGAGAGTGCCTTGAGCGGTTATTGGAAGCAGCCAAATTAAGAGAAATAAACAGATGTTTGAAATAGTTCAGCATACACTCATAAGACTATGCAAATAATCACCATATTCCAAAGGTTGCCTTCTTCTAGTTTTACAGAGCAACATCCAGGGAAAATTCCATTCCTAAAGCCCCCTGAAGTTGTTCGAGATACTTACTATGAATTCAAAGGATCTGCGAGAACACCATGAATTCTAGTCAACTGCTAAAATTATTTCAAAGGGAAAAAAAAGAGTGGGAGGAAAGAAGAGAAAACATTGTTTAAGTACTAATTTCTATCATATTCTTCAGTCATTGTCTCTTGATCATAAAAGAAAAGGTGGGAAACCAATATTTGAGTTGGGGATCAGAGTACAAAGCTCAAATAATGGGAATGCCCATAGTATGATCACAGTAGATAATTTTCCCCATCATGATAATATAATTTTATTATCATTTTATAATTTATATATTATAATATAATATAATATAAGGAGAGTTTGTTTTGCTTTAGAAGTTCATTTAAAAAATTGAGAAGACAACTCAATTTGGAAAAGTCTTGTGTAGCAAGCATGAGGGCCTGCGCTTGATCCCTAGCACACATAGAAATAAAAAGCCAAGGAATGACACTGCACACTTTGAACCCCAACAGCACAGAGGCAGAGACACAGATCTCTGAGACTCATTGACCAATCAGCTTAGCCTACGTAATGAGTTTTAGGCCAGTGAAAGACCTTGTAAAAAGAAACATGTTGAGTGTAGTCTAAGGAACGAAAGACAAGGAGGCATCCTTCGTGTCCTTTGACTTTTACCCATAAGTGTGTGTGTGTGTGTGTCTGTAAAAGGACATCTTTCAAACTTTCAGAATTCTTCCCTATTTGCAATACATTGTATCTCTTTTCACTGTCAGAACAGCCTTCTGAGAGGAGGTACTTTAGCTTCAATTTTCTGTGAGGAAATCTGTAAAGACAACTTCGATGCTGTGGAAGCAACATAAACTTCAGACTATTTCATTCCTGGGTTTGAATGTTTATTGCGCATTCACTTACTGGAAGGTACGCTGTTTCTCACATTACTTTTTCTGCCTCTTTTCTACAAACTTCCCTCTTTCCTTTTGTGATTGTTCAGTTGTAAGATTAGTGGCCTCTTTCACTGTCAATCTCTAAACAAAGAGCTCTCTTGGCTCTGAGACCCATGTTCATTTCTTTCTACCATCTTGCCAGTTGATTCAGTTCCCTGTAGTTAAAATAGTGACAAATCTTTGGTAGATGTGAAATTGTCATAACTATTCAAATAACGTCTTCAAAATACCTGTGCATTTCAGCACAGTACACTACTGAAAATTAGTCATTTTTCAGTTTGACAAATTTTTAACAACTTTGATTTTTGCCGTAAGGAGTTATTTGTGAAAGCAAGAAAGAAAAGAATACAGTACAGGCAACAAGGCCTCAACTGGTACGCTCTCAGCAGATAATTTTTCACCTGGGAAGGTGGAAGCACTCCCGGGTCATTTTGTCCGAAGAGATTACTTTACGACTATTTCTCGAGAGCTGTGGAGCTGCTGAGAGTACAGCTAATGCAGCAAAAGAATGGAGAGGTGCTTTCCATTCTGTTCGTAGAAAAGGTCCGACAGTGCCGTTGCCTCACTTGTTCACAGGTGCAACAGAGTTGATCATCTATCCTTCTTTTACCTGCTGAGGTTTGAATTAACTCGTCTGGCCAAGGGGAAACTCTCAGTACAAAGGCTAGCGCTTTGCCCTCACCCTAGAACCCAACATATGTGGAAATATCAGGTGGAATTGCGGTGTC
This sequence comes from Myodes glareolus, assembly GCF_982192425.1. Taxonomy (NCBI): domain Eukaryota; kingdom Metazoa; phylum Chordata; class Mammalia; order Rodentia; family Cricetidae; genus Myodes; species Myodes glareolus. Next base: position 86,113,085 of record NC_142053.1, on the reverse strand, counting down.
CGCCAGCCCCAGGTTTTGGGAAGCTGAATCAGAAGGATCAAGAGTTCAAGGCTTTTCTGTTGTAAAAACAACAACAACAACAAAAACACAAAACACACACACACAAAAACAAAAACAAAAAAAAAAACCCTGTCTCCAAAGAAAGATAAAATCTTAACAAACAAAACTCAAAAATTAAAAAAAAGCAAAACAATTACAGTGTTTCACAAAACAAACTCCCTGTGCCTTCTGGGACAGAGACCTTGTCCAGATCCAGAGTTAGACGTTATTTACAAAGAAAGGGGGGGGGGGGTCTACAGCCTTTCTTTAAGAAAACCTGTGTGGGTCTATCCTCTACCTTTCTATCCTTTCTATTGCTCACTTGCCTGTACATTTGGAGTGTTCCACATCACCCTCACTTGCACTTGTCTATCAACCCTCCGTAGCAATTTCTCTATGTAGGATAGTATTCAGGAACAAACAATTTGGAAATCTCAAGGCATCTATATACAAACAAAACTTTGGACAAAACCAAGGGTGCATTTGTGCAGGGCAAGTGTTTCTGACATTTGTGTTTGCACATTTGTCTGAGTGATTTTTGTTTTGTTTTGTTTTGCATTTGCAAGTCTGGGGAAAAGAAGTGAAAAGCGTCAGTTACAGGTAATTCCCAATAGGAAGAAGGGCAGTAAATAAACCAGAAATGACCTTTGGTTCCTTAGGCCCAGAGTTCCCAGAGCAAATGGCATAGTGTCAAGAATTCCTATCTACCTTACTGAGGAGTCTCAAAAGTTTCAGCAAGTGTTGGCTTGGCTGCAGTTTGTTCTATAATTTGTTGGGACTCCCCCTTCTGCTCGTCTGGGTAGCCCCTGGAAAGAACCCCTAACTGCTACTAGTAGCTGGTACTTCTAGTGCCCCTTCCTCCTTCTCCCAACTCTAAGAATCTGTTTTGGGATTGGGTTTAGGAATAAAATCCGGCCTGTGCTAGCCTTCTACATAGTCGGTAGACTAGACGTGTCTGTTAAAAATCACTCCAAGTTAAAGCTTCTAGTCTGAAACCCAAACCCTGACTCCGAAAAACAAGGGTATTTGGGGAAGAAGGGTCCTCAGAGGCTACAGCGATTCACTCCCGCCTTCACCATACTACGCCAGCACTTCGTTCTTTAAAGCCACCCTGCGCTGGCTTGCGGTGAGAGGAGGGGAGAAAGGAAAGGGGAGGGGAGGGGAGAGAGAAAGGAGGTGGGAAGGCAGGGAGGCCGGCCCGCGGGGGCGGGACCGACTCACAAACTGTTGCATTCGCTTTCCACCTCTCAGCGTCCCCTCGGAGTCCTGGGAGCCAGCCTGCTGGGAGAACCGGAGGGTCCGGAGCAAACCTGGAGGCTGAGAGGGCATCAGACGGGAAAAGACTGAGCTAGCCACTCCAGTGCCATACCGAAGCTGAAGGGACACACCACGCCAGCCCCAGCTCAGCGACAGCCAAGCCTGTTGCAGCGCGGGCGGCTTCGAAGCCGCCGCCCCAGTGCTGCCCTTTCCTCTCCGGTGAAGTTTGTAAAAGCTGCGGAGGACTCAGAGGAAGCAAGGAAAGTGTCTGGTAGGACTACAGCTGCCTTTGTCCTCCTCCCCTCTACCCCCTACCCCCTCCTGGGTCCCCTCTCCAGGAGCTGACTAGGCAGGCTTCCTGGCCAACCCTCTCCCCTACACCCCCAGCTCTGCCAGCCAGTTTGCACAGAGGTAACTCCCTTTGGCTGAGAGCAGGCAGGCGAGCTTGTTGCAAGGAAGGCTTTTGGGAGCACAGAGACTGAGGAGCAACAGCACGCCTGGAGAACCCCTGGTTCCAGGTTCTCCCCCTGCACCTCCTCCTGCCAGCCCCTCACCCTGTGTGTGGAGCTAAAAGTCAAAAGATGAAAAGGCAGTCCAGGTTTCAGTAGCCGACAACAAAACAAAAGCTAAAAGAAACCAAAAAGAAAATAGTCTAATTCTTATTTGCACCTGCTTCAGTGGACTCTGAATGTGGAAGGCAGAGGATTTCCCTTTCCCCTCGTCAAGCTTTGAACATCTTTTAATCTGTTCTTCAAGTATTTAGGGACCGACTGTGGAACTAGCAGGGCAGATCCTGTCTAGCGCTTGCCTTGCTTTACAAGATACTTTGAGACTATCTGTGCGCTTTTTTTTTCCTCCTGCAAGTTTTCTTCCCTGGAGCTTCCAGCAGGTGGGCAGCTAGCTGCAGCTACTACATCATCAGTCAGTTGAACTCTTTAGAGCAAGAAACAAGGAGGCAGGATAAGGGAATTCAGTGGAAGATACAGACAAGCTCAAGGATGGAGGTGCAGTTAGGACTGGGAAGGGTCTACCCACGCCCCCCGTCTAAAACCTATCGAGGAGCTTTCCAGAATCTGTTCCAGAGCGTGCGCGAAGCGATCCAGAACCCGGGCCCCCGGCACCCTGAGGCCGCAAGCACAGCACCTCCCGGCGCCTGTTTGCAGCAGCGGCAAGAGACTAGCCCCCAGCAGCGGAGGCGGCAGCTGCACGGCGAGGATGGCTCTCCCCAAGCCCACATCAGAGGCCCCACAGGCTACCTGGCCCTGGAGGAAGAACAGCAACCTTCACAGCAGCAGTCAGCCTCCGAGGGCCACCCTGAGAGCGGCTGCCTACCAGAGCCTGGGACTGCTACAGCTCCTGGCAAGGGGCTGCCGCAGCAGCTACCAGCTCCTCCAGATGAGGATGACTCAGCTGCCCCATCCACGTTGTCCCTGCTGGGCCCCACTTTCCCAGGCTTAAGCAGCTGCTCCACGGACATTAAAGACATCCTGAGCGACGCCGGCACCATGCAACTTCTTCAGCAGCAGCAGCAGCAGCAACAGCAGCAGGAGGTAATATCCGAAGGCAGTGGCAGCAGTGCAAGAGCAAGGGAGGCCACTGGGGTTCCCTCTTCCTCCAAGGATAGTTACCTAGGGGGCAATTCGACCATATCTGACAGTGCCAAGGAGTTGTGTAAAGCAGTGTCTGTGTCCATGGGACTGGGTGTGGAAGCATTGGAACATCTGAGTCCAGGGGAACAGCTTCGGGGAGATTGCATGTACGCGTCGCTCCTGGGAGGTCCACCCGCGGTGCGTCCTGCTCCTTGTGCGCCACTGGCCGAATGCAAAGGTCTTCCCCTGGACGAGGGCCCGGGCAAAGGCACTGAAGAGACTGCTGAGTATTCCTCTTTCAAGGGAGGTTACGCCAAAGGTCTGGAAAGCGAGAGCCTGGTCTGCTCTGGCAGCGGTGAAGCAGGTAGTTCTGGGACACTTGAGATCCCGTCCACTCTGTCTCTGTATAAATCCGGAGCGGTGGATGAGGCAGCAGCATACCAGAATCGCGACTACTACAACTTTCCACTGGCTCTGACCGGGCCCCCGCACCCCCAGCCCCCTACCCATCCACACGCCCGCATCAAGCTGGAGAACCCTCTGGACTATGGCAGCGCCTGGGCTGCTGCAGCCGCGGCGCAATGCCGCTATGGAGACTTGGCTAGCCTGCACGGAGGGAGTGCAGTCGGACCCAGCACCGGATCGCCCCCAGCCACCGCCTCTTCTTCCTGGCACACTCTCTTCACAGCTGAAGAAGGTCAATTATATGGGCCAGTCGGTGGGGGTGGCAGTAACAGCCCCAGCGAGGCAGGGCCTGTAGCTCCCTATGGCTACACTCGTCCCCCTCAGGGGCTGGCGAGTCAGGAGGGTGACTTCTCTGCCTCTGAAGTGTGGTACCCCAGTGGAGTGGTGAACAGAGTACCCTATCCCAGTCCCAGTTGCGTCAAAAGTGAGATGGGACCTTGGATGGAGAACTACTCCGGACCTTATGGAGACATGCGGTAAGTTTCTCCTAAAAATGCCGCCTTTTGACAAAAGGCTCAGAGCAGCAGTTTGCTTTTGGGGGGATTTAGGCAAACCCGCCCAGGAGAACACTCCAAAGGCTTCTAAAACAGCTCAGTTCAATTCTATAGGAGGGACTGCCCTACATCTGGAGCCCTCCTGGGGACTGTCCTCTTGTGAAATGTTCCACCTAAGCCCAGGAATCTTTGCTGTGCTTCTGGGTGCTAATTGGTGCCCTTCGAGATTCCCCTACACTCCCCCCACCACCACCCAAATGTCTAGATCCCGCATTAAAATCTTTCTGATATTCCAAGTACTAAGGGTTCCAAACTTAAATCCAATTGCATGAACCATTTTCAGAAATGACGCTCATAAGCCCTTCACTGTTTTCCCCTCCTTTCCTCAAAGTCCTAGAAACACGATCAAAAACGTGGTCAGTTTCTCCTCTATGGGTCTGTTAGTATTCACCCTCTTGTCAGTGCATGGTCTTGGCATAATAAAAGGAAAATAAAAGCAAAAAAAGCCGATTTCGGGCCCTATCCTTCAAAGAGAGAAATTCTCAGAGAAAGAAAAGCCCCATCTAGTTACTGAGGGCCCCGGTGTGAAGGAGTGCAATTTCTTCCCAGGAAGTAACCAGGGACTTAATTTGCTGCTTAGAGGCCAGCCTAGAGAATCCAACAGGACACTTTTAGAGCAGGTAGATGGGGGTGACTTTCATGGTAAACACTGGGCAAACTTTGCTCTCATGCATTTCTCAGCATTGGTTGACTGTTGGGAGTAATTGTGTGGGCGTTTTCCCTTGGAAAGTGTTTTATTTTCTGTGTAGATTAGGACATATCAGAAGTCTCTATCTCATGCCTGCATTCGACCTTAAAAGTAAAGAATGTACTTTAAATGAACAATTTAACCAGGTTTGATTTTGACTCACAAGTGTTGTAAGCAAAACAAAACCGTAAACCATGTCCTGCTACTTGAGTGTGCTCAGAAATTTATACTGGGGAGGGAGGACGACGGTACCTCATTACGTTTTTTCATCTTAAGAAGATACTTATATTTTAAAACTTGGGTTGCTCATGATAGCAAAGTGCGTAAGAACTGTCAGTGAGCTATGACCCATAATGTTGCCCCACAGTTCTAATTAGGACAGGGGAAAAGTGGCGGGCAATTCCCTCTTTTTAAAAGTATTTATTACTTCTTCATGAGCTTTGTGGAGACTAGTTGAAAAGTTTTCCCCACTAACTTAAGATAATTTTTTATCTGATAAGATGGAATATTGGCTTAGTAATTAATGCATAGGGTTTAGTTTCCTGAGGTGCTCATGCTCCCCATGAATTTATGTCTGTTTCTCAAATGGTTTTCTTTCATTTGTGACATCTTTCAAATTTCTTTGTTAGATGCGCCATAATTTTGGTGACTTAATTCTAACTTTGTATTCTTCTATTGTTCTTGGTTGTTAATACAGTGTCCAACAATGAAAAAAAACAGATAGATTTTCGAAAAGTACTCTTTTCTGAGTTATTGAAGAAACAATTTCTTATCACGGTTTGTATTCTATTTGGTTTTTAAGAAAAGATTCATTTTACATCATTAAATTTTTTCCAGTTAAGTTAGAGTGTTTATTTTTGTGATGAGTTTCACTGTGGGATAAAATGTCTTCATTTTATGAGAATAGATTTACTTGGTATGGTTAATTATTTCTAGGGTTGTCAACTAGAGAACAGAGTCCCTCTTTTACTACAAACTTTTCTTTGGGTGGGAATGTCTAAAGTGTTTCCTAACTTAGCATGATGCTAAGGCTAGTCACCTGTGCCATCCGGTCTTATGTATAGCACATCCCAACTTGCTCACTTAACAAAAAGCAAAGGAGTAGTTCTCTGTGTTTGTTTAAAATATAGCTTTGAAAATTCAGCCTATATTTCCACCAAGTGAAGAAAAACATTTCCTAGCATTTGTTAGTGAGTATTCTGATTTTATCTCAGTTCTTAATAGGAGGGGTACCTTCTCTATTAGGATGAGTATTATACTTTGAAGCCTCATTGATACTCTATAAATTATTGAGCTCAACTACTGAGAATTGAGTCAACAAAGTTCTGTCTAAGTGAGTTGAGTCGACAAACTCCATTTGTAAGATCTAGAAAAGTCATTTGAGTCATTTTGTTGAAAATTAATCAGCTGATATAATCAGCATGCAAACAAACTCTAAAATGGAAATATTTTATTACTTTCTGTTGTTGCCCCCTTACTTTGCAGGCACAGTTAGATGAAAGGCAAAGTCTTTTTAAAGGCAAGCCCGGAGCTCATTCCCTCTAGATGGCATTCATTGTGTGCTGATTATGAGTTTCAAACCTCAAAATTCTGGAAGCGTCTCATAACTTTTTGGGTTCCTCCTTTTTTCAATTGCGTGTGATCATGAACATTAGTTCTACGAGAGAGATTTTTTTAACTTTACTAGCTGAAGCAGCAACATTTCTACTGAGAAGAAAACAGAAGCTGCAGGCAGTCTTATTCTTTTTTTTTTTACTTAGTTTAGCATATGTTTTGAGCAGAAGAAAAATAAAAGTAATAGGTCATGTTTACAAGCCTGATGATATTTTATGACTCTGTTTTCTCTTGGAGATCAAACAAGGCTACAACTTCGCACCACAATACTGTGGCAAACATTGATTCTTACAAATTAGATCCCTAAAGAGCCCATGCAAGAATTTGAATTGGGGTTTAGAGAAATTACTCAGAAGCAGAGTGAAAATTAATATTTTTTACTTTTTTATTCTAGCTTTCATAACAGGCATTATTTTAGTAGTGCTTTGGCACTGGCAAGTCCTTCCTTTTATGATTTTTTCTAAGCACAGCATTTTATCATTTCTCATTTCATCTACATTCTCCTTCCTAGTTACCAAGACATTTTTCCCAGCTGTCATATAACGAGTGGGTTGCATGTTTTGTTAAGCAAAATTTTGCTTTAGGATCAATGATTTCTGCCTCTAGGCTTTCAGAATCAGTATACTGAGAAGGGGTGTCTGTTCTCTATAGCCAGTAAACATACAGTGAGTTCTTCCTGGGTGCCAGTCATCAATACCTGATGTTAAATAGCCAAGTCAGTTGGCATCCCATTTGAAAGTAGCCACAAGACGCAGCCATGGCAGGACCCTCTTATGTAATCTACCTCTATCAGCTTGGTATTGTCAGTAGTAAACGTTTTCTATGCAGCTTAGAGCTTTTCAATTGTAGATTTGTTTGAGATACTTTCCTGGCAGTGCTAATTTTACTTTAGAGTTTCATTCATTGAGCTGATATTAGGAAATAATATATTGAATTTTACTGGCACATTAAATTTTCTTTGTTGTTTTTCCTCACTGTTTTAATTGTTCATCTGATTTACATAAATGCTCTTAAAACAAAAAAAATTTTTCATCTCCTGATTTGTACACATACAGTCGCCACTCTTGGTGATATCCTTGGGTTGAACGTGGACAATTCATTATTATTAATAATTATTTATGGTAATATAATCATCGCTTTCATTTGGAGTTCTGTTTAAGCAAGGAAAAGAATGCAGACTAGGTGGGACAAAGCAAGAGACTCTATTTATAATCACATCTGAACTCAGGATACTGAAAAATAATAATAATGAAAAACAAACAAAAAATTACATTTTGTGATGGTTGTAAGGGAGTGAAAAGGAAATCTTTTCCCAGCCCCCAACTCTTCCATTTTCTCTTTGTCTGCAGCTTCTTCAAATGCTACTCATGCCTATTTCTCATTTATTTCACTCCTTTTATGCCTTTGACATTGAAATATAAACTCTTTCTACTCTCAGGATTTGTTTTCCTCATTGCACCTGTGGCATGCTCCTAAAGAATCTCTTCAATGAAAATCTGGCAGGTAGAAGATCAGATGAACCTAGTATTTCTCTTAAGGATAGATCTCAAGAAGGAACTGTAAAAAGAATACCCTCATAGCAGGGCATTTTACCTTGAGAATAGAGAAAGGATCAACAGTTGCTGAGGAAGTCATGTGAGATAGCTTGCATAAATTGAAGATTTACTAAAGAGTTTTGCCCCCATCCTGGATGAAAGTGTGTGTGTATATATCTGTATCTGTGTCTGTCTGTCTATAGTATATATATATATATATATATATTACATGTCTTGTAGTACTGGGTTTGGATCCAGGGCCCTATGAACTGAGCTATCTACACAACCTATCTTAATCTGTGTCCTTTCCCCTCTTTTGGCCGTATTGATAACCCTCTCTAAGACACTGAGAATAATTATACTCTCCCTTTCCCCAAAACTGTCTGGATCAGTATCTATTCATCTATTGCATATGTCTAGGTCAGCACTCATCTTCAATGAGGGTGCTCAGGCAACATGCAAATGATCATTGGTAAACAAAAAAATAGTAAGAAAATCACTATCCTTCAGTTACCCTGTCAACATTTCATCAAGTTCTGTGATATTCATTATCCTTATCCTAAACACACCATTGCCTTTTAAATACTGACTTGTGAATTACTACACAATTGCCCCATTTGCTGTCCTTTGTGGTATATAATTGTACATTTTTATGCATATTCAGTATTTTCCAGTTTATTCGCTATTACTCACATAACTTCAAGTAAACCAGTTCTGTTAATTCCCTTGCTCATAGTCAGAATATTAGAAAGTTACATTTTGTATACCTGTTGACCATTTGGGGAAACCTCTCTGAAGTAGAACACAAAGCTTCTGGAAGCTGCTTGCCAGATTCTAAAGTTTTAGATGTTAACTCAGTAAAGGTAGCATTTAGTGTTTTCATCACAGAGCCGAGAGGGCACAGATTATGGTTTGCAAACTCATGAATGGTGTAGCTCTTCTCTCTCACACTGATTGCTGCCAGTCTGCCAGACACATCCAAGTTGAGAATGCCTCACTCAGATAAATTTATAATATTAAAGTGCTGTTGGTCAATAGATAATGTTGCCAACTTAGATTATGTAGTAGTATCAGAGTTCTATTTTGTCAACAACAGCTTAATTGAGACATAATTCACAATCCATATAATTCACCTACGTAAAGTGCTTATTTCAGTGCTTTATAATAGTACTTCCTGCGTTATGGGTCTATTATCACAATCTGTTTTAAAACATTTTATTAACCTCCCCCAAAAGCCTATGTGCTTGGTAGTAGTCACCTTTCTTTCCTCCCCCAACTCTAATCTACCACTTTTCTGCTCTTAGTCTCTGTGGAGTTACTCATTCAACCACTTTATATAAATAGAACCATGCAATACTAGTTCTTTTGTGACTCGGTTCTTTAGCATAAAATAATGCTTCCTAGGTTCATTCATGTTAAATCACATAGTCAATGCTTCATTATTTTTTCACAGGTGAATAATTTTTTTATTTTGTAGATTATACCACACTTTGTCAGTTTATGGAAATTATTGTGGTCACTGACTGTTGAACATTACTAATAATATTGCTGCTAACATTCATGCACAATTATTCAAACCTATATTCATTTATACTATTTTATGTGTGAGTGTTTTGCCTACATGTATCAATGTGTACCACATGCATGCCTGGGGAATCTTTTTCCCTGGAAATGGAATTATGGATGGTTGTGAGCCACCATGTGGGTAGCAGAAGCCAAACCAGGGTCCTCTGCAAGAGTAATGAATGCTTCTAAACAAGGAGCTGTCTCTCCATCTTCCATATTCAATTTTTTTTGTGTGTGAAAATATGGTTTCAGGTATTTTGGGTAAATAATTAGTAATGGAAATACTGTGATTTTAATCATATAAGAATATGCCAAGCTGTTTCAAAAGTGTCCACATTACTTTAGAGCCCAAGCAGAATTATAGGAACACGATATTTTCTGTATATTTTGCTAACACTTATTTTCAATTTTTATTTTATTTTATTGTGTATATGTGTCTGTGTGTGCATATATACACAGATGTGGGTACCCATGGAGGCCAGAAGAGGGCATCAAATTACCTGGAAGAAGGTTGTGAACCACCTGATGTAGGTGCAGGACCAAAGATCATCTAGAAACATGACAAATGCTCTTTAGAATTCAGCTGTCTATCCAGCACCATCATATTATTATTATTATTATTATTGGTGTTACTATTGTTTTCTAGTGAGTGTAATGCAGTATCTCATTGTCATTTTAATGTGTACTTTTCTAAAGACAATATTCAATGTTCAACATATTTTTATGTGTTTTTGTCTGTTTTTGTCTTTTTTTATCAAAATGTCTATGCATATCTGTTGCACATGTTTAGTTGGGTTGTCTTTTTGACTTTGCATTATGAGTCCTTTAAAACATATGTTTCGACAAAATCCTTTCATGGATTATGGTTTGTGGATATTTGTAACTTTCTTGACAGAACCCACTGAAGGAAAAACATTTTAAAATTTGATAAAATTCAGTTTATCCACTTTTTTCATTTTGAATTTTTATTTTAGTGTTTCATATTAAGAGACTTTTCTTAATCTAAAACAGAAAGAAAGATATATACCTATGTTTCCTTCTATGAGTTTTCCAGTTTTAGCTACTTATATTTAGATCCTAGATCATCATTGATTTAATGCTAATATATGTTGTGAAGTAATAGTCCAGTCCTATTTTTTTGCATGTAGATATCCAGTTTTCTTGGAATTTCTAGATGAGTCCTTACACATTTAACTGTCTCAGAATTCTTTGTACAAATATGTTAACCAGGAATGTTAGGTATTTCTTGACATTCAACTGTATTCACCGGTCTATATATCTTACTAATTTAATTTCTACATTATTTAGATTACTGCACATTTTTACTAAGTTATGAAACTAAGTATGAGTCTTTCAACTTTGTTTTCAATATTGTCTTAGGTGCTTGAGATCACTTGAACCTTGAATATTATTGATATAATCTTGTCAGTTCCTACACAGAACCACCTAGAATCATGATAGAGATTGTGTCCAACATGCAGATCAATTTGGGGATTATTGCTGCCAAGTCTTCTGATGAATGAATTTGCATTCTGTTTATGCCCACATTCAAAAACCGGTATTTTTTATTCTTCAGAATACAAACTTTGCATTTCTTTGGTCAAATTTATACCTCAATATTTTATTTAGTATGAATATAATTGTATTTTGGTTTTCTTTTCAAATTGTTCATTGCCAGTGCTAAGAAATATAGGGAATTTTGAAATATAGTGTTATACCTTGCAACTTTCTTTCATGTACCAGAAATGTGAATGCCTTATATGTTTAAATAGCAAGGGTTTCTTTTAGAGCCCTGCTAAAACATACTACATTTCATCTGGTATGGGTGAAGAAGCATCAGTTTTATCCAGCTTAACTGTCAGTTATAACTAGTAATGTCGCCCATTTCAAGTACAGAAAGAGTGTAAGTATCAGCTAATAGATTTTGAAGTTAATTATTAGGAAGTGAGTGAGGAATAATTTTGACTGCTAAATACAAAATTATTGTGTAAAAGTAACAGAGTTAAACTAGGCTGGAAAAGTCACCAGTTATATTTGGTTTTTTCAGTTTATAAAAATAGCCAAAGTCATAATATTATGGTTTTATATATTATCCATTGGAGAAAGTAAATGTTTTCACTCCTTATGATATATATGTATTTCTAGATGGGGAAGTGGTATATTTCTACTCATTTAAAGTAGATTCCCTTTGAGTGATGCACACCTCATCCAGGAAGCAATGACCTATATAAGTACTGAACTTTGACCTCATTAACATGTTAGCGTAAGGTTCATACATAATTAGCTTCAGCTACTATACCCTACCAATGGTCACTGAACTGCTAGTAACTGAGAAAAATGGATGGTCCTGTTTGATCGAATAGCTGGTTTTAAAAGATTACCAACAATAAAGTTACTTTTTAAAAAGAAATTTATCAGATTGGGAATTTAGTTCAGTGATAAACTTCTTGGCTAGTAAGTGGGAGGTCCTAGAGTCTTTTCTCAAGGACAAAAACAATCCTCTGTCAATCAACCACTTTTCATCAAGCACCAGCATATGTAAAAAAGATGTACAGTTTTTTAAAAGGAGATCCAACTGACAGATAGTTCTGTGGTCACAGCTTTCAAAGAACTTCAAAACAAAAGTAGCATCATGATACTGATATATAGAAATGGGATATACATGAAATTTTAAATATCAATATTAAAAAATACCTGAGTCATGGTAGGCTGAGTGGGTCAGCCAGTGGCTTCCTCTAATCCCTATGAATAGATGGAGACTTGACTGAACTCAAGTAATTGGTTATAGGTCTTGATAGGTAGTTCAAGCAAGAGAATATAGTACTTCTGAAAAGACAATGAAGCCAGATATTGTAGTCTATTTCTACTTATTCAACATTAGCACTCCAGGCAAATTAATTACTAATTTCTTCACAGTTTCTTGACTATGTCATTGCACTTGCTGAGAATATGTTTTGATATCTTTTACTGGAGATGTCTGAAATAATATAAGTAATTAATTAAATTCAAAGTATTTAAAGAGTCTTAAGTGTGGGGTGAGAGTCCTGGAAAGACACCCAGTGTGGTGGTCAGAACAAGAGTAACTCTTCTGCTCTGAAGACTTCAGTTGACACAGAAGCTTCTTTTCAACCTCTAAATAACTGAATCTTTTTCCTCAGGGAAGCAAGAGATAACCACAAGTGAAACAATTCAAAGAATAAGAGAAAAAATAATAGGCCCACTATTGTACCATGAAGAATATTTTACTGGCTAGTCGCTGTTGTGGTTCAAAAAGCTTTATAGCTAGGTAGGAATATTGATTGTTTTTCTGTCTTTGATGTTTGCGTGGTACCTTTGGATACTATGAAAGCTATTCTCCAGGGAGGCTTCCAGGTGAGTTCCAGCTCATTTCCTTTAAGTCTTGTGTCCAAAGTATATGGTGTCTTCCTTAATAAGCCCTCATCTTAAGGTTCAGGGAGGCAACAAAGGGCAGTAGCAGTAGTCTGCATTGCTGTGGGAGTCTTTTGGGCTTCCATAAGGAAATACTCAAAGGGAAATTTCCCTTAGTAGATCTATTGTTTTTGAGATGAACACTATTTATATATCCATACCATCTATATCTCTATCTATATTAATATTTATTCATGTATTTTGTTTTTAAGTAAGCTTATGAAATAATACATTTCACTATGTCATTTTCAAATCTCCTCAGTGTATCTCTCCTTCCTTTATAGTACCTTTCCTCCTTGTTCTCCTGTTAAAGTAACCACATTCATTTTTTTCATTTTCCCCTTTCATTGTACACATGTCCTGCTCTTCTTTCTCTGCCTGTTTGTTTGTCTGTCCATCTGTATGTATGCATGCATGCATCTATCATCTATCTATCCATCTATCTATCTATCTATCTATCTATCTATCTATCTATCTATCTATCTCTTCCTGTCAGCAGTTCTCAATCTGTGGGTCACCACACCCTACCCTTTAACATGGGTCACCTAAGATAATTGGAAAACACATATATTTACATTACAGTTCATAACAATAGCAAAATTACCGTATGAAGTGGCAGTGAGTATATTTTTATGATCAGGGGTCACCACAGCATGAGAAATAATATTAAATGGTAGCAGTACTAAGAAGATTGAGAAACACTGCTCTAGAGCATTTTCTCTCCCCTTAGTAAATGGTCCCTATTTACTTTCCTGACTTCTGGGGTTACTTCATGGTTCATACTTAAATCTAAAGATTCAGAGCTAGAATCCACTTTCCAATTCTTTCTACGAAGCCAGTATTACTCTAGTTTCAAAATCCAGTAAAGGTAATCAACAAAAGAAAACTATATGACAATATCCGTGATGAACATGAACTAAAAAATACTCACTGAAATACTTCCAAACTGAATTCAGGTATATAAGAAAAATCCAACATGTCTTCATTATAAAAGTTGTAAAGAGAATAGTTCTGTAAGGAGCATAGCTCAAAAGTCAAAACTATCCTAATGGAGAAAAATGTAAAAAACAATCACAATAAAAGTTAGTCTACCCAGATACAGAAAGAGAATTTTCACATGTACCCACTCATAAGTGGGATTTAAACATCAAACAAAGAAAATCAGGAAAATGAGGACCCTAGGAGAGACATTCATGGATCTAACCTACATGGGAAGTAGAAAAAGACAAAATCTCCTGAGTAAATTGGGAGCATGAGGACCTTGGGAGAGAATTGAAGTGGACGGGAGAGGAAGGGAGGGGAACAGAGAAAAATGTAGAGCTCAGTAAAATAATAATAAAAAATTAGAGACTAGATAGGGATTTTCATCATGCCCATTCCTTTCCAAGACAGTGTTTGAAGCACTAGATAGAGGAGTAAGAATCTAAAAAGGAATTTAAGAAATATAAATAGGAAACGAGTAAGACAAAATTTCCTTACTTACCTATGATAAGGCATTATACTTGAGAGGTCTTAGAGATTTCATCAGAAAACTTTCAGAAATGATGAACACTTTCAGCAAAGTGGCAGGATATAACATTTTCAAAATTTTCAAATTTATAAAAATTGGTAACCTTTCTATACACCAATAATAAGAAGGCCGTGAAAAATCATTCACACACTCTTACCCACAGTAGCACCAAAAAAAATAAAATGTTTAGGAATAAATGTAGGAAGTGAAAGATCTGAACACGGTGGAAACTGTAAATCTCTGACTAGAGAGACTAAGAAAGATACTACAAAATAGAAAGACTTCCCAAAGCTCACAGATTGGTAAAATTAATATCGTGAGAATGAACAGATTCAATGCAATCCCCATCACATTCCCATGACTTTCTTCACAGAAATAGAAGACAAACAAATAAAAACAAAAACTCCTACCATTTATATTGAAGAACAAAAACCACTGGAGAGTCAAAGCAATCCTGAACAACAAAAAAAAAAATACTGGCGAGATTACAATACCAGATTTCAAGCTATATTCACGTTTTTATCTTTAACAAATAATATAGGCTAAGACTATTATACTAATGCTTATAAATGTGTTCAGGATAGTTGGGTAATGTGCAGTCAAACAGCTTCTAAGGAGCCAGATAAGGATTTCAGTTTTACTCTTACTTCAATCATATGTCCCTGATTTCATTCCATAGTTCTTTTGACTTTACAGATAGGAATGGTGAAATTCAGAGATGCAAAGAAACACTTCTAATGTCGAGAACAGAAACTTGATAAGCTCTTAAGGCATTTCTGTTTCTATCCACCGTATAGACCAATAGATTGGTTACATGTTACTCTTGGGTATCAATAACCTTGCTATTCTCTCTTACAGAGTGTATTTATCCTACTATTATTTCTTAAGCATTTACCACATGAGTAATTCTATACCATCAACAAAAGCCATGGAAGAATCCCATGTTGAAACTGATAGTATGATATGGGGAGACATGGAGAACATGACAAGAATAAGTGTCCTGAAGACTAGATTAGCAGAGTGAGGAGGATAGGTTTTAATGGTGAGAAGTCACAGTTTACATTTGTTGCTCAGTTTGGGCCTTACTGAGAATGCAACACTTGAGAAGAGACCTGAAGGAAATGAAGTGAGTCACATGACTATCTAAGATTAAATAAACTCAGACACAAAGAACCAAAAGGAGGGGCACACTGAGTGTGACAAAAGTTACAAAAGATGGCAGCCTATATGGCTAGTGTGCTTAAGTAAGAAATGATAAAACACAACATCAAAATCAGATGGACATCCTAATTTTTTTTATGAATTAGGGATTTACTCTGAGAACAAAAGCAATACAATATGATCTGAAGTTCTTCTTCATAGCATCTGTTACTTTTGGATTCATTGTATATTTGTTTGGCAACGTATCTTTGTGAAAAGGGGACTATGGAATAATTGGGAAGCAGGCATCTGAGTTTGCCACAGGTTCCAAAAGGGGGATGATGGCAGTTTAGGCTAAGGTAGCTAAGGAAGTAAGAAATGGCAGGATTGGGATGTTTTGATGAGTCAGTAGTATTTATTGACAGATGGCATGCTTATTGTGAAAAGAAAGGAGACAAAGATGATTAGCAAAATGTTGGCCTGAAAATGATGAAGAGTGTAGGTAGAAAAAGTGCAGGACATAGAAATCACAAGATTAATAAAATCCGTGCCTTCCAGTGAATTTTTTAGTTTTTTCTCATGCTTTGTGTACAGACTTCAACTTTCCTGTTTTTCAGGAAGTTTAAAGAATGACCTTACAGACCACCACGGCTATCTGTTTTCTCTCCTCACCCTCCTTCAACTTTTATTTTATAGAAATCTCAAAAAGAGATAGAGGTTTTCTTTTGCATTCCAATTCAATGAATTGTTAAGGTATGATTTTCAGGCCTTAATTAAGGAAAAGAGTGAGCCTTTTCTTCTTTCACAAGCTTTAAACAAGTAATTAAATTAAATAATAGGAAATTAAATTAAATAATAGTCAATACTAATGGACTGCTCTACCCAATACAGCAAATACATTTTTGAATATTACAACAAAATAGTTCTATTCTACAAAACATGAGTTTTAATTAAAGCTGGACCCTACAGGAAAGCTGAACAGAAATTTCCTGAAATCCTAGACGACTGGAGTACATAGAATTTGGACAGCCTCTTTCCTAGCTGTATCACTTTATGGATGAGGTGTCTGAGGCAACATATAGAAGACTTGGCTAAGATCACACAGCAAACAGTGTCAACGCCTACTCAGAATCTACTCTGCAGCTAAACTGTGTATTATTTTCTTGGAAATTTTTACATTGGAACTCAATTTTCAGAATAAATAATTATAACAATAGCAATAGTAGTAAAAGTATATATTACTTATCACTTGCAAAACTGTGACATTTGCATGGTTTAATAAATTTAATTTTTATTTCAACTTTCAGGAATAGGCCCAGGATTCTTATATAATATGTCTACATGTCACTGAAGTAGGAGTCACAGAACTTGTGTATCTCCCAGGACATTTGGCTTCTAGTTATAAAACATCTTTTAACCTTCTAGCACTGCTCATATGCACATGGGTTTGGGAATTAAATAGCATGCTTAATCTGCCTAGGCAGTTAAGCAAAAAAAAAAAAAATCCTGTGTCAGAATTTACTACATCTATGCAAATGGGTGTTATTCATATTACAGAAAGTTTTTAAATATAAAAGCATTATATCAGAATATCAGAACTTCAAACATTAAACATTTTAGCTTAATATAAGCCATTTTTTTTAAAAAAAGACTTTGATGAAGTAAGATTCTTAAAGTCATATAGTAAGGAACAAAGTCAAACCTTGAACTTGAAACTCGTAGCTGACAGCACACTTTCTACTCCATCACTCGGGCTCCCTTTCCGCAATCATCTGTTGTCTTTTACCCCTCCTTCTATCTCACTCCGTTGCTAGTAAAACACAAATAAATGACTCCATCAACATGATTAGAAGGACAGGGGGGTTGAAGGAGCAGAACACAGCCATTTCAGAGACTGATAAAGTGAAATAAAAATTGAGAAAAGACAATACTTTGTGTGATTAATATTAAATAGGAAGGGGAATTTATTAGTATTACACAATGTTATTTTCACCTTTCAAAGTCCAAATTGGTTGCACAGGATCCCTTAAGTCATGAATGTGGAAGTCACATAGCATATTTGTTACGGTGGAAGTGAATGCAGGCTGGTGCAAAAGTCTGCCTTGTTCAGTGTCTTCTTTGAAAGAAGGTGCAATCTTTCTGCTTATGCAAATGATATCACTTAGCTATCTCTTCTGAAGATTGGCAGTGTCTGAGTGAAAGTGTCTTTCCAAACTTGCCAGATTGTGCCCCATCTTTGAAGCATGTCTAACTTCTATCATAAACTCAGAGGTGACAGAAAGATGGAAACATTTGGGGTTTACTATTTGGATGTAAAAAGGCCTCTAAAACATGTGATATGTCTATTTATTCCGACTGTCTATCTTCCTCTTTCATCTTCACTTAAAAAAAAAAAAAACAAGGTTAGCAACTTGTAGTCTGTGGGAGTTTCCAATTGTTCATATGAAATCTGTTTGATCAGCCTTTTAAATAAAAAAGAGCAAGTTAGACTGAGATATTTTTCTTAGCAATTATCTAATAATAGAACAAAAATCTTAGCCATGTTCATGTTTTTAGATGGTATGTTGTTTGCTTTAGAGGCTCGCTGAACCTCAGTGAGGTACTAGGCTGACTCAAAGTATGTCAGGTCAGATGTGGAAATGAACAGAGTGGTCTCTTCTCTGAGGGATCTCTCCCCTTCTGAGTTCAGCATTTTCCACCAGAGATGACCTCAAGAGTTTCTGGGAAAAGACAAGATGGAGATTTTCAGAACTACAGTGAGAAAAAGAAATGTTTCCGAAAGCACTCTCAGCCATTCCATCTAAGCGAATCCCATTCTTATCCCTTCTACTGTATTGTGAGACCATCTCAAGTTTCCTCTCTCCCACTTGCTCTGCTGGTTTTTCATTCACATTGTATTCGTGCCACAAAACAGTACTAAAGTTCAGCTAAAATCTTTTTAGAATCTTTCTTTAAATATCCCTGAGAATGTAAGTTCTTGACAATTGGACCTTATGTGACTTATCTCCCAATTCACAGTGTTTGTCACAAGGAAGCTTTATTGAACAATTATGTAATGCAGGATTAAAATTTCAACTCCTTGGGCTGGAATAATAGAGCACTTGCCTAGCATAAACAAGGCCATGGGTTGTAACTTTGGTGGTACATACCTTCTACACAACCCCCACATAGAATCAGCTCCTATGCACTGGTTTCTAAGTTCAAGTCCAAATTCATTTAAATCTGATGTTAAGGTCTCTTTATGATCTGGCTTATTTGTCCAGCTTGAATTTCTGCAGCTCTCTTACTTTTTAAATTCTTTTTTACAATCTAGCCAAATGGATCTAGTCACTGTCACTTGAAACCATCCCAACTCCTTTGTTCTTTGAGCTTATTATTTTTCCTATTATCCCTTTGGCCTTGAAAAGTATCCCAATTTCAATACTGTCTGCACTTCTAATCTTAGCTCAAATGCAGCTTCCTACAGGATGAATTTGTTCATTCTCCAACCCAAGAAAAAATTATCTCTGATATGATATGGTTGAAAACTGTTGACTGTAGGTTCCTCATCTATGTACCAGGACTAGAAATTTCTAACACGTAAGATTTTGAGAAGAGACTATCAGATGACAGGATAAATGCTTGGTACAAGTCAAAAATCAATTTCTGCTGACATTTTTATTCTTGGTTAATAAATATACATGATACTTAGTCATTTCGCCACATATATTCCTCTAAAACTTCTCTTTTAGAACAGAGATTGCTTCTTGGATATTTCTTTATAAAATTTCCAAATTGCATAGCTTCTATTGTGATACATAGTGAATTGATACTCCATATGTGTTAAGTGATTCTGAGTTAATAGCATTGACTGTCACAAATAACTGTCGGGGTCAGAACTTCTGTGTCTAGAAATACATAACTCAGATTTTAAAAATTGCCTAGCTCTTATAAATTCTACTGCTTGGAGTATGTTATTCAACCCCATCATTCATGCGGCATTATGTTTCATAATGTATGGAAGAGCTGATACACGGGGTAAAATATGATAAGGGAGGTGGGGAACAGTAGACTATTCCTTTGATATATCTGAAGGATTGCCCTCACATAAATATGTTCAATGCTTTTTCTATAGTAACACAGAAGGAAAAACCAATGAAGACAGGTTACAGATTAGTGAAAAAGAAAAGTTGTCCCCTAGAAACAGGTAGGTTTTGCTTACCCTAAGACAAACACATACAGTTTGTCAATATTTCCCATGGAAATTCAACTTTCCACTTTTGCAAGTGAAGATCTAGCAGTATGAGTTTTCATTCCTGCCTGGCAAATGGCCGGAAGAAGTGAAAAGTTGTTCCTCCTCTAGATGATATCTCTACTTTTCAGTTTGCCTAGGGACCCTTGAACTGCTTTAGACACTGAAGGCATTTAAAATTGCCAACCTAGAGAGATCAATGACCTGACCAAATCCTAAGATTCCTTTGCACTACAAGAGCTTTTGTTCCTCATGTATGAGGAGCTGAAAAAGGTAGAAGGGAACTCACAAATTGCATCAGACATGACTTTCAATTCTGACACAATCGTTTGCCAGTGGTACCACTTCAAGTGAGTAACTTAACGTCTTTGCTCATCCAGTTCCTTATCTATGGACTACTATCCTTACAGCTTTATTACTGTAAGGTCTAAACAGTGTCTTAACCAAAGAGCATCACACTTAAGTAAGTGCTAAAATGTTAACTCCCTTTTTATTCATCACACCCTGTGTGTCTGTTGGCACGATGGCATAAGTAGTAAATTCACCTCGCTAAAGATATTCAGAAAGAGACAGAACCTACTGGAAATCATGGGTGAGGCACAGATTTGGATTCAAAATACATAATGGCCACAGTCACTTCGTAACCACTGTAAACCTCTAAATGAGTTCAAAACGTCCATCTGGATGATTTTAGGGAGATTCTGTGAAGTTTGGGATTTCTAATAAGTAACAAGGAAGATGAAAGTCCTTGAATAAGAAACCAGGGTCAGGGCTAAAGTAAATGTATTGGCTGGCATACAGTTTGACATCTAATAGCCTTTGGGTTAAATCTTGGCTCCTAATAGCTATGAATTTTGAATAACTTCATTCATCTAAGTTTGTTTCTTACTAATCTTCTTCTTGCTGCTTTATGTCAGTAAGTAAAATAATAAGTAGAAATTATTTAGTCTAGCATTTGCCTTATACTAAAAGCTTGATATCCATTACCATAGAACCTATCAGCAGTATCATGATTACCATTTTTGTCATCATCATCATCATCATCATCATCAATCATCAGACCAGACAAACAGATTAGGAATACAACTATAGTTGAAGGACATAGGCTTTTCCTAGGCTATTCGTGCCTGATTTTCTCTTGCACAAAGCTTCCTGCCCCTAAAATGCCTTGGAAGGTCTCTAAGTGTGAGGTTGTTGAAGATAACACTGAAGATTACCTGATATGCTTTGGTAATTCAAGTTACTAAATTACTTTTCCCATTCCAGCTGAAATCTTTTACTAGCTGATGCTTCAGAGTACAACACTGAGCTGGTCTAAGAAGAGACAGAGAGTGAGAAGAACCTTGTTTTCGTCCAGAGGTCATGGTCCTCCATTAGAGAACAGAATGACCCAGTGCAAAGTCTGAGCCCTTGGTGACTTTAGAGCCCCTACATTTCAACTATTTAGTTTATTGCACATGTTGAGCCACTTTGCCCACAAATTACAGACCAAGAATTGCCTCATTCCTTTGATAGCCTAGAACCATTCCCTTTCACCTCCTGTGATCCACTCAGCTGGCAAGCAGCAGGGGACATAACAGAAGCACAACATTCAGCAGAGAGAGAGGAGGTGCACAGCAGAGCTGAATTGTCTTGGGAAACTCATTTAACTTTAATGGTAGATCTTCCTGACCACTTTGGCCAAACAGATTAAAATGGTTTTTTGTTAATGGCAAACTGTGTCTCAGAGCAGATCCTTGCCTGTATATATTTAAAGATCTGCTGAGTCATTTGGAAGCAGCCTGAAAGATTGCAAGAAGCAAGGGCAATTTCCAAGTGCACAGAGGTGGGTAAATAAGAGATGAATTTTACTTAGCTATCATCCATGGGAACCAATGATTTTGTGTGTATGTATATATATATATATATATATATATATATATATATATATATATATATATATATTCTAACTCCTCCTCCTCAATTATAGAGAATATCTTTTAATTTATCTTTTAAAAATTATTCTGTTGTTTGACAGTTTCATATGTTTATAGAACTAATTGTAATAGCTTACATCCTTATTTTCTCTCATCTCCCTCCCTCATCTGTTAGACTTAAGCTTCTCAACAAGTTCCTTTCTTATCTTCATGTCATTTCCTCCTTACTTTTCCTCTATCCAATTCCTGTCATGTACCCTCCTTAACTCTCTTTGGAAACTTCAGTCTCTTTTTATAACCTGCTGATTATATACATATATAAGTACACGTATACATGATCCTAAATATATAAGTATAACCTGTGATGTGTACAACATGTTCCGTTCACATGTCACTTGTGTGTGTGTGTGTGTGTGTGTGTGTGTGTGTGTGTGTGTGTAAATAGTGATATGGATATAGATAGTTATATTTACATCGGGATGCCATCTGTTACTGAAATTGTTCAGGTCTTCTTTAGGAAGTCATGTTGTTAGGATATTGATAAATGTAGCTTCCTTGTTATTGATAAAAGGCACAATATCACAGCAGGCTTCTTAGTCCTCTGGCTTCTACAATCTTTCTGCTCCTTTTCTTTGGTATTCACTGAGCTTTAGGTATAGGAAGTGTGTTGTATCAATTGTGTCTCAGAACTTCATGATCTGATTTTTGACCAGTTGTAGGTTTTTGTAGTGATCTACTAGTTCTCAAAAAGACTTCTTATTTTATCACATTTGAACTCTTCAGTTTATAAAAGTAAGAGTGGGAGAGAGAGGGAGCTCTTGTGCAAGTGGGCATCCTGTCTTGGATTGTAAATGCTCTTGCCATTTATAGGTGATAGTAACATGAAAGCAGCTTATTGCTATGGTCCTTTTCCATTCTATTCTCAGCCTCTGGTCTCACATATTGTTATTCTGATGTGAATAGATACACATATATTTTATGCATATATATTTTACATTATTCTCCATTTCAGTTCAGAATTAGGATAGAAATCAACAGGAAGTTTTAATTGAGTGTTCTCAGAGCCTATTGTGTCCAATGATTTTTGTCTTATGCATCTTAATTCCTGAATTTGAGGGGAAACAAAACAGTACTTCGTGATACTGGATTCTTTGAACTATATACCATTGGCCTTAGCCTTCTGTTTCTGTCATCTGTTTCTCTCTTCTGTTCCTCTCCATGTTATTGTACATACTCCTCCTGTCGCACTCCCTTCTCTCAGTTTGTGATGCGTTCCCAACACAGATCCCCACTCCCTTCTCATCATGATGTCCTCCTCCCTGCTAACTGCTAACCAAACCTAGCTGACTGACCTTCCTTCTGCTAAAACCATTGCAGGGCAGTGAGCCCCCAAAGCATGATTCTTTTATGACTTAAAAGTTTGATATTAAGAAGTTCTACCAGTTTATCCAGGCAGTTTGAGGACCTAAATGAAATCAGGCAAAGTAAATGCTGTTTGGACCTGACAGAAGATATAGTTCTCACTGCCCTTTCTTTTTCATGTGGATTTTAGATGAGTTTTTTCAGAGAACCTAGTGCTCAGCTTTGGTAAAGCCAGTCAAAATGATAAATGAAGGACAACTGGAAAATGGGAATGGAGCCATTGGACATGTTTGCTATTGAATTATTACAATCTCTAAGAAGTATAATGTGCCTGAAAGTCCACCAAGTTCTTTCAAGTACATTCTCTTGTTTTTCAAAACCAGTTGAGATGTAGGCAAAGGGCTCAACATATTTTTATTCACAGATGAGAACACTAAAGCTGGAGATAATTAGGGCACATTCACTAGACAATGAAGACAATGTGTGGCAGTGGGATATGAACTTTGAACACCTAATATTAGATCCATACTTTGATCCATAATTTTAAGCTTACTGACCAATTTTGCCACTTTCTGTGGTTCTGCAAGTAGAACTTAGGGTCTAATATATGCTCAATGAGCACTCTGCTACTGACCTATACTTCAGTCTGACGATACATTATAAATGAATTGATAAACAAATACATAAGTTATTTAGAACCATTCTGAGTTTTTGGTATTTAATCAGGTCCCTCTGTAGGATCCCTTTAATATTCAGCAATCTCAATATGATTAAATGAAGAAATTATTTTATTTTCATTCATCAATGCATTTCCTTAATGCTAGCTTCATACCAAACCTTGTCTTTCATCCCAAGGATAGAAATAGAAAGAGGAAAAAGGAATTTATTCAAGACTCAGGATCTTATTCACCGGGCATATCTCTTACTAATAAATGAGAAATTTGAAATGCATAGTCAAATAAGCAAAATCTTATATTCTATTCTACCTAGCCAAGTGAGTATAGCATAATAAAATGGAGATGTCTTTTATTTCGAGTATACAAAGATTAAACCTTGTGAGTGACTACATTTTAATCTAATCTTGACTTCTGAAGAACAGGAGTCAGATGATTCCACCTCTGTGAGTGCACGTGTGCAGAGGAGGGAGTCTTGAGTACATGATACTGGATAGGAGCTGGGATTTTGATAAATAAGCACTGTATATGTGGTGCTCCTCTAAGTTCAAACTCTTCATGTGCTTGCTATGTATGTATTGAGGTTAGGGGTGAGAGTGTCAAAGATTATTATATGAGCTGATTTCCTAGTTTTTCCAAATAAATGGCCAATGATATTAAAGAATTATCATTATATTTGCTTTGAAAACATGGCACTCGAGGTCCTCTCCTCTGTGGGTAAACTGTTTCTCGTCAAATATTGCATTTTTGAGTAGGTTTCTCTTTACTGTTAAGTGCCGCTAGATTTTAATTTTTATTTTCTTGTTTGCTCTCTACTCTGATTCTAAGTGGTTATTATTAGCTCTACTTTATGGATGAAGAATCAAACTTCACAGAGGTCAATGACTTATTCAAAGTCACACAGTGAGTACCTTAGTGGATTTGGGATTTGAATTTTGATTTCTCAAGTTTTTGTCCTCTGGCCTCAATGCTATTTTCACAATTCCAAACCACTTTAGCTTTATTTTTCATAGAGACCATTAAATCTACCCTCCATTAGCCAAACCCTCTTGCCTCCCTTCAACATAGCTCTTTTCTAGTATGTTCTTAGTAATCATCTGAAAATGTTTTACAGCCTTTCTGGGTACTGTGGTCCAGAGTCTTAATCCAGGCACTTAAGTGCCTTGGTTAACTGTAAAATGGAAAATCAAAGTCACAGCTAATTCAGGAAAAATGAGTTTGGGATGTGAATTTCCTGGGCAATGTGTCATCTCTCTCTTTTTTTTTATTTCCTTAGCTTCATAAACTTACCCACAATGTTCCCTGGGGACTGGGAGTAATAAAGATGGTGGAGAAATGCTTCCTTCTCTTCCATTCCAAGACTCCATCAGCCGAGTGTCACACCTCCTCCTGCCTATCCATTCTTTGTACAGAGGTGGAGGTGGATGATAGATAAGTGCCCCTTACTGCTCACGCCAGGGCTTTCTTTCCCTCTGGCTGGACTGAGGTGGGAGGAAAAGTTGAATGGCTACCAAGAGGACTGAGAGTGAAAAACTGAGCTCCTTTAAAGATTAGTGGACCTACATTTAAAACATCCAGATTTATGTCTACATTTTGTGGGCTGCTCTCTGTGTTGTCTCATCTGTGTATTGGAATATAAATTCTAACTTTATAGACGAAAACTTAAGTCTAAAAGTATATTGTCAATTCAGAAATGACTTCTAGATTTATAGTGTAGCCGGTTTATTATCACAAATAAATGCTATACTTTAGCTAAGACACCTTGTCCATTTTTTTTTTTATAAAATGTGAGCATGGGAGAAAGAACTGAGTCTTACCCCATACCATAAACTTTACAGTAATATTTCCTGTGAGGGCCATGGACCATCTGTGCATGGAGCAGCCCCTTCAAATGCTATTTGAGGAAAAATTGTGACATTCTTCTAGACATGACATTAAAAGTGGAGGTTGAAAGGAGGCAAGCTTAAACAAAAACAAAATCAGATGGTGAGAATTTAGAAAATACCCTAAAACTCAGTTCTTTTTCTCTGGATTAGGCAAGTCAAAACAGACAGAAAAGGGGATTACACCAAGTTCACAAAGGACATCTTTTGCATAATTGAATTATAAATGATTGTTCCTGCTTCTGGGTTATTACTAGGAGCCTCCCCCCCGCCCGCCAAGTCAAAAGATCTCTATGTACAATGATTTTGACTCTTTCTACTGGAGGACGATGGGATCAGTTCTCCAAAGCTCTGAAAGTTAAAGTGAGCATAAGTGCCCAAATAGACTTTCTTTAGTCCTGTGGGGCTACAAATCAGAGGAAATGTAATCTCCCCACATATCATGGGGTTCCTTACCTGCCTCTTCCCCTGCTCACAGCTTACTATGCTCAGGAGGAAGCTTTATTACCTTGTGTTTGCAAAGCTCTTTTTCCATTAGGTTTTGAAAGTAGTATGGTTCCTTCAAAGTTATTTAAGTCAATGTCTGTCCCCAAACTGCTAGAGAACATCTTTAGAAAGGGCTTTGTGACAGATTTCCTGAGTAAACTGGGAGCATGGAGACCATGGGAGAGGGTTGAAGGTGGGGAGAGGAAGGGAGGGGAGCAGAGAAAAATGTATAGCTTAATAAAAATCAATAAAAACAAATAAAAACAGAAAGAACTTTGTACAGACATCAGAGAAACGAATGCTCCCGAGACCCTCATTTTCTTATAATACTCTAGCCTCACAAGTGAGAGGCTCGGGGAAAGTGCTTTGCAAAGCAATCCTATGACCTGAATTCAGACCCTGGGATTCATGCAAAAGAAAAAAAAATACAAGACCTTCTGAGTAAATTGGAGGCATGGGAACCTTGGGGGAGGGTTGAAGGGGAGAGGGGTGATGCAGGGATGGGAGCAGAGAAAAATGTAGAGCTCAATAAAAATCAATTTAAAAAAAGGAATAAAAAACAAACAAACAAAAAATCACGCAGTAGCATGCGTCTGTCATCTCAGCATACCTCCAGTAAGGTCGGTGACAGAGACAGGAGAATCTCACAGAGCAGCTACCCTGGAGTATACAACAAAGCATCAGAAACAAAAGAGACCCTGCACCAAACAAGCTAGAGGCTCTGATTCTAAGGCAACATGTATTTGAAGATGTAGGCTGTGGTCTGTAGAATGCAATCTTGGCATTATCTGTTAGGCAACTAAACCATTTTTCTTGGTTTTCTCTTTTGGCATGTAGCAATTTGGGACAAACTACAATGTGAGTGGCAGCATAGAGAGGTGACCAATATAGTATTTATATGCATGCACATACAGATAAATAATTTAAAATAATAAAATTTAAATTTAAAAATTGTATGTACAGATTGTGATGTTGAGAAATACTGTATGTGTTGTAAATCTTTTCATGGTGATTTCATTGTTATTGAATTAAGTGTGAAAGTTTCTGATCCGATGTCATATAATTCTAGAAATTAAGAATATTGACGGTAAAGAACACATTTCTTTTATTGTGAAGTCTCATTTATATTGTTCATTGCCAGTCGAAGGGGTTACTTTCCTGATTTGTTTAGCTATTTGTTTTGGAGAGTTATCACAGATATGTCCTATAGGATATGGAACTTGTAGACTGACTTATAAACACAGAATGCAGAAATAATTTGCTTGTATGGCATTAGCTAGGACCCAAGAAATAGACGGATATAAAGGTCCTGGAGAGAAGCTTCCAGAACTCCATGCTTCCATGTCAGGGGCTATTGTGCCCATCAAAGAAAACAGGAAAAGATGGGTAAAGATGAGGAGGAAGCCAACTGTCGCCTTTTTTTCTGGTAAAAGTTAATCTTTGTAACAATTTTTGTTTGTTTGTTTGTTTGTTTGTTTGTTTGTTTTGGTTGTCATGGTCTTTACCTGATATGTCCTTTTCTACTTCTGCCATGGAAAGAAAGAAATTCCAAATATGGTTTGCTCATTTCTTAATAAGATATTAAAATAGATTAGTTAGTGTCAATATTATCACCATATAAGCCAATCATCTGATATTGGTAGGGTTCCTTTGTTTTATTCACAACGTGTGTCTGGTGCTTACTATGGACAGACATCAATTTTTTCTGATAGCTTGGATTCAAATTGTTTAATATATATGTAGCATTTTATGTACATTTTTTCAAAATGTTGACCTGAGAAAATAAGCCATCACTAAGCCATACAGTTTCAAAAAATCAGTTTGTTACTGAGTTGAAAGGATCTGTTTCTAGTAATCATTTAATTTGTGTTCAAAGAGCATGGGTACTCCATGCACATTTTGATTGGATCCCCATTTAAGATTATAGAGGGAATATTTAGAATACTGAAACATATATTCATAAATACATTTGACAAACTATTTACATACAATTGAAAGAGTTTACTCTCTGTATCATTTTATAAAAGCAGAATTTCATAACTTAATTTGAATAATTGACTACTAAAACAATGCAAAAACCAGGGCCAAGATGGATGGGGCTGGGGAATCTACCTTACTTTGCAAGTCAAAGCGTTGAGGGCTTATTATTGTTCTGAGGAGGAGAGGACACTTTTCTGAAAGGAATCCATGGCGTAAAGTAGCTTGTTTTCTACATCAGTGGACATTGAAGTTGTAACTATTATGACTTCCATATTTTCTTTGTCTGTACTGATCTCCATATTTTAATTTGACTGTGAAAGCTGCAATCAAAGTAATTATGCGTGCTAAAAATCGGATTAAAACAATAAGATACTTTTAATATCCTCTGAGTATAGGTCCTAGGTGTTGACCCTCATATTAATGGAGCCTTAGATTTTAAAATTCTATAAAAGACAAGACAGCTTCTTGGTTTTATTGTATTTTTCTGTGGACTATCTTTTTTTCCCTGTTTCATTAGTATGTGGAATTAAGGATTCGAGGCTGTAAGCAGTTCACTAGACTGCAAGACAAGCCTTGAAGAAGGAAAGTAATCCAACCGGTCTATCAAATAATCACTTCCCTGGCATGAAACCCTGCAATGTATTTGCTTAACTCAACATGCTAGTTAAAAACAGGGAAACATGCAACTCGTCATTCTCAAAAATGTGCTATTGTGATTAAAATGCTTTTTTAGGACCACCCTAGCTTCTTTATGAAAAAATTCTTTATCCACATGCAAAGTACTCTGACATGTTGTGACTCATACTTGCAACAGCTCAGGTTGCTGTTTCCAAGAGGTAGCAATCAATAAAAACATAATTTTAGGGAGGAAGAAACCGAGACCCAAAGAGATGAATTCATTTGATTAGGGTACTGTCACCAGAATGTAAAAGAATGAGAGTTTCACAGAATCAATTTACCTAAGTTCATAGGGGCTCACAGAGATGTGAACCAATCAATAAGCAAGGAGCCTGCATGGGTCTAACTTAGGCACACCTCATATATGTGACAGCTGTCTAGCTTGGTCCTCTTGTGGTACTACTAACAGCAAGAACAGAGGCTGTCTCAGACTCTCTTACTGGCTTTTGTGACCCTACTTCTCATACTTGGTTGCATTGCTCAGCCTTAGTACATGGGAAGGTGCTTAGTCTTACTGCAAGTTGATATACCGGGGGAAGGGACAGGGGAGAGAGGAGTGAGGGGAAACTGTGGTCAGGAAGTGGAATGTAAAATAAATAAATAAATCTATTTTTTTTTAAAAAGAGTAAGAGTCAGAGCCTAGCACATCACTGTTTTCCTACAGTTATTGGCTATATGATTTATGTAAGTCTGATGATGAACCCTAGACTCTGCTATCTGAGATTACCCATTCTGCAAAGCAGGAAGTCATTCAAATGTAGTGTCTATATTTTCAAAGAACAATATTCAAGCTAATGAGAAGCAAACAGAAAAAACTAAAATGCTTCAAATAAAGCACTTCAGAAAGTACTTGTGAAACTTTTACCCTTAGATAATTTAGCTTTGCATTGGCAAGGTGGAATAAAAATAGATGAACCTGCCTTTGTTCCTGTATTGATGTTTATTTATCTTTGTTCTTCTGACATCTACGTCAACAGTTATATTTGTTCTGAATGTCTTCATGTTTCTCCATTTGAGGACAGTAGATTTGGCACAGATGGATGGGTTATCTAAAATATTATATAGTGTTTGAGTGGTTGGCTTTTAAAATTCCCGTTCAACTCCTGATTTTGGACATTTTCTCAGCCTTCATAAGACAATCTTCTGAATACAAACTTTCATTTGTTACACAATTTCCATTTTCTTTCTAATCAGCAGGAGTAAGCAAGCAGTCTGGCATAGTGGAACATGCCTGCTGCAATCACAGCATTAGAGGGAGCTGAAGCAAGATAGTCTCAAATTTAAAGCCAACCTGGGTTACCTAGTTATATCCCATTTCAAAAACAGCTGCACGATAACTCACGGGGTATGTAGACTGAGGATCATTTTCTGCTATCCTTGATGGTATCCAAAACTCTTTATACGTAGGGATCATTGAGGTCCAGATTCAAAGAGAGACCTTCTCAGTGTCACATAGCTACTATGTCACATTATTAGGTCTTAATATATAAAAAAAACCATTGGAAGAGTTCCTTTATAAAGTTCTAGAATGATAATTAATTAGTTCTAGAACTTCTTATGATTAATATAAGTACACAACTCTTATAATTTATTGCAGAGTCATTTAAACACACTTTCTAAGTCAAAATTGCTCTGAATCTTACGGCTGTTGAGGAAGTATACAAAATCACTTACATGCTCTGGGCTCTACTTCTTACCATCTTAGAAAGATGATTAAATTGTGGAGAAGATGGGAGCTGAAGATATCTAAGTTCCCTGCCAAATGATTGGAACATTACTATTCTAAGTGGCGCTTACTTCACTTTAGCTGTGGAAGTCCTATGAGATACCACCCATAGAGAATAGTCTAAAAAATACTAATGACTGAGTGTGCTTCTTTTCTGGTCTATCTTCTCAAAATTTATGTCTCTGACTTTTACTGGAAACTGCACTTGATTCTCCATTCCCTTTTTATCCCACTCTCCCAAATGACAAAGACATTTATATATTTTTCCTAAGATGTATACTCCTGAAAATACATTTTTTTGTGTGTCAAAATGGAAAACTGCTCAAGTGCCCTAAAGTTCTGTTAGGCTAGTTTGAAAATATACATGTTCTATGTTCTCAGTTTTAGCTTATAACCACACTTTAATTTGCTAAATCCATACATGTCAAATAGCAATGCAGCTTAAGGAAATTATTATCATCATATATTAGTTCACTGACTCTCAGATTTATAGTAAAACTTTAGTCTGTGATTCCATTAACTTTGGCAATAGTGTTGAGTCGAAGAAAGCTTGAATCAAATGTAGCCCTTCTTAGATTGCTTATAATTTCTCAGCCTTCATAAGACAAATTACAGAGAAATAATATACCTGATTAAAGTAAAGGAAGAGACTGCAATTTCCTTCTTCAGGTAGGCATGACAATTTGTGTCTTATATCATTAAGAAACATAAAGGAAAATGATCGCTGTTTTTTCATCTGAAATATTTGAACAGAAAATGTTCAAATTTGCTAAATGCAAATGCACTTAAAGTATTTTTATAGACTCTGGGACAATATATAGAGGAGAAAGACAGGGAATCTACGGGTGTGAAAAATGGGACAAGAATGAACACATTTTCAAGGTTGACAATGAAACAGTCTGCAATGGAGGCGACAGTGTAGGAATAGTAAAAAAGTTTTTGTGATTTGCTTCAGTTGGCTGTCCAGTGTCAAATACTCAGCTCTGAAAACATACATAAAAGCAACACTATCGGTTATATTTGGGAATATATCATATCTGAATGCAGTAACAACTGATGAAAAAGTGACCATGAATCTAGAGGGGAGCAGGGAGGGATATATGGAAGGATTTGGAAAGAAGAAAGTGAAGGGAGAAATGTTATAGTTATATTATAATCTAAAAAAACGGGATAAAAAACTCAAAATGTGAGAAACAGAAAGGTCAAAAAAAAAAAAGAAATAATGACAAAGGTCAGGAAAGATTTCATTAACTTCTTATAAGTAATAAGCAGTAGTTCCTTTGTTGTTTTACTCATTGCCCGATATGATGGACATAGTTCAAACATCATTTTTTTACTTTTCATTAGCTAATGAATGAGTGACTCTTAGTAAGTCTTCTTCATACATCTTTAACACTGTTTCATCATACCCAGTTTGTGATCCTTTCCTTTATCTCCTGTCGCTACATCGTTTTAAGCCTTTAGCTCCCAGTATCCCCCCATTCTTTCATATCACCATTGCTCTAGCCCCTTATACTTATCACTTTGGTTGCAAAACCTTACATTTCTACGTGTCTTCTTCATGAACAATTCATTTTGGTTAACTCCTCTAATATCACCTAATTTCTCCACTTCCATCACACCACTACCTGCTTAAAACTTTTGACCTCACCCCCTAAGTATTTTTCTTTTTCATGTTCATTTTTCTGTATTCCATTATCATCGCTCCCGTAGTTCATTCTCCACACAATGATCATTTTCTATATTCCTGGATTCCACATGTACTCCAGGAGAAACACATAAAACAACGTGTTTGAAGCTAACACCCACATATGAGAGAGAACATATAACATTTATATTTGGGGGCCTACATGACCTCACTAGTGTATTATTTTCCAGATCCCCACATTAACATAGAAATTCTATGATTTCCTACTTTTTACATCTCAATAATATTTCACTACATGTATGTATCACATTTTAAATTTATTTATTTATTTTTTGAGAATTTCATATATGAATACTATAGTTATATCATTTCCCTCACTTTCTGCTTTCCTTTCAATTCCTATCATGTCCCTATTCACATTCTTTTTGTAATTCATTCCATTGTCTCTTATTCATATATATACATATACAACCATCTGAGGCCATTGAATATTGTTCATATATATTTAGGCTTGACCACTTGTGATTAGAAAACAAATAGGGAGGCTCATCCCTGGGGAAGACGAATTCTTCCTCTCTCAATAGTCTTAGCTCCTCATTGTAGTGGCATTTCATTTATATTTTAATAAATAAAGCTTGCCTGGAGATCAGAAATTATAACAGTCCCACTGCTCAGCCTTGTAGACCAAGCAGTGGTAACACACACCTTTAATCCCAGTAATCACACTAGTTGCCATAGAAGCCAGGTGGTGCATGCCTTTAATCCCAGGGGTGCATGTCTTTAATACTAGACCTAGAGAGAATTATAAAATGGGAGGAGACAGCTTTCTGTCACAGTCTTATTCTGAGATTCCTGGAGGGAGGACCACTATTTTAGGACTGAGGTTAGAGCCAGTGGCTGGCTATTTTGCTTTTCTGACCTTTAGGCTGAACCCAAATTTCTCTTTCTAGGTTATTATTAATCATGCATCACCTTATTTAAAAGTGGAGCCTTGTGAGTATCCCGCCATGCAGATTGGCATGATGTGGTCATTGTTCAGGTCTTGTTTAGCCGTCATATTGTTGAGATTTCATGGGTACAAATTTCCTGCTGCATACAGAAGTCACAGTGTCACTTTATGGTACTCTAGCTCTTACAATGTTTCTATCTGCCCTTCTGTTGTAAAGAGGCTGCCAGTTAGTTCCCGGCTGCTCAGTCCCAAAATAACCACACAGAAACTATATTATTTAAATCACTGCTTGATCCATTAGCTCTAGCTTCTTATTTGCTAACTTTTACATCTTAATTTAACCCCTCTCCATTAATCTGTGCATCACCACAAGGTTGTGGCCTACCAGCAAAGTTTCAGCACATTCATCTCCAGCAGCAGCTCCATGGCTTCTCTCCGACTCTGCCTTCCTTCTCCCAGCATTCAGTTTAGTTTTTTCCACCTAGCTCTGTTCTACCTTATCAGGCAAAGCCAGTTTCTTTATTAACTAATGATATTCACAGCATACAGAGGGGCCACATCACCCTTCCACAGTATTTGCTGAGCCTCAAATGTAGTGGTTGTGCTATAGATGTACCAACTGGAGTTGGGTACCCCAAGGTTAGTTGTTCTTTGCTTTTTTTCCAAGCGTGGATCCCTGTAATGATTTTCAAGTGCTGCAAAAAGAAACTTGCTTGATAATATGTGAGAGTCTCATAGATCTGTGATTACAATGAAAAATATGTAAAATGCAATTGGGTATTAAACTGGTTTAGGAAGGTGGCAGTAGTCTGATCTTTAATATCCGTAGCTTCACTGGCCAAGGATAATGATTATCATTTCAGTTAAATTCCCTCTTACTGAGTGAGTATCCATAGCAGCATTGTTTCTTTTGTGCTCCTGATAATGGCAGTTCTGTTTGGGGTTAAAGGGAATTTGAAGGTAGTTTTAATCTGTATTTCCCTGGTAGCTGAAGATGTGGGACACATTCTAAAGTTTGTATTATTTGTATTTCTTCTTCTGTATGATTTTTTGTTCAGTTTCAAAGTCCAATATTAAAATTAGGTTGTTTCCTTGATTTTTTGTTCTGCTTTTATTTTTTCATATATTCTAGACATTGATTTCTTTTCAGCGGTATTGCTCACCTGATCTTTGGGCTATATCTTCACTCAAGTGACACTTTCTTCTGTTGGAAAAACCTTTTAGTTTCACAAGATCCCATTTGTAAATTGTCCTAGTTCCTGTTGTACTGTAGAGCTATTTAGAAGGTCCTTATCTGTGACTACAAGTTGGACTATTATCTATACTTTTCCTATCAAAAGTTAATTTATAGCATTAGATCTTATGTTGAGGTCCTTTATTCATTTACAATTGAATTATATATGTAGGTTGAGAGTTAAGGATTTAGTTTCATTCCTATGCATGATGAAATGAAGCTTTCCAGGCATTTGTTAAAGATATTGTCTTTTCTCCAATGTATAGTTTTGGCATCAGTGTGAAAGATTAGGTAGCTGCAATTGTGTAGAGTTATATCTGAGTTTTCCATGATGTTGATTTTGGTTCATGCTGGTTTTATTACTGTGAATCTACAGTATAATTTGAAATAAGTTATGGTGATACTTTATATATCATTTAGTTTTTGTTTAGGATTGTATTGATTTCTTTGCTCTTTTGTGTTCTCATATAAACTTTAAGATTTTTCTCTGACAGTTAAGAAATTTTTATGACCATGAACAAATGTTATGAAATATTTTTGTTGGTCTTGACTTGCAATTGTAGATTTATTTGGTATGGTGGCCATTTTCCAATATTAATTTTTAAAATCAATGAACATGGGATGATTTAGTATCTTCAGTGCCTAAAATTTTCAGGGATGTAGGTCTTTCCCTTTGTTAATTTTATTCTTTTGAATTTTATTTTCTTTTGTTTTGGTATACATATCTACTGAGAATGTTATAATTGTTTTGTTGATGTTGTTTTTGTCTAGAGACCAAACTCAGGGCCTGAGGTATACTAGGTAAGTTTTATACCATTCCAATATACCTATAATAGTAATTTTTGCTTGTTTTTGTTTTGTTGAGACATGAACTCACTTGATTTTCCAAGTTGACCTTGAACTTATAGAAATTCTTCTTTCACGGCTTCCCAAATGATGAGATTATAGGTATCAGTCAACCACTCCTAGTTCAATGGTGATACTTTTTAATGAAGAAATGGGATGGTTGAGGCTGAATATGTGAATGAAGGCATTAAAGACTTTCAAAGATTTTTAACTATATATACTATATTGATATAACTGAAAAAGGCTAAAAGAATAATATAATATAATATAACCTAAATAATATAAAAGAACCACCATATTTCCACTCAAAATTGGACTGAAGAAAATAAGGAAACACACATTGCATTTCAGAATTATAATGATTTCTAGTATTATTTACACTTGTAGTAACTTTGAAACTTTGAGGTATGTTGCTTCACTAGTCATCTTGTCTGTTTATCTGGTTTATATTTGTCTGCACAGAAAACTATTGTATTGTCTATTTTGTTAAGAAGATCCCCATTTATACTAAAACTTACTAGCTTAAGTTTTACATAAAGAACACAAAATAAGACAAAGAAAGAGAAATTTTTTCTCCAGAAACAGAGTTATGGAAAGAGTCATGGAAACAATGAAAATAGTAGACAACTTGTGCAGGTTGTTTATATTACACAGAAAGTATATACTTTAGCTATTATGCAGACAGTATAGCCTAGAGACATATTACACATGTTACAAAAGTATTATATCTTTGGAAAGAGAAATAAGTATGCTCTCATGACTACATACCATGAAGTTCCCAAAAGAACTAGAATATACATATTTTGGGCTGTATAGTTTGACTGGGCGACTGGGCTTTTGTTTTAGGCCCTCAATGTACTCTTGGATTTTTTTTACCCTATGAAAAAAATATGTAATAACAGTTTCTTTAAACAACTATTTTGTACAGTTTTAAAAAGAGTCATCAAATATTTGTTCTAATTACTATCTAATGCCTAATGTACCTGTGTTTTTCTGTGCTTATGAAAGAGCTGCCATATTGAATGTGTACATAGACAAGGCCACAAAACTGTGTTCAAGAATCAACAGTTTGTGCATTGAGAGCTACTACTGTCTCTTACATTTTATTCATCTAATAAAAATTTTGCTGTGAAAGAAAACCAAAGAAAAGAAACACAAGCTGACAAATACCCTCCTCCTGATGTATCTTTATACATTTAGAAATCTTGGCCTTTGACACAGGGCTTATATTTATAGCCATTAAGAGCAGACATTTTATTTTTTCTGAAATTGTTCATTGACATTGATGGGTTAAGCGAAACAGACAGAGTTCAACCAAATATGCTGAAGGAGGATTGGTGCTTGTGGAGATGACAAAGAGATCCTTCTATGACTCTCCATCTTACATATCCAGGGTATACAGCCTATGTTTTCTCATCTTCTTTTCTCTACTTAGAAAAACACAGATGATAATTTTTCATATTTATATTGAAAGGAATGCTGGCTTTCTTACAGTTGTATCAACATAAAATTTATGTAACAAAGTACCAATTTAAAATGCCCAATTAAATCTCTCTTCTGTATATTCACGCAGTTCAGCCATTATCAAAATCAATGAATATTTTGCATATCACCATAGAACCTTCATCTAGCGATGGATGGAGATAGAGACAGAGGCACATATTGGAACACTGGATTTAACTCCCTAGGTCCAAATGAGAAGCAGAAGGAGGGAAAACGGGAGCAAGATAGGCAGGACCAGAGGGAACCTTCATTCGATGATTGATGGTGATAGAGACGGAGGCCCACATTGGAACACTGGACTGAGCCTCCAAAGTTCAAATGAGGAGCAGAAGGAGGGAGAACATGAAAAAGGAAATCAGGACTGTGAGGGGTGCGTTCACCCACTGATACAAGGGGACTGATCGAATGAGAGCTCACCAAGGCCAGCTGGACTGGGACTGAACGAGCATGTGATCAAATCGGATTCTCTGAATGTGGCTGACATGGGGACTGACTGAGAAGCCATTGACAATAGCACTGGGTCTTGTTTTGTCTGCATGTACTGGCTTTTTGGGATCCTAGTCTGTTTGGATGCTCACCTTCCTAGACCTGGAGGGAGAGGGGAGGAACTTGAACTTCCCACAAGGCATGAAACCCTGACTGCTCTTAGGACTGGAGAGGGAGGAAGAGAGGGAGTGGTGGGGGGAGGTAGTGGGGGGAATGGGAGGGTATGGGGAGGAGGGGAGGAAGTGGAAATTTTTATAAACAAATAAATAAATAAATAATAAAAATTAAAAAATCAATGTTAGAACATTTTCATTGCCTCAGACAAGCAACTTTTCCTCATTATCAGATACTTCTCACCCTAAGCTTCTCCATGTCCTTCAGTCTTAGGCAACCATAAATCTGCTCACTCTCTCCATGTTTCTGCCTATTTTAAACAGTGATCTGGAAGATGCCAATGGTTCCTTCTCTCCTAGAATCTATCAACAGCCATTAGTTCGTAGAGTATGAGTCTATGAGCCCCCATCCCACTCATGAATTATTGTTGACAAGGGTAGTCTTGTGCAGCCTCGGTACAAATAACTTTGGCAGCTGTAACTACATGACTGCGTCCTGCCTATCGAATGGCATTTTGCAGCCCTTCTCATTACCCTTCGGATCTCACTTAATTTCCATCTCCTCTTCTACAATGTCTCCTGAACCTTAGAGGGTGGTGACATAAATGTCTTGTTTGAGGCTAAGCTCTCAACTGTCACATATGTGGAAAGTCCTGAGTCTCTGCATTCCCCCACATTCACTGCAACGAGAGGATTCTCTTATTAAGGTTGAGGGTACCCTTTGTCTCTGACTATAAACATAAATAGAAGGAAGTTTGATGCCATCTCAATTTAACTAAACAACTGTAGTAAGATGACCCCTATTGGACCTAGGACCTGCTCAGGAGTTTGATCAGGCTTAGAGTATCAGGTATGGGTTTCCTCCTGGGGACTAGGCTTCAAATGCTGTCAGAGGATGACTGGTTTACCACTTTAAGAATCCTGCATCTTTTGTATTGGTGGGCACATCTTACCTGGCCTTTGGTTTTCATAGGGGTCAAAGCTGGGCAAGAGCATTAAGGTCTTTTCTCCCTGAGCAGGCAGCTCCAGTACATTGAAAGCTAGTTAACAGGAAGGCAGTTTACTGCTCAGTTCCAGCACGGTTACCGTCTATCTTGAAATTGAAATGTGTGGTGTCTTTATTAATAGGTTCTTATTCTCTAGTTCTAGAGAACAACTGAGAGGCTGACAAGAGCCTGTATTATTCTGAAGTCCTCCGGGGTCTCCCTACCAACTATTATAGAGCTTTTCTCCATCTGGTAATGGAAATTTTCCTTAGGAACAATGGTCCTCTAGTAGCAGAATTATGTACTCACGCAGGATATCTTTCTTCAATATATTATAATTATGTTACAATATAGTAAGTTTTCACATGGCTTTATTATAACTCTGTTTTGTTTCAACATCCCTCCATTTCCTACTCTTCTCTCCAATCCACCACTCCCTCTCTAACCCCCCCCAGTATTTTTTCTCTCTATTTTACTTTGACCTATTATCTACTCTTCTTCCTCCCTTAAGATGACTCCCTCCTGCAAAGTCCTAATTTCATGACTTCCGCAAGTACTCAAACCAAAACTAATGAATGGAAGCAGAAATCCCCATATAAGAAAGAATATGCATGTTTTGTCCTTCTGGGCCTGGATAAACTCACCCAGCATATTTTTTCTAATCTCATTGATTTACCTGCATAATTTATAATTTGATTTTTCTTTGCAGTTGAACAAAATTCCATTTGTTTACTTGCTGGTTGACAGATATGTAGGCTGTTTTAATTTATTTTATTTCTTAGTTATGACTAGAGCAGCATTGAACATGGATGTGCAAGTATCCAGGCAGAAGAATGCAAGGTGTTCATAATATGCCACAAAGTGATACAGCTGGGTCATATGGTAGTTCTAATTTTTAGGTTTTTGAGAAAGCACACCAATTTCTGAAGAGGCTACATTCACTTATATTTTCTCTTGATGCTTCCCTTATTTCCAACTGTGTTGTCTTTTAACTATTAAATTCTCAGCTTTCATCTTTGTTTCGGATGTTTTTCTTTTGGGGATGATAATATTATACATTGTTTTTAAATCAAGCGTTTGTGTTGCTCTACTAAAGTTACATTTTAGATGCATGTGATGCTTTGCTGAATATAAATGCGTACAGAATCTCAGTGACCTTGGCTGCTCTGCTGAGCACGCCGCCCAGGCCCAGAGATTAATCATAAATGTTTCAGAAATTTATCATTTGATTCACTGCCCCCATGCTCTTCTGGAACAAGGATAATTCACATGCAACAGCTGATATTTTCAGTGTGATGTTTTACTTTATCTCATTTGGGTCAGAGAACTTTACTTTGAGTCTTGTACAAACAAGGCAAGGTATGGGCAAGGAAAACAGGAGATATGCAATTATGATAGCAAAATGAATATGTATTGTTCAGATTGGCATACTCGGTGTCTGCAGGATGGGTCACTTGGGGAGAAAAAAATGGATATTTTTAGGTAATTATATAACATTTACTTATTTGTTTATTTATTTGTGTGTGTGTATAACATGTTTGTATGCAGGATATTTATGTGTATGTGTGTGGTGTGCTCATGCCAAGATGCACCTGTGGAGATAAGAGGGCAAATTGAGAGATCCAGTTCTCTCCTTGTACCATGTGGGTCCTATAAATCAAACTCAGGTCTTCAGGCTTGACAACAAGCACCTTTTTTTCCCACTAAGCCATTTTCCCAGACCAAA
Organism: Myodes glareolus; assembly: GCF_982192425.1. Taxonomy (NCBI): domain Eukaryota; kingdom Metazoa; phylum Chordata; class Mammalia; order Rodentia; family Cricetidae; genus Myodes; species Myodes glareolus. The sequence continues at coordinate 86,073,272 of NC_142053.1, read as the reverse complement.
AAGAGAAAAAAAAACTGTGAATTTTAAACTTTTAGACATTCTGAAGTACTGACAGGGTTCCAATTAGAAAGTAGTTAATTATTCCCACAATATTTGTGCACTGTTATATCAAAGGGCATATTTATCAGGTCTGTCATTTTTGTAGCTATTAGGGGTTTAAAGCTGGGTAAATAATTAAGTTCTTTTATTCCTTTAGTAGTATGCATAGAACCTTCTAGAACTATGAAATATACCCAGTTGGGATGAAGCTTCCATATTTTGACCAGCCTGATTTCTCCATGTCCTATGACTCAAATATGTGGTGTCTTTAACAGTAGGGTCTTTCCATCAAGTTCTGGAGGGTGACCAAGAGTAATGGCAATGGCTTGTAACATGGTAATGAAAAGAGGTAACCCATTTGTAAAACTGGCCTTTATATTTGATTGTATAGAGTCATCTAGGAAGGGCAATGTCCCTTCATTATAAGGTAACTCCATTTAAAGTGATTTTATTTATGTACAAGTACTTATTTTAAGAAGCTTGTATGGTATTAGGTTTCCACATGGCATTTCCAAAACTCGTTAGTATTAGTTATCTTTCCTCATACTCCATCTTTTACCCTACCCTCCTCTTCCTCTGCTAAGTAACCCTACCTTTTATATTATTTCTCTTCTCCTCTTCATCCCACCTGTGTTCAATCACTTTCCCTTGAAACCCCCACCCCATTGCCTGTTACTCCTTTCCTGACTTTTATTAGTGCTCCAATTTAAACACATGCAAATCTAGCATCCACATATGTAAAAGAACGTACCACTTTCCCTTATTAAGAATGACTTCCCACTCTGTCCACTTACCTACAAATTTCAAATTTCCATTTTTTCTCTTCCTTTTTTCCTTTTTTCACTTTGTACCCTAAACTGGCCACAAACACAGAGATCCACTTGCCTCTGCCTCCTGAGGGCTGGGATTAAAGGTGTGCAACATAATGCCCAGAAAGCATATGCACTTTTCATACCACATTTTTGCTATCAGTTCATCAGTTGGTGAACATCTCGGCTGTTTTACTTCTTGGACATTGTGAAGAGAACAGCAGTGGACATTGATGAGCAAATACCTCAGTAGTATGCCCAAGAGTGATACAGCTGGCCCTTGTGGCAGATTTATTTCTAGCTGTTTGAGGAGTGAGTCCAAACCCTGCTTTCCAAAATGGCTGCCCAAGTTTGAACTCTCACCACCAGTGAATCAGATTTCCTCTGCTCTGACACTCATGGAAGCATTTGTAGTCATTTGTTTTGTTGGTCTTAGCTATTCAGATCTGGTAAGTGAAAATCTCAAGACAGTTTTAATTTACACTTCCACAATGGTTAAGGGTATTTAGTATTCTTGAAATCTCTCATTCATTTGTATTCTTTAGAGAATTTTTGCTTAGTTCTATGCCCATCATTTTGTCAGCATTTTCAAAGCTTAGATTTTGAGGTCTTTGTATATTCCAAGTACTAACTGTCTGTCAGATGAATAGATGGCCTATTTTCTCCTATTCTGGAGGATGTCTCTTCACCAAAATGACAGTGTCCTTCACTTCACAAGATCTTTTAAGTCTCAAGGTTCCCATTTGATTCATTCCTGTGTTACTGGGTTCCTGTTCAGAAAACCCTTTCCTGTACCTGTAAGCTGAAGTACTTTGCCTACTTTCACCTCGAATAGATTCAAGGTATTAGGTTTCACGTGGGGTCCGTGATTCATTTAGAGCTGTTTTGTTCAGGGTGAAATATAAAGATCTAGTTAATTATTCTATAGGAAGTTATCAACATGAAATTATCAAGGGATTCTGGGATCACTTGCTGAAGATTCTCTTTTCCAGTACATATTTTTGGCTTCTTTGTCAAACATCAGGAGGCTATATAATCATGTGCTTATATACAGGACCCCAATTCTATTGTTGATCAATGTGTTTGTTTTGTGCCAGTACTATACTGTTTTCATTACAATGGCTCTGTAGTGTGACTTAAAATTAAGAGTGCTAATATCTCTAACAGTGTTTTTATTGTTCAATATTGTTGTTATTCAGAAGATTTTTTGTATTCCCAGATGAATTTCAATTTGTTTCCAATTGTTGTGAGTAATTGACTTGGAATTTTTCTGGGAATTTTACTGAACCTGTAGAGGTTACCATTAGTACGGTGGCCACTTACACAATATTAACCCTACCAATCCATGAGTATAAGAATTCTTTCCATTTTCTGGTATCACTTCAAATTTGTTTTTTCAGCGTATAAAAATTTTCATAGTACAAACTTTTCACTTCTTTTGTTAAATTTATTCCAAGATATTTTTGAGGCTATGGTGAATCATATCATTTCATTCTCTCTTTTTTCTTTTGGTGTGTCAATCATTTGTATATAGAAAGGTTATGATTTTATGCTAATTTTATACAATGACATTTTGCTTAATGTTTTCATTAGCTATAGGAATTTTCTAATGTGGTCTTTATCGTCTTTTATATATACAATTGTATCATGTATAAATAAGAATAATTTGACTTCTTCCCTTCCTATTCGTATTCCCTTTATCTCCTCTTGTTTTACTTGAACAGCAATTTCAAGCATGATATTGAACACAAGAGGAAAGAATAGATATCCTTACCTGGTTCCTGGTGATGGAGAAAATAATTTGGTTTCTTCTCCATTTGTTATTACAAAGGCTATGGGCTTGTTTACATTGCTCTTACTATGTTGAAATATGTCCCTATATCATGAATAGGTGTTGATTTTCTCAAACGCTTTTCTGCTTCTAATGAACATATGTATGTGGTGGATTACCTTTATGGAATTTTGTATGTTGAATCATTCTTGCATCTCTTGGATGAAGTTGACTTGATCAGACTGAATAATGTTTTCTACGTGTTCTTTTTGGAGAAGGTTTGCATCTTTGTTCATCAGTGGTATCTTTCTATAATTTCCCAATGCTGTTAGGCCTTAGGCTTTGTACTGTACTAAAACTGGTTTGTATACAGCATTTGGAAGTGTTCCTTCTGAATGGAGACATAGGAGGAGTGGATAAAGGATGGGTAGAAGGGAGACAGGGGAGGGAGTTGGAGGAGAGGAGGGAAGGAAAACTGTGGTTGGTATGTAAAATAAATTAATAAAAAAATTAAAAAAGAAACCATGCATCCAAAGAGATATGATCAAATCTCTAGGAATCTTATAGGATTTTACCAAATCGTTATTATCTAATTACTAAGGCTAGTAAATAAATATCCTTAATAAATAGATGGTTGATTAGTAAAGAGAGAGAGACAGAAAGAGAGAGAGAAATTAGCTTACTAAGTAGTGGGTTTACATGAGAATTTTTCATACAAACTTTAGTTTTGGCTAACCCAACCATGACCATCTCCTCTCCCCTTTACCCCATTCCTCCACACCTATCCCTTCTTAATCCTTTATCTCTCAGTATCTCCTTTTCTTTCCTTTCCACATGACCTACTATTTTTCAACTTTTTTAAAAGGTTAGCTTGTGACATTGTCTGTTTCCATAGGCTGATTATATACCCTCTCTTTCTGTTAGCCCTTCCCTTCCCCCTTGATTTACGTTCTCCTCTCACATCCACCACTGTTTAAACTTTCCACTTCCCTGTATTCTTCCTCAATACTTTCGATTCCACTACAATATCCTACTCCCCTTCCTCTTAACATGTTTACCTCCCAAATTTCCTGTCTAATTTACTGGATCCCACTTATGTTTCAAGTTAAATATACAAAACCGGTCTGCATAAGAGAGAGAACCTGTGGTTTTTGTCTTTCTTGACTTGAGTCACCTCATTAAGTAGGATTTTTCTCCTAATTTTAGCCATTTAACCTATAGATTTCATCATTTCACTATTCCTTACAGGTGACTGACATTTCATTGTGAATATGTGCTACACTCGTATTTTATTTTTGAAACTATCTATTTATTTTACATAGCGATCCCAGTTCCCTCTCCCTTCCCTCATGCTGTCTTCCCACTCCTGCCTTCCACCTCACTCCTTATACATTCCTTGGAGAGGGTGAGGCCTCCCTCAAGGAGTCAAAAAAGTCAGACAGGACCAAGCTCCTCACCCCTCTATTGAGGCTGAGCAAGGTACCCCTCCATAAGGAATGGGCTCCAAAAAGTCAGTTCATGCCAGTGGTCCCACAAACTGCCCAAGTCTCAGAACTGCCACCCACATTAAAAGAGCCTAGTTTGGTTCCATGCAGTTTCCCCAGCTCAGTCTAGAGTCAGTGAGCTCCCGCTAGCTCAGGTCAGCTGTCTCTGTGGGTTTGCACATGCATCATAACCTTCACTTTTACATCATTACCTTTTATTTACTATATGTTCTTGCTCATATACTCCTTCCTTCCTCTCTTTAACTGGACTCCAGTAGATCAGCCCAATGCTTTGTTGTGGATCTCTGCATCTGCTTCCATCAGTTACTGGTTGAAGGCTCACTCTATGATAACAATTAAGGTAGTCATCAATCTGCTTCACTTTTCTTATTTATTCAACTATCACTGGATATATAGTTTAATTCCCTTTACTAGATATTGAAAACAGGGTATTATTGAACATAGTCGTGCCTCTGTAGTATGATATATGGTCCATACAGGATATATGCACAGAAGTATAGCTTGATCATAGGGCAGTTTTACTTACAAATGTTTGAGAAATGCTCAGAATTATTTCTAAGTGGCTGTACTATCTTACACTCCCAGTAACAGTGTTTGAGCATTTTCCTTTCACCATATCTGTGTAAGCCTTCTTTGTTTTTTGTATTCCTATCTGACCAAAGAGGAGTAGAATCTTAAAGGAGACAGAATTTAAATTTCCATGATGACAAAAAAAGTGGAATACTTTTAAAAGTCCTTCTTAGTCATTTGCCTTTTGAGAATTTTCTATTCCTTTCCATGGCCAATGTTTAAATTTGTTGTTTATTTTCTTAATGTTTAGGGTTTTCTAGCTGTCTGTATGGCCTAGACATTAACCCTCTGTCCGACAAGTAGCTGGCTAAGAGTTTCCTCCATTCTGTGGACTGCTGCTTTACTTACTTGCTGCTCTTGCTGTCCAGAGGCTTCACAGTTTCCTGGGCTCCTGTGTGCTGTTGGTAACACTCATTCCTTGTGCCCTCAGACTCTTATTCAGAAATTCATTGTGTCTGCTTTTTAGTTGAAACATCTTCCTTACACTTTCCTCTCATAATTTTAAAGGTTTTGCTCTTAGTTTATATTCTTGATTAATTTGGAGCTGAGTTTTATGCAGAAGGGGAGATAAGGGTCTAATTATGTTATTCTGCATGTCAAAATCCACTTTCCTCTGCACCATATGTTAAATGTTGTTTCTCTGTTTTGTTAGCTGTGACCATGTGCAAGGTATTATGCTTCTCTGGTTCGCCATTTCTTTATTGCTAACATATATAAAAACCATTTACTCAAATTCTTATTCTTTGTGGTCCTGGTGAGCAGTTTTTATTTCAGAAGGATCCTGGATATTGGGGAACTAGAGAAAACCAGATAGACAAATAGAAACCACTTTCCATAGCAGATGACATTTTATCGAAACTATATAAAAAATTACTTGTATTTTTAAAACTGTTACTTAAGAGGAATGGTGTAAGAACAAATTATGCACTTTGAATACAGTAAGTGTTGTAAGTATCTATGGAAAGTGTGGTAGAAATAAGCCTTGCTTATTTTCATACATGTCAAACAACTAGTCCTTGGAATACTAATTTCAGTAAAAATTGAGGATACTATTACAGATTTCCAACATAAATAAAAATTTGTGAGCCTCAGGTTTCTATGGAATTGGTAAAGCCTATTTTATCTGTTCATTCCGTCATCAAACCTTATGCCCTTTCTCACACTCTTTTTTAGTTTGCATGAAAACGGTGCATAAGTTAATTTTCCTTTAGTGTACAAACAAACATTTAGATTGTCCTTAGGGATTATGCTGGTTTAGTAAAGTACTAGTTGTAGCTTCTCCTGCCATAATCATGACTTCACTAGCATGGAGTAACTTGCTAGGTTTCCAGTACCAGCTATGATTTCCCTCTTGTCGAGTGGGTCTGAATCCCAATGACAGAGCTGCTGATTACCACCTGTTTGTGTGCCACTATGCACCCTTAGACTTATTCTGTCATGCTGATTAGTGATGTGGTTCATAGGCATCATAATTAGGTGGGACTATTAGTGGCGTCCATCTTTTGGAATCTCAGAGTTGTTGTGATTTGCATTTCTCTGATCACTAAGGATATTGAACATTTCCTTAAGTGTCTTTCAGCCATTTTAGATTCCTCTACTGAGAGTTCTCTGTTTAGGTCTGTACTCCATTTTTTTATTGGATTATTTGTTCTTTTGATGACCAATTTCTTGAGTTCTTTGTATATTTTGGAGATCAGACCTCTGTCTGATGTGGAGTGAAGATCTTTTCCCATTCTGAAGGTGTCGTTTTGTCTTGTTGACTGTGTC